>NC_059181.1:63023555-63698497 GCF_019923935.1 Bubalus bubalis
CGTTATATACAGTATTTGTCTTTCTATCTCTGATTTACTGAGCATAGTAGCCTTCTTTTACATGTAGCTGTCCAGTTTTCACAGCACCATTTACTGAAGAGATTGCTTTTTTGCCCCAGTGCAGTCTCAAAAATGGCAGACTGATCTCGGTTTGTTTCCAAGGCAAACTATTATACATCACAATAATCCAACTCTATGCCCCAACCACTAATGCCAAAGAATCTGAAGCCAAAGAATCTGCTACTGCTGCTAAGTCACGTCAGTCGTGTCTGACTCTGTGCAACCCCATAGACGGCAGCCCACCAGGCTCCTCTGTCCCTGGGATTCTCCAGGCAAGAACACTGGAGTGGGTTGCCATTTCCTTCTCCAATGCATGAAAGTGGAAAGTGACAGGGAGGTCCCTCAGTCGTGTCCAACTCCTAGCGACCCCATGGACTGAAGCCTACCAGGCTCCTCCGTCCATGGGATTTTCCAGGCAAGAGTACTGGAGTGGGGTGCCGTTGCCTTCTCCACGAATGGCTCTATGAAGACCTAAAAAACCTTTTAGAACTAACACCAAAAAATGATGTCCTTTTCATCATAGGGGACTGGAATGCAAAAGTAGGAAGTCAAGAGATAACTGGAGTAACAGGCAAGTTTGGCCTTCGAGTACAAAATGAAGCAGGGCAAAGGCTAACAGAATTTTGCCAAAAGAACTCACTGGTCATAGCAAACACCCTCTTCCAGCAACACAAGAGACGACTCTACATATGGACATCACCGGATGGTCAACATAAACTCAGACTGATTATATTCTTTGCATCCAAAGATGGAGAAGCTCTATATCGTCAGCAAAAACAAGACCAGGAGCTGACTGTGGCTCAGCTCCTTATTGAAAAATTCAGACTTAAATTGGAGAAAGGAGGGAAAACCACTATGCTATTCAGGTATGACCTAAATCGAATCCCTTCTGATTATACAGTGGAAGTGACTAATAGATTCAAGGGATTAGATCTGATAAACAGAGTGCTGGAAGAACTATGGATGGAGGTTCAAAACACTGTACAGCAAGTAGTGATCAAAACCATCCCCAAGAAAAAGAAATGCAAAAAGACAAAATGATTGTCTGAGGCAGTCTTACAAATAGCTGAAAAAAGAAGAGAAGCTAAAGGCAAAGGAGAAAAGGAAAGATATACCCATCTGAATATAGAGTTCTAAAGAATACCAAAGAGAGATAAGAAACCCTTCCTATGTGAACAATGCAAAGAAATAGAGGAAAACAATATTATGGGAAAGACTAGAGATCTCCTCAAGAAAATTGGAGATACCGAGGGAACATTTCATGCAATGATGGGTACAATAAAGGAAAGAAACGGTAGGGACCTAACAGAAGCGGAAGATATTAAGAAGAGGTGGCAAGAATACACAGATGAACTATACAAAAAAAGATCTTAATGACCCAGATAACCATGATTATATTATTGCTCAGCAGACATCCTGGAGTGTGAGATCAAGTGGGCCTTAGGAAGCATCACTATGAACAAAGCTAGTGGAGGTGATGGAATTCCAGATAAGCTATTTCAAACCCTAAAAGATGCTGCTGTGAAAGTTCTGCACTCAATATGCCAGCAAATTTGGAAAATTCAGCAGGGACCTTGGAGTACAAAATGAAGATGGCAAAAGCTAACAGAGCCCAGTGATTTTTGGGGCTCCAAAATCACTGCAGATGGTGACTGCAGCCATGAAATTAAAAGATGCTTGCTCCTTGGAAGAAAAGCTATGACAAACCTAGACAGCATATTAAAAAGCAGAGTCATTACTTTGCTCACAAAGGTTCATCTAGTCAAAGCTATGGTTTTTCCAGTAGCCATGTATGGATGTGAGAGCTGGACTAAAGAAAGGTGAGCACTGAAGAATTGATGCTTTTGAACTGTGGTGTTGGAGAAGACTCTTGAGAGTCCCTTGGACTGCAGAGAGATCAAACCAGTCAATCCTAAAGGAAATCAGTCATGAATATTCATTGGAAGGACTGATGCTTAAGCTGAGTGAAACTCCAGTACTTTGGCCACCTAATGTGAAGAAGTGACTCACGAGAAAAGATCGTGATGCTGAGAAAGATTGAAGGCAGGAGGAGAAGGGGACAACAGAGGATAAGATGGTTGAATGGCATCATCAACTCAATGGACATGAGTTTAAGCAAGCTCCAGGAGTTGGTAATGGACAGGGAAGCCTGGCATGCTGCAGTCCATGGGGTCGCAAAGAGTCAGACATGATTGAGCAACTAAACTGAATAGCAGTGGCCACAGGACTGGAAAAGGTCAGTTTTCATTCCAATCCCAACAAAAGGCAATGCCAAAGAATGTTCTAACTACTGCACAATTGAACTCATTTCACATGCTAACAACGTAATTCTCAAAATTCTTCAAGCTAGGCTTCAACAGTATGTGAAACGAGAACATCCAGATGTACAAGCTGAATTTAGAAAAGGCAGAGGAACCAGAGATCAAATTGCCAACATCCATTGGATCATAAAAAAAGCTACAGAATTCCAGGAAAACATATACTTCTGTTTCATTGGCTACACTAAAGCCTTTGACTGTGTGGATCACAACAAACTGTGGAAAATTCTTAAAGAGATGGGACTACCCGACCAGCTTCCCTGCCTCCTGAGAAACCTGTATGCAGGTCAAGAAGCAACAGTTAGAACCAGACATGGGACAACCAACTGGTTCCAAATTGGGAAAGGAGTATGTCAAGGTTGTACAGAGTATATTGTCACCCTGTTTATTTAACTTATATACAGAGTACATCATGCAAAATGCTGGGCTGGATGAAGCACAAGCTGGAATCAAGATTGCTGGGAGAAATATCAATAACCTCAGATATGTAGATGATACCACCCTTAGGGCAGGAAGCAAAGAGGAACTAAAAAGCCTCTTATGAAGGTGAAAGAGGAGAGTGAAAAAGCTGGCTTAAAATTCAACATTCAAAAACTATGATCATGGCATCCAGTTCCATCACGTCATGGCAAATAGATGGGGAAATAATGGAAACAGTGACCGACTTTATTTTCTTGGGCTCCAAAATCACTGTGGATGGTGACTGCAGCCATGAAATGAAAAAGACGCTTGCTCCTTGGAAGAAAAGCTATGACAAACCTAGACAGCATATTAAAAAGCAGAGACATTACTTTGCTAACAAAAGTGCATATAGTCAAAGTTATGATTTTCCCAGTAGTCATGTATGGATGTGAGGGTTGAACTATAAAGAAGGCTGAGCACCGAAGAATTGATGCTTTTGAACTGTGAGATTGGAAAAGACTCTTGAGAGTCCCTTGGACTGCAAGGAGATCCAACCAGTCAATCCTAAGGGAAATCAACCCTGAATATTCATTGGTAGGACTGATGCTGAAGCTGAAGCTCCAATACTTTGACACCTGATGCGAAGAATTGACTCATTGGAAAAGACTGAAGGCAGGGAAAGACTGAAGGCAGGAGGAGAAGGGGACAACATTGGATAAGATGGTTAGATGCCATCACCGACTCAATGGACGTGAGTTTGAGCAAGCTCCAGGAGATAGTGAAGGACAGGGAAGCCTGGCGTGCTGCAGTTCATGGAGCTGCAAAGGGTCAGACATGACTGAGTGACTGAACAACAAGAACAATATTTTTGCTTACCTTGTTGTAGATTAATTGACCATAAATGTATGAGTTTATTTCTGTGCTCTGTATTCTGTTCCATTGATCTAAGTGTCTATTTTTGTGGCAAGAAATCAGTGAGCATACTTCTGGCTCTGTTCTTTTACTCAAAAGATTGCTTTGGCTACTGGGGATCTTTTCTGATTTCCATCTAAGTTTTAGGATTATTTGTTCTAGCTTTGTGCAAAATGTCATGGGTATTCTAATAGCAATTGCATCGGTATGATAATTTTAAAAAATATTTTTATTTATTTATTCTATTTTTGGCTGTGCTGGGTCTTCATTACTGTGCAGGCTTTTCTCTAGGTGCAGTGAGCTACTCTAGTTGTGTGAGGGCTGCTGATTGTGACGCCTTCTCTTGTTGCAGAGCAGGGGCTCTAGGGTGCACAGGCTTCGGTAGTTGCAGCATGTGGGCTCAGTAGTTGTGGCTCCCAAGCTCTAGAGTACTCAATAGTTGTGGCTCATAGGCTTAGTGGCTCCACAGCATATGGGATCTTCCTGGACCAGGGATCGAACCCATGTCTCCTGCATTGTCAAGAGGATTCTTTACCACTGAGCCAGGGAAGACCAGTATGACCATTTTAACAATGTTAATACTTCCAGACCATGAAGACGGGATATCTTTCCATTTTTTTGCATCATTTTCAATTCCCTTCATCAGTATTTTATAGTTTTCAGAGTATAGGTCTTTCACCTCCTCTAAGTTTACTCCTAGATGTTTTATTCTTTTTGATGCAATTTTAAATAGGACTGTTTTCTTGCTTTCTCTTGCTGATAGTTCATTACAAATGTATATAAAAGCAACAGGTTTCTGTCTACTAATCTTGTATCCTGCAACTTTACTGAATTCATTGATTAGTTCTTAGTTTTCTGATGGAGACTTTAGGGTCTTCTATATTTAGTATCATGTCATTTGTAAATAGTGAGTTTTATTTCTTCTCTTCCAATTTATCTCTTTGTCTTGTCTGATTGCTGTGGCTAGGGCTTCTAATACTATGGTAAATATATGTAGTGAGAGTAGGCATCCTTATCTTGTTTCTGATTTAAGAGAAAACACTTTCAGCCTTTCACTATTGAGTATGGTGCTCGCTGTGGGTTTGTCATATATGGCCTTTATTATGTTGAGATTTGTTCCCTCTATATCCAGTTTGATCAGAGTTTTTATTATGAATTAATGTTGAATTTTGTCAAATGCTTTTTCTGCATCTAATGAGATGAGCGTGTGATTTTTATCCTTCCTTTTGTTAATGAGGTGTATTACACTGATTTGTGAATGTTGAACCATCCTTGCATCCCTAGAATAGATCACATTTGTTCATGCTGTATGATCCTTTTCATATATTGTTGAATTCAGTCTGCTAACATTTTGTTGAGAATTTTTGTATCTATATTCATCAGAGACACTGGCATGTAATCTCTTCTATTGTAGTGTTTTTGTCTGGTTTTGGTATCAGGGTAATGATGGCCTTGTAGAATGAATTTGGGAGTGTTCCCTCCTTTTCAATTTTTTGGAATCGTTTGAGAAGGATAGGATTCTTTATATGTTTAGTAGAAATCCCCTATGAAGCTCTCAAGTATTGGACTTGTGTTTTCTGGGAGTTATTTAAATTACTAATTGAATTTCCAGATGTTCAAGCTGGTTTTAGAAAAGGCAGAGGAACCAGAGATCAAATTGCCAACATCCGCTGGATCATCGAAAAAGCAAGAGAGTTCCAGAAAAACATCTATTTTTGCTTTATTGACTATGCCAAAGCCTTTGACTGTGTGGATCACAATAAACTGTGGAAAATCCTGAAAGAGATGGGAATACCAGACCATCTGACCTGCCTCTTGAGAAACCTGTATGCAGGTCAGGAGGCAACAGTTAGA
The DNA here is from genome assembly GCF_019923935.1 of Bubalus bubalis. Taxonomy (NCBI): domain Eukaryota; kingdom Metazoa; phylum Chordata; class Mammalia; order Artiodactyla; family Bovidae; genus Bubalus; species Bubalus bubalis. Next base: position 63,029,102 of record NC_059181.1, read on the forward strand.
ACTGGATATGGAACAACAGACTGGTTCCAAATAGAAAAAGAAGTATGTCAAGGCTGTATACTGTCACTCTGCTTATTTAACTTATATGCAGAGTACATCATGAGAAACACTGGGCTGGAGGAAGCACAAGCTGGAATCAAGATTGCCAGGAGAAATATCAATAACTTCAGAGATGCAGATGACACCACCCTTATGGCAGAAAGTGAAGAGAAACTAAAGAGCTTCTTGATGAAAGTGAAAGAGGAGAGTGAAAAAGTTGGCTTAAAGCTCAACATTCAGAAAACTAAGATCATGGCATCTGGTCCCATCACTTCATGGCAAATAGATAGGGAAACAGTGGAAACAGTGGCTAACTTTATTTTTCTGGGCTCCAGAATCACTATAGATGGTGATTGCAGCCATGAAATTAAAAGATGCTTACTCCTTGGAAGGAAAGTTATGACCAACCTAGACAGCATTTTGAAAAGCAGAGACATTACTTTGTCAACAATTGTCCATCTAGTCAAGGCTATAGTTTTTCCAGTAGTCATGTATGCATGTGAGAGTTGGACTATAAAGAGAGCTGAGCACTGAAGAATTGATGCTTTTGAACCATGGTGTTGGAGAAGACTCTTGAGAGTCCCTTGGACTCCAAAGAGATCCAACCAGTCCATCCTAAAGGAGATCAGTCCTGGGTGTTCATTGGTAGGACTGATGTTGAAGCTGAAACTCCAGTACTTTGGCCACCTGATGAGAAGAGCTGACTCATTGGAAAAGACCTTGATACTGGGAAAGATTGAGGGCAGGAGAAGGGGACGGCACAGGATGAGATGGCTGGATGGCATCACCGACTCAATGGACGTGGGTTTGGGTGAACTCCAGGAGTTGGTGATGGGCAGGGAGGCCTGGCGTGCTGCAGTTCATGGGGTCGCAAAGAGTTGGACACGACTGAGTGACTGAACTGAACTGAATTCAGTTAGTATACTGTATACTCTCCTCAGCAACAGTAGCCCTTGTCCTAGTGGGGAGCTGTGCTGGAGCAAGAGAGGCCATAATGGGTTCTTGGTGAGGGCCAGGGCACACATCGTGATAGGTCAGAGTCCCAGGCAGTTTCTATCAGCTTCCTCTGCCTTGTTTTGAGTGTAAGCAAGTGTGTGCCTGCTCTTCAGGGGCACAGTCTTGGTTTCTTATAACTCTATTAGTCCCATTAGTTTTCAAACCAGCTAAGAGGATTTGTCTTGCCAGTATTGGACCCCAATATGTAGTTTGAGCCATTCACTCCCTAGGAAGGGTCTCCAAGTTCATATAATCTCCTCTGCTGGGTTCTCTCTGAGGTGTGCAGGTTCTGATCAGATTGCTGCTTCTCCCTCTCTACCAAATTAATTTGGATCTTTCTTTACAGCTTTGGTTGCAGAAGAGTCTTTCTGTCTTTCTCTAGTTTGTTTTCAGTGAGAATTGCTCCACCCATAGATATATTTTTGATGTATTTATAGAGATAGGTGAGATCAACATCCTCATACTTCACCATTTTGATCTCTTCCCCCAAAAGACAATAATCTTAGAGAAGTTTTACAAATCTTAGGACTTCCCTGGTGGTACAGTGGCTAAGAATCTGCCTGCCAATGCAGGGGACACAGGTTCAATCCCTGGTCCAGGAAGATTCCACATGCCACAGAGCAACTAAGCCTGTGCTCCACAGCTACTGAGTCCATGCTCTAGAGCCCATGAGCCATTTACTGCTGAGCCCCTGTGCCATAACTACTGAAGCCTGCTCACTCTAGGGCCCACGAGCCACAGCTACTGAAGCCCATGCTCCCTAGAGCCTGGAAGTCGCAACTACTGAGCCTGAGTGCTGCGACTACCAAAGCCTGTGCACCTAGAGCCTGTCTTCAACAACAAGAGAAGCCACAACAGTGAGAACCCCATACACTGCAACTAAAGAGTAGCCCCCACTTTCCTCAACTAGAGAAAGCCCATGAGCAGGAATGATGATCCAGTGCAACCAAAACTATAAATAAATAAATAATTTTTAAAAGAATTTTTATAAGTCTTGAAAAAGTTATTAAGAGACTAAAAATAATCTTTTTATAAAAGAAGGAACAGTATTTTTTGTCACACAGGCCAGGATTCAAATCCTTGCTCTGTCACTTATTTGCATGATCCCCTGGAAAAGGGATAGGCTACCCACTCCAGTATTCTTGGGCTTCCCTTGTGGCTCAGCTGGTAAAGAATCTGCCTGCAATGCAGGAGACCTGGGTTCAATCTCTGGGTGGGGAAGATCCCCTGGAGAAGGGAAAGGCTACCCACTCCAGTATTCTGGCCTGGAGAGTTCCACGAACTGTACAGTCCATGGGGTCACAAACAGTCAGACATGACTGAGCGACTCTCCCTTTCACTTTCAGGCAAGTTGCTTAGCTTTTCTCAGCTTCAATTTCTTCATGTTGTAAAGATAATACTATTAGTTCTCTAGTTATACAGACACACTCACTCCTCCCTAACTTACAAAGAGCTTTTACAAATCATTGCAAATCAACAGGAAAATGATGAACACCCCAATATAAAAATGAGCAAAAGATAAGAATTTATTAAAAATTATATATAGATAATCAATAAATACAGTTTGTGGAAAAAATGTTCAATCTCACCACTAGTCAAAGACATGCCAATAAAACTGAAATATAATTTTTAATCTATGAGAGACTGACAAGGAATAAAAACATTGATAAAATCCAGTGTTGATGAAAGTATGGGAAAATGTACTATTGGTGATAATGCAAACTGGTATAACATTTCTATCGCTTCCCTAGTGGCTCAGAGAGTAAAGCGTCTGCCTGCAGTGCAGGTAGACCTGGGTTCGATCCCTGGGTCAGGAAGATCCTCTGGAGAGGGAAATGGCAACCCACTATAAAGCATTCGATAATATCCATTAAAACTGACCTAGAAAGTTCAACACTGAAAACTATAAAACATTCCTATAAGAAAATTTTAAAGGCCTAAATAAATGGACCTGCCATGTTCTTAGATTGAAAGACGCAATACTGTTAAGGTGTCAAACCTCTCTAAATTCATCTATAGACTCAATAAAATTGTGATCATAACCCCATCACGTTTTAAAATAGAAATTGGCAAACTGATTTTTAGATGTACATGGTAATGCAAAGGACCTACAATATCCAAAGGAATTTCAAAAAAGATTAACAAAGTTGGTAGATCTATATTCCTGACTTTAAGACTTACTACAAAGAAAGTCACAGTATTTGATAGACAAATAGGCCAATGGAACAGAATAGAGAGTTCTAGACATGCAAAGTAATTTGATTTTTGACAAAGCAATATTGAATTGGGGAAAGGAAAAGTCTTTCAACAAATGGTGCTGGAAAAATTGGATATCAGTACAGAGAAAATAAACCTCGACCCCAATCCTACATCATTCATAAAAACTAACTGAATGTCAATTATACCTTAATAAAGCTGAAATTTTTAGAAAACCAATTTAAGATAGATTGTGGAACCAGTCATAAAATATAATTTTTAAAACTATAAAGTTTCTAGAAGAAAACTCAAGAAAGGGTCTTTGAGACGAGGATAGACAAAGCTTTCTTAGAAAGAACACAGAAAGCAATATTCATATAAAAGAAAAATTATAAATTAGATTTCAACAAATTAAAAAAAAAAAGAAACCTGTTCATCAAAAATCACCACTAAGAAAATGAATAGGCAAGTGACAGACTAGGAGAAAATATCTGTAAAACATATACCTGACAAAGAACTTGTAACCAGAGTATAATGAACTCCTATCTTAGAAGACTATGTCAAAAGATATAGAATGTGTTGAAAGTCACAATCTAGGAGGAAGATAAATGCCATCGTTGTTTACTGGATGGTCTGTGGTCACAGCAACCAGACCTGTATGTAGAACAAGAGGAGGTGCCTTCCCCACAGTCTTAACAGGAGCTAAAGGAACCACTTCCACAGGCTTGGCATGAGTATACTCGTTTTCCTACCTCCCTGCCAGCAATAGCTATAAAAACTTCATTTGTATGCATAGGTACATGGAGTATATGGGAAATCTCTGCCCTTTCCCCTCAATTTTGTTGTGAACCTAAAAATTTCCCCCCCAAAAAAAGTCTTTATTAAAAAATACAGAAAAAAAGAACTCATACTTGGTCGCCAAGTCTTGCCCAACACTTTGCAACCCCATGGACTGTAGCCCAACAGGTCCTCTGTCCGTGGGATTCTTCAGGCAAGAATACTGGAGTGGGTTGCCCAATTCAATAATTTAAAAAGGCAAACAATCCAGTTTGGAAAAAGGAGAAAATATTTGAATATACACTTCACAAAGAAAAATGTATAAATAGGAAATAAGCATGTGAAAAAGTGCTTGACATCACTAGTCATCAGAGAAATGCATATTAAAACTACAATGGATGCTACTACACAGCAAAATACCTAAAATTTAAAAGACCAACCATATCAAATGTTGGAGAAGATATAGAACAAGTGGAATTCTTATACATTATCAATATGAATATAAAATGGTACAACCATTTACAAGAACTGTTTTGAAGTGTCTTATAAATTTAAATATATATCTACCCTACAGTTTAGAAATGCCACTTCTATCTAGATACTTACCAAAAAAACCCTCCTAAAGACAAAGCAACAAAAGTATATGTTTATGAAAAGACTTTAGTCATAATAGCTAAAAAGACCAAACAATCCAAATGTTCATCAATAATAGAAAGGACAGACTGGTATATTCACACAATGGGATATCACTCAATAATGAAAGGGAGAAAACTTGATATGCACAATTAACATGGGAAAATCTCAGAAACATTATGCTGAGCAAAAGAAGCATTACATATAAACTGGTCCTTACAAGGTATAGATTTTGAAGCAAATGTTGGTTAATAAATGCATTAACAAGTAAAACATTTTACTAAGGAGAGAACCAGAAAATTACACAAAGATTCATGGGTAAGAATGTTCATCACAGGTGCTTATAATAGCAAGAAAGCCTGAAAACAACCTAAATGTCCATTAAGAGAAAATTAAATAAAATTATATTACATTCACAAATTATAATACTACACAGCCATTTAAAATTATGGTATAATGTATATTCATTGACACAGAAAAAAGTTCAGAACATGCTACTGAGTGCAAACAAAATGGATTACAAACAACTCCCCTTGGAAAGGATATAAAATGATTGATAATACCCAATATTGACAAGTACGTGGGAAAAACGTACCTTCATATTCTCTTGGTAAAGCATGTAAAATGGTAGACTCTGACTGTAATTAAAATTCTAAGTGTGCATACCTTTTCACATAGCAATACATTTCTAAAACTTCATCCTATATACTCACATAGGCACATAAATACATGTACAAAGAATGTTTGTAATAGTCATACATTATAACAACCTAATGGAGAAGGCAATGGCACCCCACTCCAGTACTCTTGCCTGGAAAATCCCATGGACAGAGGAGCCTGGTAGGCTGCAGTCCATGGGGTCGCTAAGAGTCGGACACAACTGAGCCACTTCACTTTCTCTTTTCACTTTCATGCATTGGAGAAGGAAATGGCAACCCACTCCAGTGTTCTTGCCTGGAGAATCCCAGGGACGGGGGAGCCTGGAGGGCTGCCATCTATGGGGTCACACAGAGTCGGACACGACTGAAGTGACTTAGCACTTAGCATACCATAACAACCCAAATGTCTATCAGTAGATTTGGCTAAATAAAATGATAGTCTATATACACAATGGGACACTATACAGCTATTAAAATTAATTAGTTGGGATTGAAGTCAGAAAGTATAATGGTGGTTACCACAGGCTGGGGGTGGAGGGAAAAGAAAAAATAATTTTTTGTATCAAAGGGTACAAACTTTCAGTTATAAGATAAATAAGTTCTGGAAACCTAATATACGCATGGTGACTATAGTTAATAACAATGTATTATATAGCTAATAGAGTAGATCTCTAGTGTTCACACTACACACACCAAAAAATGGTAACTATGGGAGTTATGTTAATTAGTTTGGTTGTGGTAATCATATCACAATGTGTATATATATCAAAGCATCACATTTTACACCTTAAATATATACAATCTTTAAATATATATACATATATATAATTCTTATTTATCTAAATAAATAAATAAAAATATTTTAAATGAATGAGCTAAGACTCCAAATAGGCAAAATAATCTTGAGAAAGAAGAACACAGTATCACACTCCCCAATTACAAACTATACTACAAAGCTACAGTCATCAAAACAGTGTTACTGGCATAAAAACACATATATAGATCAATGGAACAGAGTGCAGAGCTCCAAAATAAACCCATGCTCTTACAGTCAGTTGACCATATGACCAGTCTATGACAAAGGAGACAAGAATACACAATGGAGAAAGGGCAGTCTCTTCTGTAAATAGTGCTGGGGAAGCTGGACAGCTACACATAAAAGAATAAAATTAGAACATTCTCGGATTTCCCTGGTGGTACAGTGGATAGTAATCCACATGCCAATGCAGGGGAAATGGGTTTGCTCCCTGGTCTGGGAAGATTCCACATGCCACAGAGCAACTAAGCTACTGTGGGCCATAACTACTGAAGCCTGCATGCTCTAGGACCTGCAAGCTGCAACTACTGAGCCTATCTGCTGCAACTACTGAAGCCTGTGTGCCTGGAGCCTGTGCTGAGCAACAGAGAAGCCACTGCAATAAGAAGCCTGCACACCGCAATGAAGAGTAGGCCCACTCACCACAACTAGAGAAAGCCCATGTGCAGCAATGAAGACTCAGTGCAAGCAAAAAAAAAAAAAAAAAAAAAAAAGGAACATCCTCCAACACCATATACAAAAATAAACTCAAAAGGGATTAAAGCCCTGAATTTAAAATTAGATACTATAAAAGCTCCTAGAGGAAAACTAAGTTCCTTCACATGGATCTTGGTGATGGTTTTTTGGATCTGACATCAAAACCAAAGGCAATAAAAGCAAAAATAAACATGTGGGACTACATCAAACTAAAAAGCTTCTGCATAGCAAAGGAAACCATCAATAAAATTAAGACAACCTAATAAATAGGAGAACATATGTGAAACTCATATATCTGCTAAGAGGTTAATATTCAAAATATATAAAGAATTCATACACTCAATAGGTACACTCAATAGTGTGTACACTCAGTCATGTCCAGCTTTTTGCAACCCCATGAACTGTAGCCCACCAGGATCCTCTGTCCATGAGATTTCCCAGGTAAGAATACTGGAGTGGGTTGCTATTTCTTTCTCCAGGGGATCTTCCCAACCCAGGGACTGAACCTGCATCTATTGCATCTCCTGCATTGGCAGGCAGATTCTTTACCAACAGTGCCACCTGGGAAGCCCACACTCAATGGTAACAAACAAACAAAAATCTGATTTAAAAATGAGCAGAAGATCTGAATAGACATTTTTCCAAAGAAGACATTCAAATGGCCAACAGGTACATGAAAAATGAAACATCAATAATCATCAGGGAAATGCAAATCAAAACCACACAATATCACCACACACCTGTTAGAATGCATGCTAAGTCACTTGAGGCATGTCCGAAACTTTGCAACCCCATGGACTGTAGCCCGCCAGGTTCCTCTGTCCATGGAATTCTCCAGGGTGAGAATACTAGAGTGGGTTACCATTTCCTCCTCCAGGGGATCTTCCCAACTAAGGAATGGAGCCAGGTGTTTTATGGCTCCTGCATTGGCAGGCAGGTTCTTTAGCACTAGCACTACCTGGGAAGCCCCCTGTTAGAATGGCTATAATCAAAAAGACGAGAAATAACAAATGTTGGTAAGGATGTGGAGAACAGGGAACCCTTGTGTGCATCACTGGTGGGAATGTAAATTGGTGCAGCCAGTAGGGAAAATAGTTTGGAGATTCCTCAAAAAATTAAAAATGGAACTACCATATGATCCAGCAATTCCACTTTTTGTATTTATCTGAAGATAATGAAACCACTAACTCAAAAAGGTACATGCACCCCCATATTCAGTGGAGCATTATTTACAATAGTCAAGATTTGGAAACAACCTAAATGTCCATGAATGATGTGGAACAAGCCTGTCTGTATATCTGATGGTTCTCTCTCATTTTGCTTTCCTTACCAGTATCCTACCTCACGTTTGCCCCTGTGATGGCTATATTGCTAGCCAGCACACCTGTGGTTGTAAAAATAGTAGAGCAAAAGAGAAAAAAAACTTGGTTATTGATATAAAAGATTTGTGTGTGTCTTTTAAACACACATAATTTCCACCTTACATGGAATAATCAGGAAAAGTGTAAAAACTCAAAAGTTAAATTAAAAAATTTATCAGTTAAAAAAATAAATGTTCATCAATGGATAAATAAAGATGATATGGTAAATATATACAATAGAACATTATTCACCTACAAAAAAATGAAATTTTGCCATCTGTGACAACATGGATGGACCCTGAAGGCATTATGCTAAGGGAAATAAATCTGAAAAAAAAAATACCATATGATCTCACTTGTATGTAGAATCTAAAAACAAACAAACAAAAAAACAAGACAAATCAAGCTCATAGATATGAGAGAACAAATTAGTGGTTGCCAGAGGTGGGAGGCAATATGGGAGAAGGGATCATGGGGATGTAATATAAAGCATGGTGACTGTAATTAATAATACTGTATTACATATTTGAAAATTGCTGAGAGTAAAATTTTTAATATGATCAACAAAGACACACTGTATCACACAAGGAACTATACTCGATACTCTACAATAACCTTTATGGGAAAGGAATCTGAAAAAGAATAAATGAATATATATAACTAAATCACTTTGCTGTACACAAGAAACTAACACAATATTATAAATCAACTATACTCCAATAAAAACTACTTTTAAAAAAAGGAGAGTAAATCTTAAATAAGTTCTCAACACAAGAAAAAGAAGTTCATAACTATCTATAGTGATGGATGTTCACTAGACTTATTTTGGTGATCATTTCACAATATGAAATTCAGTAACTGATATTGAATCATTATGTTGTAAACCTGAAACTATATGTCCATTTACACCTCAATAGAAAATTGTTTGAATTTTTAAAAATGAATGCATTGATGCTGTATGTATAAAATGACCAAAATGTCCAAAATAGATTATGCAAAAAGGAAGTACAGAATGGCATATAAAATATAATATGTGCCCATTATTATAAAAATATAAAAGTATGTGTATAGATGAAACTCTGGAAGACCTACACTAAATTCTTAACAGAGGTTATCTCAGAGTGATAGAACTACCAGACAGAACTCTCTAGACTGTAGGTTTAGTTATTAAGCCATTCTTTTATAATACATATTATTTTTAAAATAATAAGAACACCTTTTGAAAAATAAAGTGAAGGGTGGACTTCCCTGGTGGCTCAGTGGATGGGAATCCTCCTGCCAATACAGGGAACACAGGTTTGATCCCTGGTCTGGGAAGATTCCACATGTTGCAGAGCAGCTAAGTCTGTGTGCTGCAACCACTGAGCTCATGCACCTAGAGCCCGTGCTCCACAAAAAGAGAAGCCACCACAATGAAAAGCCAGTATATCGCAATGAAGAATAGCCCCTGCTTGCCACAACTAGAGAAAGCCCAAGCACAGCAAGAAATCCAGTGCGACCAAAAATTAATTAATTCAAAAAAATAAAGTGAAGGGGTTATGGATTTGAAGGGAAATGACAAAAGGATTAAGGTAGTAAGAAACCAAAGTGGAGGACAAAGACTGCAATAATGGAATTTTACATTTTCAGTAGAGTAATTCTGGGAAATGGCCAAATCCAGGAGCAGGCAAAGAGATTTTTGTTGCAGAAGTAGAGTGGAGAACACTAGCAGTGGCCAGAGAACTGTGAAGCTGGGGTGCTGCTTGGCTAGTCAAATCACAGAGCTCTCTGATCAGGTGAAGAGCTGGAGTTTGGGTAGAGGGGAGAATAAAAGCTAGATGCCTGAAAAATTGGGACTTGTCTGACCAGGGATCGAAATCTGGCCCCCTTGCATTGAGAGTGTGGAGTCCTAGCCACTGGACCACCAGGGAAGTCCCAATTCCTTCTTGATGTAGTAATTTATTACCTTCTTTTATATTTCCTTATATTTTTTTGAGAACTCAGGCATCTGGCTCTTATTCTCCCTTCTACCCAAACTCTACACTCCAAAACTAGGGGGCCCAGATTGGATCCCTGTTGGGGGAACTAGATCCCACATGCTGCAACTAAAATCCTGCATTCCGCAACTAAGATCGAAGATCCCATGTGCTGCAATAAGACTTGGCACAGCTAAAGAAATAAATAAATAGATACTTTTTAAAAAAGAAAAAGGAATAAAAAGGGAATTCCTCAGCAGTCCAGAGGTTGGGACTCCACACTCTCACTGCCAGGGGCCCAGGATTTGATCCCTGGTCAGGAAATGAAGATCCCACAAGCTGTGGGAGGCAACCAGAAAAAAAAAAAAAGAATAAAAAGTAATAATACCAGAAAAGTGAAAGTGAAGTCGCTCAGTCGTGTCCGACTCTTAGCAACCCCATGGACTATAGCCTACCAGGCTCCTCCATCCATGGGATTTTCCAGGCAAGAGTACTGGAGTGGGGTGCCATTGCCTTCTCCGTGAGACATGAGCATTGAATATTACCAGAAGGCATGAGCCTTTTAATCTGAGTGTTGAAAGCAATGGTCTGAAAATAGTGAAGAATAAGAACGATGATAATTTCTACTGTGAAACAAAAAAGACTAATGACTAAAATGACTGAAAAAGACAAATAACTCTCCAGCATTGGTGACATATGACATATCATGTATGCCTGGTAAGAATGTACATTAGAACAAACTTTCTGGAGTAGTGTGGGTAGTGTTAAGTTACTGTTGTTCAGTTACTCAGTCCTGTCTGACTCTTTGCAGCCCCAGAACTGCAGCACGCCAGCCTTCCCTGTCCTTCACCACCTCCCAGAGCTTACTCAAACTCATGTCCATTGAGTTGGTGATGCCATCCAATCATCTTGTCCTCTGTTGCCCCTTCTCCTCCTGCCTTCAATCTTTCCCAGTATCAGGGTCTTTTCTAATGAGTTGGTGCTTCGCATCAGGAGGCCAAAAGATTGGAGCTTCAGCTTCACAGCATCAGTCCTTCCCATGAATATTTAAGGTTGATTCCTTTAGGATTGACTGGTTTGATCTCCTTGCTGTCCAAGGGACTCTCAAGAGTCTTCAGCACCACAGTTTGAAGGCTTCAATTCTTTGGCACTCATCCTTTTTTATTGTCCAGGTCTCACATCCATACATGACTACTGGAAAAACCGTAGCTTTGACTATATGACCTTTGTAGGCAAAGTGATGTCTCTGCTTTTTAATACACTGTCTAGGTTTGTCATAGCGTTTCTTCCAAGGAGCAAACATCTTTTAATTTCATGGCTGCAGTTGCCATCCGCAGTGATTTTGGAGCCCAAGAAAATAAAGTCTCTTACCGTTTCCATTGTTTCCCCATCTACTTGCCATGAAGTGATGGGACCAGATGCCATGATCTTAGTTTTTTTGAATGTTGAGTTTTAAGCCAGCTTTTCACTCCCCTCTTTCATCTTCATCAAGAGGCTCTTTAGTTCCTCTTCAATTTCTGCCATAAGGGTGGTGTCATCTGAGTATCTGAGGTTATTGATGTTTCTCCCAGCAATCTTGATGGGTATTTCGCATGATGTACTCTGCATATAAGTTAAATAAGCAGGGTGACAATATACAGCCTTGATGTACTCCTTTCTCAATTTGGAACCAGTCCTTGTTCCTTGTCTGGTTCTAACTATTGCTATTTGACATGCATGCAGATTTCTCAGGAGGCAGGTAAGGTGGTCTGGTTTTACCATCTCTTGAGTCTCCTTCATTGGCAGATGTGTTCTTTACCACTAGCGTCACCTGGGAAGCCTTGCTAGCATGTGAAATGACTGCAGTTGTATGGTAGTTTGAACATTCTTTGGCATTGCCCTTCTTTTGGGACTGGAATGAAAACCAACCTTTTCTAGTGACCCCATAAGAGACTGAGCCAGACTTGCCTGTTTGTGTTGAGGAGTCTCCAGCGGAGACAAATAGTCCACAGTTTGTTGTGATCCACACAAAGGCTTTAGCGTAGTCAATGAAGCAGAAGTAGATAGATGTTTTTCTGGAATTCTCTTGCTTTTTCTATGATCCAATGGATGTTGGCGATTTGATCTCTGGTTCCTTTTCTAAATCCAGCTTGAACATCTGGGAGTTCTCGGTTCATGTACTGTTGAAGCCTAGCTTGGAGAATTTTGAGCATTACTTTGCTAGCATGTGAAATGAGTGAGTGTGAAACTTTCAATTGATATACTGAACTTCATCAAAATTATGAACTTCTGCTCTTCAAAAGATACTGGTAAGAGAAAGAAATGACAAGCTACAGACTGTGAGGAAATGTCTGCGTATCTGATAAAGGACTTGTACTCAAAATATAAGAACTCTCAAAACTCAATAATGAGAAAACAAATAATCCGATTTTTTAATGGGCAAAAGATTTGAACAGACATTATACCAAAGATGCTCAATACATTAAGTCAAATACAAATTAAATACAAATTAAAACCACAATGAAAAACTTAATAGAATTTTAAAAAAACTGACACTACCAAGTGCTGAGGAACTAGCACTAACTGGAACTCTCATACATTACTGAAAGGAATACAAAATTGTATAACCAATTTGGAAAAAAGTTTGGCAGTTTCTTATAAAGTTAAACATACATTGACTACACAACCTAGCAGTCCCATTCCTATGCATTCACCCAAGCAAAATGAAAATCTGTGTTCACCCAAAAACCTGATGCTAATGTTAACAGTGACTGCATTTGTAATCATAAAACACCAGAAACAACCCAAATGTCCCTCAACTGGGGAATGGAAAAACAAACTGTGGCGCATCCATACACTGAAATCTATTTAACAAAATAAGAAGGAACAAAGTACTGGTACAAGCAATGACATGGAAACATTTTAAAGGTTGTGCATGGATTGGAAAAAGCCAATTTCAAAAGGCTATATACTGTATAATTTCATATATATATATATATATATATAAAATTTTTTTAGCCATCCTGTATGGCATGCAGGATTTTAGTTCCCCCCAACCCGTGCCCCCTGCATTGGAAGATCAGAGTCTTAACCACTGGACTACCAGGGAAGTCCCTGTATGATTTAATTTATATGACAGTTTTGAAAACACAAAACTACAATGACAGAAAATAGGTAGTGAGTACTAGGAAGTAGGGAGGAGTTGACCATAATGGAGAACTGGGGAATTTTTTGAAGTGATGGGTCTATTCTGTATCTTGATTATCATGGTTGTTACACAACTATAATGCATTTGTCAAAACATGTAGAAATGTACACTAAAAGGAGCGAATTTTACTATACATAATTATACCTTAATTAAAAAATGAAAACATAATCCGAGCACACACATGCATACACACACATACACACTTAGAAATGTATGAGAACAAAGGAACAAGGAGATTTGGGGAGTGATGGACATGTTCATTGTGGTGATAGTTTAATGGGCATGTACATATGTCAAAACTCACCAAACTACATTCTTTATGTACAGTTTACTGTACATTGATCATACCTCAATAAAGCTTTTATAAAAAGGAGAAAGAAACATGAGGGGACTTCCTTGGTGGTCCAGTGGCTGGGACTCTATGCTCCCAATGAAGGGGGTCTGGGTTCAATCCCTGGTCAGGGAACTTGATCCTGATGCCCCAGCTAAAGATCCCGCATGCTGCAATGAAACTGAGGGTTCCGAGTGCCACAGCTAAGCCTCAGCACAGCCAAATTAATTAATTAATTAAAAAAAATAGACATGAGAAGAAAATATAAGTGAGTATATTTAAAACCTTGGAGTAGGGACAGCCTTCTTAAACAGATGAAAAATAAAAAGCCATAACGGAAAAGAATGATGCATTTGACTACATCAAAATTTAAAGTTTCTATTCTAAAGAGATAAAAAATAAATACAAAAGAATGGGGAAGTGTTTGTAACATATATAGAAGACAGATAATTAATATCTAAAAAATAGAGAACTACAAATCAATGAGAAAAAACAACCCAATAGAAACATGAGCAAAAGATATAATAAGCAAATAAGAAGAGAGGAAATGCAAATAATAAACATGTGAAAGGAATATATATAACTTGGCTAATAAGCAGAGAACTACAAATCAAAACATCACCTTTTGCCTTACAGATTTAAAAAAATTATTTTAATTTTTTGCTTGTGCTGGGCCTTCACTGCTGCATGTGGGCTTTCTCTAGTTGAGACGAGCAGAGGTTATTCTTCATTGAGGTGTGCAGGCTTCTCATTGCGGAGGCCTCTCCTGTGGGGTATCACAGGCTCTAGGCACATAGGCTTCAGTATTTGTGGTGCAGGGGCTTAGTGGCTCTGCAGCATGTGGAATCTTCCCAGACCACAGACTGAATTCATGTCCCCTGCACTGGCAAGCAGATTCTTATCCACTGTACCACCAGGGGAATTCCCTGTCTGATTGATATCAATTGTTGGCAGAGGTATGGGGAAATATGTGCTCTCACACACTGTTGTTGGAAATATTCAGTCTTTTGGTGGGCAATACTGTACTATCTATTAAAATGTAAAATGTGCATACCCTTCAACCCAGTAATTCTATTCATTACCTATCCTATAGAAACACTTGCATATATCCACAAAAAAAAGGTAATGAGAGGGGATAAATTAGGAATTGGAATTAACATATACACACCACCATATACAAAATAAACAAGGACCCACTATATAGCACAGGGAACTGTACTGAATATCTTGTAATAACCTATAATGGAAAAGAATCTAAAAAAGAACATATACACACACACACACATATGTATATATAACTGAATCATTTTGCTGTATACTTGAAACTAACATAATATTATAGATCAACTATATTTCAATAAAAATATTTTAAGCCTTAAAAATATAATATGTTTTTTAAAAATGCAATAGGCTTTGAACCAATAGCAGTTCTAGGAACTAGTTCTAAAAAAATAATCAGAAATCAAAAAAAAATCAACACACCAGGTATTTATTACAGTATTATTTATAATAACAAAAAATTCCAGTGTATATCAATAGGAGAACATGAGATAAATTTTAGACATTGCTTAGAAAAGACTGACATCCACATAATGACAGGTTAATTGTATTGCTATGATTTCTTATTTGTATTTTCTCATTTTCTACAATAATGTTATACTTTCATAATAAGAAAACAATTAAAAATTTTTCATAGTAAAAGTTTTTAAAAAGAGTTAATAGGAAAAAACCAAAAACTAAAAACTCTCTCTCAGTGATCCTCAAACTATATGTGGCAAAGGACCAATATGTAACACTTGTAATTTATGTAATATTATACATCAATTATATTTCAATTTAAAAAATGAAAATAATTGTTAAATGGTAAATTTTATGTTATGCTTATTTTATCACAGTTAAAAAAGGGAAGTGGGAAATGGTATATGCATACTATAGAATATGATACAGCATGTCTTATGTAAGAAACACCGATTTAACCTCATTCTCTTAGGTATATTGCCAAATAAAAAAGCAAGCTTGGAACAATGTAGAGTATATCACTTATATAGGGAAAAATAAACAAAATATATATATTTGTATTTTTAAATACACAGAAGATGATCTGGAAGGACAAACACCAAATTGGTAACACCAGTTTCCTCTGGGACAAGGACCTACATTGGAGAGGCTGAAAAAAACTATCTATAATGTTTGACTCAAACAACAAAAATATATTCACGAATTACTTGAAGAATCAAAGCTTCAACAGTATGTGAACTGTAAACTTCCAGATGTTCAAGCTGGATTTAGAAAAGGCAGAGGAACCAGAGATCAAATTGCCAACATCCGTTGGCTCATCAAAAAAGCAAGAGAGTTCCAGAAAAACATCTACTTCTGCTTTATTGACTATGCCAAAGTCTTTGACTATGTGGATCACAACAAACTGTGGAAAATTCTTCAAGAGATGAGAATACCAGACCATCTTACCTGCCTCCTGAGAAACCTGCATCAGGTCAAGAAGCAACAGTTAGAACCAGACAAGGAACAATGGACTGGTTCCAAATTGGGAAAGGAGTACGTTAAGGCTATATATTGTCACCCTGCTTATTTAACTTCTATGCAGAGTACGTCATGAGAAATGCCAGGCTGGATGAAACACAAGCTGGAATCAAGATTGCCGGGAGAAATATCAATAACCTCAGATATTCGGATGACACCACCCTTATGGCAGAAACAAAGAACTAAAGAGCTTCTTGATGAAAGTGAAAGAGGAGAGTGAAAAAGTTGGCTTAAAACTCAACATTCACAAAAACTAAGATCATGGCATCCGGTTCCATTACTTCAGGGCAAATAGATGGGGAAACAATGGAAACAGTAAGAGACTTTATTTTCTTGGGCTCCAAAATCACTGCAGATGGTGACTGCAGCCATGAAATTAAAAGATGCTTGCTCCTTGGAAGAAAAGCTATGACCAACCTAGATAGCATATTAAAAAGCAGAGACATCACTTTGCCGACAAAGGTCCGTCTAGTCAAAGCTATGGTTTTTCCAGTAGTCATAAATGGATGTGAGAGTTGGACCATAAAGAAAGCTGAGCAATGAAGAATTGATGCTTTTGAACTGCAGTGTTGGAGAAGACTCTTGAGAGTCCCTTGGACTGTAAGGAGATCAAACCAGTCAATCCTAAAGGAAATCAGTCCTGAATATTCATTGGGAGGACTGATGCTGAAGCTTAAGCTCCAATACTTTGGCCACTTGCTGTGAAGAACTGACTCATTGGAAAAGATCCTGATGCTGAGAAAGATTGAAGGCAGGAAAAGGGGACGACAGGGGATAAGATGATTGGATGGCATCACTGACTCGATGGACACGAGTTTGATCAAGCTCTGGCAGTTGATGATGGACAGGGAGGCCTGGCATGCTGCAGTCCATGGGATCACAAAGAGTCGGACGCGACTGAGGGACTGAACTGAACTGAACTGATACTTTTCCACAATTTACTGATTAAAAAAGAGTTTTAAAGAGGACTTTAACTGGCAGGATGAAGGAAAATGCATGATGCCAAGTTCATTTTATAACAACCATAAATGTTTTCTCGATACATCAAATATCTCCTAGCTTTATTTATGTGCATGGACAATGTGGGAAGGGAGACAGGAAGTGCTTGTGAAGTTTTTGGACTCATAATATTCCTAAAAGAATTTTTTAAAATAACATTTACATATTTATTACTACTCATAAATAACGATGGCAAAGTAGTATTGTTCATCAAGTTATAAAATAAAGAGTATCAAAAACTATCAGATTAGAGAAACAAATACATAAGACACCACTTTCTTCAATATTATTAATAGGAAAAGTCTATGGGGGGATATTGGTCAAAAAGAAGAATTTATAGTAAATTGAAGGAGCGAAATAAGAAAGTGACTTAAGAGAAACAAAACTGATTTGTAAGTTGAAAAGAAAAGTATAAGTCAACGAATTCTTGTTGGCAGAACAACAGGGAGAAGTTGGCAGAACTGCTGAATGGTTTACCTCTTTCCTCTGAAAACTGAGGGTGTAAAAAGCATGGCTAAGGTCTATGCAAACAGAGTTGACATTTCAACAAAACATTTCAAATTTCAAGACTGACACTAATGTATACCCTCTTGTGTTCAGATAATAGGGACTCCTGATGATATTAAAGTGAGAAAGGGCATGTGCTAATGAAGTACAATGTTAGATCCTAGCTTCATCTTAGGAAAAGATTTGCTGAGAAATTCAGGAGAACTGTTACACTTAAAATGGATGAGACTATGAGGAAACAGACATAAATTATACATAAAAGCTTAAAATAAAATTTCCAGGCTCAAAAGCTTGCGAGTTCTATGTATTTTTCAAGTACTCAAATATACAAATGTGATCCACATGTGACTGATAATGGATATACACACTTCTTATATACAAAGAATTTTCTCTTGTCATTAGAAAACAATACAAGCGTTACATAGTGGTACCAGTGATTTTATGGTGGTAGTTGTGTTTTCCTGATTTAATTTCACATTTAAATGCAGGGCAATAGTGCATAAATAGTAAAAGAAGATAAATGAAGCCAGAAATAAGTAAACAATAAACTAAAAAAATTAATATATGTAACTCAACAATTACAATATCTGCATGCACAAGCCATATAAAACATAGTTATTAAATATTAATTTCAAATTGTATGAGTGAAATGGCCTAAAAGAATATAGCACAACAGCATATTGTGTGTTCAATTTCTTATAATGATAAAAAAAATGGAGACATAAACTATAACTTTTAACAACCAACAAGGACCTACTATACAGCACAGGGAACTATATTCAACATTATGCAATAACCTATAAAGGAAAGGAATCTGAAAAAGAATATATTTGTATATATGTATGTCTTCTCTAGTGGCTCAGATGGTAAAGAGTTTGCCTGCAATGCGGGAGACCTGGGTTCAATCACTGGGTCAGAAAGATCCCCTGGAGAAGGGAATGGCAACCCACTCCAGTATTCTTGCCTGGAAAATCCCATGGACAGAGGAGCCTGGCGGGCCCCAATCCATGGGGTCGTAAAGAGTCAGACACGACTGAGCAACTAACACACACATAAACGTATTAACTGAGTGGCTGTGCTATATACCTGAAACTTACATGATACTGTAAATCAACTATACTCCGATAAAAAATTTATAAAATAAAAAATTGAAAATTCTTTTTTATATAATTTTTAAAACTTTATTAATTTTAATGAAATTTTGGCCATACCATGTGGCATGCATGATCTTAAGTTTCCTGACCAGGGATGGAACCCGTGCCACTTGCAGTGAAGGAGTGGAATCAGGACCATTGGGCAAGTCCCTGAAAATTCTTAAATGAGTTATGTACTCAGTGTTCTTCCTACTTCCCATCACTCCACAGAAATTGCCATTGCAAAGGTCACTAAATCTCACAGATGCCTTTCAGTCCTCCTCTTACTTTGGTCTCTCAGCAGCATTTAATACAGTATTAAATGTACTCCTTCCTTTCTTCTTTCCAACAATACTCTAGTCCCTTGGTTTTCATGACACCTCACCCTCCAGGTTTTCCTCCTATGTCTCTTCCCATTCCTTAGCTTCTTTTATGAGCTTCTCCCTTCTACCTCCTATTCCCTCTATAATCCAACCAAAGGCAGATAGGATATGATTGGGAAATTATTATGGAAAGGTTATCAAACTGCCAACATCTGTTGGATCATAGAAAAAGTTAGAGAATTCCAGAAAAGCATCTACTTCTGCTTCATTAACTATGCTAAAGTCTTTGACTGTGTAGATCACAACAAACTGTGGACAATTCTTAAAGAGATGGAAATACCAGATCCCCTTACCAGCCTTCTGAGAAACATGTATGCAGGTCAAGAAGCAACAGTTAGAATCAGACATGGAACAACAGACTGGTTCAAAATTGGGAAAGGAGTATGTCAAGGCTGTATATTGCCACCCTGCTTATTTAAATTCCATGCAGAGTACATCATTCGAAATGCCAGGCTGGATGAAGCACAAGATGAAATCAAGCTGGAATCAAAATTTTTTTTTGAGGGGGGGAAGGTAAACCTTTATTTGGAAAAGAGAATTCAAATGACCATTTAAATCCCCCTTTCATTTCCAAAACAGAAACAAATAAGAAAACAAGGAAAAGATTGTATCTATCAAGCTCCTGCCCTCTGTCATCTTTAGCCATTTTTAAACTATATTTCCTGACAGAAGAGAACAGCTGATGATGGGCTCTAGTTCTAAGTTCTAGGAACCAAGGAAGAGACAGAGTGGATGGTGGGATGTGGACAGATGGGCCTGGGGCTCAGACAGGCACATGCCCAGTACCCAAGAAACAATGTTTAAAAATATACATGCATAGATAAATTCCCCAGAACCTAGGCATGGAAAGCTTATAACCATGAATACAGCAGCAGAATTCAAGCTCGGCCTAAGAGGAGAAAACGTGAACCTCAGCTAACTGTCCCTAACTTTAGCCTCTCGGCTATATCCTCCAGTCCCATTCTGGGGGCCACATCTGCAGGGCCAACAGCTACTCTGAATGATGGGAGGTGTGAGGAGGAGCCAGCCAGGAACACCCCACGCCAAATCCAGCAATGAAAGATTAAAGCCTGCAGGTGACTCGTGTGGGCAAGAGAGCCCCCTGAATGGGCCAGAGTGCCCCACCGTACCAGGCGAGGGAAAGCAGAGGCAATGAGCAGCTGAGGCCTTGCCAGCTGGAGCAAACCCTCAAGCACCGCCACCTCCAGGTCTCAGGCCACTTTTGCCCAAGGCTGCCTTTCTACTGAGAAGGTTTGGCCTGAGCTAAATATCAAGCTTTTCTAGGGGAAAAAAAAAAGGGAAGGGAATGGGGGACGTAGCAAAAAGTAAAAAGCAGTGGGAGGAGAGGAGCAGAGAGTTGCAGCTTAGGTGTGTGAGAAAAAGGAGCAAGTTCCTGAGGTCTTGAGTCCTAGCTGAGGCCGCTGACTGCTCTCCCCCCTCTGGGACTCCCACCCTCACCCCAGTCCTCCAGTGAGACCAGAGTTTCCTGAAAGCTCTTTCTCCTCAGCCTTAAAGAGCTTTGAACCTTGAACCACTATCTCTGCCCACTGATCCCCCCACAGGGCAGCTTGGGGAAAGGGACAAGCCCTAGGGGAAACACGCAGGCCTGTGGGGAGCTCTGGGAAGGAGGCTCAGAGGCTGCGAAGACAGCAAATGTACCCCTTAGTCTGCCGCTCCAGGTTGTGGCAACCACTTGTTCCAGAGCCCAGATGAAGAGGATCCCCTGGTTGGCCAGATGAATGCCTAATGAAACACAGAGGATAAAAGGACCTGGTTACACCCTCCACTGGCCCCAAGGCCAACAACCCCAGTGTGGAAAGCAGGCTAGTCAGAGACAGGCAAGATGGCACATAGCAGTTCCACCCTGAGAGGATGCAGACATGACACAGATTTTAAGCCACTTGTCTGCTGATGAGTAAGGCTGTGTTCCCACTGTTTGGTTGGGCTAATGGCAATTTCTGGAAGGGCTCATACCAGTAGTTCAGTTCAGTCACTCAGTCATGTCCAACTCCCGGAGTCCACCCAAACCCATGTCCATTGAGTCGGTGATGCCATCCAACCATCTTATCCTCTGTCGTCCCCTTCTCTTGCCCTCAATCTTTCCCAGCATCAGGGTCTTTTCAAATGAGTCAGCTCTTCGCATCAGGTGGCCAAAGTATGAAAATATCTATCTACTAAGATTATAAATGCATATAGTTTATGATACCACTCCTAGGTACATGTCCTATAGTATATGCTCAGATGTTCTCAAAAGGTGGTCCACAGATCCCTAGAAACCCCCAAGATCGTTTTGGAGGGTCTGTGAGATTCAAAACAGCTTCCTTGGTGGTCCAGTGGTTAAGAATGTGCCTGCCAATGCAGGGGACACAGGTTCGATCTCTGGTCCAGGAAGATTCCACATGCTGTAAAGCAACTAAGTATGTGCCACCACAACTAACCATGAGCTGCAACTACTGAAGCCAATGCACTCTAAAACCTGTGCTCCACAACAAAAGAAGTCACTGCAATGAGAAGCCCACGAACCACAACTAGAGAGCAGTGCCCACTCACTGCAACAAGAGTAGCCCCTGCTAGCTGCAACTAGAGAAAGTTTGTGCACAGCAATGAAGACCCAGTGCAGCTATAAATAAATAAAGTATTAACATGTGTTTGCCTTTTTTACTGTGCTGACATTTGCAGATGGTGCAAAAGCAAATGTGGGAGAAAAAGAAAAAGCAAAGGTGGATAAAAGGCAGTGGGACCAAGCTGTACTAGTAGTCACTATTTTTTAACCACCACATACTTAAGAATGTCCTTGATGAAGCAGTAAAAGTTATTACATCTCCATTGTTGAGTACATGGTTTAATATTTTGTATAACAAAACAGGAAGTACAGATAAAGTATTTCTGTTGCATACTCAAGTTGGGTTGTGCCAAGGAAGAGCACTTGTGAAACTGAGTTGTGAGCTGAACTAGTCACTTTTTAAATGAAACACCATTTTTCTTGAAATAACAACTGACAGATAAACCATGGATATTCAGACTTGGGTTCTTGGCAGGCGTTTTCTCGAAATGGACAAAATGAGCCTGTTGCTTCAAGAAAAACTGACAGAATCTGAGCTTTCGAGCAAAAAGTAGAATTTTTGAAAACTTACACCTCCACCATAGATAGGTTTGGCAGCTTTTCAATACTTAAAGACTTCTGATGAGAGCAGTGGTGATATTAATGAATGTGACTTTTTTGGCACTGTATAATGAACTGTGTCAACATTTGAAAGATCTGTGTAACAGTGAAAACAACACTTTCCAAACTGCCAATACATGTTATAAAATCATGCACCCAGTAAAAGATCTATTAAAGTACAAGGTAGACATGGGTTTTAATGTAACAAAATATGAAAAGTTTACTAATACAGTTTCAAAATCCACATTAAAAGTAATCTTTTAAAAAGTAATCTTTAAGAAACTACCACTTGTTAAGGATTGATGTAATATTAAACAATATACACAATTATTTGAAAAGGCTATTAAAATACTGCTCATTTTTCTAATTACACCTGTGTGATATACTTCAACCAAAACATCATAGTAGATCAAATACAGAAGCAGATATTAGAATCCGTATGTTTCCTATTAATCCTATTTAAGAGACTTGCAAAAAATGTAGCACAATTTTACTGTTTTTTGGCTTTGCAAAAGTAATTTTTCATGTACAAATATCATTTAACATGTAGTTTATTGCTGTTATTTTTAATGACTATTTTAAAATTATCACTTTGTAATTTCTAATACATTGAATAGTGATAGATATAAACCCACATAAACAAATTCTCTTAGAAGTGTAGAGGGTCCTGACATTAAAAAGTTTGAAAACCACTTTCCTAGAGAAACTCTGACAAAAATGTCAAGTCAGGAAATGTTCATAGCAGGGCTCCTTGTAAAAGCCATATCAATAAGGAATGGTTAAATAAACCATTTAATAGCTGTTCTATGGCATGTTTGTGTATGGTCAGTTGCTCAGTCCTGTCCAACTCTTTGCAACCCCATGGACTGCAGCCCACCAAGCTCCTCTGTCCATGGAATTTTCCAAGCAAAAAATACCGGAATAGATTGCCATTTCCTTCTCCAATTCTATGGCATTTTTTTTAATGAAGTAAATCTTGATATTAGTGAAATTAAAATGTTTCAAAAACATTGAATGAAAAACTTTCAGGATATGTACAGTATGGTATACTTTTTGTACAAATAGACAAAAACACATTGTCTTTTAAAAAGAGTTGGAAAACTACAAGGATATACAAAACAGTTGATAGTGGCTACCTTTGGGAAGGGTAAGAGGACTAGGGTTGTGGGTAATGGCCAACGTGTACTTTAGCACCATTTTTGTGTAATGTTTTGAGGGCTTCCCCCCACACATCAAGGAGACTGTACTAGTGTAATTAAAAATAATTGGGGTAAAGGAATAAAGCAACGAGGTCAGGTCCACTGACACTGAGAAAGAAAGGGCACTGGCTCTAATCCAGCTGAGATGGCCGATGTATTTGCTGCAGTCGTTCTGGAGCTGATGAGTCTAGGAAAAGCGAGCGGTGAAATCAGGCGACGGAGGGGATGGTTGGCTCAAACAGTTTTGAACACCTGGATGGAGAAATTTCTGAGTCAGGCACCCCCTGCTTCCTTCTTGGTATTTAATTCAAAGGAGGCCTTCACAGCCGCAGAGCCCAGCCTCTCCCGCTTCCGGCTTCACCTCTCTCTGTGGCCCCCGTCCAGGTCTCCAACCCTCACTCCCCTGGCCGCATCAGAGGTAGAGCTCGGGACCAGCGGTGGTGGAAGAAGCCCTGCAGGTTAAGGCACGGCCCCTCTAAGTGCTAGGCAAGGAGACTACAGGCAGTGTCGCGGCGGCACATCCGGAGACACAGTGAGACGCCAAAGCGTGGACCTGGGGTGACGGGGTTGGGGGGTGGTTAGAGGTAGCTAGGTTGCGGGATGCAGGAAGTTACCGAACAAGCCAAACGAGCTCCGAGGTATCCCGCCGACTCTTCTAGGTGCCCTGAGGCAGGTTATGCTTTCGAAACCAGTGCCACAGGGTCCCCATTGGTCTTCCATCCCAGCCAACCAGCTGGAATCCCTATGGCCCACCCCCTCGATTAAGAAGCCAATCAGAGGAGAGCATGTGCTTCCCGTTGCATAGGACCAATTAAGCTTGCTCATTTCTGACGTGTGGATAGCCAACCAGAAAAGCGGAGGCCTGGCGAGTCGGCTTCTTATTTCAGTCCCCAACTCTATCTACGTCACTGTCCTTGTCCCGTCCCTACCTGTAATCTAAATAACCGAAAAGGAGATCCAAGCTGGAGGGGTAGTGGTCCAAAAGGCAAAGTGATATTTCCCTGAGTTTCTAAGGAGATTAGCCCTGAGGTCAGATGAGCCTGTGGTTGAGCTATCAGTCCTGTTCTGGGACTGGCCTCAAGTAGTGCCAACCTGAGAAAAATATTGGTCGTCATGAGAGCGCCTCAGATATGTTGCTTTGCCACTAGGCTAGTAGTTTCATTTACCTCCAAATTGAGGTGGGAAGGCTAGGAACATCCTGAACCTTTAATTGATATGGGTTTTTCTATAACAAGAAGTATAGGGATGCTCAATTAGCAGCAATAGATACTGCTTATAGAACAACTAAAATGAAAAGTATGGGGAAATTTTTAAAAACCTGACAGTGGTATCATTACAAATAAATGTGCCAGGAAATGCAAATTAAAACTAAGAAAACACCACTTTCACCAAATAGTATGGATAATTATGAATTGTTTAATATTTTTCCACTTTTGGCAAAGAAACGTTTTGGAGGGAAACAGGATTTCTCCACTTTTGTAAAGTTACAGAAATTCTCATTTTCTGTAAGTGGGAAACTAAACTGCACTCTTTAAGAAGGTAGCTTAGTAGTACCTAACAAAATGTAAAATGCACACATCCTTTCACCCAGGAATTCCTTCTCTCAAAATCTATCCTACAGAAACACTTAAAACACACAAGGTTATATGCAGCATTACTTATAATAGTAGATGATTTCCACCAATAAGTGAATCATTAAATGTTGATACAACTACACTGTAAAATGTTATGTCACCATTTTAAAAAAATGAGGTAAATTTCCATGTACTAATGAGAGGAAGTTCACACAATATTACAAAATAAAGTTCCAAAATACTTCATAAAATATCCCATTTTGTTTTTAAAACTATATACAAGTGTATGAGTATTCAATGATGTTTACGTGTGTATGAATATATGTATGTATTCATATACATGCATTTGTGCATAGAAAAATGCCTAGGAAGACCCATACCAAATTAGGTTATTCCTGAGGAATGGAAATAGGGTTAGGGAATAAGGAGAAATCTCACTTTTTACATATGTATGTTTTGTTTGAATTTTTTCAACTAGCATTAATTACTTTTGAACTTTCATCACAATAAAACATTTTAACAAAATTGGCACTTTCGTAATCAAATCAAAGCTATAATTTATATATTTTAAATAAGAATGACTACATATAGTTATGAGGTGATTATTTTATTTAAAAATTTTGGCTAGGGTCTTCCTGGTGGTCCAGTGGTTAAGGTTCCACCCTTCTACTGCAAGGGATGCAGTTTGATCCCTGGTCAGGGAACTAAGATCCCTCATGTCACTTGGCAGAAAAAAATTTTTTTCTTAAATAATAAAAATTTTGGCTAGAAGACCTATGAAAAAATTATGGTCAAATCACCAATGAGATTCAATGGGGTACTCATGACACAACAGAATATGTGCAAAGAAAATCTAATCAGGGTTAACTAAAGAGTCATTTATTTCTGGGAGAGAAAACCTAACTGCACCATAGCAAACCTCATCACAGAGGGAAAATTGTGCTTTTACCTTTTTTGATAGCATCACCTCCAGGGTTTCTCAACTCCTTGAGAAACAAGGGTTGAAAATCATAAACATTAGAGATTTAAGATAACTCATATATCATTTAGTTAAACTCCCTCACTTTATAGCTGAGAAAACAGGCCCAGAGTGGTGATGCAATTTGCTTAAGGAGCTATGGCCAACTAATAGCATAGCCAGCTCTGAACCCAGGCTTCTCTTTAGGTTTAGTACTCTTTCTACTTTTCAGATCTTCCTGTGTCTTTTCTGATGACATATTAGGGAATATTTTAAAGTCTTATGAATATTAGACATTTCTGTATTTAAATTTTAGGACAAAAATGCATAACAAAATATTTAATAATATCCCTCCACTAGCACAGATTATCAAAGTTGACTGTATTTGGACAAAAGAAATTAATGGATAAGAAATAACATTAAAAAATAACATTTTCTTGAAAAGTAATGCATAAATTTCTGTGAATCTAACTGTATTTTACTATTCACTTAAGAACTACCATTTTATCCAATTTGATTGTTCTTCTATTGGCAGTGCCTCTTAATCCTTTACCTTCAGTTTCTCTATATTAAGTAGTTGTTTATCTATATACAAACACTTAAAACCACCACAGAAGTACATATTTAAAAGAAGCCTGCTGTGATTTTAAAACTCCTTTATTCTGTATATTGTTAATAATTACCCGTTTGTCTCTTTTCTAAGGAATGACTTTTCTGTTCTCAGAAGGGTAGATAGACAGACAGGACGGAGAGAGAAAATAAAAGTAAAATAGGGAACAATTCTTTTGTATAACGTAAAAAAGATAAGAAGAATGAGGGGTGGTGGGTGGTCGGGAAGGGAGTGGCAGAGAACCACAAGCTAAATTAGTCACAAAGTGTTTGTATTTTTAAAGTAAACTTGAATACTGCGATATATAGATGGACTAACAACCACCTAAACTTCAGGCTATAATTAAAGTGGTATCCAGTTTTAGACTCTATGACTTGGGGACATATGAGGACCTTGGAGAGACTTCAGAATAATAAAGATAAAAGGGTTAAAAATGAGTGAAGTGAGGAAAACTTAGAACTGTTATTGTGTCTGAGAAGACCAGAGATGACTCAACAATCCTCAAAGGTAGGAAGAAATATCTATTTCAGTCAGCAGTTAGTCTGCATTTCCAAAGCAAAAGAGTAATTTTACTTAAATTATTACAGCATGTATTTGAAGATAGAAATGCCTTACCTAGGATACCTCATCAAACAAAAACTCCAAAGAAGCCTGAATGTTGTTCATCTCTCCTACCCTATACTAGCTCAACTCATCTCAAAGAAAGGTTCAAAGGGTAGCTAAGCCATCTTTGGAATGTGAAGATTTAGACTTCCCTTGGGTATAGCTACTATATTCAAAAATTTTTGTTAGCCTCTGTTGCCCAGCTTCCAGTGAAAAGTTGAGTTGCTTCTGTGCTATGGAAAAAGAGGATTAATTAGTAGTAAATACCTAGATGCATGCATAAACTTGAATTTCTTATAAAAAGTATGCTTCTCCTTCTCATTGTTCATGGGCTTGGATTTGGGGTTCTTTCAGAACCCAGTTACATTTGAATCCAAAGAAATAATTTGCCTGACTGACATTAAAAAGGAAAAAAGTTAGGACAACTAACTAGATATATCTGGACCTCTTAATTTGTCTCTAGCATTTTTTGTCTTACTGAGCTATCTCCTGAACTAAAGTATAAAAAGTATAAAGTCTATGAAGAAAGAGAATGTAATCATTTTATTTGTACCTTGAGCCACCCACCCCATCACAGCCCAACTTTTAGCATAAGGCTGGGCACACAGGCAGCTATTGATTAGTACTTATATCGTTATCTGTCAAAATTTTGTTAATATTTTTATAGCTGCTTTTTCTGGTTATTCTATATTCATTCTCCAACACTGCTGCCTATGAAGGCTACACTTCTCTTATTACTCTTCCTTTTTCTCATCTCATAGAAACAGCTGTTCTTCCCTATTCCCTCAGATTATCTTTAGGCATCTGATTCCCAAATCTCTTTAACTTCTTCAATTCAGTCCCCACTTTTCTACCTGGACTCAAATATCATCTTAATTCATAATGTTTTAATGACATCACTTTCTATACCTTCTTTGCATGCTCAACTACATGATTAAAAGTAGCTTTGACTTCCCAAATGCCAAGATTCCTAACTAACCTCTCATTCCAAACCTTTCCCAAAACCCACTTTGTGCATGAAGCCATTTGAGAACCCATTGGTCAAGTGAAACTATCTATCCATCAAAAATTCTCAGAGTTCACTCACCTTTCTGCCTACATAAAATTTATTTGAAAGGAAAACATCTCAATTGAGGTAAAAAGCCTATGAAAAAAAGTGTTTGTAGGGCATGTGTGGGTATATTGGAGGATGAGCGTATGCACACGTTTATGTACACATATAGCATTTGCATATACACACACACACGTACTATAAATATGTTTTGCCCAAATTAGCACAAACCTACAAGCTTAAAAACCAAATTTGCTAAATCTGACCCAAACCACAGTTACTGAGCCCTATGGCTACTTCCTCCAGGCAGATGCATTACCTCTGTGACAAAGTCAATTGGAAGCTGCAAAAAGGACAGGTAAATACTACTACAGGTAGCTTGGATTCTGCTTTTTAAAAATTTAAATGTAAAAATTACTTATCACTTTAGGACATTGACCATGTTAATATAATTCTGCACAATACCCAGAATATTCTAGAAACTAAAATGTACTAAATTTACAACTTAAACAGGAAAACAGAGGCTTGCTTCACAGTGGTTTAATATGAACAGAGTTGAATATGACATTGTCTGACAGGAGAATGAACATTTTGCTGAATGAAAGCCCCGAGTCAGGATATATACACAGCAGAAATGGGACCTCAGGCTCTCAGCACTTGTGCACAATGAAAGAAGGAACCTTTAAAAACAAATAGTAACAGAGGATACAGATGAAAAAGGCAGCAACAACACCAACACTGGAAAGGTGGGAAAGGGAGCAGAGCGTCTCTCTAGGGGCTGCTCAGGCCCGGTAGCCGGAGAGCTGGTCTGCCTCAGGGAACTTCAACATATAGATGGACTTAAACCCCATGTTAAAATCCAATCCTTAACCTCTCTGTTCAGGGTCTTGTCAGAATCAGTAATCCTTTTCCCTAAGACCCTATATAAAGAATTCCAACCCTTCCATGACAGGAAGTCTAAGCAAAGAGCCCCCACTTTTGACCTGACACCAGAGTTAACCTGCTCCCATCCCACCACTTGGGATAGACATTGGGCTCTAGCAAACAAACCACCACCTCTCAGACAGAAGCCTAGGACAGCTGCCAGCCTCAAAAAGCTGCTTCAGACTCTAAGATTTAGGAAATCTATACCCAGCTGCTAACCCTAGCTCAGCTTCTGGGGAGAATGCTGGGGTTCCATGGGAAACAAGTGCAGGCAGTTCAATAACCCTGTGACCAAGCTGGGGAGGGCAGTGACAACTCTTGCCCCTAAGCCCCATTCAACAGCTCAAAGTGCTTAGGAGAAGTCAGACTGTGTGGTTTGTTCATGTGTTTCTACCTTGTGGCAGCACTAAATAGGATGGTGGGGAGGGAGAATGGAAGGAAGAGAGTGGTGATGTCCTTCCCTACCACTGGGAGGTACCTAGAAAATGATCTACTCCCACCCTTCAGGGAGTTACCTGGCAGTGGTGAGTTTCCCCCAGCCCTCAAGCCACCAAACCTGCAAAGCTAACCCATAAAAGTAGCGAGGGCTTGGGGAGAGAGAACTGCTGGCCCAGCCCATACTGACTCACCTGCTGGTGAGCAAGAAACAGGTAGTCAGAGTGGGGAGCCACAAAGGAGGGGCTAGGCAACAGGATCTCCCTGACTGTCCTATGGCTTTCTTCTGACTCTGAAGCAGCCATGATGATGGGCCCAAAAAACCCACACACCTTGCTCCATAAACAGACTGCTTAGACCCTAGAATTACTGCCATGAAAAGCAACAAGGGAGAGAGAAAGTATAACAAAAGAAACTCTTGAGAAAACTGGGAAAAGGCCTAGAGAAAATGAGAGCTTCGGGGTCTCTGCCACCTTCCCCAAAGAAAAAAGTTCATGCAGGTAGGAAAGGCAGGGTCTTTCCCTGCTTAGCGTTCCTGGTTAAACCTAAGAGTAAGAAAAATCCCCTGGACTTGCAGCATCAGTATGTATCCAAGTGCCCCACCAACACAAGACCCACGCCCCCAAGGTTGGCCTTCTGGTATGGGTAAATGCCCAAGAAATTGCCTTCCAGTCCAATACTCCCACCCACCCCCCCAATCCCAAGCAAAGGGCATCTTCCTGTGGTTTCCCACCTCTCCTCAGAGAAGAGGATCCTAGTAGAGTGCCCATGGTATAGTCAGTTACCAAGGAACACAATGCCAGACAGTCTATCAGGCCAGGGGATGGACAGACAACTTCAGATCAGAGAGAAAGAGAGGCTTAGTGTAAAAACCAATGTCATTTCAGCAGGAAAGTAGAGGGCAAGTGGTGAGAGGGGCTCCTACTGGCGCACCTTCCCAGGGACGTAGTTCCTGTCAATTGCCTCCTCCTGCAGGAACATGTGTAGGCAGCGTTCATTCTGAGCCAGTGGGTGCCCAGCAATTCTATAAAGAGACCAAGATGGTTATCAGTAGTTTTGGGGACCAGAGAGAATTCACAGAGGGGCAGGGCTGTGGATGTGGACAGGGGAAGAAGGGCAAAGTCAGCCCTGAGGGTCAAGCAAGTAAAGGACAGCAGCACGGCACCATTTCAACCATAATACTGCAGAGAGGAAGGGGACAGAGAGGTAAGGTAGGGGCAAATTCCTAGACACATCCAACATGCAATGCTTCCTCAGGCCCTGGGGTACAGGATCAGAATTCTGCTCAAAGAAATGGAGTTTTACTGTCCAGTGACCCCAGCACACAATCAGCACCACATCATATTACCCATTGCAAAAGAGCAGAGAGATGAAACATACAGAAAGACTAAGATGGCAAAAGTAGCAAAAGGAACCCCCAGGAACTTGGCTTACTTGTTAATAAACTGTTCCAGGCCCTGCCTCCTTTCTTCAATAAAAGACTCCTCAAAGATCCCTTCGTCTCCTCGGAAAGGGAGCTGCCGCTTCAAGGCTTTCCCAGGGAGTGGTGGTACTACAATCTGTAGGCAGATGCAAAATATCCGTGGTAATGCATTGTACATTTAATTTCCTATTAGGAATAGGGTCCATCCTATGCCATAGTTCAGCAATTTGCAAGAACTGAGATCATAAGAACAGTCAGGGGTGTGGAGAAAAGGGAACCCTCTTATACTGTTGGTGGGAATGCAAACTAGTACAGCCACTATGGAGAACAGTGTGGAGATTCCTTAAAAAACTGGAAATAGAACTGCCATATGACCCAGCAATCCCACTGCTGGGCATACATACCAAGGAAACCACAATTGAAAGAGACACGTGTATCCCAATGTTCATCACAGTGCTGTTTACAATAGCTAGGACATGGAAGCAGCCTAGACGTCCATCGGCAGACGAATGGATAAGAAAGTCGTGGTACATATACACAATGGAATATTAGTCAGCTATTAAAAAGAACACATTTGAATCAGCTCTAATGAGGTGAATGAAACTGGAGCCTATTTTCCAGAGTGAAATAAGTCACAAAGAAAAACACCAATATAGTATATTAATGCATATATATGGAATTTAGAAAGATGGTAACAAAGACCCTATATGCGAGACAACAAAAGAGACACAGAGATAAAGAACAGACTTTTGGACTCTGTGGGACTCTGATTTGTAAGAACAGCATTGAAACATGTATACTACCATATGTGAAATAGATGACCAGTCCAAGTTCGATGCATGAAATAGGGCACTCAAAGCTGGTGCACTGGGACAACCCAAAGGGATGGGATGGGGAGGGAGGTGGGAGGGGGGTTTGGGATGGGGGACACATATACACCTGCAGCTGACTCATGTCATTGTATGGCAAAAACCACCACAGTATTGTAATTAACCTCCAATTAAAATTAATTAATTAAAAAAAAAGAACAGGATGGCTCAGGTCAAAAATTAATCCAACTCTGTTTCTGTAGGAGGACAGGTTTACCATCTCAAAAGAAAGGAAATAAACTTCAAATATTCTTCACTTTCTTTAACAGTCCACTACCATCCAAGAATTTAGCTCAACTTTCCATTTTTAGCACCTATAGGAATTAAGTTGCATGATTTTTCTATCCGCTGAGTCAAGTAATAATTTTTCTTTACAATTTCTCCTGAACTTCCCACTTTCAGGTCTCAAAGGGTATCACTCAGATCCAACATATTGGGATTTGGTAGATAGAGTATGTTCACCCTCCCTATTGCCTTCAAGATTTTATAAACCTATGGAGATCTCCTCTCTCAAGGGTCACACAGGGAACAGGGCCATACCTTACTATCTCGCTCCAGCTCATTTTTTAGCCATTCAAAGTCACTGTAGCGCCGTCGTACACAGGACTCCTTTAGTTTGAAGATAGGTAGGTTTGTCTACAAGGAGAAAGAATGAGAGAAGAGAGATGTTAAGTAACACTCAGCCTGTGACGCCCACCTGTCACAACCACTTGAACACATCTTAAGAAAAGAAACAGCTCCTAAGGACCATGCCCCTATAACCCTTTTGAAACACCACTGGGTGAATACCAATCCTCACCACATCCAGCCTTGTCAGAGGTGGTGATCAGAAGTCCCATGCTGCTTAGAATTTATCCCACAAATAGACTTGAAGTTATACATAAATATGTGTATACAAGGGTTTTCACTGAATTTTCTCATTTGTAATAATAATAAATGTCTATAGATAGATAATTGGTTAAATAAATTATGGTACACTTGCAGAGTGGAATACAACTATGAAAAGAATGAGAAAGATATATATGTCCCAATATGGAAAGATATTAAGCATTAAAATCAAGGCACAGAACAGTATATAGTCTGTGTTTTTAAAAGGGGTATGTATATGTGTATCTATTTATATTTATGAATTAAAACATTTATGAAAAGACACTGATAATAGTGACTGACTTTGGAGAATAAAACTAGACAACTGGAATGGGTATGTCACATTTTTCACTGTACAACTTGAGTTTATCATGTGCATGTATTACATTTTCAATTGAAAAGTGAATTTACGGTCCCTGTAAAAAAACAAGAGATAAGCACCTTCAAAGTATGCTTTCCTTTGCTTTTCCTGTCCAAATCCTTTCCATTCTAAAAGTCCCAGCTCAAGTCCCACTTCATCCAGGAAATCTGTCCTGACAACACTGGCTTAATTTATTGGTCTCCTCCTCTGAACTCTTAGGACACATAAGACTTTGGTATTGCCTGACACACCACTGTTTTATGCATTATGTTAGCCTTGTTACCAAAGTAAATTATAATTTCATTGAAATCAGGAGCCATGACTACTGCTGCATCTCCCTAAATGCAGATTATGCAAGTTACTCAATAAACACTCAATTGATTAACAGTGAACTATGTATCTGTTTACCCTCCCCTTATCCAGAAAGTGCAGCAGAAATAGCAATTACATTAAGTTGGTTTTCCATAGTTTGCTCCCTGATATACATCAGCTGATTCCCACATTTTAATCACTGAGAATTTTCCCAAAGCTCCATTGGCAACATGAACCTCCAACAAACAAAAAGCCCTGATCCTCACTCCTATCTATAGGTTCTAAACAGAAATAGCCAAACAAATGTATTAATACTGACTATACTTCCTACCAGTCAATTCAAATCAGTAGATGGAAATAAAAGGAGCTAGTTTTTCTACTTTCTCCACAACTAACTCAGAGCAGGAAAAGGGCATTGGCACTATGCTGGAGCTTCACACATTCCTTGCTATGTTATGTTCTGTAGTCCTTGTCTGGATACTGACTTTTCAGGATCTAGGTATATAGCATCAAACAATAAAGCCAAATAACTGGCCAACTTACATTAGTTACAACTCTACTCAGGATCATGATCCCAGGAATGGCAGTGGATTGAAGTGGAATGAGAAATATGTAAAGCAGTATCTTATTAATGGAAGCAGTAGTTTCTTCAGAAAGAGGAACCTCCAGAAGGCAGGAGAGGGAGACCTCATTGTTACAGTACAGCTGACCCTTGAACAACATAGTTTTAAATCACATGGGTCCACATGGGTCCACAGATTTTTTTCAATATATATAGTATATCATTTTTGTACCTTTTGATTTTGTACCATGTGCATGTATTAACTATTCAAAACAAGCCATTATAGACAACATTCTCAGAATCCTGCACACAAATATGTACATGTATCAAATCATCACAGTCTATACTTTAAACCTACACAATGTTATCACTGACTCAATGGACAGAATTTGAGCAAAATCCGGGAGATGGTGAAGGACAGGGAAGCCTGGCATGCTGTAGTCCATGGGGTCGCAGAGAGTCAGACACGACTGAGCAACTGAACAACAACACACAACGCTATCTGTCAATTATATCTCAATAAAGCTGGGAGTAAAAATAATCATTCAAGAAAAAAAGCCATTCAGTATCTTGAGATTCTAGGTTTCCACCAGAGCTCACTACAAATACTGTGATCCCCAAACAGTAGAACCTTAACTAGTAGGCCAACAGAAAGACATAAGGAAAAAAGTGTTGAGTAGATTCTTCCAAGACACAGTAAAACCACCCACTGTCATTTTGTGGACTTCCTCCTTTGACTTACAAAAATGCTCTTCTTCCCTACCCCCACAGGACGGTGACAGTAATGGCCCTTCGTCTCAGCACCTAGCCATCTAAGGAAGGGGCTGCTATGTACCAGGATACTCTCTCAGGTCCAACCTACAAACTGTATGAGAGAGACAGGATTGTGTAGTACAGGATACACAGTCCTTTG
This sequence comes from Bubalus bubalis, assembly GCF_019923935.1. Lineage (NCBI taxonomy): Eukaryota > Metazoa > Chordata > Mammalia > Artiodactyla > Bovidae > Bubalus > Bubalus bubalis. Next base: position 63,064,133 of record NC_059181.1, read on the forward strand.
GCTCTGATCAAAACAAAATCAAGGGAAAGGAAAGAAAGAAGCAAAGTTCAAGTCCAAAGGATAACTGACATTTGAAAAGTCCCATACATATCATGTGGAGTCACCAGAACAACTCTCCAGACTCATTTCTTGCGGGGGTGAGGGGGATAGATATTCCTTCCCTGAGCTATTATTATACAAATGAAAAAAGTCAGTGCCATCTGCTTCTACCATACACAATGCCCAACTCTCAAAGCCCACTCTCTGAGCCTCATACTCCCTATAATACCTACCATGATCAGTCACTTAAATTAGCAATTTAAAACCAAATGATTTCATCAATTTCCCCTCGGAGCACAACAAAATATTAAAAGTCTATATAGCCATACAAATTAACAAAAATACAAATTAACTCAAACCCACAGAATTAGGAACTGCCATCAATCCTATCATTACCATACAATTAGTAATTGTGGAAAGGCCTGATGAAAAGCTTAGTGGGTAAAAAAAACCCTGCAAACTAAAGTTTTGCAACTAAGCACTGCCAAAGACACTACAATGTAGTGGAAAGAGTATGATGGGCTTCGGAGTCAGACAGATCTGGGTTCAAATCCCAACACTGCCACTTATTAGCTATCTGTACTTGAGCAAATTACTTATATTGCATTGCTCCTTAGTTTCCTATCTGTAAAATGGTGTTTTTGTAAGGATTTATAAATTAAATCCTAGTTCAGTGCCTGACACACGACAGGCAGTAGATGAACAGTTCTTGTTATTAGAAGACGAGTCGCGAACAATTCCATTCATAATCCCTACAGCTCTTGGGTAATACATCAAGACAACGTCTCCAAAACCCCACAGCAGAGAGTTCTTACACTGAACAAGTTATGCCCAGGCCTCTTTAGGTAATTAAATTCTCTACCATTAACAGTTCCCAAGTTTTATCATATTTTGAGGGATCTAACATCCATTCTTCCCCAAAGAGATGATTTCATATAATTCTTATATAGATGAGTTTTTCTCATTTTCTGCTATTCGTGTTTCTTTCTTCAGTTTGGACTTTGCCAAACTTGGAATTTGGAGATCATCACTTCTCAGTTAGATTTCAAAGTTCAGTTGGGACAGCATACTCTCTCATTCAATTCATTCATTCAAAAATAAAAGCACATACACTCTTTTAGGTCTTCAAATGCTGTTTGAGCAGCATGCTGTCCATAGAGAATATTCTGGCCCTCTAGTCTGAGAAGAAAACATAAGGAAAATTAGGAAATGGCTCTCAACCTTTTTGCCTGTAGCCACTTCAGTGGGGGCAAAGAACCTGCAAACCATGTACTCTGCACATTCCATCCTTGCATGGTGGACTAAGAACTAGAGAATAAAGTCCTCTGTAGCGCACACTGGAAGAAGCCACTCCTAGAGCAGTACTTAAATGTCATATATTAAAGTTAACTACAGACCAAGGACTAATATAATGAATCCAAAAGGTTAATCTGGGGCAGAAAGGGCAAATGGCCATTCATATACAGAAAACCCAAATGAGAGCCAGTCAATACTGAAATAAACATTCTGGATACTTCAAATCTAAAGGGTCAGCACAAGATGAGGGCAGTGACTAACAATCCACCAATCCGAGTTGCAAGGTCAGGTTTTCCAGTGAGCATGTAGTACCTGAGAAAACAAGCACTGAACACTTCTTTCAGATGTTAATTCTACACAAGTCTGGGAAGCACTCAAGGAGCCTCCCGTTCTTATTTCTGCTCCACCAAGTCCACTGTCTCCCTTTCCTGTAGTCTCTCTTCCCTTTAACCCAGGCTTTGCTCAACCCCATCATCCATGACAGAGGATGAGATTGTTGGAGGGCATCACCGACTCGACGTGAGTTTGAGCAAGCTCCGGGAGTTGGTGATGGACAGGGAAGCCTGGTGTGCTGCAGTCCATGGGGTTGCAAAGAGTAGGACACGACTGAGCAGAACTGATCATCCAGAGACCTCATTAGGAAGAAGTTGGGCCTTCCTGATCCCCTTCCTCAGACTGGCTTCCCACAACCTCGTTTTGGGACCCCGCAGCATATAGCTTTGGCTTTCCATCCCCCAGCCCTCTTCCACTCTTCCTTCCCTCCTTCTGTTGCTACACTTCTGATTCCTACTTCCTGGAATTCCTCACTCTAATCCTCTCCACCCCCACCGTCTCCAGCCATGCTTCCTTCTTGCTCCTGGGTACTTGTTTTCCCTCAGGCTGGTCATCGAGCCAGGAGTCCCCCCTCAGGAATTTTCTGCATCCTCAGGCCACAACCTTGTGTGCAGACCTCTCAGCAAACCTACTAAGCCCCTAACCCCCAAATGACCCCTCAAGTGTTTCCTCCACCGTTACCTTCCCAATGGCAGTCTTTCCCCCTCCCCGCCCCCGCCCTTCCCGCCCAGCCGCCCGGTCCTCCCTCAGCTGTCTCCCTCACCCCGTGACTCACCCGCATGCGAACCTCATAGGTGGTGAAGCGCGCGCGGCCCACGCCCACCGTCTGTGGATTAAAGATGTCGATCTCCAGGAAGTTACTCGGAGGCCCGTAAGCGTCGGTCAGGTCCTGCGGCTTCGAGTTAAGGCGCCGAGTGTCAGCTACTGCCGTGTCCGACATCTTTCCGAAGGAGAGACCCAGACCGGGGAAAGGGGGGGTGGGGGGACAGAGACCGAAGACAGAGAGCGCGCACAGCCCCTCCCGCTTGCAAAATAACCAGCCAACCCACAGACGGCGGCGCCGCGCACGCGCGCCCACGCACGCACGCACGCACGCGCACGCCGCCACGGCCAAGGGCCCGGAACCCTGAATAGCGGCTAAGCTGACGGCCTGCACGCCTGTACCGAGTAGGCATCATTCAGACTTCCGGGCAGTGTGTGTGTGACTGCCCCGGAACCTGCATCTCCAACACGTATTCCCCCAGTATCCTAGGAAGCACTACAGGGGAGATCCGCCAATCGCTGCCCCTCAAACCAAGAAATTGTTTTTATATTATGCATCCATCAGCAGTGGGCACTGCCCCGCAAGCTGGGATCCTACAGTGATAGGCCGAAGCCCCGGGACCTGAATAAGTCCTGGTTTTGCGCGAAAATAGAAGGGTGGTCTCCCGAGGGTGGGGTTCCAACAGTATTAAAAACGTAGAACGCAGCCTGGCCACTTGTGCCACTGATAGTTTCAATTCATTTCACACGCAGTTGAGCACTCAGTGAGCGCTACTTATGATGCCAGGAAAGCAACAAAAAGGAATAGCATATGCAAAGTCATCCAGATAAGCTGCACAATATTTTTAGACAGTTATCACCAATTCAGGTTGTGTTATGGAAGTGCTTAGAGAGGTAGCCTGGCTGGGGATGGTCAGATGAGGATGATTCTTCTATATTAAGCAAAGGATCTTCGGCTTTATGATGTAGGCAATAAGAAACCACTGAAGGATCTTCAATAGAAAGAAAAAAAAGACAATCAGATTTGTGTTTTAGAAGGATTATTTTGCAGGCAACATGGAAGAAGATGTATCGGAGTTGAATGTGACCAATTATGAGTATCTGCATTAGTACTTGGAATCAGGTGGTGGCGGTGGGAGTGGAGAAAGGGGAAGACAGAAGGCTGAGACTGAGGAAATAAAATAGATAGAAGTTGTATCTGATTAGATATGGTGGTTGTAGGGCCTAAATGTGTGAGCTATGGACTTAGGCTGCCTGGGTTTAGATCGTTGCTTCCTAGCTATATAGCCTTGACATGTTATCCAACAAGTTTTCCTCCTCTGTAAAATGGAAATAAGACTAAAAACTACCTCTGGGGCTTTGGTGAAAATTAAATGAAATAAAATATGTGCAAACAGCAAGTGTTCAGTAACTATTAGCTATTATTACTATTTGAGGGAGAGAGAGAAAATAATAAAATGACTCCTAGGTTTCTGAGATAGGTAACTAGGTAGATTGCTGGTGAAAGTGAAGTGAAGTGAAAGTTGCCCAGCCACGTCCGACTCTTTGTGATCCCAAACAGAAGCCTTGTGTACTTTTTAAGTTTATCCAGTGACTGCTCATTTCTTGCTATGCAGTGAATGTGAAAGTGTTAGTAACTCAGTCAGTCGTGTCTGACTCTTTGTGACCATATGGACTATAGCCCACCAGGCTCCTTTGTCCATGGGATTCTCCAGGCAAGAATACTGGAGTGAGTTGCCATTCCCTTCTCCAGGAGATCTTCCCGACCCAGGGATCAAACTTAGGTCTCCTGCATTACAGGCAAGTTCTTTACTGTCTAAGCCACCAGGGAAGCCCAGATTGCTGGTACCACCAATCAAAACTGGCATTACAGAAAGAAGGGTGAGCTTGGGAGGGAAGACAGTGAGTTCAATTTAGATGAATCTGGGGTATCTATAGGACCTCCAAATGTTCAGGAAGTGGTTGGAAATACTGGCCTGGAGCTCAAGGATGTGATTAGGGCTAGAGATTTGGGAACTATCAGCATATAGTGTAGAAAGAAAAATGTGAAGAGGCAAGGACAGAATATTTAAAAATTGGTGAAGGCATGCAATGTTGATGAGAGTGTAAATCCATGCAGTCTTTCTGGGAGGCTAACTGGCAGTATATATTAAAAAAAAAAAAAGGCTTTGACCTCAAGAAACTTGTAATACTGCTTGTCTCTGGAGAACAGAACTGGAAAACAGGAATCAGGGACAGCAGAGAGAGTTGTTTTTCATATTCATTTCATTTATGTTTAAGTGCTTTTGTATTAAAAAAAATTTTAATGGGAATTCCCTTGTAGTCCAGTGGTTAAGACTTGGCTCTTTCACTGCCAGGGCCCAAGTTCAATCCCTAGTCAGAAAACTAAGATCCTGCAAGCCTTGGGGCATGGCCAAAAAAATTGTTTGATGTTATTTATCAAAACTTTTGGCTCAAAATTTTCACCTCAATAGTAAAACTCACTGTCTTGTATAAATGGCCAAATTCAGGGTTCTCCCATGTATCCATTTAAAATAATGTTCTTATATTCATTGATATGGGATAATGCCCACAAAAAAAGTGGGGGAAAGCTGGTTAAAAAAAATATCCTCAATCACGATGATCGGCAAGAACAAGCGCCTTATGAAAGGCAACAAAAAGGAAGCCAAAAAGAAAATACCATGATTGAAGCTAACATTGATGTCAAGACTACTGATGATTATTTGCTTCATCTCTTCTGTGTGGGTTTTACTAAAAATGCAACAATCAAATTTGTAAGACTTCTTATGCCCAGCACCAGCAGATCTGCCAAGTTCAGAAGAAGATGAAGGAAATTGTGACCCGAGAGGTGCAGACAAATGACTTGAAAAATAAATTGATTCCAGACAGCATTGGAAGAGACATAGAAAAGTCTTGCCAATCTATTTATCTGCTTCATGAAGTCTTTGTTAGAAAAGTAAAAATGCTGAAGAAGCCCAAGTTTGAATTGGGAAAACTCATGGAGCAACATGGTGAAGGTAGTAGTTCTGGAAAAGCTACTGGGGATGAGACAGGTGCTGAAGTTGAACGACCTGATTGGTATGAGCCACCAGTCCAAGAATCTGTTTAAAATGCAGACTTTTAATGGTGACAAATATAAGACCTTATTTGTGAAAAAAGATACTGTAATATGATACCACTTGTATTACTGTATGTTGTTGTTCAGTTGCCCAGTTGTGTCCGACTCTTTGTGACCCCATGGACTGCAGCACGCCAGGCCTCCCTGTCACTCACCATAACCGGAATTCTGCCCAAGTTCATGTCCATTGCATCAGTGATACCATCCATTAAAATGCCATGTATTACTGTATATGATATATATAATAATTTTTAAAGACCAGAAGGTTATAAATCAAAATGTTAGTGGTAGTTACCTCTGTGTGGTGGTAGAGTTTCACTTTTATGTTTTTAGTTATAATTTTCTAAAGGATCTAGTTTTTAACAATAGGTGAAGTGAAAGTGAAAGTCACTCAGTCGTGTCCGACTCTTTGTGACCCCATGGATAGTCCATGGAATTTCCCAACCCAGGGATCAAACTCAGGTCTCCTGCATTGTAGGCAAATTCTTTCCCAACTGAGCCACCAAGGAAGCCCTTTAACAATAAATATGTATCTTTTTTCATCAGAAAAATAAAACTGTTTATAGTTGGGAAAAAATTAGAAGACAGGCACAGGAAGAGAATCTTGTGAAGGAAACCTAGAAAGGAGTTGTCAGAGAGGTAGAAAGAGAACCAGGAGACACTAGTGATCTGAAGGGAGAGAAATAAAAAATGTTTCCAAAAGGAACAAGTAGGTGGTTAACAGTGTTTAATACAATAGAATGGTCAAATAAGACCTGGAAGATGTCCACTCAGTTTAACAATTATCTAAAGGTGAAAGGTTTGGCAGAGCACTGGAAGTTGAACCCAGATTGCAGAAGATTAAGAACTGAATCAGAGGTGAAGTGAAAACATTTAGTAGAGACTATTCTTTTGAGAAGCTTGCCCAAGAATCCAGGAATGTGGTAGATAGAAAGCAATACATTGACAAAGAAAGATTTGTTTGTTTGTTTAAAGAGAAAGGAGATTTGAATATGTTTAACAGCTGTGGAGGGGGGTAGAAGTTTATAGAAAGAAAGAAGTTGATTATACAGGTAAATAAAATGAAAACGCTTAAAATCAAATAGCCCTAGGAGAACTGTGAAAGTTAAATTCACAATGAGGCATAAATTCACTGTCTTTTTTTTTTAGATTTTTATGTGGACAATTTTTAAAATCTTGATTGAATTTGTTACAATATTGATTTTGTCTTATGTTTTGGTCTTATGGCCCCAAGGCATGTGGGATCTTAGCTCCCTGACCAGGGATCAGACTCTCACCCCCTGCATTGGTAGGGGAGGTCTTAACTACTGGATGGCCAGGGAAGTCCCAACACAGTCATTTTTTAAGAGGAAGATTTGATAAGATGGAGAGGAAAGTAGCAGGGTACTGGGCTAATTAAATCCTTTGCAGTAATAATGCAATTGACAGCTGTTATCATCTGGCTCCCATACACACACACACACATGCAGAATAGAATAGCCAAGTCAGATCTCTTGGCAAACAGGTGACATCAGAGTGTGATGTGAGAGCAATGCTTATTTTCTTTTCTATTGGGTCTCTTTGACCATGTTCATTCTTTATCAAAAGAAATCCAGAATTGGGGGGAGGGTAAGAGAGAATTTAGGATCCTCAAATTGGAAGGAATCTCAGTAGTTCATCCTCCTGTCCACAGGCAATACTTACTTTAATCAAACATACATTTATCTATCTTTCTGCCCTTAAACTTTTTTCAAAGGAAATTGCACAATCTCTGAATCAGTCATTTGCAACAAGAGTGACAAGAGCTTCTTTTTAGTTTCTCTTCAGCCTGTCCTGAGGAATTGGCACATCAAGAACACCTATAATTTGGAGTGTTTTTGTTCTTGGGAGCAGGGGTCTAGAACTGCAGGGAGGGAGTAGGGGAAAGGTCTGAGTGCAAAACAGGTAGTGGAGAGAGGAAATCCAGAAAGTGGGACTCATGACACACAGTCTACCTCAGGCAATGTTGGCCCAGAGTTTACCTGCCTTCTTATGATGCCCCGCTGTCTGCACACATTCATCCAGCTGCCTACTACCAGTAGTGATTTCTCCCCTTGAAGTTCATTTAACCCTAATTTCACCTGGCACCTCCCTAGGGATCATCTCTACTTTAACTAAATCCCTTCTAAAAGTTGTCAGTTGCCTCACAATGTTGATGAAAAGTTCTTTAAATACTCATCTTGTCTATTTGAGTTGGTAATTGTGTTTATTTTACTAAAGTGTCTCTGGATTGCCTAGGGGTGAGGGCTATCTGGGGAAAAGTGGTGTGGCCTAAGTGTGTGTGTGTGTCTATGCATGTTTATCAGGTGTTAACTAAAGACCTAACCTTTAGCTGACAAGAGGCTGGCCTCCAACTTCCATATGGGTGTTTGTTAATTATTTAACAAATTATCTAGCAACAATAAGACCTGGAAAGATAATAATGTTGTAGTTAGCCAGCCTTCTTTCCTTAATAAAAGCTAACATTTATTGAATACATACTATATGCCAGGCACTCTTTTAGGCACTTTATATATTTTAACTCAGTTAGTTAATCCTCAAAACAATCCTATGGCATAGGTGCTATTTTTATAGCTGCATTTTACTGATGAGGCACAGACAGATTAAGCAATTTGCCCAAAATCACACACCTAATGAATGGTAAAGCCAGGATTTGAACCCACACGGTCTGGTTTCTGAGCCCAGGTTTTCAACCTGCCTCACAAAGATTCTTTTAGCCCTATATATCACCATAAAGGGAGTAAGATGAAAAAAAGAATTAGGAAATGAAAAAGGGGAGAAAGACCAAAAAAAAAATGGAATAAGGGGTAGAATTTCACTAACAACAGCTTAGTAACATTCTGGTGTAAATTGCCTGCTCCTGCCTAGATGTTCTTCATCTGCCCTTTAATCTGAAATTTTTTGTATTGAATTCTATCTTCTTAATGCCTATGGTAACTTCAAGATTATTTAATTTCTGTCCATCCTTCAAAGCCCAGTGCAGGTCCCACCTCCTCCATAAAACCTCCATATTCATCCAGTCTACAGTAATCTGTACTTTTGAAATTTTCTACAAACTTATCCTCTGTAGTGTTCATTTGGCTCTGACTCACATTTTTAATTAGTTTTGTACTTATTTATGTCTCATCTTACCAACCATACTGTAAACTCCTTAAGTGAAAAGACTACAACTTTTATTTCCTCTTGCATCATGTGTCCCCCATAATGCCTAGCATGGCGTATTGCAAATAATAGGCACTCAGCAAATATTTGTTGGTTGACTGATTGATTGGGAAAGGTCAGGGACTACATCAAATCTCGGTTAACCCCCGCATCATTTAGTGAAGAACTATGCACTCAATGTGTACTCAATAAACATTAATGATGATTACAAAAATCATTCAAAATGTCTTTATAGAGTTTCTACAGTGTGTAGAGAATGGGTGCTGTGAGGATAGAAATTAAATAGAGGATATAGCTTCTACCTTTGAATAGCTTTGCACACTATCTCCTTTCTCTGAATTCCTGCTTTCATTTGAAGTCAGAAGTGAAGTGAAGTGAAGTGAAGCGGCTCAGTCGTGTCCAACTCTTTGTGACCCCATGGACTGTAGCCTACCGGGCTCCTCCGTCAATGAGATTTTCCAGGCAAGAATACTGGAGTGGGCTGCCATTTCCTTCTCCAGGGGAAGTTCCCAACCCAGGGATCGAACCCAGGTCTCCTGCATTGTAGGCAGACGCTTTACCGTCTGAGCCACAAGGGAAGCCCTTTGAAGTCAGAACTATCACTCAATTGTTTTCTCCCCCAGTTCGATTCCCAGCTCCTTGAAGGAAATGGATAACACTGTGCTGGAACCATAATGGAATCACAGAATTAGGAGGAACTTTAGAGCTTTCTGTATTGTTAAACTTCCCACCCAACGTGAGAATCCCTTTTGCAACGGCCCTGATTCAGCCCTTATTTAATTATACCCTTATGGTATCAAGAATTAACCAAAACAAAAAGCACAGGAGGAAGAGTAGGTTCAGGAGCTAGATAAGGAGTTGGATTTTGTCTATGTGCAGTTTAATGTAATTGTTAGGCAACCAAGTGGATACAAACAGCTGAAATTTAAGTTTCAATCTCAAGAGAGATATGAGGACTGAAGATAGAGACTTGGAGTCTGGAGCATGGAAGTGGTAGTTGAAAAACTAAGGTTGAGTAAGACTGTCAAGGACAAGAGAAGAAAGGAGCCAAGGACAAGGTCTCTGAGAATTCCTCTACTTGGAAAATTAAAAGAGAAATCAATGAGGTGAGAGAACTGAGAGATAAAGAAGAGTTTTAAGGAGAGACTGGTTACCAGAGTCAATAGAGGATGGATCAATGAAGTTAGAAAGGATGAGACTAAGATAAGGTTATTTGATCTGGTGATTAAGAAGCCAGACCTTTGATCACCTTGAAGAGAGCAGTCTCAGTGAAGTAAGGTCTATTTTGACTTGCTCTTATTATTAATACTTATAATGCCTAGTTCAGTGCCTGACTCAATACATGTTTATTGAATAACTGAATAAATAAAATGGTTGGAATAACTATAGTTCCTGCTAAAAACAGGAGGTGATGGGAAAAAGCAAACAAGTTAGCCTTTTTTTTCCTCTGAAGCAAGAGGAGGATATGGGTAATAATATAGAGAAATGTTAAGGTGAAAAAGAGAGAAGTTGAGGGCTATGATTCTTCCTCCCAAAATATAAAGTAAGCTCATCTGAGAATCTCTCACAGGTTTGGTGGAATAAGCCCTCAACAACAACTATAACGGAGAAGGCGATGGCACCCCACTCCAGTACTCTTGCCTGGAAAATCCCATGGACGGAGGAGCCTGGAAGGCTGCAGGCCATGAGGTCGCGAAGAGTCGGACACGACTGAGCAAATTCACCTTCACTTTTCACTTTTATGCATTGGAGAAGGAAATGGCAACCCACTCCAGAGTTCTTGCCTGGAGAATCCCAGGGATGGGGGAGCCTGGTGGGCTGCTGTCTATGGGGTCGCACAGACTCGGACACGACTGAAGCGACTTAGCAGCAGCAGCAGCAGCAACAACTATAAACTCTGGACAAAATACACACACACACACACTCACACACACACACACACTCACACACACACACACTCACACTCACACACACACACCTGAAAACTCCAGAGAGTAAACAAAAGTAGGCAGACACTGGACAGAGGTTGGAACTTGGAAGAAAGGGACAGCATAGGCCAAGGTTCCTACTTTTTACGGATTTAGCCTGACAACAGGCTGCAGTCACCAACCACATGGCTAAAAGTACAATAGAAAACCCTCCTATTTCTAGCCTGAAGAGCCAGAGGACAGGATCTGGGGAAACTACAGTCTCTAGAAAGTGAGGGAATAGATCAGAAAGAGATCCTGAGAAAAGGAGCCCTGAATTATCTGTATAAATTCCTCTCAAGACTTATCCTAAACCATGCATGCACAGGGCAGACTGAAAGCAACTTTCATCTAAGATAAAAGAATGGAACTGAGTTTGAGCTGCCACCCATCACAGGCAAGGCAGGGTTTTTATTTTTAATTTAACCAAGTTAATTGCCTGCTGAAACAAATGCATCCTCACTCTTAAGAGAAATATAACAGTATCCAGAGACTCCACAACATAACATTCACAATGTCTAGGAAACACTCTAAAATCACTCAATGTATGAAGAATCAAGAAAATGTGACACATTTTCAAGGGGAAAACAATGGATGCCAACCCTGAGATGATGATGCTCAATGAGGAGAGTAAAAATGCCTTGGAAATGAATGAAAAGATAGGAAACTTCAGCAGAGAAATAGAAAATATTTAAAAAAGGAAGTAAATGGAGATTCTAAAACTGAAAAACACAATATCTGACATTTAAAAAATTAACTAGATGCATTTAATAGCAGAAACAACAGAGGAAAAAGTAAGTGAATTTGATGGTATAGCAATAAAAAGTATCTGATCTGAAGAAGAAAAGGGTTGAAAAAAATTAACAGAGACTTACAGCTCTGTGAGAGAACATCAGTGGTCTAAAATATGTGTGATTAGCATCCCAGAAGAAGAGAAAAGAGAGAATACGGCCAGAAACATTATGGGAAGAGATAATGGTTGAACACTTCCAAATTTGGTGAAGGACATATATTTACAGATTCAACCTCAGCAAAGCCCACACAGGATAAATACGGAGAAAACTGCACTTATGTGTATCATAGTCAAACTGCTAAGAACCAAAGATCAAGAGAAAATCTTGAAAGCAGCCAGAAAAAAATAGTACATTACATGTAATGATTCAAAAACAATTGACTTCTCAGAAACTATGGATGCTAGAAGACAGTAGAAAAACATCTTTAAATTACTGGGAAAAAAATCACTATTGACCCAGAATTCTATTAATATGTTCAGTAAAAAATGTTATTTAATAATGATGGCAAAATAAAGACCACTTCAGATGAAGAGAGTCTCTGTAATGCTTGTAAGCCTTTATCCTTGCTGTTCCCTCTGTCTGGAATACAGAGTCTCTCCTCCAGTCCCCTTCCTATCTTTAGCCTGCTGACTCCTACTCGTCTCTCACAACTAAGTTTAGATACCACTTCTTCCAGGAAGCCTTCCTGACCCACAAGTTCAAGTTAGGTGTCCCTCACTAATACATCAATAGCCCCCCATATTTTTCCCATCTTAGTATTTATCATGCTGTATGTAATTAACCATGTTGATTGTCTGTGACCTCCATTAGACTGAATGTTCCATTAGGGCAAGCACTATGTTTTCCTTATTGGTGTATTTACAGTGCATGTAATAGGCACTCGATTAATATTTATTGAATAAAGAAAAGAATATCTGATTCCAGAGTATTTTTTCTTTCTACTATGCCAGGCTGTCATCTTGGAAAGGGAGGTTCTAACACTACTATAAGATTGAAAACTATTACATTCTTTTAAACTTTATGGAGAAGTCTACTGTGCTTTGAAAAACTGAATCTTTTATTGAACTATCATTTTCCTTTGATTTCATGGGCAATTACTGTTTGGAGACTATCATATGTGCTTAACATAGTTCCTTGGTAATCAATGCTTGTGAAAATCCTCATTCAATACCACTTCAAGATAAATGTCTAGTGATAAGGAAATCGTTAAACTATGATACATCCAACTGATAGAATATTATTTAGGCACTAAAATTGTATTTATAAATCTGTGTAATCATTTTAAAACATACTTATATGTTGAGTGAGAGAAAGACAAAACCAAAAACACAAAATTGTATGTATAGTGTGAATACAACATTGTTTAAAAATCTATGTGGAAAGGAAAAATAATACTGGAAAGATATATAACCAAATTATTAACTGTGTTTTTCGTTGGGTGATGGAGCCACAGTTACTTTAAGCAATTCTTTTCTGTATTTCAAAATTTTTCTTTAAAGAACAAATTATTTAAACAGCATTATTTCTATTCTGACTGTAGGAAGACTTTCTTGTTTAAAAAGCTTGAAATAGAAAGTCTAAAGGTAGGTAGAAGTCCTCTGATATTCCGGACTAAATCATGAGTAAAACAGGACTGTGTTAAACCTCCTTTTTCTTTAACTTGTACCTTAGTGGCCTGATACCGCTCACAGATTAACTGAGTGCATGACCTTGTTGAAGGATGCTGTAAGACCGGTCACAGGAAAAGAAGAAAGTGAATCCGCAGTGGAAACTGCCAGAGGCAGAAGGAGAAAAAGATCAGAGAAAGTAAACATGAAAGAACAGGAAAGGGGAGTGGGGAGATAAAAACAAGGGGATAGGTGTATGTATATACATTGATACATTGGCACCCGCGTGAAAAAGAGGAGCTGGTCATGGATTTTTATTACAGGCATAGCTAGCATATTTTTTGTGTTATTTTATTATTATCTGTATTAAGAGTACGTGTGTTTGTGCCTCGTGCTTCACTATTCCCCAGGGGCAGACTGTGTATTTCTTCAGCCCACATGTGCTGTCATATCTGCCTGATGTTGCCAGGGAAGATCAACTGGACACTAGGTCTGGACATTCTGGAGCCTACTCTGAAAGCAAATTGCATAACCACGTGCTTAACTATGTGAGCTATAGATTTAGCAGACTATGTGGGATGGTTGGGAACATTCTGGGTGATAAAAGAGATCTGGATAAGGATTTGGGAAGTCCCAGAGACATTTATAGAAAACAAGTAGATTAGTTCTTGCTGGATCTAAACCCATTTATGACAAACAACTCGACTAACTGTACAACGCTTGCTCATAGCCAAGACTGTTTTTGTAAGATGTTCATATTATTCTGTTGACTTTGTATACTGCTCTGTTATCCCTGAAGCTTTCACTGGGCTAGTGGGATGGTTGGTTGGGGGGATTCAATTATCAAATGTCAAGTGAGGGTGCTGGAATTAGAAATTAATTTCTACATGGTTTGATTTGAGTACAGTCATTTCCCAGAAAGCTTTTCTAGCAACCCTGTCTTTTCCATATGATAATCCATCTTTTAACACATCTGGAAATCAGGAACAAGGAGACTGAACCTTAAAGGCAAGATATGTAAAAGGACCGACACAAGGTCTTAGCATCATTCATTGACCTTTAGAGAGTGGGACACAATTGTCTTAGAGCTCCTGATGATATAATTTGTAGTATAGAAAATTGTGGCTTCCATTACTATATGCTAGAGTCTTGCACCATCCAACACAGTAGCCACTAGCCATTTGACCAAATTTAAATTAAATTAAAACTTCAACTCCTCAATCACCTGGCCACATTTCAAGTGCTCAATAGGTACATGTGGCCAATGGTTACTGTATCAAATAGAACAGATATAGAACATTTCCATCAACACAGAAGTTTCTATTGGATAGCACTGAGAATCTAGACTCACAGGATGGCGATCTGAGGACCAAGCATCTCTGTATCTGCATATAAAGTGACTTTAAAATTTTCCTTTATGAAAGTATAGTTGATTTACAAAGTTGTGTTAGTTTCCAGTGTATAGCAAAGTGAATCAGCTATACATATACATATATCCACTCGTTTTAGATTCTTTTCCCATATAGTCCATTACAGAGTAATGAATAGAGTTCCATGTGCTATACAGTAAGTCCTTATTAGTTATCTATTTTATATAGGCTTCCCTCATAGCTCAGTTGGTAAAGAATCTGCCTGTAATGCAGCAGACCCTGGTTCAAGTCCTGGGTCAGGAAGATCCTGTGGAGAAGAGAAAGGCTATTTTATATAGGGTGGTGTGCATGTGTAATTTCAATCTTCCAATTTATCCCTCTCCTCCCTAATCCCCTGGTAACCATAAATTTATTTTCTACATCTGTAACTTTATTTTGTTTTGTAGATAAGTTCATTTGTAGCTTTTTTTTTTAGACTCCACAAACAAGCGATCAGTTCAGTTCAGTTCAGTTCAGTCGCTCAGTTGTGTCCGACTCTTTGCAACCCCATGAATCACAGCACGCCAGGCCTCGCTGTCCATCACCAACTCCTGGTGTTCACTCAAACTCATGTCCATCGAGTCGGTGATGCCATCCAGCCATCTCATCCTCTGTCGTCCCCTTCTCCTCCTGCCCCCAATCCCTCCCAGCATCAGAGTCTTTTCCAATGAGCGATATCATATGATATTTGCCCTTCTCTGCCCGACTTACTTTACTCAGTATGACAATCTCTAGGTCCATCCATTTTGCTGAAAATGGCATTATTTCATTCTTTTTTATGGCAGAGTAAGCTGTGTGACTAAGCACAGCACAGCACAGCATTCTATTGTATATATTTGCCACATCTTCTTTATCCATTCTTCTGTTGATGAACATTTAGGTTACTTCAGTGTCCTGGCTACTGTAAATAATGCTGCAGTAAACATTGGGGAGAATGTATTTTTTTCAAATTATGGTTTTCTCCAGATATATCCCCAGGAGTGGGATTGCTGAATCATCTGGTAGTTCTATTTTCAGTTTTTAAAGAAATCTCCATATTGTTCTCCATAGTGACTGTATCAGTTTACATTCCCACCAACAATGTAGTAGTGTTCCTAAAGTGACTTATTTTTTTTTTAATTTCAGGTTGTCTCTTTGCATTAATATGCTCAGCTCAGAGTGACACTGGGGAAGCTGAGGCAGTTTAGCAAAATTATTAAGCCTCTTACCCCCCACACACACACACAAAGATAAGAATTCTCCCTTATGGAATGGTTAAATGAAATGTGGCATATTCATTAAATGGAATACAATACAGCAGTTAAAGGGAATGAACTAGAGATATCAATAAGGATAGATCTCAAAATTGCTGAATGTAATCATTTATTGCACACAAAACAATATTACATTCTTCCTATGTAAGAGTATTTTTTAAAAGGTCTGGAAGAGTACATATCAAACCCATGACAGTGTTAACTTCAAGGAGGGAAGAAAGGTGAGTGAGATAAGGGACCAAAGGAATTTTTAGATTTTTCTGTAATGTTCTAAATTTTTAAAGAAAAATGTACTCATGTATTACTTGTGCAACTGCAAATATTAAAACAGGACACAGGGACTTCCCTGGTGGCCAGTGGTTAAGAATATGTCTTGCAGTGCAGGGGACATGGGTTCAATCCCTGGTCAAAGAAACTAAGGTCCCACATACTATGGGGAACCTAAGATTTCACATACCTCAGGGCAACTAGGCCAGTACACCGCAACTAAGACCCAGACCCGATGCAGCCAAATAAATAAATATTTTTTAAAAGGACACATATTTATATACATAACATGAATCAGATCAGATCAGATCAGATCAGTCGGTCAGTCGTGTCCGACTCTTTGCGACCCCATGAATCGCAGCACGCCAGGCCTCCTTGTCCATCACCAACTCCCGGAGTTCAATGAGACTCACGTCCATCGAGTCAGCGATGCCATCCAGCCATCTCATCCTCTGTCGTCCCCTTCTCCGCCTGCCCCCAATCCCTCCCAGCATCAGAGTCTTTTCCAATGAGTCAAGTCTTCGCATGAGGTGGCCAAAGCATGAATATAAATATGTAAAAATCTGATGTTGAAAAAAATAAGAGACGTACACAAAATTCTAATGATAGTTGTGTTAAGACAGTGAGTTTGTGGAAAATTATTTTCTTCTGTTTCTCTATTAAAAAATTTTTTTTTCTTGTGGCTGTAATGTTAATACAATAAAAAATTTAAATAAAAGAAGAATCCACCTTTATGCTGCTGACATAATATTACTACAGATTAGATGTGGTTCTTCAGAGGCAATGCGCTCTGGTACACAATTAGTGCCAGAAATAACAGCTCAACATGATTTACGTAAAAAATTTCAACTGTCCTTGGTGACAGTCTCCAAGATTCAGTTGGTCAATATAAACCCCCATTCTGCAGCTAATTCATACTGGCAGACACATGGGATCCCACAGTTCCTAAAAGCAGAGGGTCCTTTGGAATATCTACAAGACTTTCCTTCTTATGCTCAGGCCACCTGACTGGTTATGGGTTTTGAAAATTGTTCAGATCAAAAATACCTCCTCTGTGGTGTGGAACTCAGTTCCAAAAGCTGCTTCCTAAGAAAAATCTGACATCACCTGCACCCTACCTCCATGGTGATATGAGGTAAACTTCCATGCAGGCAACAAAGTTGGTCAAACTTCCCAACTTTCAAGCCAGAACGTTCATGTGTCACCCAACCACTTGTCCATTTGGCTTCCAAAACATATGGATCCTGCCTCAGTCAATAACAGAGCATACCAATACTTCTAGCCTTCATCAGAGAATAAGTATAGTCAGCTTCTGAGGTCCTGTCAAAGCCTGACTGTGAGAAGAGATATTTATGGAATATATTGTAAGGGACATTCTATCCATCCACTCCTTTAGGTGGCATTTTAAGTTGTGTCCTCAGACCAACTTAGAGCACCAGAAGGTTACATGCCTGAACCATATTAGCTCGGCCCCTGCAGAAATGCTTTAATGTTATACCCTTGGCTTTTAGCCAGGACAGTTACAAGAAAGTAATATGAAAATCTCTTCTGTGTGCATTACAAAACTGTTACTGAGGACATTATCCGTTATGGTAAATCCCATATGAGAAATTTCTTATGCAATTTAGTGCCAGCGATGAACCATTATGTAGCTGGTAAAAATTGTAGTTCTGGAAGACTAAATATGAAAACGTGTTTATGATATGTTCATTGAAAAAAGCAACAACACAAAATGGTACATAGAATCTAATTGCAGCCATGTAAAATTATTTGTGTCTGTGGACAAGGATAGGAAACTTGAAAAAAGTTTTCATAAAATTGTAAAAGCTGAAAATTGTATGAGGGCAAATAGGATTACAAATTTTGTATTTTTTTCAAAAAATTTTGTTTGCTGGAGCGCTGTCTTTTCAAGTGAAAGAAAAAAGAATTTAGTGACGAAAGTCTCTATCTCTCTTGAGGAATGGCCACGTGTCTTTCATTCTGATAACAAGAATTGTGTAATTTACTGTGTTTTCCCTGTTCCCCTAGGCAGCTCAGGAGATTAATTTAATGTTCAGTCATCGCACACTAGCTGCTTCATCCTCTACATGCCTCTGATGATCTAGTTCTATAATCTGATGACATTTGTACTGTTTTTTGTTCTGGTAAAGTGCCTCAAATTCCTTATAGAAAGAGCAAAACATGAAAGAGTGCCCTTAGTTTAAGAGTTATACACAAAGAAAATTGGAAAAATATAAGAAAGCAAAAAGAAAAAAAAAAAACACGTTAACACTTTTAAACATTTCTTCCTATTTTTTCTCAACATATTTTAAACAAAATTATGAGCATATAGCATATAAAGTATCACATCTAGCTCTTTTCATAAAATTTTAAAATGCAAGCATCTTGGGGCTTCCCTGGCTGTCCAGTGGTTAAGACTCTACACTTCCACTGCAGAGGGCTCGGGTTCGATCCCTGGTTGGGGAAGTTCCACATGCTGTGAGGTGTAGCCAAGGAAAAAAATAAAAATAAAAAAGTTAAAATTTTAAAAAATAAAATACAAGCATCTTTTTGTGTTTTGGACACTCTTCTGATAATAAGCCTAGTA
Source organism: Bubalus bubalis (assembly GCF_019923935.1). Lineage (NCBI taxonomy): Eukaryota > Metazoa > Chordata > Mammalia > Artiodactyla > Bovidae > Bubalus > Bubalus bubalis. The sequence goes on from NC_059181.1 coordinate 63,082,745, forward strand.
AATATCATGCCGTTTGAAGGTTGGAACCATAGAGGCCTACAGGACTGGTTAATGAGAAAGCTCAAAGATCAGTTCAAAGAGCCAGAATACTGATAGATGAAGCTTTGTGGACCTTATTCCTGCAGGAAGCCAGGACAGAATTTATATGGGTGTGAAGTGTAAGCTCAAGGCAGTCTAAAGCCAAAAGTTCAATCTGGAGTCTTGTACCCATCTTAAGCACCACAGAAAATAGGATTTTAGACCTAGGAGAGATTTTAGAGATCACCTAATACAAAATTCCCATTTTGCAAAAGAAAAAAACAAAGCCAAAGAGGTGAATTGATTTGTGCAGGCTCTGGAGTCAGCTGGCCCTGATTTGTATCTCTGCTCTCTCTCTTAGTAACTCTGGATCTTAAGTAGGTCCCTTTACCCTCTCTAAGTCTCATTTTCCTCTGTGAAATTAAGATAGTAATGGTATTTAATTTACATGCTTATTCTGTGGATTAAACCAGATAATCCTTGTAAAGCACTTAGCACTGTGCCTAATACATAATAAAAACTCAATAGGGATTTCCCTGGTGGTCCAGTGATTAAGAATCTGCCTTTCAGTGCAGGGGGTGAAGGTTCGATCCCTGGTCGGGGAACTAAGATTTCACATGCCTCAGGGCAACTAAGCCCTCTGGTCACAACTAAGAGCCAATGCAGCCAAATAAATAAATGAAAAAAAAATTAAAACTCAGTAAATGTTACTTATTAATAGTAGTGCAATTATTATCATTATTCAATTAGTTTGTGACAGAACTACAATGAGGACTCAATCTCCCAACTCAATCTAGAGCTCTTCTCACTACATCAGACTGACTTCCAGGTTTGGAAAGGACTGAAAGCTGCCTCAATCTTAGTAGTAGTGCCAACTCAAATCTACTTGGGGCTAAATCTTAGGATTTTAGTCTGGGGTGTACTTTATGCAAAAGCACGTAGCCTAGTGTCTGGAAATGTAGGCTCTTACGAAATGTTTATTAACTAAAAAGATTTTTAAAAACAACGACAGGGTTGGGAGGGTGTTGCTGGCTTCTAAGAGAAGAACATGAAATCTTTCACAGAAACACATAAAGAAGGACTTAGGGAAGAGGGTTACAAAAACGTGTATGTTCCATACTCGTCCGTGAAGACCAGGGACAAGCTGAGATTCTTTGAGCTTTCTCGTTATTTTTGTTAACCCCTGCATCTTTCACTATAGGTAATAGCAAAAGTCCTGTGCAAATCTTAGATAGGAGGGGTTTTTTCCAAAGCTGGGTATGGTAAGAAGAAGTGGGGAAATGTTTATCTCAATTCGGATGAATAAAGCCGGTTTGGCAGCAGGCTTGAGGGGTGGCACCCAGGTAGAAGAGTTGGTGGTAGCGGTGAAAGAGGCAAGAGAGCCAAGCCCTTTGACAATCAAGAGGGAAAAAACAAGTGGGTAAAGGGGAGCCAGTTGAGATCATCAACTTTGGGCTTGCAACTGGGAAAAAGCCCTTCCCCACCCATATCCTGCCATATTTCTGTTCATAATTTATGACTATGCCAGTTTTCTGGGGACCTGGTGTTGGTCCTCTTTTTTTTTTTTTTTTTTTGACGTATAGTTGACTTACAATGTTGTGTTTAATTTCTGAAGTACAGCAAACTGACTCAGTTATACATGTATCTATTTTTTTCATATTCTTTTCCATTATGGTTTATCACAGGATATTAAATATGGTTCCCTGTGCTATGCAGTAGGTCCTTGTTGTTTATCTATCCTGTATATAGTAGCTTGCATCTGTGTTGGTCTTCTATCCTGAAAGATGTCTCTTCTATTTTCCAAGGTTACCTTGTTAACTTTCTTTCTTGACTACTGCTGTGTATTCCAACACAGCAACAGTAATAAAGTGCATAACTCTGACCTCTCTAGATGCATGCTTTAAAGTCTTAGTGCTCTTACCATTCCATCGATCCTTCAGCTCACCCTCCCAAAGCATCTGGTCCGATGGTTTATGGTCATTTTCACCTGTCCAGAGTCCCAAGGTATACCCTCATCTTAACAGTCAATAAACATTTGTGGATTGATTGCAGAATTTGTACTCTAGTTGGGGAGAGAATATGCCCTCATGAAATGAAGAGCCATGTAACCACCAGCACAAAATGAAAGAATACAAACAGAGTTCATAGAGGCTTGGGAGGTGTAGAGTTGTTAAGTAATCTGTCAGGTTGGGTTAGTTGGGGAAAGTTTCCAAGGCGTGTAAGTTTTTAGACTTGAATTTGAAATTTAAGGTGATGGACATGAGTTGGTGGAGAGGTGGACATTTTCAAACAAATGCACAAAGGGAGATAATGCAAGATAACTCAAGCCAGGACAAGTGCCTGGCCCACCTTGCCATTTCCCTGTCTCAGCAGCTCTGCATGGTCTGCCACCACACCTGTTTCAGTTAGAAGAGAGCTCCTTGTGACCTAGTGCCCAAAAGGCTCCCCCCTCTACCAAATTCACTGTTTGTGCAGCCCTTACCAAATATCCCAGGCGTGGACAGGAAATGTCTGCAGTCATTGTGAGCAACTGTCTCCTATCTCTAGTCTGGACCTCAGGTGTGAATACACTGTCTTCTGTTTACCCCTTACATGACAAATGCATGTTGGAGTAAAAGAAGGTGGAAATATGTAGAACCAAATGGTTATGTTACCATGAGCAGACTAATATCACTTTGAAGGTCCAATGTGCTGTGGCCTCTGAGAAATTCTGGCTTGTATGGCCCTACAACCTTGATGGGAGGTAGGACTAGTCATCACAGTGCATGTATCAAGCCACACTGCCAATGGTGTAATTCTAGGCACTATACAGATAAGTTACATTACAGTCCCTATCCCTAGGAACTTTCTGTCTAAGGAAAAATGGGACATGGCTAGGCGGTAAATAAATATGATACATTTATTAAAACGTTCTCAAATGTACGAGTGCAATGTGATTTGATTCCTTATCTCATTCATTCGACCAACATTTATTGAATGTCTACTATGTGGGGTCGCAGAGATACATAAAACTTGTCTCTGCCATCAAGGAGTTCACAGTTTAGTGGAAGAGATACCTAAAAGCAAGGAATTACAGTATGATACAGTTTATGGTGTATAACATAAGCCTGCACAAAATGCTTGGGAATGCTTCCAGAAAAGGGAGAACTAATTATACCTAAGGGAGACCAGGAAGACTGAATAGGAGTTTTCCAGAATAAGAGACTTGGGGAAAGGATAATGAGAAGGAAAACATTCCAGGATGAGGAGGGAAAGGTATAAAAGGGTATGTATGATATTTCCAAGAAACAGTGCAAAACTCAGACTGATTGGAACTTAATGTGCCCAGTGAAAGAGAAAGCAGGAAAGGTAGCCTGAATCTGAAGAGCCCTGTATGCCTTGCTAAGGAGTTTGAACTTTATCGCATAGGGAATAGGGAAAATCAAAGGAAGTTTTAAGCAGGGAAATGCTAAGATCACATATAAGTGATACTTCAGTTCTCCTGCCTGCTAACTGTGTGACTTTGGGCAAGTCACTAAATCTCTGAGCATTAGTGTCCTTGTCTGTAAAATGGGTATAACAGGGGTATCTACCTCAGGGATGATTTGAGGAGTAAAGGAGCTAATGTACATAAAGCAATCAGCACACTGCCTGGCACATAATAAGTGCTCCATAAATTTTAGTTGTTATTACCAGGAGTGTTTCTTAGAAAAGTTATTTTGTTGACAGCAAAGAACATAAACAGCAGTTGGGAAAAACTTCATGGTAGGAGGTCGGCTTAAGGCGATACTGCAATTTAATCCACTGATAAATAAGATTTTGAACTGGGATTTGGATGTGGGAGGTTAGGGAGATGAAAAGACGAAGGGTAAGTCTAGCTTAGGAGACCGGGTACATTAGGACAACCATTAACCAAATTCAGAGATAAGAGTATCCAGAGGATAGGAGTGTGGGCGCAAGAACAGATAATGAGTTCTGTTTGGAACCTGTTGAATGAGAAGTGAAGCCGCCGAGGATGGGAACCTGGAGAATATCAATATTTGAGAAGAGGCCAGAAGAGTCAGTGGAGAAAACTGATTGGTCAGCAACCGCACTATCGGTGGGAACTGCGTATGCCGACTGGAGGGCGGTAGGGGAGACACTACGATCAGCTAACCACTCGTTTATATTCCCCAAGCCCTCTGACCAACTCCTCAACACTAAAACAACTCTATTTCCTCGTTAGTTCTTTGCTTCTTGTTTTTCGGTTTTCTGCTTCTTGCAGAGACCGCATTTTTTTTTTCCTTTTGCCCTCTTCTGACGGAAAGAGGGAACGGTCTAGCATCTCTCCACACGCTCATCTAGCGATCCTGAATCACTAGGGAGGAGGGAGGAAGGGGGTGGGGGAGGAAAATGATTTTCAACGAAAAGAAAAAGTCCGAGACCACCTCTAATAATAATAATTAATGTTCCCCCTCTCTATATCCTGCCACGCCGCTCTCCTGCCACCCTGATCGGGCTGACCGCGAAGTAGGACGGGAGATGTAGTCCCCATGCCGGACCAGGGTGGCACGACTAGAGAACTCGGTTTCCCAACCCGCTCTTCAGGCGCGTGCGCAGATGGCTGCCCTGGCGAGTGGTAAACAGAGACGTCAGGCGGGGGCCGCTGCTTGGAGCAAAACAAAAGGGAAACCCGGGGGGCGGGGGGTGGGGGGTTTGATAGGGGGATTGGTGCGGGAATTTGAGAGGCTGGGGCCGCGGAGACCTGGACCCGATAAAGAGGGGGGGGAGGGGAAAGGCGGGGGGAGAGGGAGTCAGGGGAGGGGCAAGTGACGCGAGGGAGCGGGGCGTGGGGGAGGGCAGTGATCCGGGTGGAGGAAATTCAGGAGGAGTGTCCGGGGGGCAGCAACTTAAAAGGGGGAGGGAACTGCGGCTAAAGAGGCGTTCTGTGATGGGAGAAAGATTTGTGAGGGGATACGGAGCCTCAGGTTTAAAAGAGCAGGAAGCTGAGAGGTTAGGAGAAAAGTGCCTTCGCTAGGCGGAGGTTACAGGTGGTGTCTCAGAAAGAGCTCCGAGGCTGCAGCCTGTAGCAGAGAAGAAACGGAGAACTGTGTGCAAGGGACAGCTTAGGATCAAGCATCCAGGGGTGAGGGGAAGTTCGAGACTTTCTGAGGACTGGCAGGAATGTGCCCCCTGGCCCTCGTTGCTTCCCCCCTGAGGGGAGGCATCGCTAGGGACTGTGGCAGGCTCCTCTGAACGCTGAGCGGCGGAGGTCCAACTTCACGTATGGATCCAGTAAATGAGAATTCAGCCAGAGAGGCTGCCGCGATCGTAGACCTCGATCCCGACTTCGAACCCCAGAGCCGTCCCCGCTCCTGCACCTGGCCCCTTCCCCGACCAGAGCTCGCTCCCGAGCCGTCCGAGCCGTCCGAGGTGGAGTCAGGTCTGGGAGAGAAGGTACACCCGGAGGGGCGCTCGGACGGGCGCACCCAGCCGACCCTGTTGCCCGCCAGGCTCCCAGACTCGGCAGGGGGTCCCCAGCCCGGGATCCTGGGGGCTGTAACAGGTCCTCGGAAGGGAGGCTCCCGCCGGAATGCCTGGGGAAATCAGTCATATGCAGAACTCATCAGCCAGGCCATTGAAAGCGCCCCCGAGAAGCGACTGACACTGGCCCAGATCTATGAGTGGATGGTCCGCACGGTGCCCTACTTCAAGGACAAGGGTGACAGCAACAGCTCAGCAGGATGGAAGGTAACTATGACCCCCCTCAATACCTATCTGCCCCTGGTTCCCACCCGTCTCCTTACTTCTACTCTGCCTCCCCTTTTATACCCCTACCCCAGAGATCCACCTTCCGCGGTCAATTAGACAAGCGTTTACTTAGGACATAGTATATGCTGCTAGGTGCTTGATGCTGAAGGATCACAATGAATAAGACATTGTCCTTGCCCTGGAGAAAACTGAATTCTCTGCTCACTGCTCAACACTCCCAGCACTTTGGCTTGGGCTGCCCAAAACACTTATCCCCACAGAGAAGTCTTTATCCTATGTACAGCGGGAACTGTGTGGATTCCCTGCAGGAACCTAGCCTTCCCTCCTCCCCCACTTCCCACCCCAACACCTTTTCTCCCATTCCTGTGGGATTACTTGGATTCCCTGCTTGCCTCCCAGTACCTCAGGGTAGAAGTACTGTTCTAGGATTCTGCTACCCAAGAAGATGGAATGAATTGGCGAAAGGTAAAGAGTGATACCCCCGTGGGAAGGAAGTGGATCTGACACACTAAGAGAAAAAAAAAAAGGAGGGGTTGCCTCAGTTTACCCTATATAATGCTGAGAAACTCTCCCTAGTCAGGAGCTATCCAAGTTGTGGGGGGAAGTTTTCATTTGCTGTTGAGGAATATTCATGGGAAAAAATAGGGCTCTGACTTTAGAACATAAGGTCGGGGGTTCCCTTGGCTTCCCATGAGGAAACTGCGAGGAGGGATTGCACTAGATGCTCCGAAAGATTGTCCTGAGAAATATGGGACTCACAAAGTTAGGGAGCTTCAACTCCTACTGACGCCTTGTACTCCAGTAGGTGGTGAGACCAGCGTGCAAGGAAATACGGAAGGTTGAGTGAGCAGAGGGTCTTCTTCTAGGTATAAGACATCGAGGGATTGAGTCTGCAGTATCCCTTGGGGTTGGGCAGAAAAGAAAGCAAGACAGCTGACTGAGACCCTTGGCACTATTTCTGGGTAGACTGCCACGCCACAGTCGCAGCTCATAAAGAGCTCCCCTCCTTGGACCCAGCCTGCACAGCTGTTTTTCTTTTCCCTTAGGTTCATTTTCCAGGGTAGAAGAAATAATCATGAGTTGTTAGTTATGCTGTGGGAGTGTAGTCCCTCCTTAGAATTTACACTTATATTGGGTTTTCTTCATTTACAAAGTAGTTAAAAATTTTAATCTTCACAGCAGTTCTGAGATTCCACATGTTATGTATTAGGAAACTAAGGTATAGAATGGTTGGGAAACTTGCCAAAATCGATAGAATGAGGACTTGAACTCAGGTCTAACTATAAATCATATACTCTATCTGCTAATCCACGCTGCCATGGAATGATGGCAAAGCCAAATCAGGCCGAGTCTGGAGCCTGCAAGGCTCTCACCCCTCACTCCCTACCCCCAAGCCTGAGCTGGCTTCCCTGGTGATATGCCAAGGTTACCACCACCCCACCAGGGGGCGGCACTCACTTAGAACAAGAAGGCGTAATTTAGGTGGCTTGGGGAGCAACCAGCAGGTGCCCTCCTTCCAAGAGGTAAAAACGGTAGGCTTCTAGGGAGCCAACCTCTCCAAGTAAGAGGCTGTAGGAGGTAGTAATTCCAAGGGCTAAAGAAGAGGGGATGAGCAAATGGCACTCATGGGTACCGAGTATAGGGAAGGGAATGAACCTTCTCAGTAGACCCAGAGTTAGAAGTTGGAAAAGCAGGGGGGAGTGGGGAGGGGGTAGAAATCACAGTGCCAGAAGTAACTGTGGCTCTTAGTTACTAAGAGCCCAGGCTGGATGGACAAGTGTGATTCCCTGAAGGAACCCAAAACATTAGTGCGGCCAGAGTAGTTGGAGTGCTGTTACTGCAGGGTCCCAGGGAGACAAGGAGTTCTTCGCTAGAGAGCCCTGGAGCAAGAGGCCACTTAAGAATATTTTCCCAGGCAAAGGCTCTCCTTATCTAGAGCATCTGGCTGAAACACATGAAGTGATTTCTGACTGTCCATAGCCTTAGCCTCCTAGTTGCTCCAAGGCCTCTGGGCTCTTCCCAAGTTTCTAAACACTAAAGAGCTTCATGTGGGAGGTCAAATGCCCCTAAGTTTAGAGTTCCTATGCAGAAATTCCTGACGAGAAGTGGGGAAAAGGAGGTAAGAAAGAGAAGGGAGGTTCCTGAGGGGTGGGGGTGGGGTGGGGGTGGGGTGGTGCGGGGGTGGTGGGGTGGGGGGTGGGGGGTGAGGGGGTGGGGGAGGCCCTGCGGATACAAAGGGATGGTGCAACTAGCCTGGAGCAGCCAGTAGAAATAAGCTGCTCTAGGGGTTCAAGAAGCTGCCAATCTCAGCTCCCTGGGCCCCTGGGAAAAAAACTTATCTCTAGCAGAATATCAGCAGCGAGGGAGGAAGGAAAAACAGAGCTTCTAGTACCCAAGGCACTCAAGAGCTGACGGAGCTTCAAGGGGAGATTCACCATTCTTCACCCAAGGGCCACCTGTCAATCAGGCAACAGATATTGATTACGTACTGGGAGCTTGGCACTCTGAGGGGGCCACTGCAGGAGGGCTGCCTACCTGGACAACATGTCCTGGCATTTACAATTGATAATACAAATTACTTGAAACTATAAACAACATAATATAGATTTGGGGAAATTTTGTGTGGAACAGATGAAAAATACTGAACAAGAAATCTGGCTGCAGAAGTCAAGCAACCACTTTAGGAAAGCGAAAGGACTGAAGGTTGATCTTGACAAGCTAGTAGAATTGAGAGGGGGTAGCTCCTTCTCCGGACAAGGAGGGAGGGAGGGAGGGAGGGGCCTGGTGTATTTGAGGCACAGGGAGAAGCCTGGCCAGAATGTAGTTGAGGGTGTGTGTCAAGGAATCTGGGAGGGGGGGGCAGTGGAAGGAATCAGAAAAAAAAAAAAAGGAAAAAGGAATCTGCAAATCCTGTAGAGTGCCAGGGCCCAAATGCCCTGTGTAGAGTGGAGCACCAGCCAGGCTAAGGTTCCAGCCCCTCAGCCTGTTCAGAAGACTGACTCAGGACAGGGTGGGTCTGTCCTGGGCTGCTGCTGTGCCACTGTCCTGTAAACTCCACCCAAGCTTGCACTCAAGGAAAGGGGTGGAGCTGTGGAATGCTCTTTCCCACTGGAGCCTAATTCTTGATGAACTAGGAGTGCGTCTTTCCAATGCTTACAAGCCCCAGGCAGCCCCCAGAGACTTGGGTCCGGTAGAGGGCTGTGAGCTTTTCAGGGGGAAGTGGGTGCAGCGCCCTGTGAATAGGTCGAGGCTCTGGTTGTCTCCCCGCCCTCTGTGCAGAGAGGTCTGGCCAAGAAGCTTGTCTTCAGGTGGGAATTGTGTGTGGTCTCCTCCCCTGCCACTACCTCCCACCCCTACTGTTGCCTGTTTTCCCCTCGAATTTGACTAACTTTGCATCTCCAGGACCGCCCCCCCACCCCGGCCACGCCCCAGTATCCTTTTTGACTGGACTGCTGACCACTGACCTCCCTTTCTTGTTGCCTCTGCCCGCTCCAGAATTCGATCCGCCACAACCTATCCCTGCATAGCAAGTTCATCAAGGTTCACAACGAGGCTACTGGCAAGAGCTCCTGGTGGATGCTGAATCCGGAGGGAGGCAAGAGCGGCAAGGCACCCCGCCGCCGGGCAGCTTCCATGGATAGCAGCAGCAGGCTGCTCCGGGGCCGCAGCAAAACCCCCAAGAAGAAACCAGCTGTGCTGCCCGCTCCACGTGAAGGTGCCACTCCAAGGAGCCCTGCTGGCCACTTTGCCAAGTGGTCAGGCAGCCCTTGCTCTCGAAACCGAGAGGAAGCCGATGCGTGGAGCACCTTCCGTCCACGAAGCAGTTCGAATGCCAGCACTGTCAGCACCCGGCCCTCCCCCAGGGAGCCGGAGCCTGAGGTGCTGGCAGAAGAGGAAATGCCAGCCTCAGCCAGTGGCTATGCAGGGGGTGTCCCTCCCACCCTGAAAGAAGATCTGGAGCTGTTAGATGGGCTCAATCTCACATCTCCCCACTCGCTGCTGTCTCGGAGCAGCCTCTCTGGCTTCTCTTTGCAGCATCCTGGGGTTCCGGGCCCCTTACACACCTACAGCACCTCTCTCTTCAGCCCAGCAGAGGGGCCCCTGTCAGCAGGAGAAGGGTGCTTCTCAAGCTCCCAGTCTTTGGAGGCTCTGCTCACCTCTGATACGCCACCACCTCCTGCCGATGTCCTCATGACCCAGGTAGATCCCATTCTGTCCCAGGCTCCAACACTTCTGCTGCTGGGGGGGATACCTTCCTCCAGTAAGCTAGGCACGGGGGGTGGCCTGTGTCCTAAACCCCTAGAGGCTGCAGGCCCCAGCGGTCTGGTTCCCACCCTCCCGATGATAGCACCAGCACCACCTCCAGTCATGGCGGGGGCTCCGGTCCCCAAGCCCCTGGGGGCTCCTGTGCTCACACCTCCTACTGAAGCTCCAAGCCACGACCGAATGCCTCAGGATCTTGATCTCGACATATACATGGAGAACCTGGAGTGTGACATGGATAACATCATCAATGACCTCATGGATGGGGACGAAGGACTGGACTTCAACTTTGAGCCAGGTATGGCCCATCTTAGTCATGACAGCATCTCACAACCTATTCCTGTTCCTAGGTGTCCAGCTAGTCCTGTGATCTAGCAAGGGGAAGATTGAGAACAAGGGGTAGCTGGAGGTCCCAGGGAATTAGAGGGAGGACGTCCCATTAGAGTGGCATAGTTTCCAGATGGGACCTCCAAGGCCCCTCAGCAGCGCTCACCGCTACACGGAAGCACGGGAGAGATGGGGGAGGGGCTGTCTGTTTTCCTTAATGTGGTTCTTGCTGATGGAAAGTTGTCATGCCCCCAGATGAGCCTCTGACCTTGTCCTCTGTTTTTTCTTCCCACAGATCCCTGAGCCATGGCTGGAAGCTTCATTCCCTGCTTCAGAGACAGAACCAGGCGTGCCCATATCCACTCTTTACCCTTGACCCCTCCCAGGGAATTTGGGACCCTGCTTTAGAGCTAGAGTAGGGTCTGCTCACCTGGGTACTAAGAAAATTATAAAGATATAGCTGGGGGGTGGGGAGGGAGAGGGGAGGGGAAGGGGAGAGGGTTTATTCTCACTGTGCCAATTAGGGAGCCATCCTCGGCTCCCCACCCCACGCATTCCCACCCCATAGATTTTGTAGCATGGGCGGGCAATACTGTTGGAAATGTGAAGTCACCAGTGGCCTTACCCCTGCCTTTGGGAGCAGGATTTTTTGTAGAGTCTTATCTGAGCTGATCCAGGCTGGATTGAGCTTGAGATTTTTATTCAGTGGCCTCTTGGGCCAGTGGTGTGGGATTGGGGGTGTAACAGGGATCTGGAAGGGCCAAGGTATGAAGCCTGGAGTGGCTGTGGCTCACCAAGCCAAATCACCCTTGGAAGACTACAGATAACAGAAAGGCTTTTTGTAAACCTTTAAAGAAATATAAACACGTAATAGGGAGATGTTTAACAGTGGCAAGGTGTTAGTGATGGGGAGAATGTTTTTTTTCTTTTTGGAAGGCTTTGCCATAGTCACCTGATGCAAACACTACAGATATTATTCCTGGAAACACGGGGGAGACAGGGGAGAGAACCCTAGGCCTGCAGAGAGCAGGGGGCAAAGGGAAGAGCTCCCATGAGGACCAGGTCTAGAACATGGTCTGCGCTGAACTAGCTTGGAGTTTCCCTGAGGAAAAGCTAAGCCAGGTGCCTTCATCCTGTCACCTTGTGCCTGGGAGTGTGTGGTGGTGGGGTGCAGCCACACTCTCTCATGACCCCTTGTGGGTTAGTGCTATGGTGGGAGAGTGCAGTTTAGGGCCTGGAATGAGTCTGTGGCCTGGGAAGGGGATGGGAGGGGGGAGAAGAGAAGGAGGGAAGGATTTAGGGTGGTAAAGTTAGGCACAGAGACCTCCCTGTTCCAGGCCCCAGACAGCTGTCCCTGCCCTTCTTCCCCTTGCCTGACTGCAGGGGTTATGGGGAAGTGTGTGTGGTGGCAGGCAGGGGGAGGGGCAGAACAGGGAAGGGGGAGCTGGGGAGCTTGGCTGAGGGTCTGGGAAATGAGCAGGGATGGAGGAGAATGTAGATCAGGTTTACTAGCACCTGCTAGGGAAGGCCATCTGGGGCTCATTCTCCACCCTAGCCCCCAAAGCAGTCCCTCCCCCAGTCCTCTTTGCATTGTCCCCTCCCCCGCCCCTGCTGTGGGTTCCCATCATTTCCTGTGTCAGCGCCTGGCCTACCCAGATTGTTTCGTGTGCTAGATTGGAGTGGGGAAGTGTGTCAAATCAATAAATGAATTAATTCAATAAATGCCTATAACCAGCTCTGGTTTCTGCTGCCTCTCTGTTCCCCTGTGGATAAGGAAGGAGCCGGGATAGGGACTGCCCAGAGGCAGACTGGTGGGGGGCAGGGGAATTTCAGCCGGGGACTTGGTGGAGTACGGTGGGGGAGGGAAGATGCCCATCCCATCACCTAACCCCAGCAGGAGTAGGCGGGCTGTGATAGGCCTCCCAAGGGGAGGTTGTCTGGTCAGAAAAGACCCCACCCCCTACTCTGTCCCTCAAAGGCTTATTGTACTACACTTCGCTGCCTTTCCTCACCCCCCACCCATGTGCTTGCCCCTGCCCTCTCCTGCTCCTACGGATCCTGAGAGCCTCCACAATGCCTGGGGCAGATTTAAGCCTTGGTGTCGATATTGGGAGAAGTCTTTCTTGAAAGAAGGAACCTCACATTAAATGCCAGTGATTTCATTGCAGCTCTCACTTGGTCACTTTATTTTGTTCGCGATGTTTATCCTTCCTACTGACCAAGTCCGCTCTGGTCTTCAAGACGGGAGCCCTGGGAGTGGTCCCCTCTTCATCTGATCGTCCTGATGATTTGGACTGGAAAAGGAAAGGGTCAGTAAGTAAAAAGGCCCCTGCAGAGAAGTTTTCTACAAACTAGGGCCAAAGGCAGGACCAAAGAGGTGAGAGGCAGATCTTGGGCATGAATGTTGGATTTGGGAAGGAAATTCACCCCAGAGAGCCGGGGCAGAGGAGCCTTCAGTAGACAGGTGGGGAAAGGAGGCTCCTGGGACAGACCATGTTTGGTAAGGCTTACTGTGAGGTTCACAGAGGATTCAATTGGAACGACTTTCTTGGCTTCTTGGATTCTAAGCATTTTCATTCGACTCCTCTCCAGGAGGTCACATTGTGTACGCAAGGCATCTAGGAACCAGGGAAAGTCACCCCCCCCCCAACACACACACACACCTGTGAGTACTAGAGACCTTCCCTACCCATCCTGGCCCTTCCATCATTCACAGGATCACTTGGAGTAACCGGGCCTAAAGCTAGGCTGAGAAGTAACCCAACGGTGCCTAAGCTTTACTCTTTTCAGTGGGAATCAGGACACCAAGATTCTAAAAGCAGAAGATGAAGGGAAAGATGGGAATGAGATGGTGGGGATAGGGAGATGTACTGAGAAGATGGCTGAGAAATGGCAAGGAGGAGTGAGTGAGACACACACATCCACCTGGTTTGAGCCAAGCACCACTCCTGAAGTGGACCTAGACTCTAGACCCCTTTACCTAGGATCCTGTGATCCTACCTGACAGACTACACCAGCCCCAGCCTATATTCTCAATCACCCAGCTGAATCCAGTACCCTCCACGTTCTTCCTTCCTCCATCATGCTGCTTACCAATAAGCTTGGGTTCTGGGTTCTCCAAGAGGGGCACAAATGCTTTGTAGGCACTCTCAACTGTAGTTCCTGTGAATACAGTAGTGCAGTACACCCAGCCCCGTCACCCAGCCTCTCTCTTCCAAAGCCCAAAGTTTCAGGACCCTAATACTCCATACTACCTTGGGCTGGTGTAACTTATTTCCTCCCCTCGGGTCCACCCCTCAGCCAGGTCGGGGTGGGGGTTGGGGGCACAGAATGTGCTAATTTAACCATTGTCATGAAGGCAATGCTCTTAGGCTTGACTAGAGACAGTCAATTTGGATCTGGTCGAAGGGGCCCTTATTTGAAGGATTGGATTCACAGTCCAGCTTTGGGGCCTTGCTCTATCTCTGGGGAATGCTCCCAAGTCTCTACCTGGTGCCCCACGCTCCACCTTACAAATGTAGTAGGTGTTTCGAGCTGTAAGGAATTTGTTGGCAAAGTCTCCAGGAGTCTTCATTAGAAAAAACAACTTCATTGTCCCTGTTTCATCACATAAATCGGTGGTTTCTGGAGGGAGGCCACAGAGTAATTAAGGCAGCTAAGGAAGGGGAGCGGGAGCAAAAGGGGCCAGTGATCCTATCCAGAACAGGCTGAGGAAGCTGCAGGGATTCAAGGAGCTCTCTTCTTGCCACCAGGAGGACTTGGGGGCTCGAAGTAGTAGGCTTGATGACCCTACTACTTCAGACCCTTGGCCATGAGTCCCCTCCCCACACTCCTCACCTGTTGTAGGCAACCCCACTTTACAGCGGGCATAATGCAGCAGCAGAAGGACAGAACAGTTAGTATTGGCCAGAAACTTCTGATTATCTGAGAAGAGACGGGATGGGGCATGTGGCCCTTCCCCAGTTACACCATCCCTGTGCCCTCCACTGCCCCTCCAACACCCCCAACCCTACACATAGACTCCAGCTCTGTGATACCCCTCACCTCCATGTTTGATAAAGATGAACATGCTCTCAAGATCTTCTCACTCTTCAAAGAGAGCCTTGATATGTCATGGCAGAAGGAGGGTGTCCTAGAGGCCTTGAGGGGCCAAGTGGACCCATAAGATCAGGGGGCTGGAGAGGCAGATGGATTACATTGACTGAGGAGGCCCAGACTGGGCAGACAGGAGAGAGCTATGGGCAGTTGTGGATAGCCAACATCCCTAGGGGTGGGGCCTGAGGCTGCAGCTGAGGGATTATGAGGTCAGAAGTGCTATGTGTGGCAGAAGGTGGAGGAAGGCTAAGGGGAGAAGAACCTGGGTAGGGTCTATAAAAATGTGTTGAAAATGGGGGCAATGACAATAACCAAAGAAAATCAGGGCAGCATGGTAAATCTTACTCTAAAATGGGCCCCAGAAAGAGTGTAGGACACCTAGAGTGAAGTCTGTTTCTGGAGCAGCTCCTTCCTAGGGAATTTGTAGAGCCGTTGCTGCCGTGGCAGAGCCCATGGCTCCTGTTTTGTGCCCTCAGTACTGTGCCTCCCACCCTCATTGGATCCCACGTTTCCCTTGTTCCCCACCCCAACAATAGACATCCTTGATGATTATCAACAGAAATTTTATTTCTCATTAGTTTCTGGAACAATTGAAGAGTAGATGGAAATTGGGAGGGAGGGACAGCAGAAGCAATATGGTGAGAAGGAAGGGCTGGACTGGGGGAGATGAGAAACATGGATCGGCCCAAGGGGCATTTCTCAAGTAGGAGATATTGAATGAGGGGGCAGTGATAGGGGAAACAAAATTCAAAATCAGCCATGGGCAGCGAGGTGAGCATTGGACCCAGGTTGGCTGGACAAGGGCAAGTTAGCACAGTTTAGGGCTCCAGGACCTTGGGTTCTTGCCAGGGCCTCAGGGCTCAGGTTTCAGGGTATAACATGGAGGAGCCCAGTAGGGGCTGTGCTGGCTGCAGGGGGAGCCCCCAGGCCCTTCCCCTCCTTTGGGGGGAATCTCACTGACGTGGCAGAGCCGTTCACTGTAGTCTGGCTGCAGACTCTCGGCCAGTCCCTTAGATACACCACTCCAGGCCTAAAGACAAATATCTCCAGGTCAGGGGTCTGTGCCAAGGGAACTCTCCTGATTTGCAACCACTGTGATTACAGAAGGGACACACACACTCCTGGCCCCCCAATACCACTGTTTCCATCTGCCTCAACCAATCTAGGATCAGTTCTTCTCGGTGTCTCTCTGTGTCGAGCCCATCCCCCAAATGGCCGGCCACATCCTGACTGTTAGTGCAGGCCCCTCTCCCCTCCCTTCCTTCCCCCATGCTCTGTCTAGCTGGCAGGCAGTTGGTGGCAGTTGACACACTGAAGTCTGCGCATGACAGTGTTCTCACCGAGAAGTTTCCTTGGTATTCAGTAACCAGATCCTCTAGGTTCTTGAGGGTAGGAATTCGGGGCATTGTCCTGAGCAGGGAGAAAGAGGGAGTAGGAGCACATCAGTCACACTCTTTTATTATCCTTCTCCCCCTTCTCCCACATGGAATGAAATGATTCTGTGTTGCCTGTGCCTGCATCTTCCTTTCACCCTCATGCCCTCTTGGGTGATCCTCTTGGGTGATTCCTTACTGTCCGCCTTCTGCTTCTGGAGACCCTGTAATAACCCTCCTCTACTATTCCCAGCACCACCACCCCCCACCTCATTTTCCTGGGATTTGGAATTCTCACCGTTCCAGCCAGCAGTACACACAGATGAGGCTCACAATCAATCCCATGGAGCCAAGAGGGATCAGCACAGCTTCCAATGCAAACAACGAAGGATTTTCTGGATTCTCAAGATTCTCTGTCGAAAAGAGGAAAGGAAAAGAGACCTAACATTTGTAGTACCCCTACTACGTGCCAACATTTAGAGTGCCAACTTGGTGCCAGACACTGTGCTAAACACTATATGTGTGTGTATTCAATCCTCACAACTCCTGAGGGGCCAGGGAGCAATTATTATGTCCATTTTACAAACAAACAGAATCAAAAAAGTGAGTGATGTGCCCAAGGTCAAAGAGGTAGGAAGTGGCAGAGGCAGATTTAAACCTTACATTTGCCTGGTTCCAAAAGCCATCTTTACCATGCAGGCTTTTTGGAAATGCTGCAGGGAAATCTTACACATTCTGTATCCCCTTTGAATACCCCCTCAGCCTCCTTCTCAACCCACTCCCCCTACTCTAACAACACACTGATCCAACACTACACAGAAAAATCCTGCTTCCTGGGAGTTGGAGTTGAACAGTGAGGGGAGATGGGCCACCAAGTTTGGGGTCTTAGTGGTAGGGAGGCAGGGCAAAAGACAATGGTGTAAGAAATGTTGGGGTACTCGGCTCATGGGTCAGGGTGATGCGTTAGGTCCAATTTACCTTTTGAAGTATTGCTGCCCCAGTGAATTGGGTAGCTCCAATCACTCCAATGCTGAGCACTTCCGCAAAGTGGGTTATAACGGCTCCGAACACGGAACGTGTAGAGTTTCTGTGCATCCACGCTAGGCAGAGAGAAGCTATGTCTGTGGTCCACGGATTGTTCCTTGAGGAGAAAGAGAGTAAGGGAAAGATGGGTGTTTATAGAAGAAGGGAGAATGAAAACTGCTGCACCCACTCCCATCTCACATCATCTTCTGGTTCTTCTCAGTTTCTCCCTCCTCTCTTGACTATTCAAGTCACACTGCTACCTTCACTGACCAGAACTGAATGCTTTTGTTTACTTGTCTTTCTGGTATTGGGAAGAGTATGGGTAGGGAAACCTTAAAGAAAACTCAAAGATGAGGAGAGAGAAAGGAGTCAGAGGAGGAGGGTGGAAGGTGGGCGGGGGAACTGAGAAGCAGAGAGCAGGAGCTGGGGACCAGCATACCTATTGGCTGATTGAATCCTTTATCCCTACTTGCTCGACCTGGGCTGCTATCCCCACTCACTCACCGTCCAGCTTCGGTCCCGGTCACTCCGGTACTGTACCAGGTGCTCCAGACAGTGGTCCAAGTATCTGTTGCTCCAGCTCAGTTCTAGCTGGAATTCACTCAGGTTGTGAAGCGTCAGGTTCTCCGGAGCCCAGGGGATCACTGGAGATATGTGTGCATGTGTGGTCATTTCCCTGACCCAGATAAGTCAGGATCCTGAAGGTAGTGCCCCTGAGCCCTCCTCCCTTCTCCATTCTATCCCTCACCTCCTCTTTTCTGCCACATACACTTATGGTGAAATAACACCACTTTAAATACTCCAATACCCCACAATATCCTTTGACCTTCCTTTCCAACTTACCCAGATCCTGCAATTTTAGCATCTGTTTGGGCTGCTTCCTGTGTTCCCGTGGGTCCTGGAGCTGGACAACAAACGTTTCGTAGAGACGGATCTCCTTTTTTCCAAACCAACAGCCAGAAGTGATTCCTTCAGAGAATAGATAGTGGCCACACTCCTGGAGTTTATCATCACCATTAAAGTTCCTGTACCTAGAGAAGGTTTTCAAGGGAGCATAACAGTGAGGTAAATAAACCTGGGTACTCCAGATTTCCACAGCCCAGCCTCGGCTCCTCTAAGCTGATTTATGACTTACCCCATGAGAAAATAGTGGAGAGCTTAGGGTGCTGGCTACTCCCTTTCTTGGTCCCCACACAGTCTTTTCACATCTAGTCTTTCACATCACCTCCTCCTCCCCCCACCCCATCGTCCCCCCCACCCCTGCCTCCTCTCCCCTTCTCATACCCATAATGCAGAGTCAGGTTGTTGGGCTGGGGCTCAGAGCTGCTGTTCCAAGTGCAATTCATATACTCCACATTGAACACAAAACACTGAACCTCTGGGAGGGGCAGAGTGGAAACATCGAGGGTCCCAGCGGGTGTCGAAGTCAGGAAGAAGTCTAGGTTGGAGAGAAAGTGAAGTGGGGGAGGGGAAGAGAAGACAACATGGTCAGAAGCAGAAGCAGAGTGAAGCAAGGAACCCTTCCCTTGCCCTCCCTACAGTACTTTTAAATTCTGCCCGCATCCTTCTAATGCCCGGTGGCAGGTTGCAGGGTTCTGTGCGCCCCCCTTCCCACAGCTTCCCTTCTCACCAACCTCCTCCAGTCCCAGGTTTCCCACCAATGTCTTCATTGCCACTGGGCGTGAGGAACTTTGGGTTCAGCCCCACCCCCAGCAGAGGTAGCTGGAGAAATAAGAGGGATCTGAGTGGCAACGGTGGCTTCAACATGGCGCTTACTCTTCGTTCCCTGGGTGTTGACTGTGTCAGGAACCTGGGCCCCTTACCCACTACCCCTCCCCACCCACACATTTCCTTCTGTCATAACTTCCGGTGGAAAGAACCTTAGAAACCAGGGCTTTACGGAGGGTGTGGTGAATGTCTGCTATGACACAGGCTAACTCCTCCAGGAGATTAGGTGTTAATCTAATCTGTGGGTATAACACCACCACTGTAATGTGGTGTTAGGTAGAGACTAAAGCTGGGTATCCACTATTGTCACAGACTCAAGAATCCTCAGACTACCTAGATCCTGGGAAGGATCTGTTCACCACCACCACCATTCCCAATCACCTTCTCATCTAAATTGTTTCATCTCATAGAGTGGAGGGTCTGAACCTCCCCTCCTTCGATGCTAAACGTCTTCCTTGACTCAGTTACCCTGAAACTGCTATCAAAGCTCTACTGTCTTAGGCTGGACAGAAAATGCAGTCTTGGCTCCCATGAGCACATCTATAGCTATCTTTCCTCTGACCTAATCCAAATCAGAATATCCATCCTTAGCTGTTTCTAGAGCTGGGTCCCTGTGGAGACTGGCAAGGAGGTCTGACTTACAAGAAGATTTCAGAAATGAAAGAACAACAATGCTACCTTCAAACTCCTCATCTTGCCCTGCATCTGCTTCTCTTCCTGTGTCTGTATCTCATTTAATGGTATCATCACCCTTTCAATCACCCAAACTTGAGACCTCAAAGTCATTATCAGTTTCTCCACCTTCCTCATCCTGAGAATCCGATCAGCTCTCCTGTTGTGTGTCTCCTAGGCATGTCCTCCTTTCTGTGACCACAGCCACTGTGCTAAATCAGCCTTTTATTCCCTCTAATCACCATTAGTACTAGAACCCACGAACTGGCCTCCCTTTCTGAAGGCCCCCTGCTCTCAAATCCATTCTTCATTCTGTTGCCAGATGTACCTTCCCCCAAACACAGATCTAACTGGAGACTCATTTACATAAATTGATTATTTAGTAAATATTTATTGAGGCTTTCATATGTGCCAGGCACTGTGCTTATTTTCTAAACCATGTTAATTTTCCGTGGATCAAAATTCCTCAGGGTTAGCTCAAATGTTACTTTCTCCAATATGTCTTCATCTCCCCAACCAGAATTAGTCTTCCCATTGATTCAACAGCATTTTGTTATTGTTACTTTTATTTGTTATTTGCTAGTTTTATTATTTTCTATTTATTGTTGACTGACTAAGATCAAATCAGTCAATCCTAAAGGAAATCAGTCCTGAATATTCATTGGAAGGACTTAGGCTGAAGCTGAAATTCCAATACTTAGGCCACCTGATGTGAAGAAGTGACTCATTAGAAAAGACCCCGAAGCTGGAAAAGATTGAAGGCAGGAGAAGGGGATGACAGAGGATGAGATGGTTGGATGACATCACCAACTCGATGGACATGAGTTTGAGCAAGCTTTGGGAGTTGGTGATGGACAGGGAAGCCTGGTGTGCTGCAGTCCATAGGGTTGCAAAGAGTTGGACACCACTGAGTGACTGAACTGAACTGATTTATTGTCATCTGTTACTTTTATTACAGCACTCTATCTTTTCTCTAAAAGGCAATATCATTATAGAAAGAATGTCAAGAGTCAAGAAAAGTACAGTATCATTTATATGTGAAATCTAAAAAAATACAATAGAAAATTACCTGGCAGTCCACTGGTTAGGGCTCAGGACTTCCTCTGCAGGGGGCACAGGTTTGATCCCTGGTCTGGTCGGGGAACTAAGATCCTGCAAGCTGCTTGGTACGGTCAAAAAAGAAAGAAAGCAAAAAATACAACCAACTAGTGAATTGTTGGTTCAATTTATTTATTTAAAAAATAAATTCAACTTATTAAAAAAAGAAGCAGATTCATAGATACAGAGAACAAACTAGGGGTTACCAGTTGGGAGAGGGAAAGAAGAAAGAAAGGAAAAAAAGAAAGAAAGTGAAGTCACTCAGTTGTGTACTCTTTGCGATTCCATGGACTGTAACCTACCAGGTTCCTCTGTCTATGGGATTTTCCAGGCAAGAATACTGGAGTGAGTTGCCATTTCCTTCTCCAGGAGATCTTCCCAACCCAGGGATTGAAACCGGGTCTCCCGCATTGTAGGCAGGTGCTTTACCACCTGAGCCACCAGGGAAGTCCTGGGAGAGGGAAAGGAGAAGGGAAATATAGGGTAAGGAAGTAAGAGACACAAACTTATGTATAAAATGAGCTACAAGGATATATTGTACAATATGGGGAATATAGCCAATATTTTATAATAACTAAACTTTAAAATTGTCAATCACTATATTGTATGTCTGTAACTTATATAATATTGTACATCAAATGCAGGTCAACTTTAAAAAGCAAGAAAAAAGAATAGCAATGAGATGGATACACTACTTAAAAAAAGAGAGAGGAAGAGAGAGTTGAGAAAAAAAAATCCTAATCTCAAATGTTACTCAGTAGCCTAGTTTCAAATGTTACTCAGTAGCCTAGTCTCAACTGTTACTCAGTAGCCATACAACACAGGGCAAGTGAACTTCCACTCTGAAAATCAGCTTCCTCAACCACAAAATGGATACAATAATATCCCTAACACTGGTTTTTTTGGAGGGGGGGGTGGGTGGATTAGAGACAACGTCTGAAAAGCATCTGACACTTAGTAGGTGCCTCTCTCGATAGAGCAAGGATTCTTAACCTGAAGTTCATGGACCCTTAGAGGATATATGAATAAACTTCAGGAGAGGGCCTAAGAATCTCCCTACAAAGTATCTAGTCTGTATCAGTTCAGTTCAGTTCAGCTCAGTCCTGTCTGACTCTTGGGGAACCCATGAACCGCAGCATGTCAGGCCTCGCTGTGCATCACCAACTCCCGGAGTTTACCCAAACTCATGTCCATTGAGTCGGTGATGCCATCCAACCATCTCATCCTCTGTCATCCCCTTCTCCTCCTACCCTCAATCCTTCCCAGCATCAGGGTCTTTTCAAATGAGTCCGTTCTTCCCATCAGGTGGCCAAAGTATTGGAGTTTCAGCTTCAACATCAGTCCTTCCAAAGAACACCCAGGACTGATCTCCTTTAGGATGGACTGGTTGGATCTCCTTGTAGTCCAAAGGACTCTCAAGAGTCTTCTCCAGCACCACAATTCAAAAGCATCAATTCTTCAGCGTTCAGCTTTCTTTATAGTCCAACTCTCACATCCATACATGACTACTGGAAAAATCATAGCCTTGACTAGACAGACCTTTGTTGACAAAGTAATGTCTCTGCTTTTTAATATGCTGTCTAGGTTGTCTAGCTTTCCTTCCAAGGAGTAAGCGTCTCTTAATTTCATGGCTGCAATCACCATCTGCAGTGATTTTGGAGCCCCCCCAAAATAAAGTCAGACACTGTTTCCACTGTTTCCCCATCTATTTGCCATGAAGTGATGGGACCGGATGCCATGATCTTCGTTTTCTGAATGTTGAGCCTTAAGCCAACTTTTTCACTCTCCTCTTTGACTTTCATCATGAGACTCTTTAGTTCTTCACTTTCTGCCATAAGGGTGGTGTCATCTGCATATGTGAGGTTATTGGTATTTCTCCCGGCAATCTTGACTCCAGCTTGTGCTTCTTCCAGCCCAGCGTTTCTCATGATGTACTCTGCATATAAGTTAAATGAGCAGGGTGACAATATACAGCCTTGCCATACTCCTTTTCTTAGAAAGTATCTATTTTGCATATCTCTATGCGCATTTTTTTCTGGGAAGAAGGGCCTTAGCTTCCATCAGCATTTTAATGGGATTGTGAAACACAAGAGGTTAAGAACCTCAGTGATGTATCATAAAGACCTTGAGGGATTAGAGCCGACCTTTCAGGGCTTAACACGTGCTTTCTCATGCATATATAGTTTCTAATCTTCGCAACAGTCCCTTAAAAGAGGTGTTAGTAGTATACCTATTTTTCAGATGCGAAAACGAAGAAGCGGTTGAAAAAGGCAAGAGTTCCTACAGACGATCTAGCCCTTATTCGAGGCCGAGAACTGAGAGAGGCTCCGAGAACCCAGTTCCAGTAGGAGCTCATCGCCTCGGCCGCCTCCCACCTCGCAGGTTCGTATCCCCAGTGCAGCACACGACTGGTGGTCGCTGCAGGAATCTTGACTGAGTGAAATCCACCTCCCGTGGCGGGCGCCGAAAAGCTCCGGGGGCGCGGAGCTCCGCCCCACGCCGGGCTGGGCCCGCCCCTGCTGCGGTCGGTATTGTCAGACGGTTCCCGGCGTCCCTCGGTTTCCCTCGGTAGTTTCCGGCAAAGATCGGGAGTTTCTAACGTGCCCCTTGTAGTCTCTCGGCTGCCGTCCTCGCCACCGCCGCCCCTCTTTTCGGCTCCCTCTCCCCTACCCGCCCCCCCCCCCCCCCCCCCCCGCGATCGGGCCCGGCTGGCGCCTCTGTCGTTACGGGCTGAGCAAGATGGCGGCCTTTGGGATCTTGAGCTACGAACACCGGCCCCTGAAGCGGCCGCGGCTGGGGCCTCCTGATGTGTACCCTCAAGATCCCAAACAGAAGGAGGTGAGTTCAGAAATTCGGGCTCCCAGGGGGCCAGGGGCCAGCAATCGGCATAGGAGGAAGCACTGATGGCTCGGGGGAGCGGGGGCGGGGCGGCTCTGTGGGAGCGCAAGTCCCGAAAGGGGGAAGAGTAAAGTGGACTGGTGTCGGAGAGTAAGACCTGGGGGAGGTGGGGGCTGGTTTCTGAGCTAGAACCGGGAGTGATGTTGGGGCCACGCTGGAGGCGCCCCCTCTACACACAGACCTCAGAAAGTTGTCTGAGGCGGCTGGGTGAACTAAGGCTGCTTGTAAACTCACAAGGGAAGAGTGCTGTTGAGCGAGCTCTGGGGATTGGGAATCTTAGTACTGTGGGGGTGAGGGTGGGGTCCAAATGAATATGAGATTATTTTTAAATAATAATGTGTTATCTACTCCCCAATCATTTTCCTATTTTTTTCCACCCTTGTTCCCTTCTCTTCGGCCCTCTTCCACCACCACCACCATCTCCCCCAAGGAAGAAAAAAGCTAAAATGTTGTTTTCCTGCCTCAGGATGAATTAACGGCCTTGAATGTAAAACAAGGTTTCAATAACCAGCCTGCTGTCTCTGGGGATGAACATGGCACTGCCAAGAATGTCAACTTTAATCCTGCCAAGGTGAGACAACCCCATCAGGCTGAAGGAAAAGGCTGGAAGAATCTGAGAGGGAGCAAAGGCCCTAGGCTGGGAAGACGTAAAGGGATGACCTAACTGGCGGTGTTTTCCTTTGTAACCTAATGCTACCACATTGGCATTTGCCCATCAAAGGCACAGCCACCTTTCTGCCCCTTCTTCCCACCCTGAGGTGTAGTTTTCTTCCCTCAGATCAGTTCCAACTTCAACAGCATCATTACAGAGAAGTTACGTTGTAACACCCTCCCTGACATTGGTCGAAGGAAGCCCCAAGTGAACCAGAAGGACAACTTCTGGCTGGTGACTGCACGATCCCAGAGTGCCATTAACACTTGGTTTACTGATCTGGCTGGTACCAAGCCACTCACACAACTAGCCAAAAAGGTGAGGTACTGTTTCCTGTTCTTCAGGCCAAAGAGGGGAACGTGAGTACCAAGTACCCTCTGATTCTCAGATTGAAGTACATGGGTGTCAGCTCACTGGGGTGAGAGAAGTCTCACTGTTTGCAATGTCCATTCAGGTCCCCATTTTCAGTAAGAAGGAAGAAGTGTTTGGGTATTTAGCCAAATACACAGTGCCTGTGATGCGGGCCGCCTGGCTCATTAAGATGACCTGTGCCTACTATGCAGCAATCTCAGAGACCAAGGTTAAGAAGAGACATATTGACCCCTTCACAGGTGAGTAACTCCTAATACCAGGGATCCTTCCACTGATCACTTCAAAGAGTGGTGGAGAAACCTTGCAATTACTCTCCTTCCTCATCTGTATTCCTTGCTTCTGCTTGTATCTTGCATTCACTCAGTTAGTAAACATCAAGTGTCTTGAGTATCTACTGTATGTGTGCTGCTGCTGCTGCTGCTGCTAAGTCGCTTCAGTCATGTCCGACTCTGTGCGACCCCATAGACGGCAGCCCACCAGGCTCCGCTATCCCTGGGATTCTCCAGGCAAGAACACTGGAGTGGGTACTGGGCTATAAAGATAATCACTACCTAATCCCTACACTTAGGATGCTTATAGTCTAGTAGGGATGCTAAGGCCACTGTACAAATCCCATAATTAAATATAGAAACATAATGTCAAAAATGGAGGCAGGGGCTTCCTTGGTGGCTCAGTGGTAAAGAATCCACCTGCCAGTGCAGGAGACATGGGTTCGATCCCTAATCTGGGAAGATCCCACATGCCTCGGAGCAGCTAAGTCTGTGAGCCACAACTATTGAGTCTGTGCTCTGGAGCCCATGTGCCCCAACTACTGAAGCCTGCACACCCTAGAGCCTGTGCTCTACAAGAGAAGCCACTCCAACGAGAAGCCTATACTCCACAACTAGAGACTAGCCCCACTTACCACAACTAGAGAAGCTTGTGTGCAGCAATGAAGACCCAGAGCAGCCAAAAATAAATAAATAATATTATGTAATATTAAAAAAATGGAGGCAGAAGTTTCTTTGAGAATTCCGTGAACATAAAGGTTATTTTCTTTTGGGGATACCTGGAAAGGCTTTAGGAAGGTGATATTTGTTTTTGTTTTGTTTTGTTTTAATTTATTTTGTTGAAGTATAGTAGATTTATACTGTTGTGTTAGTTTCTAGTGTACACCAGAGTGATTCAGTTATACATGTGTGTGTGTTTATCTACATTCTTTTTTGTATTCTTTCCCATTATAGCTTACTATAGAATATCGAATGTAGTTCCTTGTGCTATACAGTAGGACCTGTTGTTGAAGGTGGCATTTGACTAGAGCCTATATGGGGATGAATAGGATTTAGAAACATGGTGACTGGGAGTGGAGGTGAGGGACAGAAGGTGTTCTAAGCAGAGGGACATTGTAAAATAGCCATCTCCCCATCTTTTTTTAGAATGGACTCAGATCATCACCAAGTGCTTATGGGAGCAGCTTCAAAAGATGGCTGAATACTACCGGCCAGGGCCTGCTGGAAGTGGGGGCTGTGGCTCCACGATAGGGCCCTTGCCCCATGATGTTGAGATGGCAATCCGGCAGTGGGACTACAACGAGAAGCTGGCCATGTTCATGTTTCAGGTAGGAAGGAGAGTGTGTCGTGTTGCATAGAAATGAGCCTGACCTCATACTCTGCCAACATGGAGCAGAGTCCACCTGCCACCTTGCCCCACTGGTGGTTTTCCTCATCCTTTCATTTACTTTCTCTGCCTCATCTCTAATAGTCCCTGTTTGAAACTCATCGCCTTCCCACCCCTGGTGTCCATAGGACGGAATGCTGGACAGACATGAGTTTCTGACCTGGGTACTTGAGTGTTTTGAGAAAATCCGCCCTGGAGAGGATGAATTGCTTAAACTGCTGCTGCCTCTGCTGCTTCGAGTAAGGCCTAGGATTTGGTGGAGGAGGGGGGGGGTCTCAGGAGGATTTGAGGAGATATAAGGCACAAGAGCTGTGTCCCTCGGAGAGAACTGGGGGGTTTGATCGTCATGTCTTCACAGTACTCTGGAGAGTTTGTTCAGTCTGCGTACCTCTCCCGCCGCCTCGCCTACTTCTGTACACGGAGACTGGCCCTGCAGCTGGATGGTGTGAGCAGTCACTCATCTCATGTGATGTCTGCTCAGTCGACAAGCACACTGCCCACCACCCCTGCTCCTCAGCCCCCAAGTAGCAGCACACCCTCTACACCCTTTAGTGACCTGCTTATGTGCCCTCAGCACCGGCCCCTAGTTTTTGGCCTCAGCTGTATCCTTCAGGTAGGTACTGGGTGGTCCCATGAAAGTATTAGTATTAAGAGGCATCTTGAGAACAGTCAGGTGCTTGTCCTAGAAAATGGGAGTGATTCTAACTTGAGGCCAAAAGTAGGCACTGAGAATTTGCTTGGAAATTGTTGGCTTCTCATTCATGGGGTGTTAGTTCCTTTTCAGTTAATACCCATCCAGGCCTAAATAGCAGACCCAAAGCCTTTAGGAGGGTAGATGAGGAGAGGGGCTCAGAGATGGAGTGGTGCCACCCCAGGGACTCAGAATGACTTGCATCAGAAGCCAAAGGGTGGGGTCTTATAGTGGGCTTCTAGACAGGTAGCCATGGAAACCGAGTTTGACTTAGCTGTTTCTGTCTGGCAGACCATCCTGCTGTGTTGTCCTAGTGCCCTGGTTTGGCACTATTCACTGACTGATAGTCGAATCAAGACTGGCTCACCACTTGACCACCTGCCTATTGCCCCCTCCAACCTGCCCATGCCAGAGGGCAACAGTGCCTTCACTCAGCAGGTAAGTCTGACCAATAGCCTGGTACCCCCAGGGGACTGGGATGTGAGAAGTTACCCGTTCAGAAATAGTGACCTAGCGCCTGCTACTGTTCTTTTAGCCTGGAGCCCTGGCCTTTTTCTTTATGCTTTACTACATCCTTAAAGCCCTCCTTTTTGCAGGTCCGTGCAAAGTTGCGGGAGATCGAGCAACAGATCAAGGAACGAGGACAGGCCGTTGAGGTTCGCTGGTCTTTTGATAAGTGCCAGGAAGCTACTGCAGGTGGGTGCCAGAAGACAGACAATAAGAAGAATGTTTGGGGAAAGGATCAGGATGGTAAGGACATACAGATCTGAGAGTTGGTGTAGACCAGGCCTCTAGTTAAGTCCCCTTTACCACTTTTCCTCCTTAGGCTTCACCATTGGACGAGTACTCCATACTTTGGAAGTGTTGGACAGCCATAGTTTTGAACGCTCTGACTTCAGCAACTCTCTTGATTCCCTCTGTAATCGAATCTTTGGATTGGGGCCTAGCAAGGATGGGCACGAGGTAATAAGCAAGAAGGGGAAGAGAAGTGAAAAACAGAGCAAAAGCAACAGTATATATGAGGGGAAAGTGTGGTGAGGCATTGAAGCCAGAGGATGTCTGAAGAGACTACCCATCTTACTGAGCCTAGGATATTTTAAGATGGAGTCTGCTGCAGCTGCTAAGTTGCTTTAGTCGTGTCCGACTCTGTGTGGCCCCATGGACTGCAGCCTACTAGGCTCCTCTGTCCATAGGATTTTCCAGGCAAGAGTACTGGAGTGGGGTGCCATTACCTTCTCCAAAAATGGAGTCTAGTTACTAGGAAATTGGAACTTGGTTCTTTGTCCTCAACTCTACCTTACTTACCCTATCTTCCTTTGGTCTCCAGATCTCCTCAGATGATGATGCAGTGGTATCATTACTGTGTGAATGGGCTGTCAGCTGCAAGCGTTCTGGTCGGCATCGTGCGATGGTGGTAGCCAAGCTGCTGGAGAAGAGACAGGCAGAGATTGAGGCTGAGGTTAGGGGCAGCCCATGGGGCAGTGGCAGTTGGGATCGAAGCCAGATTGAGCTGGTAGTGGGACCAAAGTTGAAATTGTGAGAGTGAAGAAGTGGTAGAAAATGTACAGGGAAATTTGAGGACATAAGGCAAAAGTAGAAAGGAACGGAACCATGTCAGAGTTAAGAGAAGCGACCAAGGTGCAATTGGGAGATGGTAAAGAAAATGGGAGTCAGGGGAGGGGAGTGGAAGTAAAAACCTTGGGGATGGAAGCAGAACAGTCAGTAGTTCAAGGATTGCACATGGGCGAGTGAAGAAATAGTTGAAACCCAATCTTATAGTCTGTTCTTTCATCTTACAGCGTTGTGGAGAATCGGAAGCTGCAGATGAGAAGGGTTCCATTGCCTCTGGCTCCCTTTCTGCTCCCAGTGCTCCCATTTTCCAAGATGTCCTCTTACAGTTTCTGGATACACAGGCTCCCATGCTGAGTATGGACCTGCCACTCTCTGGTTCCCTCTGCCTAGACTCAGCCATCCTGTCATCAGAAAGCATAGTGAAGGGCCTTCTGGAATATATTTCAGTCTTGAGCTCTAAGCATAATGACTTTTGGACATAATTCTAGTCTTTGATCATCTTACAGTTCAACAGGGTCAAAAAATAAAGATAAGAATAAGAATGAGAGCATGCAGTTGACGCATTTTCACGTATAAATAGCAGAGATGCTGTATTCCTTTAGGAGATGGTGTGTGGGGCAGAAGGTGGGGTAGGATAACCAACCACACTTTGTCCCTCAATAGCTTTGGTTTTGTTGGTTTTTTTTTTCTTTTGAGTCATTCCTATTCTTGTCTACTTCAGGTACCTAGGAGCACCATGCCTTCGGTGTATTTCTTTCTTTCTGCCTGTCTCTTTTGTGTTCCTCTAACTCATCTTTTCTCCTTCCCTCTCTCCAGCGGACCCCCGAAGTGAGAGTGAACGAGTGGAATTCTTTAACTTGGTACTGCTGTTCTGTGAACTGATTCGACATGATGTTTTCTCCCACAACATGTACACTTGCACCCTCATCTCCCGAGGGGACCTTGCCTTCGGAGCCCCTGGTCCCCGGCCTCCCTCTCCCTTTGATGACCCAGCTGATGACCCAGAGCGCAAGGAGGCTGAGGGCAGCAGCAGCAGCAAGCTGGAGGTGAGTGAGCTTTTCCTTGTCCTAGATTGTTTCTTCTTGACAGCCCCATCTTCCTGGCTCCATGAGTCCTCTGAGAATCCTTTACCAAATAAGGAGGATAGGATTTGCTTAGTGCTTTGCAGTTTAGCAAGCACTCTCAAGTTATTTATTTATTTTTTTTTCATTTGATTCTCACAACAGACCTGTGAGGTATTGTTTTTCTTTTTTCACGGGGGCTGTGTCACACAGCTTGTGGGATCTTAGTTGCCCAACCAGGGACCACGGCAGTAAATGTGCCGAGTCTTTGCCACTGGGCCACCAGGGAATTCCCTGCCACCCCCTGCCCCCCACCCCCACGAGATATCTTTATCCTCATTTTAAAGCTGAGAGAAACCAAGGCCTGCAGAGGTTAAGGGACCAGTCAAGGCTTGGATCTGGAACCAATGCTTTTCCCAGTATGGGCTCCTCTCTTCAACTCCAGTCAACCTTTTGAGATGGTGGGGAGCAGCTCCTCAGGGCTAAAGCAGCTTCACTTCTGTTCTCTACACTCAGGATCCAGGGCTCTCAGAGTCTATGGACATTGACCCTAGCTCCAGTGTGCTCTTTGAGGACATGGAAAAGCCTGATTTCTCAGTAAGTTAAGTTACATACTGGTGTGGAAGCATCCAGCTCCTGAGGTCCTTCTGTTATGCCACTTTGGGGAGTTTCTTTATGCGCCCCCTGCAATCCTTTTGTCTTCCTCTAAACGTTCTGCCCTTTCGCCTTTCTCTTAGTTGTTCTCCCCTACTATGCCCTGTGAGGGGAAGGGCAGTCCATCCCCTGAGAAACCAGATGTTGAGAAGGAGGTGAAGCCCCCACCCAAGGAGAAGCTAGAAGGAACCCTTGGGGTTCTTTATGACCAGCCACGGCATGTGCAGTATGCCACACACTTTCCCATCCCCCAGGTACCGTTTGCCAACACCTTCCGACCCTCTGTTCTGAGCCCAGGTTTCTGTCCAAGGACTTTGCCGAGGGGTTGGAGCTGTTCTTAAGGGTGTGGTATGCTGGGAAGGGTTGGAGTGCTGGGGTGCTGAGGGGCATGGAGCATGCTTTTGAGAGGAGGGAGAGTGATCCCTGCTGGAGTCTGATGGTGCTGCTGGGATGCAGGAGGAGTCATGCAGCCATGAGTGCAACCAGCGGTTGGTCGTACTGTTTGGGGTGGGAAAGCAGCGAGATGATGCCCGCCATGCCATCAAGAAAATTACCAAGGATATCCTGAAGGTTCTGAACCGCAAGGGGACAGCAGAAACTGGTGGGTTTGAGGCACCTGAAATAGATCTCCCCCAAAGAGCGCCTTAGTCAGTCTTCCCTTCCCCAGCATAGGGAACTCCCAGTCATGTCCCAATGTCCTGTCTCTTGGAGTCTCCTGAGAGCTCTAGTCCTTTTGAAACTTCCCCCCTCATTCCCCCCCTCTGCAGACCAGCTTGCTCCTATTGTGCCTCTGAATCCTGGAGACCTGACATTCTTAGGTACCTCACAGTAAGCCCCATACTACCCGCCCTCCCTCTCCCTTCCCTCCCTCAACCTAGCACTTCCCTGTACGTACTCCTCTAAGGTCCACATAGTCTGTGGTCCTCCAAACCTTTGCTTCACTGTTCCCTTCCCTTCATCCCTCCCCCACCCCTTCCTTGACCCTCCCTTCCCATCTTCCCTCTTCCTTCCTTCCCTTCCTCCCTCCCTCCCTTCCGTCCCCTTTCCCTCCCCACCATAGCCTTCTCTCCATACCCCCCCACCCCCAGTTGCCTGGTTATCTTCCCTGTCCTGACTGGTCCCTTTCAACTGTCCCCTCAGGTGGGGAGGATGGACAGAAGCGGCGACGAAACCGACCTGAAGCTTTTCCCACTGCCGAGGATATCTTTGCTAAGTTCCAGCACCTTTCACATTATGACCAACACCAGGTCACGGCTCAGGTGTGGGCCTAAGTCCAGCCCCCTTCCCACATTCTGGTCTCCTTGTCCTGTTTTCCTTCTCTCCTTATCTTTTTTTCCCCCAGGCAGGCTAAGCCTCCTGTTCTCACCCCTTTTCCCCATCATCCTTTCCTGCTGCCCTGGTTCTTCTCACCTCTCTCCACTCCCATCTCACTCCCACTGCCCTTATTAGGTCTCCCGGAATGTTCTGGAGCAGATCACGAGCTTTGCCCTTGGCATGTCATACCACTTGCCTCTGGTGCAGCATGTGCAGTTTATCTTCGACCTCATGGAATATTCACTCAGCATCAGTGGCCTCATCGACTTTGCCATTCAGGTGGGGGAGTTGGGGAGATGAAGGAGAGGGCGTTTGTGCAGTACAGGGTCACAAGGACAAGAGCAGAGGCTCAAGCCAGTGTCCCATGTTATTTGGAGGGACCAAAAGGCTAGTGTCAGGGGAGTGGCCCGTGAGCTAAGCCAGCAGGAATAGAGACTCAAGTGCTCCCTGGGGAGGCCTGAGAGATGGATTAGAGCACTGGGCACAGACTGTCCTTCCACTGTGGATTTCATAGGATTGTATCCTGGACACTGGGTAGATCATTGATGTGGCTTGTTGTTAATAGAATAAAGGGCAGTGGAATATGCCACTGGAGCCCTTCCAGGCTGAGGCATCTCTAGCAGGAAAGGGCTCCAGTTTTCTCACAGGAAAAGAAATGATGTATAACATTTGAGGCCTCTTCTTGTTTCTCAACCCCCACTCACTCTGCTAGCTGCTGAATGAACTGAGTGTAGTCGAGGCCGAACTGCTTCTCAAATCCTCAGATCTGGTGGGCAGCTACACCACCAGCCTGTGCCTGTGCATCGTGGCTGTCCTGCGCCACTATCACGCCTGCCTCATCCTCAACCAGGACCAGATGGCACAGGTCTTTGAGGGGTAAGTGGAGCTTCAGAATAACCAAAACCCACGGGGCCCTGGTGAAGGCCGTTGGAAATGACTTGCAGAGAACACATAAGGCTCTTGCAATGCAGAATTGCATGCCTTCCTGGTAGGGAGGGGACAGAACATTGCGGAGGGACAGGAATCTTGGCGCCCAGACCCGCCATTGCTCCAGGTGCGACCTTGTCCTTTCTTGACAGGCTGTGTGGCGTAGTTAAGCATGGGATGAACCGATCCGATGGTTCCTCTGCAGAACGCTGTATCCTTGCATATCTCTATGATCTGTACACCTCCTGTAGCCATTTAAAGAGCAAATTTGGGGAACTCTTCAGGTAAGAGAGGTAGAAGGTAAGGGGTAGAGAGTGGGACCTCATCCCATCTCCTCGCTATCGCCCAACTCAGGAGCAGAGCACAGCCTACCACCCTGCTGTGTCTGCAGGGTCATTTGGGGACAGTGTCCTCTAAGTGTTCTTGGTCCCCAGAGTGGGCCTCCTTCCTCATCAGCCTTGCTTCCAGCCCATGCCTGCAGGGCCCACGCTCCTCCTCCCCGCCTCCTGGGGCCCCTGTGCCTTATCCTCACTGGGTTTCTTTCCAGCCCAGTTGGTCTGCTTTGTCCCATTTCCCCTCTTCTTGCCTTAAGGCCCTTGGTCCCTCATTTTCTCCTTTTTGTTCTTTTCTCCTCTTTCCTGACCATCCCTCTGGCTCACTAGCACTTCCTCAATACTGCTCTCTCCTCTCCCCTACCCCTACAGCGACTTCTGCTCCAAGGTAAAGAATACCATCTACTGCAACGTGGAGCCGTCAGAGTCCAACATGCGCTGGGCACCCGAGTTCATGATCGACACTTTAGAGAACCCCGCCGCTCACACCTTCACCTACACAGGGCTAGGCAAGAGTCTTAGTGAGAACCCTGCTAACCGCTACAGCTTTGTCTGCAATGCCCTTATGCACGTCTGTGTGGGGCACCATGATTCGGATAGGTATGGGGCGTACTGAGTGAGGCATGGGCACCACGCTCCCGCCTGATGTTGGGAGGGATGACTTGCCCGGGAGGTACCACAACCTTGGTTATAGCCGGGGTGGCGATGAAAAGTTAATGAGTCTGAGGTTTTGCCGGAACAAGGTTTTTGCTGAGGGCATTTGTACTTTTCCCCAGGGTGAATGACATCGCCATCCTGTGTGCAGAGCTGACCGGCTATTGCAAGTCACTGAGTGCAGAGTGGCTGGGAGTGCTTAAGGCCTTGTGCTGCTCCTCTAACAATGGCACTTGTGGTTTCAACGACCTCCTCTGCAATGTAGATGTGAGACTGGGGGTGGGGGCGCACCGGGCAGTCCCCAGGGCAGGAGTCTGCTCCCAGGGACTGTGAGAGTGGAGGGACAGCTTTATGCAGAATGGAGGCCCAGCACTCAGAGTAGGAGAACTCTTTCCACACTGAGTCCTGGTGTGTGTCTGCTTTTTTCCTCCAGGTCAGTGACCTGTCTTTTCACGACTCCCTGGCCACTTTTGTTGCCATCCTCATCGCTCGGCAGTGTTTGCTCCTGGAGGATCTGATTCGCTGTGCGGCCATCCCTTCACTCCTTAATGCTGGTAAACTACCAATTTGTGACCCCTAGAAAGTCTAAACCCCCAATGTCAATACACACTCAATGGCCATACTCTCCTTGTTCACTGTGGGCCTCCTGGTGGCACCAGAAGCCAGTTCTGTTGTGTGCCTCAGGCTGGGAGGGGCCTCTTTCTGACCCTGCACCTGTTTCCCCAGTCTTTCCTGTTCCTGACCCTTCCAGGTTCTCCCCTCTGCACTATAGAACAGTTGGCTCCCTCACCTCTTCTCCAATGTGTTATCTCCTTTTGCCTGACCTCAGCCACCGTTTTAGTGCCTCAGCACCCACAAACCCACATATAGCCCACCTTCATCCTTTCCCCACCTCTGTGTCTTCTCTGTAGCTTGCAGTGAACAGGACTCTGAGCCAGGGGCCCGGCTTACCTGCCGCATCCTCCTCCACCTTTTCAAGACACCTCAACTCAATCCTTGCCAATCGGATGGAAGTAAGTGACTCCATCCAAGCCAGGCTGCCAAGGATAGTGTGGCTACCCTACCCCCACTGTTTCTACTTTGGCTTCCCCCTGACTTCAGCTCTCTCCACCAGACAAGCCTACTGTAGGAATCCGCTCCTCCTGTGACCGCCACCTGCTGGCTGCCTCCCAGAACCGCATCGTGGATGGAGCTGTGTTTGCTGTTCTCAAGGCTGTGTTTGTACTTGGTATGGGGGTAGAAAGAGTGGTGCCAAAAGTGTGTATAGGGTGGAGCGCCAGCTAAACTACAAAGGACAGTCTTTCTCCCTCCTAAAGGTGGTCTGTCTGACCTTTCTGGAGGATAGGAAGGAGGGAAGTATGTTTCTGTCCCATAGGGCAGGATTTGGGGAGTGCTGCTTCTGTGGCTCTGGGGCAGGTCTCCACACAGCATTGGGATCTCACTTTGCACTCCATATCTCCCACCTGTGAACCGCAGGGGATGCGGAACTGAAGGGTTCGGGCTTCACTGTGACAGGAGGAACAGAAGAACTTCCAGAGGAGGAGGGAGGAGGTGGCAGTGGCAGTCGGAGGCAGGGTGGCCGCAACATCTCTGTGGAGACAGCCAGTCTGGATGTCTATGCCAAGTACGTGCTACGCAGCATCTGCCAGCAGGTCAGTCTCACCTTCTCCCGCAGACCTCTTAAATGCTGCTATATAATATAGTCTCGTTTCCTGTCATGATCACACCACCTCCCCGCCATACATTTTGTCCCTCACCAACCTCTGGTCCATCCCCCTTATTCCTAAGCCCCTCAGTGGTTGGCCCAGTCCCCTGATTCTTGGCTTCCTCAGGAATGGGTAGGAGAACGTTGCCTTAAATCGCTGTGTGAGGACAGCAATGACCTGCAAGACCCAGTGTTGAGCAGTGCCCAGGCCCAGCGCCTCATGCAGCTTATCTGCTACCCACATCGGCTGCTGGACAATGAGGATGGGGAAAACCCGCAGCGGCAACGCATTAAGCGTATTCTCCAGGTAGGCCAAGGTGACGGGGGTCTTGGAGAAAGTGGTGGGGCCTGAACCTGGGGTGAAATGATGGGAACTTTGAGAGAAAAAGAGAGGGAGAATTAAGTAGGAAGATGAATGAGGATATGGACAAAAGGTGGTGAGAGAAACAGCTCCAGCATGGGTTTTGAAGTCAAGCCAATATGGTCTAGACTCAAGAGTGAACCATTGGGTGAGGGCACACAAGTGGCTGGAGTAGGGCTTTGGCTTATCAGTGGGAGACAGAGCATCTGGGAGGTCTAGGTTTTGGTCTTATGTGTCTAGCATGTCGGTTGTAGCTCAGTGATGAGTAGTAATGCTGTTGGAAAGCTACTGCTTATTGAATGGCTGCTTCATGCTGGGTACCATGCTCAGTACTCTATGTAGATTTCCTCAGTTAGTCTTGACAACCCTGTGAAGTAGGTATGAATATCCCTGTTTTAGCATCAATGAAACTGAGGCTTGAAGAGGTTAAGTAACTTGACTGAGGTTCAGTAACTCACGAAGCTGGTAAGTTTAGAGTCAGTATAGGAGCCCAGGTCTGCCTGCACCCTTCCTGCCTCACCACACTGCTGCAGACATTCATGTGACTGGGGGGTGGAAAAATAAAGCTGTTGAGGAAAACCTAAAGGAATGAGGCCTCTTCAGCTGACAGAAGATAATGCCTCAGAGAGATTAACTAAGACTAGCCCTCGGGTCTGTAAAGGACTTTGAAAACAGGAGTGGCGAGCTTCAACTTCAACATCAAAGATTTAAGTTAAGCGTTAAGCAGAACTTCCTGATGCAGAGGAATGTGAGGCTCTGGAGCAGGAAACTGGGGAAGATGTGAAATTTTTTCAAAACAACTTTTGAAATAGGATAGTTTTTTTTCAGCCATTTTGGATTATTTAAGTGTGATCTTTCCTAAAGAGGGGAAGTCGAGGGCCCTTTCAGACCTCCAGGCATATGTGATTCAAGGTTGTGAGAGATCAGGGGCTGGCATCAGGGTACTAAGTGGCTGGGATGAAACAGTGATGACTAGCTTGCTGATGGGGTCTCTGTCACAGAACTTGGACCAGTGGACCATGCGCCAGTCTTCGTTGGAACTGCAGCTCATGATCAAGCAGACCCCTAACAATGTGAGTGGTTCCCAGACCCTCTCTCATGCTCACTTCCAACAATATGTGTCAGGGAAGGGGGCTGCCATAGAAGAGCCTAGGTTCTATCTTTGGGTTCTGGAGATAAGAGAGGATGGGAAGATGGCGGATGTGTGGAACTGATGATAAGGGACATGGGTTGAGAGTGTTGGGGCTCTGAGCTGTGGGGAAGGTTCACAGCTGTGGTAGTAGAGGCTGTTTCTGTGGCCACAGCTGTAAGGGGGTATGTAAAGGAGAAGACAGTGGGGCACTGGAGAAGTACTGCAAGGTGGTGGAGGGCATGATGCCCAACAGAGTTGTGTTCCTACCCTCCCATCAGCCTCCACAGGTGCCTTCCTCTGTCTTCATCTCCTATCTCTCCTACTATCTCTTTGCCTTTGCCACCAGCTAACCTATTTACCTCCCCTGTGCCTTTCATCCTCCTTAGGAGATGAACTCCCTCTTAGAGAACATCGCCAAGGCCACAATCGAGGTTTTCCAACAGTCTGCAGAGACAGGGTCATCTTCTGGAAATGCTGCAAGCAACATGCCCAGCAGCAGCAAGACCAAGCCTGTGCTCAGGTTGAATAGAAATGTGTTAGGACCCATCCCCTTTTGAGTTTTCTCTTCCAGTAGTGCAAATGATTTCAGCTGCCCAGAGGTGTCAGGCATGTCCATCTAGAAAAGAGAGGAGGGATTGTTCCAGCCTTGCCTGGCTCCTCTGTAACCCTGCGCGTGCCATCTCTCCAGCTCCCTAGAACGCTCGGGTGTATGGCTGGTGGCTCCTCTCATTGCCAAACTGCCCACCTCAGTCCAGGGGCATGTGTTAAAGGCTGCTGGGGAAGAATTGGAGAACGGCCAGCACCTGGACTCCTCTTCCCGCAAAGAACGTGATCGACAAAAGCAAAAGAGGTAAAGTGGCTGTTGTGGGGCTGGGATTGCAGAGTGGAATGGAGAGGAGGCCCAGGGAGGAAGAGAAGTTGGGTCAAAGAGGTGAGGGTCAAAATCAGAAAAAGGTACAATTGGAGGAGAAGAAAGATGGTCAAACAAGAGGCTACATGTTAAAAGAGTAGAGTCGGGGGCTTGGAGGAATGAGGTTGGAAGTCGCCTGACCTGGTTCTGCTCTTTTTCTTCTCCCGTCTCTAGCATGTCTCTGTTGAGCCAGCAGCCCTTCTTATCCCTGGTGCTGACATGTCTGAAGGGGCAGGATGAGCAGCGTGAGGGACTCCTTACCTCGCTCTACAGCCAGGTCCACCAGGTATGGGTCTTTGGGCCTGGAGCTAGGCAGGAGGGCAGAGGAGAATGCAGCCAAGAGGCTACCTATGTACTCTTAATCTTCAGTATTTTTTGACAAGAACACCCTGGGTGCTTTGGCATGGACACGATGAAATCCGAGCTGTGTGTTGTACTTGTTTCTGTCTTAGATTGTGACTAATTGGAGAGATGACCAGTATTTAGACGATTGCAAACCAAAGCAGCTAATGCATGAGGCACTCAAACTGCGGCTCAACCTGGTGAGAGAGGGAGCCGGGAAGAAGGAGGAAAGGGGTGGAGCTAGGACCGCAGACAAAGAAGCCCCAGCCTGGGGAGGCGAGGATGCAGATGAGGGCCCAGGTTCGCCTGGATCTTCACGTATTAACCCATCTCTCCTGAAGGACGTGGGACCTGGAAGTGGTTAAGGAGACTGTATCCTTGCAGGGACCCTGCCTCAGTATTGTAGATTTTTTCTGGGCCCGAGAAGCCCTAGACACCTATTGTGGAGTGTTCAATGAGATCCTGGACATCCTTTGGTCTAACTTCATCATTACATAAGTAAGGAAACCAAGGCCCAGAGAGGTCGAGAATTAAGTCGTTGGCCTGAGATCATGTAGCCCAGGTTCTAATCTGAGCTTCCAAAGGCTGGCCTCCGCCCCTGAGCCATCTGACTGACTTGATGTGGCCCTGGCAGGTGGGGGGCATGTTTGACACAGTGCAGCGCAGCACCCAGCAGACCACGGAGTGGGCTGTGCTCCTCCTGGAGATCATCATCAGCGGCACTGTCGACATGCAGTCCAACAAGTAAAGCATCCCCCTCCCCTCCTTCCACTTTCGCCCCCAAGAGGAGCCCCTCCCCCAAACCAGGTGCATGACCCTGGAAGTAGATGTGGCTGACACTTTGGGCTCTGAGGTCCAGGGTCTGGGGTTTCTCACACGGTTTGGGTGCCTGCTCCCTGCTCATGTCCAAGCCGGCCATCTCTGTCTGAAACTCTTTCTCCTCTGTTTTTCTCCCTGGCTTCCTGCTATAGCGAGCTCTTCACCACTGTCCTGGACATGCTAAGCGTGCTCATCAATGGGACCCTAGCTGCAGACATGTCCAGCATCTCCCAGGGCAGCATGGAGGAAAACAAACGTGCCTACATGAACCTGGTGAAGAAGCTGCGGGTGAGCAGAGGGAGCAAGGCCTAGAGGCCTCCTCCCTCTTCCTTGAGGGAGTCCAGCCTCAGTGACATCATCCTGCCCCTCTACCCTTCCCTCACACATCTGTGTCTTCTTTGTTACTTGTTTAGTGAGGATTTACTGAGGGTTTTCTTCGGGCCAGCTTCTGTGCTGGCCCCTGAGAGGTCCCATTCCTTGTTTCCTGTGTCCTGAAACTCTTGTCCCGTCTTCTTGTGCCTGCAGAAAGAGTTGGCGGAACGCCAGTCGGATAGTCTGGAAAAAGTTTACCAGCTGCTGCCACTGCCCAAGCCGACTCGAGATGTGATCACGTGTGAGCCGCAGGGCTCCCTTATTGACACCAAGGGGAACAAGATTGCTGGCTTCGACTCCATCTTCAAGAAGGAGGCACGTTCCATTATCTTCCCACTCCCTGCTTCCTGCCTCCCACCTTTGTTCCCCTTTGGGCCAGAGCCTCCCCTGCTTTAACCTTATAGCTGCAACAAGTTCATTGGGCTTCATGAGGAAGCAAGAACCATCCCTGGGGTGTGAGATAATCACTTAATTTCCTCAAGTATCTTCTCCCTGTCTTGGGAATCTCATTCTCTTTCCTTGGTCTCTCCTTTTACCCCTCCCCACTACCCATCATCCCCATCACCTTTGTACCTGCCACCCATTTCTCAGCACCCCAGCCTCTTTCCTCTGCCCCACCCACAGCCCATCCTGCTCCAGCCCAGCCTGCACCCCACCTATCTGCCTGGCTGATGGCCCACATCTCTTTAATCCCTGCATCTCTTTCCTCCCATCCACCTATCTCAGCATGATTTTCTCTGTCCCCTCTTTCTGTGAGTTGCAGTATTTATTGAGTAATCATAATCATTGTGTGTAGTAGAGGGAGAGGAGAATAAGGATGTAGGGTTCCAAATCGGAAGCCCAATCCTTTCCTATAGGTGTTCTCT
This sequence comes from Bubalus bubalis, assembly GCF_019923935.1. NCBI lineage: Eukaryota > Metazoa > Chordata > Mammalia > Artiodactyla > Bovidae > Bubalus > Bubalus bubalis. Next base: position 63,122,365 of record NC_059181.1, read on the forward strand.
TCATTGTTTTCCTGCTTATTTGTCTCTATCTTTCTGTATCTCTCTCTCTCGGCCTGTCTCTCTCTTCCTGTTTTTCTCTCTCTCCCTTTCTCTGTCTGTCTCTCTGGCTCCCTTCAGTCTCTCACTGCCTTTTCTTTCTCTGCCTTCCTGTTTCTATATCTGTCTTCCTCTGACTGTCAGTGTCTGTCTCTGTCTCCCTCTGCTCCCTACCGTCCCCTCTTCATTCTCCCTCCCCTGTGTGTATATCCGTGTCTGTCTTCCTCTCACCATCTTCCCTGAATCTACCCATGAACTTTTTTTTCTTTTGTTGCCAACAGATACTTTTCCCTCTCCTGCAAGCCTTCAAGGTCTGTGTTGTATTTTCCAAGTTTCAGCAGCTCACTATTTCTCATTTTCTGGAGCAGGGTCTTCAGGTTTCCACCAAACAAAAGATCTCTCCCTGGGATCTTTTTGAGGGCTTGAAGCCATCAGCGCCACTGTCTTGGGGCTGGTTTGGAACAGTCCGGGTGGACCGGCGCGTGGCCCGTGGAGAGGAGCAGCAGCGGCTGCTGCTGTACCACACACACCTGAGGCCCCGGCCCCGCGCCTACTACCTGGAGCCACTGCCACTGCCTCCAGAAGACGAGGAACCCCCTGCCCCCACCCTGCTAGAGCCTGAAAAAAAGGCTCCAGAGCCCCCCAAAACTGACAAACCTGGAGCTGCTCCACCCAGCACTGAGGAACGCAAGAAGAAGTCCACCAAGGGCAAGAAGCGCAGCCAGCCTGCCGCCAAGACGGAAGTGAGCACTGCTGCTGCCGTCCCTGTGCATGCCGTCCCTGTGCATGCCGTCCCTGTGCATGCCGTCCCTGTGCATGCCGTCCCTGTGCATGCCGTCCCTGTGCACGTCTTTCCCAGCCCCACTCTCTTCCTGATCCTGGTTGTGGGAGGGCTAGGGGCATTTGAGGAAGGAGTACTTTTAGAATTAAAACAATGAGCCACATAGCTCCACCTCCTGTTCTGCCCTCCTTTCCCACTTGACCCCAGCCCTCTCACCTTCCTCCCCTGCCGTTCACACAGGACTATGGAATGGGCCCAGGCCGAAGTGGCCCCTACGGAGTGACAGTGCCTCCAGACCTCCTGCACCATGCCAACCCTAGCTCCATCTCCCACCTTAGCTACAGGCAGAGCTCCATAGGCCTCTACACCCAGAACCAGCCACTGCCAGCAGGTGGGTACCAGCCACTGGGTGCGAGGGACTGACCCGAATATTCCTCCCATCTGAAGGGCGATGCCACTTCTCCCAGGAGCTATAGATGCACAGGGTGCTGAGCAGGGCATGGAGGGACAAAGAGCCTAAAGAGGTCAGTTGGCTTCCCTTTCCAGGTGGCCCCCGTGTGGATCCATACCGCCCTGTGCGGTTACCGATGCAGAAGCTGCCTACCCGCCCACCTTACCCTGGAGTGCTGCCCACGACCATGACTGGTGTCATGGGACTGGAACCTGCCTCCTACAAGACGTCTGTGTACCGACAGCAGCAGCCTGCAGTGCCCCAAGGACAGCGCCTTCGCCAACAGCTCCAGGCAAAGATAGTGAGAGGGGCCGTAGGGAGGGCCGTCAGGGAGAGGGGCTTTTGAAGGTCACAGGAATTTGGGGTCTTCACAAGAACATGGAGAGTGGGAGATGCAAGAAACGAGGCACCAGAAAGCATTTCCAGAGTTTGAGTTTGTTTCCTTTTTCCCTCTAACAGAGTCAAGGGATGTTGGGACAGTCATCTGTCCATCAGATGACTCCCAGTTCTTCGTACGGTTTGCAGACCTCCCAGGTAAGGGTGCAAGGTGGGGAGACTTGGGGCGCTCCAGGCACACTGGTCTGCACACCCCTGGCTCTGACACCCTCTCTCCTCCTCCCCTCCAGGGCTATACTCCTTATGTTTCTCATGTGGGATTGCAGCAACACACAGGCCCTGCAGGTACCATGGTGCCCCCCAGCTACTCCAGCCAGCCTTACCAGAGCACCCACCCTTCTACCAATCCTACTCTTGTAGATCCTACTCGCCACCTGCAGCAGCGGCCCAGTGGCTATGTGCACCAGCAGGCCCCAACCTACGGACATGGGCTGACCTCCACTCAAAGGTACCCAAGTGAGCCAGGCATGGCGGAGACACTGAGGCTTTCAATTTGGGGACACCTGGGCCTGGATGTGGTGAGACTAGTCAGAACTTTTGGAGGCATCAAGAGCACATACCTGGCCTGTCAACACAAAATGCCAGAGCTGGAAGGGGCACTGGTGGCCAGTACTCTCATGCCTGCTTCCCAAAGTTTCTTTGAGAACCAAAGAGGATAAATCACTTATATGCTTATAAGAAGGAAAGACCTGGAGTTCATAGATGCAGTGTGTGGGAAGGAGTCATCTAGCTACCATTAGAGCAGTTTAGTGCTGGAATGGACCAGTGAACACATCCTTCCACCTTAGTGACTGTCAGTTAGGCCTTACTAAAGACATTGTAATCATGTCTTGAGGTTCTGCAGCTTAGGGTTGAGAACACTGTGGGGGTGGACCGGAAGAAAAGTCCCTTACTTAGAGGTACTGATTAAGTGCCCACTGTGTGGCCAGCACTATGCTAGGACCAGGTGGGGTGAGGAAAACTATTGGAAAAAAATCCAAAGTCCTTCACCACACAGAATTTTTACTCTAGCTGGGAAGAAGAGACTTATTCAGAAGAGTACTTAGAGAACATGGTAATGAAAGATACAATCAGCTGTGCAGTTGGGTGCTGTCAAATAAAATGGGAATTCAGGAAAAGTGGGGGATGATATCATTGTGGGCCTGAATCATCAGAGAAAGTTTCATGAAGGAGGTCAGACTTGAGTTGGCCTTTGAAGGATAGCTGTGATTTGGATTTGTGTGGAGGAGGAAAAGGAGGGAGATCCCAGGTAGAGGACATAGCATTAACAAAGACATGTAGGGTGGCTGGGAGGACAGGCAGGAGAAGAGCTTGGCTGGAATTTAAGATTCATGACAGGGAAGGAGTAGGGATAGGCTGGGAGTGGACAGGTTGAGAGAGAGCTTGGAATGCTTGGCATGGGGTTGAGACACAATCCGAAAGCGCTCTTGGTCAGGAAAATGATGTGATGATTTGGGCATGTTGAGAAATTAACATGGGTCTTGTGGAGAGGATGGGCTTCCCTTATAGCTCAGTTGGTGAAGAATCTGCCTGCCAATGCAGGAGACCTGGGTTTGATTCCTGGGTTGGGAAGATCCCCTGGAGAAGGAAACGGCAACCCACTCCGGTATTCCTGCCTAGAGAATCCCATGGACAGAAGAGCCTGGCAGGCTACTGTCCATGGGGTCACAAGAGCCGGACATGACTTAGCGACTAAACCACCACCACGTGGAGAGGATGCAAAGGGAAGGTGACAGAAGACTTGAGACAAGGACCCAGCCAGTAGCCTGTTGAGGTGAAGTACCAATTGGGGTCAGGAAAGTGTAAGGAGCAATAGAACTCAGCAGTCTTCAAGACCCTGACAATAGTAATAAGCTGAACAACCTTAGTGAGTATTTATAGAATAGCTAGCCTATGCTCAGGCTGTGTTTCATTTTCATAAGAGAAAAACAGCTACAACAGAATTGAAAAATCCCTAACCATGGAGGTTAGGAGACACTAAAGTAGGGGGTTGTCTTTGCTTCTCATTCCCCAACTTAGTAATCTGTCACAAGCCAAAAAGGCTCTTCTGGTTGGTGACAGAAGTGAATGAAATGGCCTGTTGGTATTTCTTTTGGGTCAGAGACCTGGGGCTCATCTGCCCCTCTCCCCCCACAGCCCATGCCTTGATCTCTGCCTCTCCTTGTCTTTGTAGGTTTTCCCACCAGACACTGCAGCAAACACCCATGATAGGCACCATGACCCCACTGGGCCCCCAGGGTGTCCAGGCCGGCATCCGGTCGGCTTCCATCCTGCCTGAGCAGCAGCAGCAGCAGCAGCAGCAGCAGCAGCAACAGCAGCAACAGCAGCAGCAGCAGCAGCAGCAGCAGCAGCAGCAACAGTACCATATCCGGCAGCAGCAGCAGCAGCAGCAGATCCTGCGGGTAAGGCCCTGGGATTTCATCTGGGACCTGGGAGACCTAGGAGGAGGAGGAGGGGAAGAGAGCAAGGAGAGGCACAGGCTCTTCTGGGTGGTTCTCCTATTATATAGAGTGAAGTAAGTCAGAAAGAGAAAAACAAATGTCATATATTAATGTGTATATGTGGAATCTAGAAAGATGATACTGATGAACACCTTTTTTCAGGGCAGCAGTAGAGATGCAGACATGGAGAACAAACTTGTGGACACAAGCAGAGGGATTGAGAGGATGGGATGAATTGAGAGAGTAGCACTGAAAAACATACATTACCACATGTAAAATTAGAGCCAGTGGAAATTTGCTGTATGACTCATGGAGCTCAAACCTGGTGCTCTGTGACAACCTAGAGAGGTGGGAAGGGGGTGGAAGGGAAGTTCAAGAGGGAGGGGACATATGTACACCTGTGGCTAATTCATGTTGATGTATGGCAGAAATCAAACAAATATTATAAAGCAATTATCCTTCAATTAAATAGATTTAAAAAAAGACAAAAAGATAGAATGAGGCAGTGCAAGTACCTTAAGTACCCGCAGGGGAGCTGGCATGTAGTGGGGCCTTGAGAAGTTAGTTCCTTCCCTCCCCACTTTTCCAGGGGTCCCGGTTGGAGAGAGTTGGGGGTCATCTGCTGGGCACTCCAGATGAGATTTTCTCTGCAGCTCCCTGAGCAGGGAAGGCAGCAGACCCAGAGTTCCCTGTGCTTCCTCTGCTCTCCCTGTCCCTCCACCACTGAGGTTCAGCCCCTTGCTCTCCTTACATGGATCTCTTCTGTCTTCATGGCAGCAGCAGCAACAGCAGCAGCAGCAGCAACAGCAGCAACAGCAGCAGCAGCAGCAACAGCAGCAGCAACAAGCACACCAGCAGCAGCAGCAGCAGGCGGCTCCTCCTCAGCCCCAGCCCCAGTCCCAGCCCCAGGTAGCTGCTGGACTCCAGCCCCTGCCCCCCCCCGCCCCCACTGGGGCGGCAGCATGTGCAGCTAGGGAGAGGCAGGAGGCAAGCCCAGGCCCTCTACAGATGGGTGGGGACGTGAGGATGAGAAGGATGGGGAACATTCAAGTTCCACCTTCCATGTCCTGTTTTCACCTCAGTTCCAGCGCCAGGGGCTTCAGCAGACACAGCAACAACAACAGACAGCAGCTTTGGTCCGGCAGCTCCAACAACAGCTCTCTAGTAAGCCTGCCTTCCTGCCCAAGGAGTGCCTCCGCAGAATAACTGGTGGGGGGGGTGGTGGAGGGGGAGGGGGGGAGGGTAGAGGTAAAAGTGGCTGAGGTGATTGCTTCAAGCCCAGCTTGTAGGGGGAAGCATTGCCTTCTACCCCTTTCCTTTGGTGCCTGAGTGGCTCTCCTCATGCAGACCCTCGCCCCTGCTCAGCTGCCCATCCCTGATAGTCTCTGGTTTTTCACAGACACCCAGCCACAGCCCAGTACCAACATATTTGGACGCTACTGAGCCACCTGGAGGAACTGCTTGTACACTGGATGTGGCCCCACCATTTCCTCTTAATTCCCAGTCCTCTTCCTGGGCTAGCACCAGTAGTGGTTGGGGCTCTTCCCTTAGGCTCCATTTTTAATGAGTTTTTAGTATTTTTGTTAATGTGAGGCATTGAGCTGTTGGGTTTTGTATATTATTTATATAGAGACCCCAGAGCTGTTGCACCCAATACACAGAGCTTCTTTGCAAAGAAAGTGTGTGAATCTGCGTGTCCGGGAAGGGCGGGCTCTTGGAAGGGTGTCGGGGCTGGACCAGCAAGTGGACACCTTCATTCTCTTCAGATCATCTCTCCTGTTCACCTTCCACCCCCTACATTTCTGAATTCTAATTGGGTTGCTACCATCTCTTCCTTTCTATAACCTGGCAATACGTTAAGACTTGGAGCCTTAGTCTCTCAATAAGGGCAGCTCATCTTCTCATCTAGATGGTGTGGCTTCTGTATAGCTTGTCTCCATGGAGGAAACACTGCTGGGATTGGGGAGGAGCCACTGGACCAGGGGAAAAATCACTGGAACCTGATTCTTCTTCCACCCACCCCACACTGGGTTTTGAATAAGCTTCAGGGTGGGGGGTGGGGGTGACAGACACTGCCTATCCTTTGGGCCACCTTGTATGGTCCCCATCATGCAACAAGTGATGTCCTAGATAGAGAAGTTCCCTGAGTCACATTTCTGGGACAAAACATTGTCCTCCATTGGTAAGTGTTGCCATCACCTAGGTGGTGGAAGGGCAGAATGGTTCCAGGAGGAAAAGAAACCAGTGAAAGGAAGCACCCTTTCTCTCTCTGCTCTGTTACTGGAACTGTTTGTTTTCACACGACCCATCTTCACAGTTACCCAGAGTGACCTCCTCACTCCCATCTTATAGTAGAGAAAACTCAAAAATGTTGCTCCAGAGACATTTGGAACTGTGGCAGGGCCATTTTCAGCACCCTTGCCTTCAGGTTTGGGGCTCAAGATCTAAGACTATCCATGAGAGGCAACTGATTTACTATCATGGAGCCCTCTGGTGGGGCTGGAAGAGGCCAGTCCCAACCTCATAGGTGGGTGGTACCTGATGATTGGACAACTTCAGGATACCATCCAGGCCATAGTTGCACTCTAGCACTGGGAACTGTCAGGTGTGCTGGTAAAACCAGGAGCACCAATCAATACCCAAGTTACCCAAAACAAGTCCCTCTGAGGTCCATGAAGCCCTTGCTCAGATGGGACTTACTAAATTTAAGAGTAGTGTGCACAAGGAGAGGAACTGTCCAACAGGATAAAGTTGAACATAATTGACTGAAGCTTTCTTCTGCCCTGTGTTATCCTGACAGAAACGTTCTGAGGAACTATACGGGTAGAGGCTTGGCTGGGATAAGGGACACTCAGAGGGGCTTCGGATGGGGGGCTAATGAAACTGGACAGGTGCCCTACACACAGAACACAAGACACTGAGACAGCCGGGTCTGGAGTGGGAGAGACTGACATGGTTGGACAACTGGCATGCTGACAGCCGGAGTCTGACATGCCCCAACAGAAAGGAACAACGCTGACCTTTTTGAGAGTGACAGGATGAGGGCAAAGTGCACCCCACACTACACACCTATTGTTGGTGCTTGAGTGGTGCTGGTGCTGAGGAGAGGTGAGGGATACCAAGTGGGCTGGAGGCTGGTCTTCATGGAGTGTGACTGAGGACTCCTGCAGGCAGTGCCTCAGTTTCTCCCTTTGTTTTGAGGTCTCAAGCTTTGAAGGTAAAGTTTGAACTAGCTGCCCTGGAAGATCGTCTATCTGTGATTTGAGGGGTGTGTGTGAGAGAGGATGGGGAGAGTGTGTTTGAGCCTGGGAGGAATTGGGCCATGCCCCAGGACTTGAGCCATCTCTGGCGCAAAAGGAGTTAATGGCAGGGACCGCGCCCCCCCTTGTCCGGGTACGCGCAGCGCGCCCCCTCGGTGCGCGGGCACAGCAGCCAGGCTGCCGGAGAGCAGATCTCGGGGATTCGGGTGCGGAGCCCTTGGCCTGGAAGCGATATGGGTGGTCCGTGGCCCGGTTCAGTCGCTCGCAACAGCCCGGGGAACAGGTGAGGCCGCCTGCCCCGGTCTCTCATCCTCTAGCTGCCCATACCTTGCCCCGATCCTATCCCTTCCCAATCCTGGGGTGCTCCACTTCCCAGCCAATGCACCCCATCCTCAACCCCATGTTCTTCATCGGCACCCCTGACCCCCCCTCCAATCCTCCCCCGCATTTCCCCTCCACCTCCTTCCTCCCTGAATCCCGCATCCTTATCATCCTCCCGCCCATGGTCCCTCTATTTCCACTGCCCTGCCCGCATGCTCATCAAAATACCCCTCTTGAGGGCCCCCTGCCCCGTTTCTGTTTTGCACATTGCCAGTCCCCCCTCCCCCGCAGTGCAGCCCCATCCTTCTTCCATCATAGCATCTCACAGCCAGACTCCCTCCCCCACTCTCTGCAGCCCCCCCCCAACGGAGGCCTTTATCCTATCCTCACCCATTCCATTGCAGCTCCATCCCCCAATACCATTCAGAACCCGCAAAGCCCCCAATACTGCAGTTCTAGACACCAGTCCATTCCTGCACAATGCCCCCCGCCCAATACTGCTCCAGCCCAGAATACCCCCCAGATGCTTTCTGAATCTCCGGCTTTGCCACCTCCCCTTGTCTTCTCCCAAATTGCAAGTTGGACCAGGATGGAGATCTTGGCCTTGGGGACTCACAGTGGGTCCTAGGGTACAGAGGGCGTTTGGGGGTCGGTTGATTTGTCTAGGTGTTCATGGGGAAGGGCTGCAGGAAATTGACTCACAGGAGAAGAGCATTTGGTGCTCAAGGGTTACTGGAGAGGGAGGCATCTCAAAAGGGTTAATGGAATTTGCGGGGAGGGGCAGCACCGAGGGGGTTAATGGCGTGGGGGGGGGTTGCTGGCGGGGAAGCCGTGTGAATGAGCGGTCTGTACCCCGGAGTTGCCATGGAGACGGTGAATGGGGGGATTGTGTGAACTCAGCTGCGGACTAGCCCCCCCATACACACACGCACACCCACTCCCTCCTGCCCCACCTCCCTACTCCTACCCCTTCCCCTCCTCCCCCCACCCGGGTGCATTCTGGGCAGTGTCTGGGATCTAACCACCCATACTTTTCTCCCCATTTCCTCTGAGCCCCCCTTTAGTCTCTTTGCCCGCCCTCCCTCCTCCTCCTTTTTCTCTTTCCCTCTTCCTTTCTCTCTTCCTTTCTCCCTCTCCCTTTCTCTCTCTCTCTCTCTCTCTCTCTCACACACACACACACACACACACACACACACACACAAGCTCTCATTCCCCTCTCTTGGTGGCGGTGGCCGGGCGTTCCCATTCTCCCTCCCCCACCCCTTCAGCCAGTTCTTAAAGGAGCAGGCCTACAATCTTGGAAGGCGGGAGAAATAGGGGGAAACTCAAGTGTGTGTGTGTGTGTGTGTGTCCATGCGGGAGTGTCTGTGTGTGCCTATGTATGTGTGTTGACTGTAAGCTGTTGTATCGGAAGGCCTGTGTGCCTCGAGGGTGTTGCTATTTCTGCTTCTGTCTCCACCTGTGTGTCACCATTACGCTGCCTGTGTCCCTGGGTATTTACCTATGTGGTATGTGTGATTAGGTTTCAGTGAGTCTCTGTGTGTGTCTCTGAATGTATCTCTCTGTGAGTCTCTGGCTCTGTGAAGCTCTCTGTCTCAGAAGGTGGGACTATATGAGAGGGTCTCTGTGGGTTTGAAATGTATGTCCCTGAGTGAATATCACAGTGTCTGTGATTCCGGCTTTCTCTCTCTCACTCCCTCTTGAGTCTTTGTGAGTTTATTTCTATGAGTCTCTGAGTGTGTGTCCCCCGCCCTCCGTTGTTTATTTTACACTGGCTGAGCATCAACAATGCCTAGGGTGCTAGGCAGACTTCTTTCTGCCTCAGTTTCTGGCACCCCGTGTGAATTAGAGATAACTGCCAGAAAGGACTGATGTTTAAGTATTTGGAAGCAGAGAGGGCTGTGGAGAAATGTACAGGAGGGCCTGGGGACTCTTGTGAATGTCTGTCCTGCCCCCTGCCCTGCCAGTGAGAGAGGGGATCTCTCTAGGGGCCCCTTTGCTTATGTGATGCATATTCCCTTATTCTGCCTTAGTCCTGGAGTGAGGTGCACAATCCTACCCTCTCCTGACGTGGAGGACCCTATGGGGGTTATGGGTCTTGGAGGCTAGGAGCTCAGTGTCCAGGAAGAGTACCCAGGAACTTGAGCTCCACTTCCTGTTCCCCCACATGCTACTCTGGCTCCAGTTGACCCCGATGAACTCCATTGGCTGAGAAGTTGAAGTTGGGGACTGGCAACTTACAGTGGCAACAACTGTCAATCTCTCCATCCCCTTGGCTTTTCCAACCACTTCCCTGGGTGCAGCGAATGGCTCTGAATGGCAGTCTGAGGGTCCTTGGAATCCCGGGTGTGAAGAAACCTTTCTTAACTATAAGAGAACAGCCCGAGCACAGTAGGGCCCCAAAGACCCACTCCACGGTCCTCCCAACCATCTTGGATGACGCATACTTCCCTCTTTCCACAGGCCTGTCTGGCCCTGAGGGAGTCCCCTTTCTGAAGCGGTGGTGCTCGGACGACCTGCTCTGTACGTTGCCGGGCACCTGTAGGTGTCCCTCGGGAGTTCAGTTTTGAGGTTCAAGTCAGTGTGGCCATGAAGGGGCTGCCTGTTGGGCTGATGCTGTGACCCTGGAGTCTGCCTCTCCTGCCAGTCCCCCGGCCCGGAACATGTGGCTGTGGCTTGGCCCACCTTCGCTGTCCCTGAGCCCCAAGCCCACAGTTGGCCGGAGCCTGTGCCTCACCCTGTGGTTCCTGAGCTTGGTGCTGAGGGCCAGTACCCAGGCCCCAGCACCCACAGTCAACACTCACTTTGGGAAGCTAAGGGGTGCCCGGGTACCATTGCCCAGTGAGATCCTGGGGCCTGTGGACCAGTACCTTGGGGTGCCCTACGCAGCTCCCCCGATCGGCGAGAAACGTTTCCTGCCCCCTGAACCGCCCCCATCCTGGTCGGGCATCCGGAACGCCACACAGTTTCCCCCAGTGTGCCCCCAGAACATCCACACAGCTGTGCCCGAAGTCATGCTTCCTGTCTGGTTCACCGCCAACTTGGATATCGTCGCTACTTACATCCAGGAGCCTAACGAGGACTGCCTCTACCTGAACGTCTATGTGCCCACGGAGGATGGTGAGTGCGGCCAGGCGCTGTGCCCTCCCTGCTTCCCACCCGCCCCACCGTGTTTGTGGCTGGCATGTGGTCGTGTGCCCTGAAGCATGCATCTGTCTGTCTGTGAAAAGGCTTTTAACCATCACTTGGCTTGGCCTCCCTCTTCCTCCTCCCTGTTCTTTCCTCTCCCAGCATTGTCTGAGCTCCCATGTGTGAGTGACACTGTTACCACAGGATGGGCCTGGCCAGGCCTGAGAGCTTTGACAGGTCTAGGGCCAGATGCTGGATGGGGGTTCCCCGGGGGAGTATGGGTCACTGCTGGCAGCTTCCCCGCGGGAGGATGCTGGCTCCACCGGGCCCCCCTGTTGCCATTCCACCTGTGTGTGTGTGGCCAAGGGAGCTGGGTGTGTGTGGGGGGAAGGGGGCAAGCCTGGTGGGCAGTGCTTAGGTGCCTCCTCTTTCACTAGCTGATGCCTCCTCCCGCGGGGGTCACACTAAGGTAAGTGACAGAAACAAGGAGATGGTGGGACAGGCTCTCTGCCATGTGCCGCCTGCAGAGCAGCTATTGGGGCCTGGGGGGTGGGGGGTGCATGCCCCTGGGCAGAGGCCTCCTGTTATTTTTTAGTTTTTTATTCATTTTACAGTAAAGCGGATTTCCAAGGAATGCGCCCGAAAGCCCAACAAGAAAATTTGTAGGAAAGGAGGTAGGTAGCCAGCCGGCGGGGAGGGAGAGAGAGAGAGAGGGAGGGCTGCCTGCCCACCTGCCCTTGCCCCTGAGGACCCAGCCTTCCTTCAAGTAGCCCAGGCTCAGGGGGCGGTCGGTGAGCAGGCATAAGTTCCACCTCATCCAAGGGCCCCGGCTCCCCTCAGGGAGGCTCTGGTGGCCTAAGGCAGGTTCAGAGCAGAAGCAGCAAAACCCCGTTTCTTTCAAACTTCCTGGCCCCCAATTCCACCCTAAAGTGTGTGCCGAAGACCAAGCCAGTGCTTTCCTCCAGGTCACCTCAGGAGAAACTCTAAGCCACCAAAATGGAGCCAGAGGCTCTGCCATTTTCCTGGTGAGGGAGCTGCCAACTCATCCTTCCGTGCTCTTTCCCAGGTTGAAAGTTGAGATTCAACTCTCCAGCCCTGGAGCTTAGACCAAACTGTACCCAGGCGTAGTAACCCTGCCACCCTGTCTACCGCCTCTGGCCAGGGCATAGCTGAGTGCCCCCGGCTGGCCTGATGGCAGACCTTGGGAGGTCTCTGGGAACTGTGGACTCTAAAGGAGGCACAAGATCTCAAATTTCAAATTGGCACTCTTGCCAGGAGGAATTTGTCCCCCCACCACCTGTATAATAACTCTTCCTGTTCCAACACCACTTTGTTTTCTGCAAAGTATTTGCATACTTACCTCAGAAAATCCACCCCCCCTCCCTTCTCTGGAAGCTTATAAGGCACGAGTTGGTTTCCCAATTTTACAGATGTGGAAACAGGCCCAGGGGAGTGACTTGCTGCTGCTCAAGGCCCCTTCCTTGGTCTGTGGCAGGGCCTGGACCAAAACCTGGGTCTCTTGACCCTCAGGGAAGTGTTCTTTCCACTGTAGCATGCGAGGCAACTCCCATCTGGTCATTCCCACCTCCCCTCTGAAACAAATGGTGAAATACAAATGGGGTGAATCAACTGGAAGCAATAACAGACTAAGGAACAGGTGGAAAATCACAGCCTGGTCCCTACAACCCTTTGGCAAGCTTGGAGTTTGTTTTCCTTTGAAATCATAGGGCAGGATTCCCCCAGGTGGGGTCATTAGGGACTGGATATTCCCTACCGAGTAAGAATCTCTTGGGAGAAGAGCCTGGAAATGTGTATATTGTGCTTTTGATGCACACTGAAGCTCTGAGGGAGGTCCCCTGCCCCGGAGATAAGCTTTCCACCACCTCCCCACACCCAGCTCAGGGCTTCAGTAAAGAGCTCAGAAGGCAATCAGTAAAAACGCTTTTGCATGAATGAAGATAGGAGATGGAGGTACTTCATAAAGAGTATGGGTCTGGGAGCCACATGCCTGGGTCCCATATCAGCTGCTAACTCACAGTGAAACCTTAGACAAGTCTTTTCCTTTGAGAACCTCCGTTTCTGCATCTGAAGGTGGTAGAGGACTATTCCAGTCTTAACATTCCTTTTAACATTCCTTTAACCTGTAAAAGAATTCATGAAGAGGGTCTGTTAAACCTGCTTCTCGTAGTTAGTTGCTTGCTTGGGTGTGGGGATGGAGGGGGAGGCAATGACATTAACCATTTCCTAGGAGCTGTTGATCCCCCAGAGCACCAGTAAGAGCCTAGGACAGTCCAGTCCAGTCCTAAGAGTCCAGACCTGGAAGCACCAGTCAAGTTCAAACATTTACCAATCGTGATTGTTGACTATGGGCAAGGCCATGTGCTAGGTGCTGTTGGGATGTGGAGGGATATGAGGTAGAGGAAAGATTTAGAAATAACTAAAGACTTGATCGCTATTCTGAAGAAGCTCATAGGCTAGTGTTGAAACTCAGCTGGTTTAGTGAAGCCCCACAGGCCAAGCTGGGAAGTGGGTTCCAGACAGCGTGGGAGAGGGCATCTGGTCATTTAGCTGCTCAAATTAGTTCCCTATCCAGGGCCTGTTGGCCATTTGGAACAGATTTTAAAAGCCTGCCTCTTAGGGGAGACCCGTCCCCAGAGATGGTTATGGGGGTGGTGTGTTCAGAGCAGGCAGGGCTGGTTGGGCATCTGCAGCAGCACGGTACTGGACTCGGGGATGGTGGTCTATAGTCCCTGGAGGGGCGGGGACAGGCATGGCAGCGAGGAGTTGCTCAGTGAGTGCTATGCAGAGGGAGCAAAGCATCTGTACAAAGGAGGCTGGGACAGTGCAGCAAGCCAGGGACATTCCCAGAAGGGGACAAAAGGGATGCATCTTTTAAGTCAGGGTCCAGAGTAAATGAAGAAATTCCTGGGGAAGGTGTGCCCTGTCCCCCCACCTCCACCTTCATCAAATTGGAGGGAATTCATGTTTAAGGATGAGTGATTCCTTGCTGTTTGAGGACGGGGTGGGGCTTTCTGCTGCGTGGGTGATGACGCCCCAGGCCCCACAGGGTTTCTGAGGGCAGTGCTGTCCTCAGGTGTTAAGACTGTCGGCACCACTAGAGGTTCAGAAAGCCAGAGGCAGTTTCTGCCCCTCAGGCTGGGCTCTTGCCCTAGTTGAAAAGTTATTTTATAATTTGAGGGCGGCTCCTGTTTTGATTAATAGCTGTAAGGGAACCCAGACCAGCTGAGAAAGAAAGCTATTTGCTGCCTCCGGGCCAAGAGTATCTGATATCTTAGACAACAGGATAAGCCCTGGGGTACAGTAGAATGACCTCTGTTTCCACACACTGATCAGCACCCGGGTGGTGGGTCTTCTTTCTCAAAGCCATTTTCAAGATGAACTTCTTGTCTCCTTAGAATGGGAAGGAGAGTTGGTGCCAGCTCAGCCAGGTCCTAAACTTCTCTCCTCTAGTTTCTTCTTTTCTCTTATTCCCTCCCTTCCCCCTTCCCCATGATCCACCTCTTTTCCTGACTTATTTTTTCCCTTCCCTTTCCCCATCCCAGAAAGGTGGCATGGTGCAGTGGAAAGACCATTGACTTTGGAATCAAGCAGACCTGGGTTTGGATCTCACCTCTAGCACTTCCTAACTGTGTGATCTTAAGCAAGTCACTTTGCTTCTCTGATCCTCAGTTTCCCCATCAGTGAAACAGGAGTAAAGATAGTCCCTCCCTCACTGGGGTGTAAGGATCAAACAATATGGCAGAAGTAGAGTGTCTGGCACATGGTAACCATTCGGTACATGGTAGGAGCTGCTACCATCATCCCTATCTCTGTTTCTCTCTCTCTCATGTCCCTTTCTCCTTTTCCCCTTCCTTCTCTTCCCTCCCTCCCTCTCTGGCTGTCTTTTGATCTCAGAGCAATGCTTGCTGCTCTCAGGCCTGGTTCCTGTGGGCAGGAGCCCCATTTGCCATTACTCAGAGCAGGTCCCAGCGAGGGAAAGCTTCATCTCCCATTTTCTCCTGTGGGAATCAGGATCAGTTGAGACCCAGCTTGAGGCTGCCCACTGAGCCCAAATAGCTTAGGACTAGGGTCCCTGGCTCTGCCCTGACAGCTCACGTCTGTAGCTACATGGTGGTGATGCCACCTCTCACCCTTGGCGCCTGCCCCCACGCTCCAGCTCAGCTGGCCTGTGTACGCATGTGCAGCCCCTTCCACCTGGGAGAAGGCCTTCCCCTGAGATGGTCTCCAGCTCCATGCCCTGGCCCACCTGCTGCTGCCTCCTTCCTAACTGGGAAGGTGGTTGGCTGAGACAGGCTGTTGGGGACAGAGAGGCAGGTAGGGAGGTGCAGTGAGGCCAGCACAGCAGGGGCCTGCAACACCATCATCCTGATGAAGGTCTGGGCCTCAGCCCACCGATTCCCTCAGTTCTTGCCATCCCTCCTGCCTGTCCTGGGCCCAGGCCCAGAGCTGGCTTGCTGGGCCACACTGCAGTCATGCTGTTTTTGAATTCTCTCTCTGTTTTGTTCTCTGTTCTGTGCTGTTGTGTCTCCCCGTGTCTGGTCCCCAGGATCCGGCGCTAAGAAACAGGGCGAGGACTTAGCGGATAATGACGGGGATGAAGATGAAGGTATTTGGGGGCTGCAGGGCGTGGCGGCTGGTGCATGGCACAGAGCCCCTCCCTCTCTCAATGGGGAGAAGCCCCGTCTGTCTGTCTGTCTGTCCGTTGGTGTGTTTCTGTTCCTGTACAAGGCCGTTGGGCTGTTCATCCATCTTTGGCCTGGTCAGCCACTGGGAGTTCCAGGGTGATGGACACGGCTGGCAGGAGCAGGGGACCACGAGCAGAGCTACGGGGTCCCCCACTGCCCGGAGACAGCTTCCTTCCCCATCTTCTGTGGTTCCTGGGCACCTGCCCCAACTGAGCAGCAGGGAGAGTGGAGAGAAAGCAGGACTGAGGAGGGTGGGGGGTGAGGAGAGGCACAGAGGAACCTGAATGGCAGGAGCCCCTGTGTTTTTGTGGGGAGGTTGGCTCCTGGGAGAGGGAAGTGAGGAGGGAGGCAGTGATGACCCCAGGGGCTGGGGAACAGCGCCACCTAGAACCTCCTTGGCCTTCGCCCAGAAAGAGAGAGATGGCCTGGGGTCAGGGGCTGTATTAGGTTCAGGACGGCCACAAGAACCAGGCTGAAACACCAGGCTGAGGCCAATACGCCACAGACCAGGCAGTGGATGGCATAAGATCTTTGGGTGACGGTTGAACCAGTCTTCCTTCCTCCTCAGGAAAACAGGTTGTGTTTGCGGCAGCAGAGAGCATTCCCTTCTACCTCCATGCCTTGGCCCCCACCCCTGGGGGCCACACAGCTCAAGGGGGCCCACTGGTGGCTGGTAGGGTGTGCTGGGGCAGCGGGGTGCAGCCCAGCTCCCAGGCCGGGGGTGGGGGGTGTGCTGCAGGTCTAGGAGATCAGCCCTGTCCCCACTTGGGACAGTCACGGCTTGGGAGCAACCACTTAAAAATCCCTTGCTGAGTGGCCTCTGTGGAGGCTCCATCTTCATCTCAGAGCTGACTCGGGGTGGGCTCTCTCATTCTTAGTTCTGCCCCACCTCTTCCCCATCCCCAGCGTTTGCAGCTAAGTCTGCCTAATGCCCAGGGAGAATGGGGTAAACGAGCACATGGTTGAGAAACCATGTCAGTAAGGTCCCCCCAACCCCATCTCTGCCATTCTCTCCCCTGTCCCCACATTTTCCCTTGTTCTCTTCCTGTGCCGCCCCTTATCCCCACACCTCTTGTCTCTGTCTGCACTGGGGGGCCAGCTGCTGCCAATGGCCGTATTTCCATGTAACTGGTCTAGCCTTGGGGGTTTCAGGGCTCCCCAGCCCCTGCTCTCTAAAGCCATGTCAGGTCCCAGGACTCCTGGGTGCCCAGGGCAGGGACTCACTGATCCAGCTAAGGGACCAGCCCTTTCTCTTCCTCCTGCCCTCTGTCCCCCAGGGCTCAGCCATAGCCTCTGTAGAACTCACTGTATCAGGCACACCTGGCTGCCTTCAGCTGGGAGGCACTTGAAACCAGTCTTTAAAAACATCACCAGAATCTGACTTTCTCTGGCCGATGGCCCAAGCTCTGGGCTGAACAGCCCCCTGAGTCCTGCCCTCAGAGATGGCAGTGGTGTCCTGGAACCTGGGATAGCTTTGCTGCCCGCACCCCACCCCAGGGCTGGCGGGGGTGGGGGAGGAAGGGCAGCCTACCCAGCCTGTGTCTCAACCCTTCTCCTTGCAGACATCCGGGACAGTGGCGCCAAGCCTGTCATGGTCTACATCCATGGAGGCTCTTACATGGAAGGGACAGGCAACATGATTGACGGCAGTGTCCTGGCCAGTTATGGCAACGTCATCGTCATCACCCTCAACTATCGGGTTGGAGTGCTAGGTATGGTTCCCTGTTGGATGCCTAGAAGGAAGCCTGAGCTCTCAAAGGAAGGATAGAAGGCTGAGGAGTTGAGAACAAGCCCCTGGGTTCTCTAGCTGGTGCTAATGACGGTGGTCACAAGGTTGTTATCCCATGGTTTTACCCAACTGCTCGGAGCTTACGCACATCCCTAGGTCCTTTCCTGGAATGTTGAGATGCCATTCGAAATTCAGTTCAAACTTCACACCTTCTCTTAGGCCTCAAGCCAGGTCTCTGCTTCCAGATTTTGGCATGGCTGAGTTTTGTAAAAACAATTTATTTTCTGGTGTCCTGTCCTTATCTCTATTCTCCTACCCTCACATCCCTAAACACCCTACACATACACATATATTCCTTTTAGTCAGTCACACATCTGCACACCCATATACCCTCACATGTCCACATGTCCACATGGCCCACATCCATCCCCATGTGTCCAACTATTTCTCACCTCCACAAACATACACACACACATCCCTACATCTACAGACCCCCTCACATATATGCACATTCTCCCACCACTCCATACACACTCCACACATATATTTTCCCCAGCGCACATATCCAGATACCTGCATACCTCTCTATACTCCATATCCATACCCCACATCTAAACAGACTTTTCTCACCTTCCATGCATACACACACACACACAGGTTCCCTCCACATCACTATATCTGCATCTATGCCCATATACACCACACATGCCCACCTCATGCTTCCCTCTACCCCCATAATGCACTCTACACAAAGACCCACACCCTGGGTCCATGCTGCTACTGCTGCTGCTGCTGCTGCTAAATCACTTCAGTCGTGTCGGACTCTGTGCGACCCCATAGACGGCAGCCCACCAGGGTCCCCCCCCCCAGGCAAGAACACTGGAGTGGGTTGCCATTTCCTTCTCCAATGCATGAAAGTGAAAGGGAAGTCACTCAGTCATGTCCGACTCTTCACGACCCCATGGACTTCAGCCCACCAGGGTCCTCCGTCCATGGGATTCTCCAGGCAAGAGTACTGGAGTGGTACCCACACCCAAACACCGCACATATGTATATGGGCACAGATGTAGATATAGCGATGGGGAGGGAACCTCTGTGTGTGTACATGTGGGAGGTTAGAGAAATCTGTGTAGATGTGGGGTATGGATAAGATGTGGGGTATGGGTAAGGAGTGTAGAAAGGTGTGGGGTATCTAGATATGTGTGTTGGGGAGACTATATGTGTGGAGTGTGTATGGAGTGGTGGGGGAATCTTCTACACATACACAGATATATGTCTCCCTACATATCCCACTTCTGTATCCACTCTCCTCTAACATTCACACACATGCATATGTCCCTCAGCTTCCCTACATAAGCATGAACCAATGTTCCCCTCCCTACACATATAGGAGCCATACCTGCAAGTCCACACCTCCCCACCCCAAAGTACACAAATACTACATATATCCCTCATATCCCTGCTTCCA
This sequence comes from Bubalus bubalis, assembly GCF_019923935.1. Lineage (NCBI taxonomy): Eukaryota > Metazoa > Chordata > Mammalia > Artiodactyla > Bovidae > Bubalus > Bubalus bubalis. Next base: position 63,141,083 of record NC_059181.1, read on the forward strand.
CGTGTACATACACATTCCATGCTCTACATATAATATATGTTCCCCCCTTATGCTACTGCTGCTGCTGCTAAGTCACTTCAGTCGTGTCCGACTCTGTGCGATCCCATAGACGGCAGCCCACCAGGCTCCCCTGTCCCTGGGATTCTCCAGGCAAGAACACTGGAGTGGGTTGCCATTTCCTTCTCCAATGCATGAAAGTGAAAAGTGAAAGTGAAGTCGCTCAGTCGTGTCCGACTCTTAGCGACCCCATGAACTAGAGCCTACCAGGCTCCTCCATCCATGGGATTTTCCAGGCAAGAGTACTGGAGTGGGGTGCCATTGCCTTCTTTGGTTCCCCCTTATACACAAACCCACAGACCCCCATGCACATACCCACACATACACATGTACATATGCACACATACTCTTCCTATACACATCTAGCATATATATGTCCAATACATACATGTATACATATTCCTACCCCACAAATATACATGCATCCATATACTCACACCTGGTCATCCATATCCGTACAAACTCATGCACACCCCACACTTACATACCCCATATACATACACTACACACTCTCTCTACACATATATCTCCATATACTCCTATCCCTTACACCACTGTGCTCCCAGACATACACACTTAGTTCTCAAATACCTCCTCATACACACCCTTATCCCCTTCCCACACATACTTTGTTGCCCACGTGCTTATTTTGGAGATTTAGGCTGCCCCTCTGCCCTGTGCCTTCCTTGATAACTGGTAATGCCTAGCTGTGGCCAAGGTCTTGAGGTAAACAAGTGCCTCAGAGAGGGCAACCAAGCACACAGGCTTCTGAGGGCGCATGCAGCCCCATCCCCTTGGAGTGGCACAAAGAAGCCAACTTCCTGCCTGGAGGGCTGGTGTCCTCAGAGTCCCAGTGGGGGTCAGGGCTCTTTGTCAGGTCTGCAGGCCTGGGTGCTGAACCAACAGTAGGCCTGGCTTCTTCTGGGCTGGTTGGCTGATGGGACCTTATTTTCATATACTTGTGAATATGTGGCTTTGCCTGTTCAAACCTCAGAGACCCCAGAGCTGCATTTCACTTGTGGGTGCAGTTCCATACACAGAAAGGCCACCTCCTGTTGACTTCCCCTTAATACTACATAGGATAGCAAGACATGTTTTGGAGGTTCAGGCTGGAGAAATTATATTCTCTGAAAAAAGTGGAGCCTGCGTCCCCTTCAGCAGATCCAGATGCTAGATGTGACCTATGTGGGGCATCTCCCTGGTCTCTCCACAGTCTAGTGGGCTTCGGGTTTTATAGTTCTGCCACTGCTCCTGTGGCTCTCGGAGTTGCCCCAGACATTACGGCAAGGCTCTCGTAAGCTGTTCTGTCCCATTGAGAAAGAGGATTGGAGTCTCTGACAGTAAAAATGGTACCATGCAGGTGGCTGTAAACCCACACACTTGGGCTGCCCAGTGCCTGAAGAGTAATGAATATACAAATGTAATCACACACAGATATGCAGGCACACATGCATGGTTGTTGAAGGCCAGAAGTAATTTTGTTACTTTATTTTCTAAATGAGGGTGAAAGAAAATGTTCAACTCAGCTGCTTTTAAAAATGATCAACACAAAGCTCCATTCTCTAAGGACCAATGGAAAGCACAGAGAATACTAAGAATATGCTTCAGTTCCGAATTATCTGACCAGCTGGAATGAAGGCAAAGAGAGAGTGGAGAATTGGGGAAATGAGGGGAGAAAAGTAAGAAAGGGAAGGAAAGGATGGTAAAGAGAAAAGAGGATGAGAGTGACACAGAGAAAGGAGGCGGAGGAGAGACTCAGGATTTGAAGTGTCACTTGGGAGCTGTGGGCTGCAAGCTCCCTGTGATATCCTGGTTTGATGATTACTTCACGACCCTTCAGTTGCTCTAATCCTTAAGCTTGTATATCAGAAATTTTTAACCTTTTGGGGAATCTTGGACCCCTTTGAAATGATGGCCCCTTATCCCAGAAAATGCTTGCGTGCATACATACACACATACACACACACACACACACACACACACACACCACACACACACAAACTTACAGAAATTATTTCATGGATCCCACTGAAACTCATTCACGAAATTCAGGTTAAGACCCCGACCACCACCTTACAACCTCCTCTCTTTTGCATAACCAGAACAGCACATCTTGGGGTTAAAAAAAACCAGCACATTTTAAAAAATATTTATTTAAAAAAAATAAACATTTGTATTCTTTGGACTTAAATAGTTAGTGATCAAAATAATACTACCCAAACCTCAGAAGGAGCCATAAAGTAAGATTTGGCCAGAAGTTTCCCACCACCTCCTGTGTGCCCTTCAGTGCCTGCTCTGGAACACAAATGTAATCAATAAGCCACTGATTGGACTCTGGATACATACGAGATGTTTTTGTCTCTTGGGGCCAGATATAGAACATGGGTTTGTCCCTGTTTCTTGGGGATTTTGTTTTATAGCTGAGGCTTTGTTGTTTTGTTTCCCAAAACATGTGACCAGTTTTGGACCTCAATTATATGCATTCATTCACTCTCCTTCCCATCAGCTTCTCCGAGCCCTGAGCCCAAACAGACGGTTCCCTCCAAGGTGCTTCTTTAGACATCTTAGGTGATGCACATATTTTATTAGACGATGTCACAGGCGAGTCCATGGATCCCATCCAAGGCAGAGAGGTATCTATAATTTGAAAAGCCCCCACTGGGCTTGAGCCCAACATAAGAAAGGGACCTCAGCAGGATATAGGATGTGGATATCCCCGGGGCTGAGGAAGTAGGGCTTGCTGAGTTTTCTTTCAGGTTTCAGAACTGAATCCTACATCCTTGCTCAGGTACCTTCAGGCAAACTGAAAACCTGGTAAATGTCAAGCCTTGGGTGACATGCTATCTGGTTTTGATACAGTGTACCAGATTCCCTTGTCTTCTGTTGATAAGCAGCTTACCATGTACTGCAGTATAAACTCGGGCCCAGGGAGACTGGCTCAGATTTGCTCTAGCAGTTTATGGAGTTTGGTGTCTCAGCCCTCATTCTCACATGGTTTCACTGGATGACTGAGTTACTGGGGAACCAGCAGCAAATGCCTGCTTTTCCAAACTGCCAGGTTTTTTGTGTGTTTGTGGTCAGTGACATTTACTGTATCATCTGCCTGAGCCTGTTGGATAGAGCACTTCAAGCAGGATGCTTGCAGTAGGATGGTTGACATGACATCATCCACAAGCTTCAGTGCCTCTTATCCTGAGGTTCATGGGACCCGAGGGAGAAGAGAGTGATGCTCAAATCCTCCACTCAGCCCTTTCAGGCCTTTGTTCCCAACCCAGGAAATTGGTACATTTTGGAGAAATCTACTTTACTACATCCAAATGCAGGCTCTCCCTGCTGATTAGGACAGGTGTATTTGACACATTTCACTGAATGATACCTTGGCAAAGACCAAAGCCAAGTCTGCTATTGCCTAAATAAGAGACAAGGCAGAGAGAAAATGGGGGAAAGAGAGAGGAGGGAGGGAGGACAGGCAGGCTAAGAGAAACACAATGAGTTTTGCTGGAGGGTCTCAAGGCTTGGACAGCCAGGTTGGATCTTGGTCAGCATACTTTTCAAGACTTGCAGGAGCAACTTCAGCTTGTGAATGGGCCAGACAAGAAGCTGGTTCCCTTGTCTAGAGGCACAAGAGCTCCTCCATTCATCCTCATTCAGGCTTTCTCTAATTCCTTCTCATTTCCTCATTGGGAACCTGGGGCTAAAGAGGGCTTGTGACTAGATCCTGAGAGGAATAACTAAGTACTTTACATACTTAATTGCACCAAAGGTAAATTAATAACATACTTGAGGGTGAAATGAGCTCTTTCACAGTAGCTAGATTCAGAAGGACTCAAGAAAGACAGTGATGAGGTCTTGTGCCTGCTTGAGTCTCTTTGAATTCAGCTTCTGCTCGTGGTCTACCAGGCCCATTGGAGAACTCTCTGTGAGCTGAGGGAGCCTCCTCAAACATGGCCTCCCACAAAGTTCATCCCAGGGGCTGTGGATGAGCTTTTAACTGTGGAGTTAAAAAATACTGACCCAGGTATAGGTTTTCAGTGTGTAAGAGCACCACAGCTATCCACCTGGAAAGAACCTTTCCAAAAGCCTAGGGCAGGAGATGATAGCCTTCCAAGGAGCCTAAATATCAGGGAAGAGGATGAAATGAAGCAGCAAGACCAGACTAAAATGGAAGCAGGGTGGAGTAGGGGGAATATAGGACATCTCTGTGGGATAGCCAGCAGGTGGGTGGGAAGGTAGTTGCCATGGCAACAAGTCTCCATAGCAGCAAATCCCAGCAGGTGGGTGGGAAGGTAGTCTCCATGGTGACATGTCTCCTCAGCAGCAAATCCCAGTGGGTGGGCGGGAAGACCTGTTTCTGTGGTAATGAGCTGCACTGACTTCCCCATTTCTCCACCAGACGAAAAAGATGGTCTAACCCAGTGGTTTTTCCAACTTTAGCAGGCATCAGAATTACCTGGAGAGCTTGTTAAACATAGAGATTGCTGGGCCCCACCCCCAGAGTTTCTGATTCATTAGGTCTTGGAGGATGGGGAAATGAGGGCCTGCCCTGAGAATGAGGAGAAGGGGGCATCTGAGGCCCTGGAAGGAAGTGGAAATGGACAAGCTTGGACAGGGGGTGCCAGGAGGGCTTAGGGATTATAGTCTCTTCGAATCTTAACTTCCTCCAGAGACAGAACAAAGCAAAAAGAGAAGTAGCTATTGATGTATAGTGTGCTGAGCATATCTGATATGCCTATGCTCATTTTATCCTTGATACAACCCTTTGAAGTATTTTATCCCCATTTTACAGGAGAGGAAGCTAGATCCCAGGGATTTTCAATAAGTTGCCTAAAACTACATGGCCAGTAAATGGTAGAGCCAAGGTCTCTGCTCTTTCTACTCTATCTTGACAGGTGCTAGAGTAATGTATCAGTTAGCACATCAAGGCAGAGGATGCTGGATACTGGCCATTTACAATTCCTGCAGTTTAAGTCTCCCAACTGGAGGCATTCCTTTCAGACAGTCTGGAGACCCCGCCTTCCAAACTGGGGAATGAGTAGGAAGTAGGGAACTGATCGTTCCCAGAGTGATGGTGCTGGACCTTGCAGAAAAGAGCAATGGTTAATGCTAACTGGGTGAAAAGAGCTACCCTGCATGCTCATCCTCCATCCTTATGCCCCTGACAGTCATCGCCATCCAAATGCTCCATCCCTCCACCTTCACTGTCCTTGTGCCCTTTATTGAATTCAGGTTTCCTGAGCACTGGCGATCAGGCTGCCAAGGGAAACTATGGGCTCCTTGACCAAATCCAGGCCCTCCGCTGGGTGAGCGAGAATATCGCCTTCTTTGGTGGTGATCCCCGCCGTATCACCGTCTTTGGCTCAGGCATTGGTGCATCCTGTGTCAGCCTCCTCACGCTGTCGCATCATTCTGAAGGTGAGTAGCTCTTGGAACAGCACAAGAACTAGCCAAGTGCTGGCTGCCGACCCTGACCCCAGGCCCTCCAGGCTCCAGGGTGCCCAGCTTCATGTCCCAAGAGCACCCAGGGGAATCAGCAACCCTCGCCTACCAGCTCAGTGTCCCTTTGGGGAGAAAGTGAAAGTGAAAGTTGTGTCTGACTCTTTGCGACCCCATGGACTATACAGTCCATGGGATTCTCCAGGCCAGAACACTGGAGTGGGTAGCCGTTCCCTTCTCCAAGGGATCTTCCCAACCCAGGGATCAAACCCAGGTCTCCCACATTGCAGGCAGATTCTCTACCAGCTGAGCTACAAGGGAAGCCTTCTTTGGGGAGAATTGGAAAGGAAATGTTTCTCTAGGGGAAGATGTATATCTCCCAGTGTGAGAGAGGAAAGGAGAGAATCCCATTTATATCTTGAGAAAGGAAGGTTCTCCTTGTGATGTGGGAGTCTTATTGAGGAGTGTGGGAGTAGGATGTCTCTCTCTCTTTCTGAAGGGACACTGGCTCTTTTTGGGCAGGGGAAATCTTTCTGTGTGGGAAGGACACGTGACTTCGGGTAGAGCTCTAGAGTGGAAATTAGTTTTTAGGTGTAAGAAACACTCATTCTTGGCCTTCATCTCTGAAGAGCAAGTCTGTGTAAGACAGGAACTGTCCTTGACGGGGGAGACAGGACCAAAGCCAGCATTAAAAACCTGTGGATGAGCTTTGTTTGAGGGGTGGCAAGTTCTTATCACACTCCAGAACAAACCTCTCCCACCCCCAAGCTGTATGACCCCAGCTAAGGGAGACTTTAATTTTTAGCCTGATGGGAAGCCTCTGCCAGTGACCCTTCCAAGGGGGTCAAATAGACCCTTTTTTGTGTTCAGCAGGAAATGTTCTCTTCACCTGTGGACTATGAGTATATGCTAAGTTGCTTCAGTCATGTCCAACTCTTTGCAAACCTATGGACTGTAGCCCACCAGGCTCCTCTGTCCATGGGATTCTCCATGCAAGAATATTAGAGTGGGTTGCCATGCCCTTTTCCAGGGGATCTTCCCGACTCGGGGATAGAACCTGTGTCTCTTACATCTCCTGAATTGGCAGGCGGGTTCTTTACCACTAGCGCCACCTGGACTGTAAGAGCCCTTTCTACCTCTGAGAGGCAAAGATGAGCTTCTCAAAATAAGTGTCCTTCTCTAAAGTAAAGAAAACCATGAGAGAGAACACAGTTTTTCACTGAAATCCACCTTATGAGTTAGTGATATTCTCACAGGAAGACTTGCATTCTCTCTTTGAAGAAGGCCTGTCTCTCTCAGGGAGAAAAATCACCTTTTCTGACCTAGAAATTCTGCCTCTGTCCCTCCAGGGACTCCATGAGGGAAGACTAAGCTGGGAAGTAGGCAACTTAGAATGTGTTCCTAGGTGATGGTACAGGAACAGGAATTCCTTTTTTCCATCAAGGAGAGTGAAGTGATGAGTGGTGAAGGTGCCTCTGTCTGGAAAGAGGAACAGTGCCTCCTCTGACTGGGGACTATTTCCCCGGGAGGAGAAAGCCTTTGTTGGTGTGGTGCTAATTCTCTGTCTCATAGTGGGCCTGTGTCCCTGGCAACCTGGCTGCTTTAAAGATTTATTCTCTCTTTCTGTAATTGATTAATGGAGAATAATCTTTCAAAAAATGAGGCTTTCTTATGTAGTCATCTATATTTCTCTCCCTCTCTTTTTTACCCGTGCAGACTCCCTTCAACTTTCTTTCTCTCTCTCTCTTTTTTTTTTTTGTGGCTATATCATATGGCATACAGGATGTTAGTTCCCTGAGCTGGGCTCAAACCTGTAGCCCCTACATTGGGAGCACAGAGTCTTAACCACTGGAGCACCAGAGAAGTCCCATAAACTCTTTCTTTTAGAGGTATAGAACTGTGCACCTGTGGGCCAGATTTTCCCTTACTTGGGAATGTTGAGGTCAGAGAAAGAATGATACCTTTTTTCCATAGAGGGGAAGAATCATCTATGTTTTGAGTTTGGGGGACTGGCTCCTTCTTAGCAAGGGGAAAATCTGGACCTGAGGCATCAGTAGCTTCAGGAAAAGGAAAGTCCCTGTGGAGGCTACAGTTTGGGAGGGCACATGCCCTGGAGACCTTCAGACCACAGGGCCTTTGCCCTCAGGAATCCTTCCCCAAACTCCCAGAATGTGAAACTCTCTCCTGCCTGCATTTCTCATCCCTCATGAAAAAGACCCCTTTGTGGTGGAAGCGCCAGCTCCCTGGTGGTGTGCTGGCACAGAGCTGGGCCCAGCTGGGCAGGAAGCAAGAGGGGAAGAAAAGGAGAGATAAAGAGAGGGAGCCTAAGGAAACTGATGTCTGGGACCCAAGGGGTTAATTCTTCCTGGCATTTCCTTAACCCCGAAGTTACCAACCATCATCCTAGAATGAGGAGATAAGAAACAGGCGGGGGACCAGTCAGGAAAGGAGCCCAACAACCCCTCCTCTGGTCCTAACCCATCATTCCAGCAAAAGGGTTATTCCTTCTTCACGGCCCATTCAACCCAGAGGGCGACCTCAATAAAAAAGGAATGAAGAGGTGTTTGATCTGTCCCACGGGGCCAGGCCTAGGCCATGAGTGACACGATGATCTGACTTGGTGCTGTCTATTTTCTAAGGGCTTTTCCAGAGGGCCATCATCCAAAGCGGTTCTGCTCTGTCCAGCTGGGCTGTGAACTACCAACCAGTGAAGTACACCAGCCTGCTGGCAGACAAGGTGGGCTGTAATGTGCTAGACACAGTTGACATGGTGGACTGTCTTCGGCAAAAGAGTGCCAAGGAGCTGGTAGAGCAAGACATCCAGCCAGCCCGCTACCATGTGGCTTTTGGCCCAGTGATTGATGGTGATGTCATTCCTGATGACCCAGAGATTCTCATGGAACAGGGCGAGTTCCTCAACTATGACATCATGCTAGGTGTCAACCAGGGTGAGGGGCTCAAGTTTGTGGAAGGGGTGGTGGACCCTGAAGATGGTGTCTCTGGCACTGACTTTGACTATTCAGTCTCCAACTTTGTGGACAATCTGTACGGCTATCCTGAGGGTAAGGACACCCTGCGGGAGACCATCAAGTTCATGTACACAGACTGGGCAGACCGTGACAATCCTGAGACCCGCCGTAAGACATTGGTGGCACTCTTCACTGACCACCAGTGGGTGGAGCCCTCAGTGGTGACGGCTGATCTGCATGCCCGCTATGGCTCGCCTACCTACTTCTACGCCTTCTACCATCACTGCCAGAGCCTCATGAAGCCTGCTTGGTCAGACGCAGCTCATGGGGATGAAGTACCCTATGTTTTTGGTGTCCCTATGGTAGGCCCCACTGACCTCTTCCCCTGCAACTTCTCCAAGAATGATGTTATGCTCAGTGCTGTTGTGATGACCTACTGGACCAACTTTGCCAAGACTGGGTAAGGAGAAGGTGGGGGTTCTTCTACTTTGGGACCCTAGTGTGCCCTCCCCTTTGCTCCTCTACCTAAACCTCTTCCATCATCTCCCTTCCTAAAACAGTCCCCAAATCTTGATTGGTAACCCCTTCATCCTTCTCCATACATCCCCTTATCTAGTCTTTCATGCCATTTCCTTCCCTTAAAAATTTTTGTGGAGGCTCAGAACTTGGTCAGCATTAGGATCAAGCAGGAATGAGAATTACTGGCATAACTATGGGATTCGAGTTTAGATGGTAAGAAGCCAGGTGAAGTGGGAATAAAGTACATTCAGAAAGCCTTTAAAGGGCTCTTGGAAAAACTGGGCAGCTGAAAAGATGAATGGATGCTCTATAACTTGTGAGAAGAAGCATCCTATAGCTTGATCTCAGAGGATGGGTGCAGGGGAGGATGTGATGGTTTCCATGATGCCATGGGCAATAGGAGTTCAAGGTCTGGGGAAGATGAGGGGTATGGACAGGGTGAGGGACCCCAGAAAACATGGAAATTATAGGACATTCTGGACTGGGGAAGGGGTTTAGGGCTGGGTGTTAAAGGAAGAATCTGGGCCTTTTCCTCATTACATAGAGTGGTGACCCCAGATTTCCATGTGGTATTTCAGGGATCCCAACAAGCCGGTCCCCCAGGACACCAAGTTCATTCACACCAAGGCCAACCGCTTTGAGGAAGTGGCCTGGTCCAAATACAATCCCCGAGACCAGCTGTACCTTCACATCGGGCTGAAGCCAAGGGTCCGCGATCATTACCGGGCCACTAAGGTGGCCTTTTGGAAACACTTGGTGCCCCACCTATACAACCTGCACGACATGTTCCACTACACGTCCACAACCACCAAAGTGCCGCCCCCGGATACCACCCACAGCTCCCACATCACCCGCAGGCCCAATGGCAAGACCTGGAGCACCAAGCGACCAGCCATCTCTCCCGCCTACAGCAACGAGAATGCCCAGGGGTCCTGGAACGGGGACCAGGATGCAGGGCCACTCCTGGTGGAGAACCCACGTGACTACTCCACTGAATTAAGCGTCACCATCGCTGTGGGGGCCTCCCTCCTGTTCCTTAATGTCCTGGCCTTCGCTGCTCTCTACTATCGCAAGGACAAGCGACGTCAGGAGCCCCTGCGGCAGCCCAGCCCTCAGAGGGGAGCTGGGGCTCCTGAACTGGGAGCTGCTCCTGAGGAGGAGCTGGCAGCGCTGCAGCTGGGTCCCACACACCATGAGTGTGAGGCAGGTCCCCCCCACGACACCCTGCGCCTCACCACGCTGCCTGACTACACGCTGACCCTGCGGCGCTCCCCTGATGACATTCCACTCATGACCCCCAACACCATCACTATGATCCCCAACTCCCTGGTGGGGCTGCAGACATTGCACCCCTATAACACCTTTGCCGCAGGGTTCAACAGTACTGGGCTGCCCCACTCACACTCCACCACTCGGGTATAGTAGCTCCAGCCCAGAGCACAGCCTATATCCTGGTTCTACCCCTCCCAGATCCACAAAAACACATGCACACATGCACACACACACGCAGACACATGCAGACATCTATGTATACGCACGCACCCACACCCAACAGCAGACCCACGTGCACAAACATAGACAGATATGGACATGCACCCGCATGTGCAACAACACAAATAAGGAAGTAAACCTGAACAAGCCCTTCAAATGGAGACACACATGAGTCCTTGGGAAACTGAGGACCCATGGAACAGCAGCTGAAGCTGGCTCCCAGACCTGACCACAGACACTCCCAGGGAGCCTGAAGCACCAGCTGGATACCCCTTGGTGCTCGCCTTCCGCATCTCTTGGAACTGCACCACCCACCAACTCCAGACTTGGGAGCTTTAAAGAGCAGAGTAGCTCTTTCTCCCTTAGACTTGGTCTTTTTTCTGGGTCTCGTTTTTGTTGATTTTTAAAAAAAAAAAATTGGAACAAATGCTTCTCCAACCCATGAGTGCAAAGAGGCTCCGGAAGGGAGGGCTCCAGGCCCAGGTCTCTCTGGCTTTGGAACTCCCATTGCTCACACAATGACTGAGGAACGTGAGCCCCAAGAAAGAAACAGATTCGAGCAAGACCATGGGGGAGAAGGAGGAAGGGGCTGTCACTGGATGGGGTTGGAAGGCCATAGGGGACAACTCACCAGCCGCCTCTATCTCTGTGGAGGGCTGTGGAGACCACAGGTGACCTGCGTTCCCCAGGAGCATTGGCCTCCCTAGACCAGGGGACCCCAGATTTGGTGAACGAGGTTTTGTGGAGGCCATGTCATTATTGGGGGCCCTGGGTGTAAGCTGGGTCCTACCTCTGCCCTTGGGGTAATGCTATCAGAAATTCGCCCCATTTTCTTTAGAGTCTCTTTCGTGTATGTCATTTCTCTTTCAAAAAGACGGTGTTTTTTTTGTTGTTGTTGGCTTTTTTTTTTTTTTTTAAAGAAAAGTTCTTAAAACACTAACGGAAACCCATGGAGTTTGTCCTTTGTAAAAATTTTAAACACAGTGTCTTGATATAAAAATAAAAAATCCAGTTAGCACTCCCAACCTGCCTCCCTTGCACAGGCCTTGCCCCAACAGACCTCCTGGCAGGGCACCTCTGCGGGAGAGGACTCGCAGTCTCCCTCTGCATCCTGTGCCTTTAAGCTGATACGAGTCTGGGCGGCTGGCTGCTGACCCCCTGCACGAAGGCCTCTCAAATCTTAATCAGGTTGCTGTCCCCACCCCCACCCTCACCCCCCAACGCTCTGGGTTCCTGCGGCTGAAGCCTTCTCTCAGCACCTCGGGCCTCCTAATGAAACTGCAAAAATAACACTTCCTTCTCCACTGCACCACGGCTTCTGCTGCCACTGCCGCCACCAGCCGCTGCTGCCTCTGCCACCATCGCCATTACCCTGCCCTCGTCCTGGACGACTGGGAGCTGGGACGAGGTCCGCCCTCTAATATGCTGAAAATTCTTTTTCATGTCTGAATCCAGTGCAGCATCAGATATGTGGACTCCCTGGCCTTGGGTGACTGACAGAGCAGGGGCCCTCTCCTCCCCAGGGATACTGGTTTCCTGTTCTGTGAATTAGAGTTGAAGAAGTCACTGGGGCCCTGGGAGCATTTCTCTCCAGGACTGTGATCAGTGGCTCCCTGTCAACCCTGGGGGACAGATTCAGTGGGCTCCACAGAGTTAGCAGTATGGTATCTCGTATTACCCTCAGTGACTTGAAGGACTAAACCAGGAGTCTGCTCATCAAGTGTGACAGTTAGGCGGGGTTGCAGACACCTCAGAAACCAGGAATAGCATTCTTCCAAGTGTCCCTGATGGAATGAAGGAGATGAACCAACACAACACGATGACATTCAGAGGGAACAAACACAAGGTAGTAAAAAGACCAAAACCAAGAACTAAATACTCATATGGTACGTGGGGACAAAAGAGATGGGCAATGATTGACTTGACCTAGGTTAGTTAAAAAAAGAAAATAGAACTGGGGGGAGGGTGTCAGGGTGGGTCTTGAGTTGGATGAGTCCCTAATGTAGAACTGATTTTCTCCTCCTTCCCTCCTTCCTCTCACCCTATTCTTTCTCTTCTTCCCCCCTCCCTTCCTTCTTTCTTTCCAAAACTAACTTGGATACTAGCACATAATAACAAAAATATAGCATGGAGTCACTGGGAAGTAATCGCAGTCTGAGTTTTTTAGAAGTAAGCTCAAAGTCATGTAGTCCAACCCACTTATTTTATAACTGAGGAAATAGGCTCAGAAAAACACAATGTCACAGTGTTAGAAACAGACCTAAAATGTAGTCCAGTAACATATGACCTTTCTCATGGTCCTCAATTTTTTCCACTCTACCTAACATTGGTTAGGACTTTGAAAACAGTAATGGGTCTGCCCTTGGTCAACACATTTTCAGCATATGTGGAAAAGCTAGAGAGGATCTGGAGAAGAGCAAAACAATGTGCCAAAGGACTAAGTTTATTTTTTTTTAATTTAAAAAGGAGGAAGCTGATGAAATAACATTCAATAATTGTGGAGCACCTACTATATGACAAGTGTGACATCATCATCATCAAAAAATTAGGAGATATATCATCCCCTAAAGGGGACAGAACTGGGTCATCTTCTGAGAGTGATAGGGGGGAAAGATTAAGTTAGACACAAGGCAAAACTTTGCTGTAGATAGGAGTTGATCATGGCATGTAGTAAGTCCTCAATAACAGTTGCCAAATTGAATGAGTGACTAAGGGAAGCAATGGTGTTCATCTTTCTGAATGCAAAGGGCTGGGTTATGTGACCATTTTAGATCAATCAGTCTTTATTATTATGATCCTTTGATTACTCCATGTCAGATATACCAAAATGAACCTCCTCTTCTGAGGGGTGTGTGTGTGCCTCCAAATTAGGAGGCTTTCTAGTTGAAAAGGATGTAGACATTGTCTCTCCTCTAAGAACTAAAGGTGCCATAGCAAACCCAGCTCCAACCCTATTTGGGACTCATCAGTGAGAGATCATAGTTGGTCTTCACACCTAAAAAAAGGTCTGCGAGACCTCTAATGCAGGCAGAGTTTCAGTCTAATTGACAGTCAGTGCTGTGCCTGGGTGGTTTGAGTGTTCTTGGCCCCCTTGCTGACTGCCAGCCCTGAGTCCAGCAAAAAAAAAAAAAAAAAAAAAAAGCCCAGGTTCTTGTTTATAGGGCTGAGGGTATACTTGGATTTGATTTCACATGGCAAAAATCATTAGGGCCTAAACCGGATCCAGCCTCCATCTCTAGATTTATCTAGTTTCTATATTAGTCTTTTGAGGAGCTGGACACAGATATCTTGGGATCTGAACTCGTGGTGTGTGTGAAGGGCCAGAGGTCAGTCACTGTGGAAAATTTCCATGGGAAGCAAGGATGGTTATCAGGACTGTAAGCTAGGCCGTGTGCTGGTCTATATACAATGAGGGATAAAATATACCCCCTTTGGGGTGCATACTGTCAGGAAGACAGTTCAGACAGTATGTCTGAACTGTGATCAGATGAGTAAAATGCATAATCTCTGTGACTTCATTTGTATGGTGAAGGTAAAAAGAGCTGGAGAAATTGCAAGAAAAGCTATGGTAAGATCTGGGTGGGAGATGGAATAATGGGCATTCCAAATTGGGGGAAAGTCCTCAGCCAGAGCATGGAGGTAAGATTCTAAATGTGCTTGAGGAGCAGTGACAGAAGTAAAAGGTTCAAGTCAAATGATGGGAAATCATTTGGAAAGATTGGAAAGAAAGGTTGTGGAGGTCTTCATAACAGCAGAAGAGTTTGCGTGTTGCCAGATGAATAATGGGGGGCCCTGATTTTTCTTTAATTTGCTAATGGTTTCACAGACAAGAAACAAAATCTCCTTGGCAACTCCCGTGTTTCTTCTTTTCTGCAAGGAGAAGGATTTTCAGAGTCAAAGGGACAAAGTGAGCCCCAGAGAGAGGCTCCTCAAGGGAGTCTAGTCCCAGAGAGCCTTTAGCTGCTCTGAGCAACTCCACCTCCTAGTCTCGATCAATAACAGCCCAGAGCATTGTGACGACCTGCAGCTCCAGTTGCAGGACAACTGGTGATGGCTTTGAAAACCCCATGGAGGGTGAAAGGGATGCACACTGCTGCATCACTGAGATCAATGAGTTAAATATTGACTGAGGGCAAGATTCTAGAACAAATGAGGGTTGGTGAGCAATTAGAAAAGGAAGAGAGAACACTTAGCCCCTGCATGGATTCTGGAAAAACCATTTCCCACTCAAGCTCATTTCCTTTGATAGGCTGACTCGATGGGTAGACTAGAATGTTACCCCTACAGTGTATCTGGAGCTCAAAGAAACATTCTCTCACCATACTTTTAGGACAACATGAAGAAATGTGGGAATTCTAGGCGATTTCCGGCTTTCATGTCACTAGATAAACTTTGAAAATTATACATAGCTGGGAGGAAGTGCCAAAATGTGAGATGACAGAATAAGAACTTGTACAGATGTCAAGAGGCTCGTATGATGGACTCGCTATAGCAAAATCAGAGTTTACAAAGACAAGGATGATGTCACCTTTTTAAATTTCAAAATGTAACAGTGTAACTGTTAAGAAGTGTGAGATGTGACTTAAAGGGTTTTAGAGTAAAAGGAATCTCATCATGATCCACGAGTCAAAAGTGTGGTTTGGTTGTTACCAAAAGTATCATGACCTTAAGCTATATTAATAAGAGCATAATGTCTAGAATAAAGGAAGTAAGTGATCGTCTTGTGCAGTAGATCGTCTGTACTGGTCAGACCACACTTGAGGCCCTCTGTTCAATGCAGGCATCATACTTCAAGGGACATGTCAACAAAAGTACAGCCAGAGAAAGAGTGGTGAGAATAGTAAGGGAACTAGCAAATCCCCAGAGAAATTTCTCTACTGTCAGCAAATCATTACTGGGCTCATAGTGAAGAGGAAGCTGGACATTTATTCTGTGTGTGACTCCAAGGGCTCTGAGATCTAATGGGGTGGAAGTTACAGGAAAGTAGATTTGGGCTGAATAGAAGGAAGAGGCTTTTTTTTTCCTTTTTTATAATGAGAAAATGATAATAAAAGTTTTGGCTCATGATTCCAGCCTTTTGAAGTCCTTTTAAAATTTATTACCAACATCTTCAAAAACAGAGAAGAAAAAACTTCCTAATCTCAACATCCTGATATAAACATTTTGCTATGTTTAAGAAGAACTTTCTAATGATTAATAACAATCTCTGAAATTAGAATGGACTAACTCAAATGTAGGCAGCTCGCCGTCACCAGAGATATTTAAGCAGTGACTGGATAATCACTCCTTGTGGGTGATTCAAAGGCAAAGAAAGCATCTGATAAAGGATTGAGCCCAATGACCTCTAGCGTTACTGAGATTCTATGGTGAGCTGGAAAGTCTCATGATAAAGTATTCAGAAAAATATTTTTGAAGCCTCTGTGCAGGGCGATCTGGAGGCAGAGATAATAACTAGTTGAGAGGTACCTACTTTGAGGTACAACTATGTTCGCCTCTGGCCCCAACCCCTACCCCTGACTTGAATCCCCAAATTACAGTGTCAGAAGCCAACTTAATGGTTGCCTAATTCCTCACCCCTATGATCTGCTGCTTGATTCCTTCTGCGGCCTTTGCCAAGTAGTTATCTTGTCTCTGTTTAAATACCTCCAGTGATAGGAATATCTTGTCCTTTCAAAGCTGACCATTGCATAATATTTGGTCATCTTGAACCATCATAAAGTTCTTCCTTAGGTTGAGTCAAAATATGTTTTCCCAGAGCGCATGCCCTTTGTTCCTCTTACAGAGCAAAACAAGATGAATCCATCTTCTATGTGATGATGGTTCCGACATATGAGAACTTGATCCCAAACCACAATCACCCCCTTTTTGATCCCTTCTTCAAGTTCACATACAATGATTCTGGAGTCCTCTCATAGTCCTGGTCTCTGTGCTTCGTGCATGCTCCAGGTTGTTAATCCTCCTGTTCTTTTGTGGTGTCCAAGGCTAAAGACAGTCCTCCACTGTGGTCTAATGAGCAGACAAGAAGGCACAAATGTAATCTTCCACATCCTAGCCCTGAATTCATTAGCATTTCAGGCAGCTAGTGTCAAAAATAATGAACTTACAGGCACCTCACACACCTGAAACCTTTTCACAGAGTCATGTCTCTCCTACCTTACACTTAAGCATTTGGTTTCGATGAACTCGACTACGAAACCTTTACATTTCATTTTCCTGGTTCATTATGGCCTCTTGGGATCTTCCTGAAACCAGCATCATTTACAAATTTGATATACATGCCATCAATGTCCTGATCCAAGTCGTTAGTTACATTATTGGACAGGCCAGGGACCTCCCTTCAAGCCCCCAAAGATCCATTAGTCACCAGCTGTGAATACACCTTTACTGTCCTATCTTCACTTCACGTGTTTTCTTCTTATCCACAAGGACATCTCAAACCAGGACATTCTTAAACAAAGTAAGATTGCATTCTGAAATCCTCTTTGGAAACAAGGAAGCAAGGGAGGGGAAGGGGTACAAAGGGAGCAGAGATGAAAGGAGTTTAACCTTTAGATCTTCCCCTCCTCCCTTTCCCCCAGTCCCATGATGAATTCCATGACCTCAGTCTCCACGAAAGAATTCCCAGCCACCAGCTCAGGTAGAGAAAATTGAAAGAACTGAATTTAGGGTCAGAAAACCTGCATTCAGATCCATCTCTGCTTCTTCCCAGCTGTACAACTTTGAGCAAGTTTGTTAACTTCTCTGAGTCTGTTTACTCATCTGTAAAATAGGGATGCTCATGCAACCCTCATACATAGGGTTGTAGTTAGGATTAAATGGGAAAATAGATGTGAATGTATTTTGTAAACTATAAGCACCATACAAGGGCTTCCCAGGTGGCACTAGTGGTAAAGAACCCACCTGCGAATGCAAGAGACATAAGAGACATGGGTTTGATCCCCGGGTTGAAAAGATCCCCTGGAGGAGAACATGGCAACCCGCTCCAGTATTCTTGCCTGGAGAACCCCATGGACAGAGAAACCTGGTAGGCTACAGTCATAGGGTCGCAAAGAGTCGGACACAACTGAAGTGACTTAGCACAGTACAGTGAAAGTGAAGTCGCTCAGTCATGTTTGACTCTTGGCGATTCCATGGACTGTAGTCTACCAGGCTTCTCTGTCCATGGGATTTTCCAGGCAAGAGTACTGGAGTGGGTTGCCATTTCAAGCACTATACAAATGTAAGATATCATCATCATTGTATGTTGAGTGCCTACTGTGTTCGTCAATATAAGGTATAAAAAGATACATAGGCTATGGTCCTTGCCCTTGAGGAGGTCACAGTTTCGTAGGGGAGACATGAAGTAGAAGCATAGAGCAAATGAGGAAATCAACCCTGAATATTCATTGGAAGGACTGATGCTGAAGCCAAAGCTACAATACTTTGGCCACCTGTTGTGAAGAGCCAACTCATTGGAAAGACCCTGATGCTGGGAAAGACTGAGGGCAGGAGGAGAAGGGGGCAACAGAGAATGAGATAGTTGGATGGCATCATCGACACAATGGACATGAGTTTGAGCAAACTCTGGAAGATAGTGAAGGAGAGAAAAGTCTGGGGTGCTGCAGTATGGGGTCACAAAGAGCTGGACACGACTTAGCAACTGAACAACAAATAGAGCAAATGGCACAAGTTACTATGGTAATTTAGAAAAGCAGAGGTCCCTTCAGACTGGGGGAAATGAAGGAAGGCTTCATGGATTTCCATCTGCACCTCAACGCGTAGCTTGGATCTGACAGAAATGGCTGAAAGAGGACAGCATTCCAGGTGGAGGAACCTGGGAATGGGGACTTATGGAGCGTATTTGTGGGGGCTGGAAGCGGTCCTGTTTGGCTGCAAGAGGCCATGAGGCTGGTTGGCCACATTACAACTTGTTTAGACATGGTCATTTCCTAGCACACACATGACAGAGCACTTGGCCCTTCAGAAGGGGGCCCAGGATTTGAGCAGAGACTCTGAAGTCTGATGTCTGCTACTTCTCAGCTTACCACCTGGGAGAAAAACAACTCTTCTGGAAGGTGGAGGCATCTGAAATGATTCCAGGAAAGTCACCATTTTCCTTATCTGCAGCTGAGAACTAGGTCTCCGGGAAGGGTGGGGACTAAGGCTGCATTTAAATCCTAGGAACCTTCCGCTGGAAGATTAAAGTGTTTTTACTGAATTAGAATTATCCACCATATCTGAAAGGTTTCTTATTTTTCAATTCCATGTGGGGAATAGGGAGGGAGAAAAATAGTTCAAGGACTCTCAAGGTCCATTTCCAGCCAGTTTTCTTTGGAGTTATGCTTGTGATTTGGTGCCACCTGGTGTCCGAGATGGAATATAGCAGCCTCCTCCCTAAGTTGCGAGCTCCGGAGCGCCGCCCAGCATCTATAGGAGGAGGCCAGCTTCCTTCCAGTAGGGTAGAGTCGCTCTGGGGTCTGCGTTAACAGAAAAAAGAGGGAGGAAGAGAAAGTGCTGCTCCAGGCACGCCTCTTGGCCATCCTTTTTTCTGTCACTAAAGCTTCTATATTTTCCTGGAGATGTGTGCTTTCCCAAGGACTAAAGGTTTATGTTTGCTGTGTCCTCCTCCTTCCACCCCCCTCCCACTCACGCTTTCTTACAATGGCTTAAATATCTGTAACAGACGCGACAAGAGCTCTCTTTCAGATCTGACCAAGAGACACTGCTGTGAGCCTCTAGGGTGGCCAAGGGAGGAACAGTGAAGAGGCCTGGTTCCCCCTTGAGCTCGGGCCTAAGGGTTTCCTCCTGCTTGAGTTATACTGGTCTAGAATGACTGAGCTCAAACTTGTCCATAAGAAATCAGCTCCCTGAGGCTACACTTTGCTTCGTGCGCATGCGTGTTTAGTCGGGTCCGACTCTGTGACCCCATGGACTGTAGCCCACCAGGTTCTTCTGTCCGTGGAGTTTTCCAGGCAAGAATACAGGAGTGGGTTGCTATTTCCTTCTCCAGAGGATCTTCCTGACCCAGGGATCGAACTGCATCTCCTGCTTTGGCAAGCGGATTCTGGAAGGAGGCTCCTTAGACTTCCTACAGCCCTTCTAAATGTTTAGGGGAGGGGAAAGAGAGTAGAACAGCACGTGGTCCCCTTTGCCCTCAAACCCCATTCCTGAATAGATTCAAAGCAATCAATAAAACTAAAACTGAACTAGTCTGATGATGCCTCACAATGGGGTAATACTAGAGGGTAGTTTGAGGGGATCACTTGAATTGGGATGGCCAGAGCTGAGTAAGGACAAGCCTAAGCTAGTCAAGATGTGAACCCCTCTGCCACTGCCTGCATTCTCAGGTACCCTTGAAGTCTCGTTTTCTGTTGTGCCCATCTTCTTAGGCACAGCCTTTGCAGGCTCTTCTGAGTGTTGGGAATCTTGGGCAGCTCCCAGTTTGGAGTATGGATTGTGGGTGGGAGCGTGAAAATGGTTGAATTGCAAATGGAAGGAATCAGCTAGTTCAGAATGCTTCCATTCTGCGATCACAAAATATATACGTTCCAGCTATTCCCCGGTCCCTACAATTCAGGGCAGCACAGTGGATGCCCCCTAACTTGACTGGCCAAGAAGTTAACAAATCCCTTTTTATCCTGTAGTTGAGTTACAACCGGGTTGCCATTTAAAAATATATAACATCTGCTAGGAAACGAACAGATAATAAATCTAACAAAAGAACATACAAATAGTTTAGGGGTTAAAACATTTCTCGTCCTATCCTGGACCAACTAAAGGCTCACTATTGGTGAACTTATCTGGTACAGGGCACCCAACCAAGTCCTTTTGTCGGGACAACCTTGCAAAATCAAGTGAGGTCTGAAGTCAGAGCAAGCTGCCTAGACTTCAGCCTGACATAGATCTGGTGAGATTGGCAGTCCCCTGTTGAATCTGCCTCCCACGTTGCCTTCTGGCCTGGCACCCAGCTGCCTTCTGGTTCTGCAGTCCTCTTGACTCCTGGGATCCCTCACTCTTTCCAGCTCCCTGAGAGAGAAGCGCCCCAGTGAAAATCCACCTCCTTCAAATGTCGTTTTGATGGTTTTTAGGACTTATGTTTCCATGTGCTTATGAATTTAACTGACAAAAAAATTTTTTTTGGATTCGAAACTGCTTCTGAAAATCTGAATCCTAGGTAGCTGTTCCTATCATTCTCACTGGTATGTCGTTTAGTCCCCTAAAGTGGCCATGTGACCTTGATGGCAAACGCCATCTTTCTAAGAAAGCAGCCTTTGCTGCATTAGCTCCTCGGACGGCTGCTCGCGCTCTGTCTTTTCCGATTTCAAAGCCTTTAGACCGCCCACCGAGACCCTTTTTCCGGTCTGAGAAGCCTGGAAGGCTCTCAGGTCATTTGTGGAACAGATGTGATTGACACCGTCGATGCCTAATGAATGCTCGTCTCCTTCCCAGCTCGGATTACTAGTTCCGCTCTCGTTCCCAGCTTCTTTTTGATGACTCATCCCTCAAATTCTTCGCTCAGTGTCCTTCCTAATACCCGCCCCGCCCGTTCTTTCTCTCTTTGCTCCTAGTTGTCCTCCACCCTTGGGAGAATGGTTTTTGTGAATCCTATCGGGTCTAGTCTTTACAGTGTACTTGAACCATATATAAGCAAAAAACGGAATTTCCGTGCAGGAACGTGAAGGTTTTTTTCCTTATAAGGAGCTTAACCCGTCACTGTTCTTTCAGCTTTCCCTTTCTTGTGATGGGGTGGCTTTCTGCCTCTGTTTCCAGCTCAATGCCAAACCCCAGGCGGCTCTGAGTTCCAAGCAAAGGTCAAGCAGCCCCGCTCCCATGGCTGGCCTCGCAGAGGGAGGAGTCAGGGGAGACAAGACTAGGGTTGGAAGTTTTCAAACATTTCTGTGAGTCTCTTGGGCATCTACATCAGGCCACATGTGACAACTGCTTGGGACTGCAGCCCCAAAGAGGAAACAGACCTTGATCGTTAATGGTGTGGGGAGGGGAGGGAAGTGGGCGATGGGAAGGGGGTGAGAAAAACAAGTAGGGGGCTGAAACCGAACTTAAAAGCTGTCCTGCACCCAGTCCACTTACACAGATGAATGCATGGACTTCCACCTGGGTAAGGATCCTCACAGCATGCTTTGCTGGTTAGAGTCAAGTGAAGCAAGCATTAATAGTAGATCTGTACTAGAAAGTGGGAAAGGGACTGGCTAAATGTGTCCCCTTTGGGCATTTGTAGGCTCAGTTGCTCGCTCTTGTTTACACGCTCATCACTGCTTACCCCTGCTCTCTCTTAGGCCACAGCTAAAACCTGTGATTGAAAGCTTCAGTTCGCCTAGGTTTAACACTGCCTGTATAGGGCTTTGTAGGTAGTGGGTGCACAACAAATTCCCTGGAGACTCAGGAACCACCCCATCTGCAAAGTGCTCTCAGCTATTCAGAGGGAGCTTATGCACTTTGGTATTGTGTCTCTGGGAAGAAAGAGTAGTTTGTCACTTGGGGAAAAGAAGTTGCTGAGAAATATGTAAGGCACCTTCCTTTTCTGTTCACTCCTCATCAGCCCCGCTGCTTTCCTTTTGGAGGACCCTTGGCTAAGTCCCATCCACAGCTCATTTGCATTGTCCAGGCTTGCCCCTCTGGCCTCTGAGAGGAATGTAGCCAATGAATAAGAAAGAAGCGGCAGGCTTTCTGCCCCTGCTGGTATGAAGAGCAAGTAGGGACACAAATACTATCCCTTCCTCAGCTCTGCTTCCACCTCCTCTCCTTCATCAAAAAACAATCCGGAAGCATTTCTCTACTCAAAACTCTGTCTGCCCTCATTAGTTTACACACAGCCCTTGCCCTGACCATCAAAGGCAACAAGGGCTAAGTGACACCAAAAATGCAGAAAGCACACATGGAGATGGGGGAGAGAAGTGGGTTAATGTGGTAAAATGTGTAGTCCAGAGATATTTATGCCAGTGACACATCTGGGGATAAGTGCAGTTTGTGGCTAAGAAATCAGGATAAATGCATGTAATTGTGATGAAAAGTGGAGGTGGGCAGTTGTGAGAGTTTTAGACCTAGGTGGATTGGGACAAGCAAAGCTATTGCCTCTTAATCGTAAAAGGATTTCTAGAGGAGGTGGGATTTCAGAAATAGGTAAGTGACAACCAAATGGCCATAGGGTATTTACATCCTGGATGGGAGTAGATTTAGATGGAGTAGACTTTGATCAGGAAAGCTTGAATAACTGCTGATTGTTATTCTTTTTCCTCTTCTCTTTTCAGTGCACATTTGTTGAGTGCCAACTCTGTCCTAGATACTGGGAACATAAAAACAAGAATGATAGCAGGGACTTCCCTGGTGGTCCAGTGGTTAGGGGTCCACCTTGCAATGCATGGACACAGGTGCTATCCCTGGTTGGGGAACTAAGATCCCACATTCTGCAGAGTAACTAAGTCTGAATGCTGCATCTACCAAAGCCCAGGCACTCTGGAGCCTGTGTGCCGCAGCTAGAAAGTCTGTGCACCACAATAAAGGATCCTACATGACCTAATGAAGATCCTGCAAGCCACAACTAAGACGCGATGCAGCCAAATGAATAACAAATAAATAATGTGCTTAAAAAACAGAATGATAGCAAGTAGTTGAGTACATACTATATGCCCCATTCTGTGTTAAGCACATTATCTTATTTATGTCTCACATGGGCCTTATGATGTAGGTATCATTATTATGCACATGCTGCAGATGAGCAAACTGTGGTTCAAAGAGATAAAGTGACTTGCCCCAAGATCACACATCTGGCTGCAAGTGGAAGTGGTGAGATTTGAATCTAGGTAGTTAGAATCTAGAGCCCATGAATTTAATCGGCGTGCTTTACCTAATCTGCTAGTTGGATACTGATAGAAATGAAACTCCTTTGATGGCAAGGGAAGCTAGAATATGGAGGGCCAGGACTTTGAAAGCAGACCAGGTAAAGTAGAAGATCCCAGAAGCAGCAGCAGAACCCCCAGCCAGTTGTTTAGACAGGCAGGTACAGCAAGCATCAGGGTAACCAGGATGCAGCAGACACAAGAAGCCCAGACTGGCAGGTGGTTGGTAGCCAGAATTTCTGGCAGCCAGTGACAGAGGCTATGCCATGGGGTCTGGGCTTTCAGAGCATGATGCCAGATGTCAAAAGGTCTGGCAAGAGCTGGATAAAGCACTATTCTAGCAAAGACTAAGTGGCCATACAGGGCACCAAGGTAAGACTGAAGAGCTGGGGGCACCTGAATGAGGCTTAAAGGAAGGGCCCTAGGAAACAGCCCAGTTATTAGAACTAGGAATCAACTCCATTCATTCATCCTCCCATCTGTTCTTTCAACAACATATCTTGAGCTCTCACTATGTTTTAAGTGTTATGCTAGGCTCTGGGGTAAGGCACAGTCTATTGGGGTGTGAGTCAGAACTATAAAACAGATAACTACAAAACAATGATTAGTTCTATATTAGAGGCATGAACAGACTCTGTGTGGAGGAGGTAGGAGACTAACTTTCCTTGGGAGAGTTCACAAAGAATATTAACTCTGAGCTGGGTCTTCAAAGAAGAGGGGAAATTTCCCAGACTCAAGTGTTAGGGAGGATTTCAGGCAGAAGGAATATCATGAGCCAAGGTATAAAATATTGAAAGAGGAGGCTACATTTGGAGAACAATAAGCAATTCATACTGGATCATGGGGTATACAGTAGGGATGAGGGGGGATATAAATCTGAAGAAGACTTGAGGCCAGATTATGAAGGCTGTTGTGGGTGCTGCTTGACAATCTTGGACATTTTCCTACAAGTAAAGGAGACCCAGCTGCAGTCTTTATGTTGATAATTGATGGGATTGCATTGAGGTGTTTCAGGAAGACTACGGGAGAAATAGTGTCCAGATGTACTGGAGGCAGGCAGATAACTCAGGAGGTTATTGCAATTGTGCAGGTAAAAAATGATGGGAGCTTGAATTAAGGTAGTGACAGCAACTATTAGTTCAGGAAAATATTTCTGAGGGAGAACTGACAAGACGCAGTGACTGATGTGGTGAATGATTGGGGAAAAGGAGTCACGGACAGTGCCAAAGATTTCATTGACAGCTGGATCTATAGTGACATCATTCACATAAAGATTGGAATATAGGGTGAGGAGTGGGCTTTACAAGAGGAGATACAAACTTCAAACTAGAAAGCTCATCAGTTTGAGGTATGCTGAGTTGGAGGTGCCTAGTGCTGTGCTGGTAAATGTTTAACTACCAGCTCTGAGTGCTGGAGGAGATCCTTAATTTACTGATTTCGGTGATGTAAATACACTCACCATAGCCAACTTCATACTGGAGGAGCCTGGAAGGCTGCAGTCCATGGGATCACTGAGGGTCGGACATGACTGAGCGACTTCACTTTCACTTTTATGCATTGGAGAAGGAAATGGCAACCCACTCCAGTGTTCTTGCCTGGAGAATCCCAGGGATGGGGGAGCCTGGTGGGCTGCCGTCTATGAGGTCGTACAGTCAGACACGACTGAAGCGACTTAGCCTTAGCTTAGTGTGACATCAACCCACTCACAAAATTCCTGAAAATGTAACACTCAGTCTCAGGGACCCAGTAAGGACTTTGCCAGGTAACCAGGGGTACAGGATTCTGATGGCATTATTTAAATAATTTTGAGACCATACCACTGGATTTAGTTAAGATTTTCAAAACTCCAGTGGAAAAGCTAATGGGTTCATTAAACTGCTAACCCCAAATCAAGCAGAGTAAGAATGAATTATATGGCACTGAATGAAGGATGATTATGGCTTTTGTTTGGAGTATTGCTGCTGGATTTAAGGAACCCCTTTCTCTTTTCTCTTAAGTTAGCTATACTAATAACTAGTAAACTGTACTTTTGTAAACAGAAATGAAACCTTTCTCCCTGACTGATTTCTCCAGAATTTGAAACTCTTGAGTATTCTTATTTCCATGACAGTATAATTATTTGCATAAGTTCAATAAGAATCTGTCCTCCTTATAACAGGACATAATTAGAAACATTGCATACATAACCCAAGATGTTGATCGGAATGTCATATTTGAAAATAATGTGCTAGGATCAGATATGACTAGACAGTTTTACAGAACAGACTCTGTGGGAGAGGGAGAGGGTGGGAAGATTTGGGAGAATGGCATTGAAACATGTAAAATATCATGTATGAAACGAGTTGCCAGTCCAGGTTCGATGCACGATACTGGATGCTTGGGGCTGGTGCACTGGGATGACCCAGAGGGATGGAATGGGGAGGGAGGAGGGAGGGTTCAGGATGGGGAACACATGTATACCTGTGGCGGATTCATTTTGATATTTGGCGAAACTAATACAATTATGTAAAGTTTAAAAATAAAATAAAATTAAAAAAAAATAAAATTAAAAAAAAAAAAGATTGACTTTATAGAACAATGCTTACAAAGTCCTCTTGAAAAAACTGTCCTGGTACCTGGCTTACAGATTTCCCATATTTACAGGTGAATAAAGATCACTTCTTGCAAGGAAGGCCCAGGATCTTGGGCTATTTGGGGGATCTCAAGAAAGGAGGAATTCACCTACATCTATAAGTACTGCAAGTGAAATTTGGTGCCAAGTTCTTGGCTTGGCTTCAAGAAGGCCTTTGAAAGTCTAATGTGGAATTCTTTATGAAAAGTTCCAGGAAAGCAAACTTTAAAAAGTGTATGTGGTCAATTACCATTTTTTGCTGTATTTATGTAAATAATCAGGCCAAATCTAATGAGATGAGATGTAGTTTGTAAACAAGAATCGGAAAAGTTGGGGGTGACTGTAGAGAGAAATCTCGTGTTCCATAGAAAACTATACTACACCTCTGTTGGTTATTAGATTGTAGTCCTGTTTGTTGTCTTTGAACAGTTTTTCACCTCTTAGTAAACTACATTTTATTTTCTACTTTGTTGTCTACCTGTAAATTGGACTGAATCCTGTCAGCTTGCACATTTTGTCAGTCCTTACCAGCTTCTTAATTCTTCTAGTTCCCCTCAATATCTGGCATTTCCAATTTACAAACTGGCATTTCCAAATTTTCTCTCACCCTCTTGACTTGGTGCTGCTGAGAACTAAAACATCACTGTTCAGGTCCTTACTGGGATTCAAGGTTGTCTGGTAGCTGACCTTCCCCCATGATCTAACGAAGCTATGTAAGCTGAAGCTGGACAACTTAATGTAAACCTCAAAGGGGCATCACCACAGGAGATCATATATAGGCAACCTTTGTGCCTGCGGCTGTGTGGGTCACTCAGGAAGTTCACTGAACACTTGCATCTTTCATGTTCTGCTCCAGGAAACAAACATGCAAACTTCAAGCTAGAAAACCCATCAGATTGCCAGTGGTGTCCTCATTCCACTAGGGTAAGGAAATCTTTGAGCCCAATATATAGACATCTTCTTGACTGGCTACTTTCTGGACTCAGAAACTGGGTTTATAATCTGCTCCAACCACTAAGCTTTGTAGTTATTTTATTTCCACAGAAATTCCCCTCATTAAATGCCCAATGGCTCGTATCATCCAGCAAATATCCTCTACTTCTTAGTCTTAACATATGGTTCAACTGGCATCTAATAAACAAAAGGTGACCAGAAGAGAAATGGCCTTAAATTCTTTAGAGAAAAGAATAATATCTTTTCTTTGGTCTGTCCAGTTCAGTCTTGGCAAATAATTTTTTTTTTTTTGGTTGCACTGAGTCTTTCCTGCAGGGTACAAGCTCTTCATTGTGGTATGCAGGCTTCTCTGGTTGCAGCACACAGGCTCTCTAGTTGTGGTTCAGTTCAGTCCAGTTCAGTCGCTCAGTAGTGTCCAACTCTTTGTGACCCCACGAACTGCAGCACGCCAGGCCTCCCTGTCCATCACCAACTCCTGGAGTCCACCCAAACTCATATCCATTGAGTCGGTGATGCCATCCAGCCATCTCATCCTCTGTCGTCCCCTTCTCCTCCTGCCCTCAATCCCTCCCAGCATCAGGGTCTTTTCCAATGAGTCAACTCTTCGCATGAGGTGGCCAAAGTACTGGAGTTTCAGCTTCAGCATCAGTCCTTCCAATGAACACCCAGGACTGATCTCCTTTAGAATGGACTGGTTGGATCTCCTTGCAGTCCAAGGGACTCTCAAGAGTCTTCTCCAACACCGCAGTTCAAAAGCATCAATTCTTCAGCGCTCAGCTTTCTTCACAGTCCAACTCTCACATCCATACATGACCACTGGAAAAACCATAGCCTTGACTAGACGGACCTTTGTTGGCAAAGTAATGTCTCTGCTTTTGAATATGAGGAACTAAAAAGCCTCTTGATGAAAGTGAGAGTGAAAAAGTTGGCTTAAAGCTCAACATTCAGAAAACAAAGATCATGGCATCCGGTCCCATCACTTCATGGGAAATAGATGGCGAAACAGTGGAAACAGTGTCAGATTTTATTTTTCTGGGCTCCAAAATCACTGCAGATGGTGACTGCAGCCATGAAATTAAAAGACGCTTACTCCTTGGAAGGAAAGTTATGACCAACCTAGATAGCATCTTCAAAAGCAGAGACATTACTTTGCCAACAAAGGTCCGTCTAGTCAAGGCTATGGTTTTTCCAGTGGTCATGTATGGATGTGAGAGTTGGACTGTGAAGAAAGCTGAGCGCCGAAGAATTGATGCTTTTGAACTGCGGTGTTGGAGAAGACTCTTGAGAGTCCCTTGGACTGCAAGGAGATCCAACCAGTCCATTCTGAAGGAGATCAGCCCTGGGATTTCTTTGGAAGGAATGATGCTAAAGCTGAAACTCCAGTACTTTGGCCACCTCATGCGAAGAGCTGACTCATTGGAAAAGACTCTGATGCTGGGAGGGATTGGGGGCAGGAGGAGAAGGGGATGACAGAGGATGAGATGGCTGGATGGCATCACTGATTCGACGGACGCGAGTCTCAGTGAACTCCGGGAGTTGGTGATGGACAGGGAGGCCTGGCGTGCTGTGATTCATGGGGTCGCAAAGAGTCGGACACGACTGAGCGACTGATCTGATCTGATCTAGGCTGGTCGTAAATTTCCTTCCAAGGAGTAAGCGTCTTTTAATTTCATGGCTGTAGTCACCATCTGCAGTGATTTTGCAGTCCCCCAAAAAAAGTCTGACACTGTTTCCACTGTTTCCCCATCTATTTCCCATGAAGTGATGGGACCAGATGCCATGATCTTTGTTTTCTGAATGCTGAGCTTTAAGCCAAATTTTTCACTCTCCTCTTTCACTTTCATCAAGAGGCTTTTTAGTTCCTCTTCACTTTCTGCCATAAGGGTGGTGTCATCTGCATATCTGAGGTTATTGATATTTCTCTCGGCAATCTTGGTTCCAGCTTGTGCTTCTTCCAGCCCAGCGTTTCTCATGATGTACACTGCATATAAGTTACATAAGCAGGGTGACAATATACAGCCTTGATGTACTCCTTTTCCTATTTGGAACCAGTCTGTTGTTTCATGTCCAGTTCTAACTGTTGCTTCCTGACCAGCATATAGGTTTCTCAACAGGCAGGTCAGGTGGTCTGGTATTCCCATCTCTTGAAGAATTTTCCATAGTTTATTGTGATCCACACAGTCAAAGGCTTTGGCATAGTCAATAAAGCAGAAATAGATGTTTTTCTGGAACTCTCTTGCTTTTTCAATGATCCAGTGGATGTTGGCAATTTGATCTCTGGTTCCTCTGCCTTTTCTAAAACCAGCTTGAACATCTGGAAGTTCATGGTTCACATACTGCTAAAGCCTGGCTTGGAGAATTTTGAGCATTACTTTACTAGCATGTGAGATGAGTGCAATTGTGCGGTACTTTGAGCATTCTTTGGCATTGCCTTTC
This sequence comes from Bubalus bubalis, assembly GCF_019923935.1. Taxonomy (NCBI): domain Eukaryota; kingdom Metazoa; phylum Chordata; class Mammalia; order Artiodactyla; family Bovidae; genus Bubalus; species Bubalus bubalis. Next base: position 63,170,386 of record NC_059181.1, read on the forward strand.
TTTGGGATTGGAATGAAAACTGACCTTTTCCAGTCCTGTGGCCACTGCTGAGTTTTCCAAATTTGCTGACATATTGAGTGCAGCACTTTCGCAGCATCATCTTTCAGGATTTGAAATAGCTCAACTGGAATTCCATCACCTCCACTAGCTTTTTTCCACCTTAGGAAACAAGAAAAAAAAGATCAAATCCAAAGGGCAGAAATCAGTGAAATTGAAAACAAGAAATCAAATATAGAAGATCAACAAAAATAAGCTGAGTTTTTGAAAAGATTAATAAAATTGATAAGCCTCTAGCCAGGCTAACTATAGCTACCTAAGTAAAGAAGGAGAGCACAAATTACTAATGTCAGAAATGAAAGAGGGATCATTGTAAACAGATAATAAAGGAATATCACAAACAACTATGCCCACAAATATGTCTACTTAGATGAAATAGACCAATATCTTGAAACACACAAGCAGCCAAAACTCACACAAGGAGAAATAGACAATCTGAATAGGCTAATTTATCAATGAAATTGAGTCAATACCCTCCCCCCAAAACAGAAAACACCAGATCCAGATGAGTTCACTAATGAATTCACCTAAAGTTTTAAGGAAGTAATTATACCAATTCTCTACAATCTCTTTTAGAGCACAGAAGGAAAAGGATTACTTCCTAACCCATTCTATGAGGCCAGCACTACTTTAATATTAAAACCAGAAAAAGACATTGCTAGAAAAGAAAACTACAAACAAATATCTCTCATGAACATAGATGCAAAAATCCTCAATGAAATATTAGCAAACCAACTTCAGCAATATATAAAAAGAATTATACACCATGACCAATGAGGTTTTATCCCAGGTATGCAAGACTGATACAACATTCAAAACTCAAATAATGCAGCCAATCACATGAATAAATTAAAAAATAAAAATTGCACAATCATATCAGTAGATGCAGAAAAAGATTTGATTAAAATCCAACACTGATTCATGATAAAAAAGAAAAAACCTCTCAATAAATTCCTCAGTAAATTCTTAGGAATAGAGGCAAATTTCCACCAGTTGATAATTAATACCAAAATACCTACAACTAACATTATACTTAATGACAAGAAACTTGAAGCTTCTCCACCAAGATTAGGAACAAGGTAAGGATGCCCCCTTTCATCACTCCTTTTCAACACTGTTCTGGCAGTTTTAGCTAATGCAATAAAACAAAAAAAGAGAAGAAAAATTATACAGATTGGAAACAAAGAAATAAAACTATCTTTGTTTGCAAATGACATAATATGTAGAAAATCCAAAAGAATCAACAACAACAACAAAACTCCTGGAACTAATAAGCAATTATAGCAAGGCTAATATACAAAAGTCAGTCACGGACTTCCCTTGTGGCTTACTGGATAAGAACCTGCCTGCCAATGCAGGGCACAAAGTTTCAATCCCTGGTCTGGGGAGATTCCACATACTGTGGAGCAACTAAACCCACGTGCCACAACTAGTGAAGCCCTCGAGCTGCAACTACTGAAGCCCATGTGCCTAGAGCCTGTGGTCCACAACAAGAGAAGTCACTGCAATGAGAAGCCTGTGCGCTGCAATGAAGAGTAGCCTGTGCTTGCCACAACTCGAGATAGGTCGTGCAAAGCAATGAAGACCCAGCAGTCAAAAACTAACTAAATAAATAAATTTAAAAAGTCAGTCACTTTCCTAAATACCAGTATGAATACATGAAAAATAGAAATTGAAGACACAATATCATTTACATTGCTGCTGCTGCTAAGTCGCTTCAGTCGTGTCCAACTCTATGCGACCCCATAGACAGCAGCCCACCAGGATCCCCTGTCCCTGGGATTCTCCAGGCAAGAACACTGGAGTGGGTTGCCATTTCCTTCTCCAATGCATGCAAGTGAAAAGTCAAAGTGAAGTCGCTCAGTCGTGTCCAACTTTTCGCGACCCCATGGACTGCAGCCTACCAGGCTCCTCCGTCCATGGAATTTTCCAGGCAAGAGTACTGGAGTGGGGTGCCATCACCTTCTCCAATCATTTACATTAGCACCCTCAAAAATAAAATACTTAGATATAAATCTAAAAAAAAAAGTATAAGATATATATAAGGAAAATTGCAAAACTATGAAGAACAAAAGTGAATAAAAACTAAATAAATAGAGGGACTTCCCTGGTGGTCCAGTGGCTGACTACATGCTCCCAGTGCAGGGTGCCTGGGTTCGATCCCTGCTTAGGGAATTAGATCTCACATGCCTCAACTAAGAGTTTGTGTGTGCAACTAAAGATCCCCCATGCCACAACTAAAAAGATCCCATATACCGCAACAAAGATTGAAGATCCTACATGTGGCAACTCAGACCTGGTGCACTCAAATAAATAAATAAATATATATATATTTTAAAAGTTTGTTCTTTAAATAAATAAATGAAGAAATGCTCCATGTTCATGAAGCAGAAGACTCAATATTGTCAAGATGTCCGTTCTTCCCAACTCGATGTATATATTCAAAGAAATCCCAATCAAAATCCCAGCAAGTTATTTTATGGATATCAGCAAATTGATTGTAAATATACATGAAGAAGCAAAAGACCCAGAATAGCCAACACAATACTGAAGAAGAACAAAATTGGAGGACTGACACTATTCAATGTCAAGACTTACTGTAAAGCTACAGCAATCAAGAATTGTGGTTTTGGTGGAAGAACAGACAAAAAGATCAATGGAACAGAATATAAAGCCCAGAAATTGATCCACATAAATAAAGCCAACTCATCTTTGACAAAGTAGCAAAGGCAATACAATGGAATAAAGATAGTGCTTTCAACAAGGGTTGGAACAACTGGACATCTGTATCCAAAAAATGGATATAGGGACTTCCCCAGTGGTCCAGTGGCTAACACTCCACTCTTTCATTACAAGATGTATGGATTCCCCTGATTGGGGAACTAAGATCCCTTAAGCCATGCAGTGTGACCAAAAAATAAAAAAAGAAAATTCTTAGGAAACAACATAGGCAAAAAATCTAGATGACTTTTGGTATGACACTGACTTAAAAAAAATAATTTTATTAATTTATTTTGGCTGTGCTGGGTCTTCATTGCAGTGTGGGCTTTTCTCGAGTTGCAAGGAGTGGGGGCTACTCTCTGTTTCAGTGCACAGGCTTCTCATTACGGTGGCTTTGCTTGTTGTGGAGCATGGGCTGTGGGGCGCTCAGGCTTCAGTAGCTGCAGCACGTGGGCTCAGTAGTTTTGGTTCCCAGACTCTAGATCACAGGCTCAGTAGTTGTGGCACACCAGCTTAGTTGCTCCAAGGCATGTGGGATACTCCCAGACTAGGGAGCAAACCCATGTCTCCTGCATTAGCAGGTGGATTCTTAACCACTGAGCCACCAGGGAAGCCCAGCAATGACTTTTTATAATACCAAAGGCACAATCCATGAAAGAAAGAACTGACAAGCTTACGATTAAAATGAAAAACTTCTACTCTGTAAAATAATGTCAAGAGAATGAGAATACAAGCTACAGACTGGGAGAAAATATTTGCCAAAGACACATCTGATAAAGGACTGTTATTCAAAATATGCAAAAAAAGAAAGAAAGAAAGAAAACCTCTTAAAACTCAATGGTGAGGAAACAACCCAATTTAAAAATGGGCCAAAGACCTTAACAAACAGCTCATCAAAGAAGATAACCAAATGGCAAATAAGCATACAAAAATATACTCTACATGTATACCATCAGGGAAATGCAAATTAAAACGAGATACCACTACACACTTGTTAGAATGCCCCAAAGCTGAACACTAACACTACCAAATGCTGGTGAGGATATGAAACAACAGGAACTCTCATTCATTGCTGGTGAACATGCAAAATGGAAGACACTTTGTGCCGGGGTCCAGCCCTAGCTGATCCAGGGTATTCGAAGGAGAGATGGCATAGGCGAGGGTCAGGAAACAACTGCTTAATTACACGTTAATTAAGGATACAAAGAGTAATAGAATGAGGATAGCTCAGTAGGAAAATTCAGTGGAGAAAAGAGGCTGAGTAGCTTGGTTTACGCAGGAGACCAATAAAACTTCAAGACAAGAAGTTTGCACCACTTACGTAGGCCGCAGGCGTCCTTCCGTTCTCCCGAAGGAGAGGAGACACTGAGGCCTCCCTGGTCGGATCTTAGAAGCCCAGGCATAATTAGCAAGCATGGTGGGTTCCGCGCTCCAGATGGAGACTCAGCTAGAATTTGGGAGAGAGAGTAACATGGGGAGACCAAGTTTCTGTGAACAAGGCCCGCACTTTATTTTCCAAAGTAGTTTTTATACCTTAAGTTATGCATAGAGAATAATGGGGGAAGGGGTGGAGTCATGCAAGGACAGCAGTTCCTGGTTCTAATTGAAGCCAGGCTTTCAAACTTATCATATGCAAAAGTTCAGGTGATTGACATCATCTTCTGGCCCGGAGGCCTGTTAACATTTTAAGAAACTTATCTTTCTCTAAAGGTGATTATTCCAAAGTCAGGCGCCAGCCTTCCAAAAAGCATTGGACAAAGCGGCATTTTACATTTCTATACACCCATTATATCAATCAATACACTGCCAAGGACACAGTAGGTAAGGAGTATGGAGACTTAGCAGCAAACATTGGCCCAACAAGTGAAAAACCCTTCACCAATACAATTTCTAATCAATCTTTTAACTACTCAAAGGAATCTGTGTTTAGGCAGTTTAGAACATCTTCTGCCTCTCACAGTTGGGAGGCTCTGAACAATCACATGTGGCCGGAAAAACCCATTCAGGCAGGCTAGAGGATTTCCAAAGGAGTTTGTAGGTTGAAACACTGTCACACCCAGGAATTATTAACTGGAGCTGTAAGCTAACTCTTTTTTTCAGAGAGAGGTAGTGGGGGACAGCCCCCTGTAAAGTCAGAGGTGTAGGTGAAAGCACAAAGCAGAAAGTAGGCAGACTCTGGTTTGGGGGGTAGATGCTCAAGAATTTCCAGGGGGACTCCTGAGGCTCGATCCCGCCTTTGCGTATGCCGAGCCTCCTTCCTCATGACCTTTGTCATGGGCGGAGTTCCTCACGCTGGCTCCCGGCAGTGATAGAATTCCAGTTGAGCTATTCCAGATCCTGAAAGATGATGCTGTGGAAAGTGCTGCACTCAATATGCAATATGCACTCAATATGCAATATGCACTCAATATGCAATATGCACTCAATATGCAATATGCCGGCTCCCGGCATCTCCCCCTTTTTATTTCTTAAAACAGCCAGATTCAGCTCAGTCGCGAGCTTCTGAATTTTCTGCCGAAGAATCCTGACAATACAAGGAAGAATGATTATGAGAAGATTAGACAGAATGTTTTTTCCAGAAATAAAAGTTAGAGAAGGTGTGAAAAAAGTCATTAGCTGCCCCAGCGGCAGTAAAATCCAGTCGAGAGTGTTCCAGGGTCTGTATTTGATTATGAAGTTTCCCTAAGTCCAGGCCAATGTCAGAGCTGTTCCAAACACCTGAGATATGATTTTTGATTTTTTCCCATTCATAATCTGTCTCATTTACCTTTAAAGATGTCACGCATATCCACCGGTAATCAGCGTGGCAAGACAGAGCCATTTTCACTTTTAAAGCCTGTAAATCAGTCCCAATATGCATTATTGCCTCTTCTAAGGCGTCTACTCTCATCTCTAATTTCCTATCTATAGCTTCCTGTGTTGCTAGAGTTAGTGAAACATTTTTAGACATGGTATCAACATATTGGGCAGTATGCACTTGTTGAGTCAATGATATTGCTGCCACAGTAACAGAAGTAATTGCGGTTATTAAAGCTGATATTCCTAAAATAAGTAAGCCCACAAATCGTCGCAATCGCATTAAATCCTGAAGTTGTTGTAATACAGCAAGACTATAGTTATATCAATAAGTGGTTACATTATAAGATAAGGTGGACGTTGTAACACTACAAAGGAGCAAACATTATATTGAGGGTTTAAACAAGATGAGAGCATACATTGTTCACAGGTCACTACATTGGGTCCACCAGCTTAAAGTCACATGTACATTAAGTTTTCCAGAATCGTTGGTAAAGAGAAAAACATAAGGAGAGGGTAGACAAGCCAAATCAGAATAAGTAGAATTATTTTCTGGTTGGAGTTCGCGCTGCAGCAGCCCGTCGGTCCCGCCGGGATCTCGATGTTTATCTTGCCTCCCCTTCTGGTGGGCTCCTCTTTTGTGATCGAAGCAATGGGTGAACTGGATGTCTGGGGGCCTGCAACATGGCGAATCAGCCTGTCTAAATTGGAGAATCTGCATTCTGTGGAAAAATACACACACATCCTCGACCGCTAGTTAATAATGGGTCAGGACCCTTCCATTGTCCTGAGAGGAGGTCCTTCCATTTGACTAATGGTTTTGCATTTAATTGCTCCAGGCACCAATGACAAAGCACTGCAGTAGTTCCGGCCGAAATCAGTATTTAGAATATTTATTACGAAAAGAGCATGTTGCAAGATTTGATGGGGAGAACTATACTTAAACTCCCCTTCTTTTAGTTTTTGAATTTGGATTTTTAATGTTTGATGCGCTCTTTCAACAATGGCTTGTCCCTGTGGGTAATAAGGGATGCCTGTATTATGTTTAATTTGAAACTTTATACAAAATTTCTGAAAAGACTTAGAAGTGTAAGCAGGAGCATTGTCAGTTTTCAAAGCTTTTGGCAGGCCCAAATATGAAAAACAAGTAAAGAGATGTTGTATCACATCTTTACCTGCCTCTCTGGTACGAGCAGTTGTAATAATAACGTGATAAAAGGTATCTACAGTTACATGAACAAAAGACAGTTTTCCAAATGAAGAGACATGAGTTACATCCGTCTGCCAGAGTACGTTAGGTTTGAGACCATGAGGATTAACTCCCATAGGTAGACTATTATAAACAGTGGGGCAGTGTAGGCAAGAACGCACAATCTCTCGAGCAGTCTCTCTGGGAATTTGGAATTGATATCTTAAAGCAGTAGCATATTGATGATGAAGTGAGTGAGAGGCTCTGGCTTCCTCAATCACAGTAGCCACTGTATTTCTGGTTAACAAGTCAGCCAAATCATTAAAGGCATTTAAAGGGCCGGGCAATCCGGAATGAGCCTGAATATGTCCAATGAAAAATATTTTATTTCTTTTCCAAATTTGTTGCTGTAACTTAGTTAACAAATGAAATATGGTAGTTTTATTTTCAGGCAGGACCGCAGTCTCAATGTGTGGAAACAGCCTGACCACATACTGAGAATCAGAGTAAAGATTAAATTCCCCATCTGCAAACATAGCAAAAGCCTCTATGACTGCTGTTATTTCAGCTCTTTTAGCTGAAGTTTTTTGTGTTTTTAAAACTTTTTGGTGATTTTTAGTAACTATGAAGGCTTTACCATTTGCTGACCCATCAGTAAAAACTATTTGAACATTTGGAACAGGAGATTGTTTATATCTGACAGGAAAATTAACTGGATGTCTGGATATAAAATTCAGCAAAACATGTGAAGGAAAATGATGCAAAAATTTTTGACCAAAATAGTTTCCTATAGCAATCTGCCAATTTTCAAACATTAGAAGCACATCAAGTTGTTCTTTATTATATGGAATTACAATTTCTGATGGCTCTTTACCAAATAATTCAATGTTCCGCTTTTTTCCTTTAATATCAAAGTAGCTATCAATCCTGGATAAGAAGCTGCTACTTTTTTAGTTTGAGCGGGAAGATGGACCCACTCTAGGGGGCCGTTTTGCCATAAAACCAATTTTTTGTCTGGCTTCCCCAATTACACCTATGGGGGTTTTATGGCAAAGGAATTGTCAAGCAGTTGTCAATTTAATTTTTTAATTTTTAAAATTTACATTTTAACAACATGAATTTAGAGATATGTTAATTTAGGTCTAATGTTTAGTTTAGGTCTCTGTATAAATTTAAATAATAAATGTATAACCTCCTTATCTCATTTTAGTATACAGATATACCTAAATGCAAAATGTATTTATATATGTATTTATATATGGCAACAAGTATAAACTTATTGACATATATATAAATCAATATACTTGAATTAATCTTTATAATTAATATATTAATTAATATATATACTACAGCAATACAACACGTACACAGCTAATACCAACCAACACAAACCAATGCACTGCAATAATACATGTCACACATATATAATAATACAGTATATAGAACATATATCACAGTACATCAATCCATACCAATTAATATCAGCCACTCACACATTATATTACTGCAATATATATTTAATTATACAGTATATATATATAATATGCATATATAGTATACATATTAATTTATATACAAATTAATCAAGTATAGATCTATAAATAGAATTAGGTATACCTTTATTATATTTTATTTATACCCATACCTAACTAGGCAAACTGTAATTATGTAAAATATTTATATTATGTATTTATAACAACATATAAAGTATTGTTAATTGTACCGCCTGTTGATAACTAAGAAATTGAGAAAACCCTTCTCTGAGTATCTCCTATTTGAGACAGCACGTCCCTCCCCCATAGGGTAAAGTGGAGCATAGGAACTACATAGGGTTGGAAAGTTCCACAGGTATCCTCAAACTTCCAATCTAACATTTTTGAACTTTTAACTACTGTGGGGGCTTGAGGGCAAATGAAACAAAATTTGACCCCTGAAATCTATCAGGGCAACTTGCCAATCATCACTATTTTGTAAAAGACTTGCAGTTGATCCTTATTGAGTGAAATTATTATATTTGCTACTTCTTTTGTAAAAAGTTCCACACTTCTTTTTTCCTCCTTTTATAATTAATTGTGCCACCAAGCTGGGATAAGATAAAACTATTTTTCTTGGGGTCACTGGTCACAAGCACTCTGTAGGTGTATGTTCTGTGGCAAGAATAATTTAATCTCATCTTTTGGTAATATTAATCCTAATTAACTGATCATTTAAAGTCTCATCTACTTTAACAAGAGCTGTCTGTCGTCTTAGTCAACTTTCGCTTAGAACTGGAATTAGGATCGCTTTTTAAGCAATCAAACAAAGGCTTTAAATCTGCAGTAGTCAGTTTTAAATGTGGGCGTATCCAGTTAATGTCCCCTAATAATTTTTGGAAATCATTTAAAGTTAGTAAACAATCTTCAAATGGGCATTACCAATTTTCAAAACTTTTGGCACCTAAATATGAGAAGCAAGTAAAGAGGTGTTGTACAACATCTTTATAAGCTTCTCCAATTATCGTTTTGTAAACTAAATCTGGTCTATAGCTTTTTATATGACAAGTAACCATCTAATCTTTGCTTGAATACTTCCAGCAACGGGGAACTCACTACTCTTCAAGGTTTTAAACTCTCCCTCACCTTTTTCTCTACAGCATTCCTACCCCGCATACCACTTTCTCTAATCCCACCAACTCATTTTCAGTAGTATGTGTTGGCCAGGAGCTGGGTCAGTCTTTCCCAGCAATGTTAAGAGACGACTGTTCCTGTGTCTAATAGCCCTGAGATTTTACTTTCTTGAATTAAAAGATCTTTTAAAGGCCTTGGAGCTGTAATTTCCTGCACCCAAAAGGCTAGATCAGTAGATCTAAACGCTCTGTGGCTCTTAGCTTGAGAAGTCAAATTTTTTCCTGTCTGATAAGGTAAAAGCAAAAACTGTGTTATTCTTTGACCTTTATTAATTTGCACAGTTTTGGTAGGCGGCGAGATCAAAACTTTAATTTCTCCAATATAATCAGAATCTACCACACCATACACCACCGAAATTTCTTGACAAGAAAGCGAGCTACGCCCTAGCACAAGTCCTACAATGCCCTCAGGCAGGGGGCCAGCCACTCCCATTGGAATCAGAGCAACCGGCTTGTCAGGGGTTAATATTGTTGCGAAATCCCCTTAGCCTGGGTGAGACCCCCCTGAGGGGGTTTTCTCCTAGGAGCACGCTTGGCATATTGTGCAGTCTGTTTTAAAAGCTCCACTGTTCAAAAACTTTTTATCTTCTTCAGTCTTAGGCAACACTTTGAGAGGCTTTGGGGGCAAAGTGGGGAACTCTTGGGCCCTGGAAGGCGCAAACGGAGGCGGCAGCGATGGCCTTAAATCAGAAAGTGGTGGATAAGTTTTTTGTTTTTTAAAGGTTTGCGCAGAGCGGGAGGGAGCTTGCCAGGGCACCTGGTCACAGCGTCTCTTACTGTCTCTCTCTCTCTTCCTCTCTTCCTGCCTTTCTCACTTTTCTCTCACCCTTCCTTTTTCGCTACCCTTCTCTTTCCTTCGTTTCTTTCCCTTTACCCTCTTCTCTTCCCTAATCTTTTTTGTTTTTTTCTCCCTATCTTTTTCTCTGTATCTCCTTTTTTAACTTCCTTTCTCTATCTTGCTGCGTTCCTTGATTCCTTCCTTCTCCGTTCCTCTCCTTTTCAGTCTTTAGCTCTTTCTCTATCTTTACATCTTTCTCTACTTTCCTTTTTCACTTTTTTTTTCTTTTTATTTTTCTCTTTTTTTTGTTTTTATTTTTGCTTGGGTGAGGCCCCCCCCCAGGGGTTTTTCTGCAATAAGCAGGCTCTGTATATTGTGTATTCTTTAAAAGCTCCTTTGTTTTAAAGAATTTTTTTTTTTATCTTTTTCAGCCTTAGGCAATGCTCTGGGAGGCTTTGGATGTAAACTGGGGAACTCCTAGGCCCTGGGAGGTGCAAGCAGAGGTGGGGTAGTTGCCTTAAATCAGAAATTGTTGGATAAATTTTTAAAGGTTTGTGTAGAGGGGGAGGGGGCTCGCCAGGGCGCCCGGCCGCAGCGTCCTGTAAGCCCTCTCCTTCCTCGGGAGGTAGAGCACAGTCTCCCTCCTTTCCTTCGTCAATGGCAGAAAATACGATCTGCGCAGAAGGAGACCCACTACCATCCACCGCTATAGCCTCTCCCATAGGCTATCCCACAGCCTCATGATGAGGGTCCAGAACATTTTTAATCATATTTATAGGATAAGTTTTTAGTTGTTTTTTACCTTCACCCAAGTATCTAAATTAACAGTAGCCTCTTTATCAGTTTCAAGATTACTTGTATAAAGAGTTGCCATTTTTAGTTTCAGTGTTACCCATGTCAGAAAATTAAGTATAATAGAAGATAAAGCTTTTAGCTTTTAAAAGATCAGGCTTTTCTTTGGCCTTTTACCTTCAGAAACCGTTTTCTCTCTCTAAGTCTTCAACACTTTCAACACTTCCCACTCCTCCGCCCTGTCTATCCTACAGGGGGGTCCGTGGCACCCTTGAGTGGGGTCCTAGCCGTCCCGAACATTGGAAGAACAATAGGGCTGATGACCCAGATTGTTCCAGGGGAGGAACAGTAGGCTGATGACCCAAACTGCTCCGTGGGCGAACAAGAGGGCTGATGACCCAGTTGTTCCGAGAAGGGGGGGCAATAGGGCTGATGACCCTAATTGCAGGGAGCTTACCTTCGAATAGCCTGTCTCGGGCGCCACCTGCCGGGGTCCAGCCCCAGCTGATCCAGGGTATTCGAAGGAGAGATGGCATAGGCGAGGGTCAGGAAACAACTGCTTAATTACACGTTAATTAAGGATACAAAGAGTAATAGAATGAGGATAGCTCAGTAGGAAAATTCAGTGGAGAAAAGAGGCTGAGTAGCTTGGTTTACGCGGGAGACCAATAAAACTTCAAGACAAGAAGTTTGCACCATTTACGTACGTAGGCCGCAGGCGTCCTTCTGTTCTCCCGAAGGACAGGAGACACTGAGGCCTCCCCAGTCGGATCTTAGAAGCCCAGGCATAATTAGCAAGCATGGTGGGTTCCGCGCTCCAGATGGAGACTCAGCTAGAATTTGGGAGAGAGAGTGACATGGGGAGACCAAGTTTCAGTGAACAAGGCCCGCACTTTATTTTCCAAAGTAGTTTTTATACCTTAAGTTATGCATAGAGGATAATGGGGGAAGGGGTGGAGTCATGCAAGGACAGCAGTTCCTGGTTCTAATCTAAGCCAGGCTTTCAAACTTATCATATGCAAAAGTTCAGGTGATTGACATCATCTTCTGGCCCGGAGGCCTGTTAACATTTTAAGAAACTTATCTTTCTCTAAAGGTGATTATTCCAAAGTCAGGCACCAGCCTTCCAAAAAGCATTGGACAAAGCTGCATTTTACATTTCTATACACCCATTATATCAATCAATACACTGCCAAGGACACAGTAGGTAAGGAGTATGGAGACTTAGCAGCAAACATTGGCCCAACAAGTGAAAAACCCTTCACCAATACAATTTCTAATCAATCTTTTAACTACTCAAAGGAATCTGTGTTTAGGCAGTTTAGAACATCTTCTGCCTCTCACAGTTGGGAGGCTCTGAACAATCACATGTGGCCGGAAAAACCCATTCAGGCAGGCTAGAGGATTTCCAAAGGAGTTTGTAGGTTGAAACACTGTCACACCCAGGAATTATTAACTGGAGCTGTAAGCTAACTCTTTTTTTCAGAGAGAGGTAGTGGGGGACAGGCCCCTGTAAAGTCAGAGGTGTAGGTGAAAGCACAAAGCAGAAAGTAGGCAGACTCTGGTTTGGGGGGTAGATGCTCGAGAATTTCCAGGGGGACTCCTGAGGCTCAATCCCGCTGGCTCCCGGCAGTGATAGAATTCCAGTTGAGCTATTCCAGATCCTGAAAGATGATGCTGTGGAAAGTGCTGCACTCAATATGCAATATGCACTCAATATGCAATATGCACTCAATATGCAATATGCCGGCTCCCGGCAACTTTGGAAGACAGTCTGGTGGTTTCTTACAAAACTAAACATACTCTTACTGTATGACCCAGCAATTGAACTCCTTGGTATCTATCCAAAAGAGTTAAAAAATTAAGTCTACTCAAAAACCTGCAATGAGATGTTCATTACAGCTTTATTCATAATTGGTGCAACTTGGAAGCAACCAAGATGTCCTTCATTAGGTGAATGGATAAATAAGTGTATATTTAAACAATAGAATATTATTCATTGCTAAAAAAGGATGCATGATCAAACCATAAAAAGACATGGAAGAACCTTAAATGCATATAGAGCTTCCCCGCTAGCTTAGTAGTTAAAAAAAAAAATCTGCCTGTAATGCAGATCCCTGGGTTAGGAAGATCCCCTGGAGGAGGAAATGGCAACCCACCCCAGTATTCTTGCTAGGAAAATCCCATGGACTGAAGGGCCTGGTGGGCTACAGTCCATAGGGTCACAGAGTCGGACACAACTGAGTGTATGTATGTACTCACACACAAGTGAAATAAGCCAGTTGGAAAGGGCTATATACTTATAATTTAAATATAAAACATCCTGGAAAAGACAAAACTTTGGAGACAGTGAAAAAATTAGTGCTTGCCAGGGACTGGGGTTGGGCGAAAGATGAATAGGCAGAGTACAGAGGATTTTAATGGCAGTGAAACTACTCTGTATGATACTATAATGGTGGGTATATGTCATTATGCATTTGCCCCAATACATACAATATACAACACCAATCCTAAACTAAACTATATATGAAGATATATTCATCTACTGACCTTGCACAGATTCCAGGAGGGGAGTATGGGAGTTTGCAAAGAAATGGATGTTCACAATGGGAATGGCTGGAATGAGCTGGAGGGGTGGAGGTGGGAAGGAACCATCAAAACCTGAAATAGAGCTCTAGGAGTCATCAACAAACAGATGGTACTTGAAAGCAAGAAAGTCAAGTAAATCACTCAGCAAGAGTCTTGGAGTAAGAAGACACTGAGGAGGACGTGGGACTGCACTGTGTCTTGTTGGAGAGGCAGAACAATTCGTTACCTACCTGGAGTCTTTGGCTGAAGGCATCCCCCGCTGTTCTTTAAGTTTTTGTTTTCTTTTCAGCCACACAAAGCTGCACCTAAGCTTGTTTGACGTCTGCTCTGTCAAGTGTCCATGATGTTAGGCCCTGAGAGAGATGAAGGCTTTGTGGTCAAGCTCCATGGCCTGCCCTGGTCCTGCTCTGTTGAGGATGTGCAGAATTTCCTCTCCAACTGCATGATCCGTGATGGGGTCACATGTGTTCATTTTATCTACACTACAGAAAGCAGGCAGAGTGGTGAACTTCAATCAGAAGTTGAACTTCAATCAACTTTTGTTGAACTTTTTGTTCAATCAACTTTTTCTTGAACTTCAATCGGAAGATGATGTACAAATGCCCCTTAGAAAAGACAGGGTAAGCGTGGGACGTTGGTACATTGAAGTGTTCAAGTCTCAGAGAACCGAGATGGAATTGGTGTTGAAGCACAGTGGTCCAAACAGTGGTGACTCTTCCAGTGATGGTTTCCTTAGACTTCGAGGACTCCCGTTTGGATGCACAAGGAGGACATCATTCAGTTCTTCTCAGGGTTGGAAATCATGCCAAACAGGATCACACTGCCTGTGGACCCTGAGGGCAAGACTACAGGGGAAGCCTTTGTGCCGTTTGCTTCACAGGAGTTAGCAGAGAAGGCTCTAGGGAAGAATAAGAAGAGAATCAGTTCAGTTCAGTTCAGTCGCTCAGTCATGTCTGACTCTTTGTGACCCCATGAATTGCAGCACACCAGGCCTCCCTGTCCGTCACCAACTCCAGTTCACTCAAACTCACGTCCATCGAGTCAGTGATGCCATCCAGCCATCTCATCCTCTGTCGTCCCCTTCTCCTCCTGCTCCCAATCCCTCCCAGCATCAGAGTCTTTTCCAATGAGTCAACTCTTCACATGAGGTGGCCAAAGTACTGGAGTTTCAGCTTTAGCATCATTCCTTCCAAAGAAATCCCAGGGCTGATCTCCTTCAGAATGGACTGGTTGGATCTCCTTGCAGTCCAAGGGACTCTCAAGAGTCTTCTCCAACACCACAGTTCAAAAGCATCAATTCTTTAGTGCTCAGCTTTCTTCACAGTCCAATTCTCACATCCATACATGACCACTGGAAAAACCATAGCCTTGACTAGACGGACCTTTGTTGGCAAAATAATGTCTCTGCTTTTGAATATGCTACTAGGTTGGTCATAACTTTCCTTCCAAGGAGTAAGCGTCTTTTAATTTCATGGCTGCTGTCACAATCTGCAGTGATTTTGGAGCCCAGAAAAATAAAGTCTGACACTGTTTCCATTGTTTCACCATCTATTTCCCACGAAGTGATGGGACCAGATGCCATGACTTCGTTTCCTGAATGTAGAGCTTTAAGCCAAATTTTTCACTCTCCTCTTTCACTTTCATCAAGAGGCTTTTGAGTTCCTCTTCACTTTCTTCCATAAGGGTGGTGTCATCTGCATATCTGAGGTTATTGATATTTCCTCCTGCAATCTTGATTCCACCTTGTGCTTCTTCCAGCCCAGCATTTCTCATGATGTACTCTGCGTATAAGTTACATAAGCATGGTGATAATATACAGTCTTGATGTACTCTGCCAGGAGCCGGCATATTGCATATTGAGTGTATATTCCATATTGAGTGCAGCACTTTCCACAGCATCATCTTTCAGGATCTGGAATAGCTCAACTAGAATTCTATCAATGCTGGGAGCCAGCGTGAGGCACTCCACCCATGACAAAGGTCATGAGGAAGGAGGCTCGGCATACGCAAAGGCGGGATCGAGCCTCAGGAGTCCCCCTGGAAATTCTCGAGCATCTACCCCCAAAACCAGAGTCTGCCTACTTTCTGCTTTGTGCTTTCACCTACACCTCTGACTTTACAGGGGGCTGTCCCCCACTACCTCTCTCTGAAAAAAGAATTAGCTTACAGCTCCAGTTAATAATTCCTGGGTGTGACAGTGTTTCAACCTACAAACTCCTTTGGAAATCCTCTAGCCTGCCTGAATGGGTTTTTCTGGCCACATGTGATTGTTCAGAGCCTCCCAACTGTGAGAGGCAGGAGATGTTCTAAACTGTCTAAACACAGATTCTTTTGAGTAGTTAAAAGATTGATTAGAAATTGTATTGGTGTGGTTTTCTTTTTGTATTTTTCACTTATTGAGCCAATGTTTGCTGCTAAGTCTCCATACTCCTTACCTACTGTGTCCTTGGCAGTGTATTGATTGATATAATGGGTGTATAGAAATGTAAAATGCAGCTTTGTCCAATGCTTTTTTGGAGGCTGGTGCCTGACTTTGGAATAATCACCTTTAGAGAAAGATAAG
This sequence comes from Bubalus bubalis, assembly GCF_019923935.1. NCBI lineage: Eukaryota > Metazoa > Chordata > Mammalia > Artiodactyla > Bovidae > Bubalus > Bubalus bubalis. The sequence goes on from NC_059181.1 coordinate 63,186,536, forward strand.
TTTCTTAAAATGTTAACAGGCCTCCGGGCCAGAAGATGATGTCAATCACCTGAACTTATACATATGATAAGTTTGAAAGCCTGGCTTCAATTAGAACCAGGAACTGCTGTCCTTGCATGACTCCACCCCTTCCCCCATTATTCTCTATGCATAACTTAAGGTATAAAAACTACTTTGGAAAATAAAGTGCGTGTCTTGTTCACTGAAACTTGGTCTCCCCATGTCGCTCTCTCTCTCAAATTCTGGCTGAGTCTCCATCTGGAGCGCGGAACCCACCATGCTTGCTAATTATGCCTGTGCTTCTAAGATCCGACCGGGGAGGCCTCAGTGTCTCCTCTCCTTCGGGAGAACGGAAGGACGCCTGCGGCCTATGTAAGTGGTGCAAACTTCTTGTCTTGAAGTTTTATTGGTCTCCCGCGTAAACCAAGCTACTCAGCCTCTTTTCTCCACTGAATTTTCCTACTGAGCTATCCTCATTCTATTATTCTTTATATCCTTAACTCATGTTTAATTAAGCAGTTGTTTCCTGACCCTCGCCTACGCCGTCTCTCCTTCGAATACCCTGGATCAGCCGGGGCTGGACCCCGGCAGTACTCCTTTTCCTATTTGGAACCAGTCTGTTGTTCCATGTTCAGTTCTAACTGTTGCTTCCTGACCTGTATATAGGTTTCTCAACAGGCAGGTCAGGTGGTCTGGTATTCCCATCTCTTTCAGAATTTTCCATAGTTTATTGTGATCCACACAGTCAAAGGCTTTGGCATAGTCAATAAAGCAGAAACAGATGTTTTTCTGGAACTCTCTTGCTTTTTCGATGACACAACAGATGTCGGCAATTTGATCTCTGGTTCCTCTGCCTTTTCTAAAACCAGCTTGAACATCTGGAAGTTCATGGTTCACATACTGCTAAAGCCTGGCTTGGAGAATTTTGAGCATTACTTTACTAGCGTGTGAGATGAGTGCAATTGTGCGGTAGTTTGAGCATTCTTTGGCATTACTTTTCTTTGGGATTGGAATGAAAACTGACCTTTTCCAGTCCTGTGGCCACTGCTGAGTTTTCCAAATTTGCTGGCATATTGAGTGCAGCACTTTCACAGCATCATCTTTCAGGATTTGAACTAGCTCAACTCGAATTTCATCACCTCCACTAGTTTTGTTCTTAGTGATGCTTTCTAAGGCCCACCTGACTTCACATTCCAGGATGTCTGGCTCTAGGTGAGTGATCAAACCATCGTGATTATCTTGGTCGTGAGGATCTTTTTTGTACAGTTCTTCTGTGTATTCTTGCCACCTCTTCTTAATATCTTCTGCTTCTCTTTGGTCCATACCATTTCTGTCCTTTATCGAGCCCATCTTTGCATGAAATGTTTCCACGTCCGAGGTCAGGAGCAGCAGGCAAGACGAGCTAACCCCACACCTGAAGTCAGTGGCCACGGCCGGGAGGAGCTACCCCATGCCTGAGGTCAGGCCAGCAGCCAGGAGGAGCGACCCTCTACCCTAGGTCAGGGACAGTGGCCAAGAGGAGCTACCCCCCACCCGAAGCCAAGGGTGTCAGCCGGGAGGAGCTACCCCACGTAAGAGATCCAGGGCAGCGGCCGAGAGGAGCTACCCCACATCCGAGGTCAGGGATGGCGGCCGGGATGACTACCCAACGTCCGAGGCCAGGGGCGGCGGCCGAGAGGAGCTACCCCACGTCTGAGATCCGGGACGGCGGCCGAGAGGACCTACCTCACGTCGGAGGTCCAGGGCGGCGGCTGAGAGCACCAGGCTGCGACATTGCAGGAGCAGCTGAGGAGCTACCCCAAGTCCCAGGCCAGGGGCAGCAGCCGAAAGGAGCTACCCCACATCCGAGGTCAGGGGCGGCGGCCGCAAGGAGTTACCCCATGCCCGAGGTCAGGGGCGGCATCGGGGAGGAGCTACCCCACGTCGAGGTCAGGGGCGGTGGCCGGGAGGAGCTACACAACGTCCGTGGTCAGGGGCGGCATCCGGGAGGAGCTACCCCACGTCGAGGTCAGGGGCGGCGTCGGGGAGGAGCTACCTCACGTCCGAGGTCAGGGGCGGCAGCCGAGAGTGCCAGTCTGCAATGGCGCAGTTGCAGCCGAGAGGAGCTAGCCCACGTTGAGGTCAGGGGCGGCGACAGGGAGGAGCTACCCCACGTCCGAGGTCAGGGGCGGTGGCCGAGAGTGCCAATCTGCGACGGCGCCAGTCTGGGACAGCGCAGGAGCAGCCGAGAGGAGCTAGCCCGCGTGGAGGTCAGGGGCGGCATCTGGGAGGAGCTAGCCCACGTCGAGGTCAGGGGCGGCGTCTGGGAGGAGCTAGCCCACGTGGAGGTCAGGGGCGGCGTCTGGGAGGAGCTAGCCCACGTGGAGGTCAGGGGCGGCGTCTGGGAGGAGCTAGCCCACGTGGAGGTCAGGGGCTGTGTCGGGGAGGAGCTACCTCATGTCCGAGGTCAGGGGCGGCGGCCGAGAGCGCCAGTCTGGGACAGCGCAGGAGCAGCCGAGAGGAGCTAGCCCGCGTGGAGGTCAGGGGCGGCATCTGGGAGGAGCTAGCCCACGTCGAGGTCAGGGGCGGCGGCCGAGAGCTAGCCCACGTCGAGGTCAGGGGCGGCGGCCGAGAGGAGCTAGCCCACGTCGAGGTCAGGGGCGGCGTCTGGGAGGAGCTAGCCCACGTCGAAGTCAGGGGCGGCGGCCGGGAGGAGCTAGCCCACGTCGAGGTCAGGGGCGGCGGCCGGGAGGAGCTAGCCCACGTCGAGGTCAGGGGCGGCGGCCGGGAGGAGCTAGCCCACGTCGAGGTCGGGGCGGCGGCCGGGAGGAGCTACCCCACGTCCAACGTCAGGGGCGGCGTCTGGGAGGAGCTAGCCCACGTCGAGGTCAGGGGCGGCGTCTGGGAGGAGCTAGCCCACGTCGAGGTCAGGGGCGGCGTCTGGGAGGAGCTAGCCCACGTCGAGGTCAGGGGCGGCGTCTGGGAGGAGCTAGCCCACGTCGAGGTCAGGGGCGGCATCTGGGAGGAGCTAGCCCGCGTGGAGGTCAGGGGCGGCGTCTGGGAGGAGCTAGCCCACGTCGAGGCCAGGGGCGGCGTCTGGGAGGAGCTAGCCCACGTCGAGGTCAGGGGCGGCGGCTGAGAGGAGCTAGCCCACGTCGAGGTCAGGGGCGGCGTCTGGGAGGAGCTAGCCCACGTCGAGGTCAGGGGCGGCGTCTGGGAGGAGCTAGCCCGCGTGGAGGTCAGGGGTGGCGTCTGGGAGGAGCTAGCCCACGTCCAGGTCAGGGGCGGCGGCCGAGAGGAGCTAGCCCACGTCGAGGTCAGGGGCGGCAGCCGGGAGGAGCTACCCCACGTCCAAAGTCAGGGACAGCAGCCGAGAGTGCCAGTCTGCGATGGGGCAGTTGCAGCCGAGAGGAGCTAGCCCACGTCGAGGTCAGGGGTGGCGGCCGAGAGGAGCTAGCCCACGTCGAGGTCAGGGGCGGCGTCGGGAGGAGCTAGCCCACTTCGAAGTCAGGCGCAGCGTCTGGGAGGAGCTAGCCCACGTCGAGGTCAGGGGCGGCGGCCGAGAGGAGCTAGCCCACGTCGAGGTCAGGGGCAGCGTCTGGGAGGAGCTAGCCCACGTTGAGGTCAGGGGCGGCGGCCGAGAGGAGCTAGCCCACGTCGAGGTCGGGGCGGCGGCCGGGAGGAGCTAGCCCACGTCCAAGGTCAGGGGAGGCAGCCGAGAGTGCCAGTCTGCGACGGCGCAGGAGCAGCAGAGAGTAGCTAGCCTACGTCGAGGTCAGGGGCGGTGTCTGGGAGGAGCTAGCCCACGTCGAGGTCAGGGGCGGCGTCTGGGAGGAGCTAGCCCAGGTCGAGGTCAGGGGCAGCGGCCGGGAGGAACTACCCCACGTCCAAGGTCGGGGCAGCGGCCGAGAGTGCCAGTCTGCGATGGGGCAGTTGCAGCCGAGAGGAGCTAGCCCACGTCGAGGTCAGGGGCGGCGGCCGAGAGGAGCTAGCCCACGTCGAGGTCAGGGGCGGCGGCCGGGAGGAGCTAGCCCACGTCCGAGGTCAGGGGCAGCGGCCGAGAGTGCCAGTCTGCGACAGCGCCAGTCTGGGACAGCGCAGGAGCAACCGAGAGGAACTAGCCCGCGTGGAGGTCAGGGGAGGCATCTGGGAGGAGCTAGCCCACGTCGAAGTCAGGGGCAGCGTCTGGGAGGAGCTAGCCCACGTCGAGCTCAGGGGCGGCGGCCGAGAGGAGCTACCCCACGTCCAAGGTCAGGGGCGGCAGCCGAGAGTGCCAGTCTGCGATGGGGCAGTTGCAGCCGAGAGGAGCTAGCCCACGTCGAGGTCAGGGACGGCGGCCGAGAGTGCCAGTCTGCGACGGCGCAGTTGCAGCCGGGAGGAGCTAGCCCACGTGGAGGTCAGGGGAGGCGTCTGGGCAGAGCTAGCCCACATCGAGGTCAGGGGCAGTGTCCTGAAGGAGCTACCCCCCACCCGAGGCCAAGGGCGGCAACTAAGAGGAGCTACCCACCGCCAGAGGCCAGGGGCGGCGACGGAGAGGAGCAACTCCACGTCCAAGGAGCGGTGGCTGGGCAGGTGCAGGAGGGCCGAGAGGAGCTACTCCACGTTCAAGGTCAGGAGGGGCGGCGGTGAGGAGATACACCTCTTGCAAGGTAAGGAGCAGCAGCTGCACTTTGCTGGAGCAGCCGTGAAGTACCCCACGTCCAAAGTAAGAGAAACACAAGTAAGACCGTAGGTGTTGCGAGAGGGCATCTGAGGGCAGACACACTGAAACCATAATCACAGAAAACTAGTCAAGCTTATCACACGGACCACAGCCTTGTCTAACTCAATGAAACTAAGCCATGCCGTGTGGGACCACCCAAGACGGGCGGGTCATGGTGGAGAGGTCTGACAGAATGTTGTCCACTGGAGAAGGGAATGGCAAACCATTTCAGTATTCTTGCCTTGAGAACCCCATGAACAGTATGAAAAGGCAAAATGATAGGATACTTAAAGAGGAACTCCCCAGGTCAGTAGGTGCTCAATATGCTACTGGAGATCAGTGGAGAAATAACTCCAGAAAGAATGAAGGGATAGAGCCAAAGCAAAAACAATACCCAGCTGTGGATGTGACTGGTGATAGAAGCAAGGTCCATTGCTGTAAAGAGCAGTATTGCATTAGGAACCTGGAATGTTAGGTCTATGAATCAAGGTAAATTGGAAGTGGTCAAACAGGAGATGGCAAGAGTGAATGTCAATCAGCAAACTAAAATGAACTGGAATGGGTGAATTTAACTCAGATGACCATTATATCTACTACTGTGGGCAGGAATCCCTTAGAAGAAATGGAGTAGCCATCATGGTCAACAAAAGAGTCTGAAATGCAGTACTTGGATGCAATCTCAAAAACGACAGAATGATCTCTGTTCATTTCCAAGGCAAACCGTTCAATATCACAGTAATCCAAGTCTATGCCCCAACCAGGAACACTGAAGAAGCTGAAGTTGAACAGTTCTCTGAAGACCTACAAGACCTTTTAGAATTAACACCCCAAGAGGTGTCCTTTTCAGTATAGGGGACTGGAATGCAAAAGTAGGAAGTCAAGAAACACCTGGAGTAACAGGCAAATTTGGCCTTGGAGTAAAGAATGAGGCAGGGCAAAGGCTAATAGAGTTTTGCCAAGAGAACGCACTGGTCATAGCAAACACTGTCTTTGAACAACACAAGATAAGACTCTACACATGGACATCACCAGATGGTCAACACCAAAATCAGATTGATTATATTCTTTGCAGCCAAAAATGGAGAAGCTCTATACAGTCAGCAAAAATAAGACCGGGAGCTGACTGTGGCTCAGATCATGAACTCCTTATGGCCAAATTCAGACTTAAATTGAAGAAAGTAGGGAAAACCACTAGACCATTCAGGTATGACCTAAATCAAATCCCTTATGATTATACAGTGGCAGTGAGAAATAGATTTAAGGGACTAGATCTGATAGATAGAGTGCCCAATGAACTATGGACGGAGGTTCGTGACATTGTACAGGAGACAGGAATCAAGACCATCCCCATGGAAAAGAAATGCAAAAAAGCAAAATGGCTGTCTGGGGAGGCCTTACAAATAGCTGTGAAAAGAAGAGAAGCGAAAAGCAAAGGAGAAAAGGAACCATATAAGCGTCTGAATGCAGAGTTCCAAAGAATAGCAAAGAGAGATAAGAAAGCCTTTCTCAGTGATCAATGCAAAGAAACAGAAGAAAACAACAGAATGGGAAAAACTAGAGATCTCTTCAAGAAGAGAATAGGGCACAGGTATATTGAGGTGTTCAACAGCAGTCAGGAAGGAGTTAGGTCATACTTGGATCCCCCACTGAAGTTCATGTCAGTGCAGCTGCCAGGGCCCTGTGACCACCCTGGCACAGCCAGGAGGTATACTGGCATCATCAAGCAGGCAGGCCTGGAGAGGATGAGGTCTGGTGCTACAGTGCAGGCTATGGGGGTCATGAGGAGTACAGCAGCCTCGGTGATGTCTATGGCTTCACCACCGACCTGTTTGAGAGAGACCTCAGTTACTGTCTCTCTGAGATATATGACCACAGGTATAGAGATGGTGAGTTCACTGTCCAGAGCACCACTGGACACTGCGTCCATATGAGAGGGCTGCCTTACAAAGCCACAGAGAATGACATTTACAACTTCTCCCTGCTCAACCCTGTGAGAGTCCACATTGAGATTGGCCCTGATGGAAGAGTGACCAGTGAAGCTGATGTTGAGTTTGCCACTCATGAAGAAGCCATGGTGGCCATGTCCAAAAACAGGGCAAACATGCAACATAGATACATAGAACTTTTCTTGAATTCCACAACAGGGGCCAGCAACGGGTCATATACCAGCCAGATGATGCAAGACATGGGAGTGTCAACCCAGTCTACTTACAGTGGTCTTGAGAGCCAGTCTGTAAGTGGCTGTTACGGGGCTGGCTATGGTGCCCAGAACAGCATGGGTAGATATGACTAGTTTTGTAGTAGCTTTTGAGTTATTTCAGTCAAAATTTTTTCACAGGCAGCCAACAAACAGTGAAAAACAGTTACTACTCGAGAGGAAGCTAGGGGACCCATTTTGCACCATGAGTTTGTGAAATCTGGATTAAAAAATTACCTCTTAAGTGTTTTCTCATGCAACCTTTCTTCTAGCATGAGATATTGAGTAAACTAAAACTATTTTCAGCTTTTCTTGATTAACATTTGGGTAGTGTACTTCTGGAGTGATGTTATCTGAGTTAAAGTAGTTTTAAGTACGTTAAGTGTGGATCTTTTACACCACATCATCGTGTACACATTGTGGAGGCGTGCTGTTTTGGAAAACTCAAGGTGCTAGATCCTTAATTCCAAGAGGACATTTCTCATGTTTGTTCATTCTGGTTTATTTTCATTTAAAATTTCTTAGGTTAAGTTTAAGCTTTTTAAAAGTTTGTTTTGAAAATTGAGACACATCACTAATACTGTAGGAATTGGTGAGGCCTTGACTAAAAACTTTCTTTGTACTGTGATTTCCTTTCAGGTGTATTTTGCTAAGTGAACCTTGTTAAATTTTTTTGTTAACTGAACTTTTTCTTAAAGAGACCTTTTCACACACACACACACACAGACACACAAAAGAAGACACTGAGGCTAGACCTCTGGGGAACATCTACAGAGGAGCCCAAGGAGGACAGTGCAGACAAAAATCATGAGCATGATATAATGGAAACCAAAGAAAGAATAATTTTCTAGAAATGAGATTTGTTCTTAGCATCACACACTACTGAGAAGTTCCCTCTGAAGTATGTCTGCAGCTTTTCTAATATGGAAACCACTTATCAGCATAATGAAAGCTGATGGTTGGGGCAGAGACCAGAATGCAGAGACTGAACTATAATGTGAAGATGTCAGTGTTAACTATTTTTTCTTAAAATCAGAATCTGGGTAGTTCTTTTCACAATAGCAACACTAGCTGTGTGTGTGCTAAGTCACTTCAGTCTCGTTTCAGTCGTGTCTGTGCTTACTCAGTTGTTTCAGTCATGTCTGACTCTTTGTGACCCTATGGACTGTGGCCCACCAGGCTCCTCTATCCATGGGATTCTCCAGGCAAGAATACTAGAGTGGGCTGCCATGCCCTCCTCCAGGGGATATTCCTGACCCAAGGATCAAACGCAGGTCTCCTGCATTGCAGGCACATTATTTACCGCTGAGCCACCAAGGAAGCCCACAATACCAGTTACCATGTGTTAAATAACAAATATACAGAAGGTGAGTATTACAATTTCTTTCAACTCCAGAGAACATATTATTGGGTGCCTTGGCTCTTGGGGATATGAAGAAGATCAAGGTGAGGTCACTGTCCCCAAGGTGCCGATAACACGATAGGAGACAGACAAAGAGGTCTAGGGGCTTAGATGAGGGAAGAATAATTTCTATCAGAAGGGGTTGGGAATCTGAGAAATCCTGACAGAGGAAATGACTTTAGAGCTGGGATTATGAAAGATGAGTGAAAATTCTCCTGGTGGAGGGTGGAGAGGGCGTTCTAAGTAGAAGGACACAAAGGCAAGAGCTTGTAGACAGAAATGTCTCTGCCATGTTTGGGGATGACTTGTGGCTCAGTGCAGATAAAGGGCATGTTAGTGAGTTTGGACTTTAACAGAGATAATGGGAAGCTTCCAGAGTTATTTTAAGCTAGATCAGTCACATGTCCAGAATTGAAAGAGTCCAACTGCAAGTGGGAAGAGACACTGAGAGACTTCCATAACTTTCTGAGTAAAAGAGGATGAGCGCCTGTTCTAAGAGGGTGGCAAAATGTTGGAGGAGAATGAAACAAACAGCAAAGCAAGGCATTTGAGCTAATTTAGGAAATAAAGATGATGACTTGGTGATTGATCATAGTGAAATTATTAATCTCTTGAGCTCTGGAATCAGGAAGAATTCTGGTTCTGCAACATTCCATTTGCATGCTCTTAGAAACATTGGGCTTCCCAGGTGGCGCTAGTGGTAAAGAATCCTCCTGCCCTTGCGGGAGGCTCAAGAGATGCGGGTTTGATCCCTGAGTCAGAAAGAGCCCCTGGAGGAGGGCATGGCAACCCACTCCAGTATTCTTGCCTGGAGAATCCCATGGACAGAGGAGCCTCATGGGCTACAGTCCATAGGGTCGCAAAGAATCATACATGACTGAGCAAGCACAGACACATTATTTAATATTTCTGAACCTCAGTTTCCTCATCTGCATAATAGGGATGATGCCTACTGTATAGGACAAAACAAGATTAAGTACTCAATAAATGTTAGTGATTATGTTTAATACTGTTATTTTTACTGCCAGCTAAATTGCAGTCACTGATGGAAGTGCCCAATAGGCAATTAGAAATGTGAATTGAAGTGCAAAAAGAAAATATGGACCAGAGATTTTTGATTTACCTTATTACTTTGGAGAGTGGTTGCACTGCTGTGAAGGACAGAGAACGGAACTTTGCAGAATATTTGCGCTTAGAAGTGGTAGGAGAAAGTGTACAGAAAAGTAGTGGTGTGTGTGAGAGAGAGAAGCCTTACCTTTGAGAGGATCGTTTTAAACTGCTAAATGCAGTGGCTTCATCTAAATCCTTAATTCCTGACACCTCTGCACCATTAGATGCAAGTGACCTCTTCAAATCTTCTTTTAGAAACTCTCTTCTTCAGTTTCCATGGCATTCTCTTCTCTTCTGTCTTCTCTGATTATGCATAGAACGTCTCAGCCTTATCGCTTACTTGTGCCAACTCCTTCATTTTACAAATGAGGAGACAAAAGAGCCAGGAAATGGAAGTAGCTTGTTCAAGGTTCACAGTCAATTGTTCCTTCCTTGTCTTTATTTCCACCCTTTTCTCACTTTCCACAGTTCTTTGCTCTTTGCCCTCCTATACTCACTTTCTCTTTCTAAAAATTCATCTTTTTGCACAGTTTCTAGGATTGCTTTTAGGTTTCTTGATTGCCAGCTTGAAATCTCCCATCCTTGCCTCTCTCCAGAGCTGCTATCCCACCCTTTCAATAGTTAGTCAGATGTTCCACCAACACCTCATACTTAGCATGTCTGAAATATCATCTTTCCTTACAACGCTAGCTTCCCTCTGACTCCATTACCATATCAATGCTGCCTTCATTCTCCTAGTCAGCTAATTCCTTATCAAATCTGGTCAATTGGTCCTATATAAATGTCCATGTAGTGCAGGAGTTAAGCACAATGCCTGTAGGGACAAGACTGCCTGGGACCAAATAATGGTTCTGTGATATTGGACAAGTGACTTATTTTGAACCAGAGGCCATTAGAGCTGGAAGAGAAGTTAAAGATAATTATTTCCCAAAGCTTCACCTTTTTCAGAAAAGAAATCTGAATCCCTGAAAGGTAAATCCCCACAGCCTGTAAATATGAGTCAGGACTGGAACCCAGGACTACTGGAGCTCCAGGTCAATGTGCTTTGTCCTGCACCATGTTGCCTCTTGCTGTCTTATTGGACCTGTCACCACTGCCACTTCCCAAGACTGAATATTTATAACTTTGTGCCTGGATTATTGACACAGCCTTCTACCTACTCCTGCAACCTTTCCTTTACGCCATCCCCAGTTCATCCTGCCAAGTTAATCTCCCTAAAGCTTCATTTCCATCTTGTCATTCCCCTCATTGAAAAGTTTTTGGTGGTTCCTCCTCGCCTACTATATAAAATTCAAATGTCTGAAAGTGAAGTCGCTCAGTCGTGTCCGACTCTTTGTGATCCCATGGACTATAGCCTACCAGGCTCCTCTGTCCATGGGATTTTCCAGGCAATAGTACTGGAGTGGGTTGCCATTTCCTTCTCTAGGGGATCTTCCCAACCCAGGGATCGAACCCAGGTCTCCTGCATTGTAGGCAGACGCTTTTACCATCTGAGCCACCAGGGAAGTCTCAGATGTCCAAGCTAGGTATCAAAACTCCTCCAAAATGTGCTGCCAGCCCACCTTTCCATGCTTCATTACCCATACTACCCTTATTATACTTCATGACCCAGCCGTGCCCAAAACTCTGTGTTCTTTGAACAACTCATGCACTTTCATGCCCTACTGCCTTTTTACATAGTGTTCTCTCAACTTTGAATATCTTTGATTTTCTTCCTGTCAAATTCTTATTCATTTTTCAGGGCCCAATTAAATGTCCTAGTGCATGAATACTTTTCAGATTCCCCCAGTCAGAATTAATCTTTATGATAACGTATGTTACAGGAATTGACAACACAGCTGAGTGTTTAGTGAGTTCCTGTCTCCCTTTTTTTCACCTGTGTTCCCACAACATATTGCTTATACTTCGTTTTAACACTTATTTCACTTACCTTATATTCAAGCTGATTATTTAACCTACTAATGAGACTTGTCTCATTCATCTTTGCATCCTCCATGGACCCAGGAGAGTTCCTGGCACACAATAGGTACTTAACAGATATTTATTGAAAGGAAAGGAAAGGAGAGGAAAACTGTGGAGCCAAGTCTTGAGACATCCCCTCATTAGTAATTCAGCAAGACCAACTCCTGTTGCTGAACATGGAGTGACATGTTGAGAGAAGAAAAATCTGGGAAACTCTACTGGCCGATCTTCAACAAAGTGCTTCAGGAAGCCTTGGTTCAACCTGACAGTTTGCTTGAGGGTGATAAGGTAGGAGAGGTGAGACAACTCAGATAAAATTCTTATCCACACATTCTTTAAAATAAGCTGAGATCAATGTAGGTCCATTGTTCCTTGCCAGCTGGTTTACAAATAGCTAGAGAGAGCAGTGACTGGTGCTAAAGAGGGGAGAAGGTAGAAGTAGAACGTCTTTGGAGCCATTTGCATAGGGAGGTTCCCATGATCCATGAGTTAATCTTTCCCTGGAAAAGGATTCTTTCTGTCAATTGAAGTATAGTTGATGTATAATGTTGTGCTAATTACTATTGTACAGCAAAGTGATTCAGATATATATATATATTCTTTTTATATTATTTTCCATTAAGGCTTATCATAGGATATTGAATATAGTTCTCTGTGCTGTAGAGTAGGACCTTGTTGTTTATCCATTCTGTATATAAAAACTACATCTGCTAACCCCAGTCTCTCACTCCATCCCTCCCCCAGTCCCCTCTGCCTTGGCAACCACCAGTCTGTTCTCTACATCCATGATTCTGTTTCTGTCTCATACATATAATCGTTTGTGTCATATTTCAGATCCCACACATATGTAATATCATATGGTATTTATCTTTCTCTTTTTGATTTCAGTTGCGTTCAGTCTCTCAGTCATGTCTGACTCTTTGTGACTCCATGAACCGCAGCACACCAGGCCTCCCTGTCCACCACCAACTCCCGGAGTTCATCCAAACTCATGTCCATTGAGTCCGTGATGCCATCCAACCATCTCATCCTCTGTTGTCCCCTTCTCCTCCTGCCTTCAATCTTTCCCATCATCAGGGTCTTTTCAAATGAGTCAGTTCTTCACATCAGGTGGCCAAAATATTGGAGTTTCAGCTTCAATATCAGTCTTCCAATGAATATTCAGGACTGATTTCCTTTAGGATGGACTGGGTGGATCTCCTTGCAGTCCAAGGGACTCTCAAGAGTCTTCTCCAACACCACAGTTCAAAAGCATCCTTTCTTCAGTGCTCAGCTTTCTTTATAGTCCAACTCTCACATCCATACATGACTACTGGAAAAACCATAGCTTTGACTAGATGGACCTTTGTTGGCAAAGTAATGTCTCTGCTTTTTAATACACTGTCTAGGTTGGTCATAGTTTTACTTCCAAGGAGCAAGGGTCTTTTAATTTCATGGCTGCAATCACCATCTGCAGTGATTTTGGAGCCCCCCAAAATAAAGTCTGTCACTGTTTGCACTGTTTCCCCATCTATTTGTCATGAAGTGATGGGACCAGATGCCATGATCTTAGTTTCCTGAATGTTGAGTTTTAAGCCAACTTTTTCACTCTCCTCTTTCACTTTTATCAAGAGGTTCTTTAGTTCTTCTTTGCTTTCTGCCATAAGGGTGGTGTCATCTGCATATGTGAGGTTATTGGTATTTCTCCCGGCAATCTTGACTCCAGCTTGTGCTTCTTCCAGCCCAGCGTTTCTCATGATGTACTCTGCATATAAGTTAAATAAGCAGGGTGACAATATACAGCCTTGACGTACTCCTTTCCTGATTTGGAACCAGTCTGTTGTTCCATGTCCATTTCTAACTGTTGCTTCCTGACCTGCAGACAGATTTCTCAGGAGGTAGGTCAGGTGGCCTGGTATTCCCATTTCTTGAAGAATTTTCCACACTTAGTATGATAATCTCTAGTTGCAGCCATGTTGTTGAAAATGGCATTATTTCATTCTTTTTTATGGCTGTGTAGTATGGAAAAGGATTCTTGATCAAGTTCCCTGGATCACTTCCCTTGGAACAGTGGGTAATTGTGAGGGGTAATGCAGGCCAAGTAGGTTCTTAATGGTCTCTCAGTAGCATTGGACACAGGTTTCAGCTAAGGCCTCTGTGCAGATCATCCTATTTCTAGAGTAATGGCAAGATAAAAGATGACTTGCATTCTCATTTTGGCCAGACCTTGTGACTTGTGGGATCTTAGTTCCCAGACCAGGGATTGAACTCAGGCCCTCAGCAGTGAGAATACAGAGTCCTAATCACTGAATCTCGGGAATTTCCTGCATTCTCATGTTGACAGTTTAAGGACAGGTTGAAAACCTCAAGTTCATTTCTTTGTTGGCCACCTCCATCGTTATCAATTATCATTCATCAAAATTTTTCTAAACACCTACTACATGTAAGGTACATGGGTACTGATGCAGATTTGAATGGAATGTGCCCTTAAAAAAATTGTTATTCTAAGAAATTCCCTGGTGGACCAGTGGTTAAAACTCCACGCTCCCAGTACAGGGGGCATGGACTGGATGCCTGGTTAGGAACTATATCCCATGTGTCTATATCCCGCAACTATATCCCACAACTAAGACCCAGTACAGTCAAATACTTTTTTAAAGTGTTATCCTAATAGAGAAGACACATAAGTAACCAGACAATATGGTGGACTCCGATAAGTGCTATCGCAGAGATATACAGTACAGAGGAGAAACTAAGGGAGAGAGAAAGTGGATGGAACAAAACCTTAACTCCTGAATTTAGCATAAAAAGCCACTGGCTACGTCTCTCCACTCCTCAGCCTTTGTATGTGAAGAGCAGACTGTGAGCTGAGTTTCAAGGAATGGAGAGTTGGCAAAGAAATGAGGAAGAGGTATTATAGGCAGATTTTATCCTAAAGGCAATGAGGAACCAATGGAGAATTTGAAGCAGGGGAGGGGTATGATCAGATATATATTTTAGAAAGGCCACTCTAAGGAAAATTTGGAGAATGGATTGGAAGAGGCCAGGAATGGAGGAAGGGAGACAGGAAACTGGTTTACTAACCCAATTGTAAAATTATTGTAGTCTATACTAGGGCAGTGGAAGTGGAATAGAAAGAAAAGGAGCTGAAAGATATGAGGAAGCAAAACCTACAGGGTTCAGTTATTTATCAAATGCAGAGTTAAAGGAGGCTAAGCAAGGGGAGGAAGCTAGTGCTGAGTCCGTAGATTCCTGGCTTGAGCTATTGGGTGGATATGAGACCATTCAGTGGGATGAGGGAACACTGGAGGGGCAGCAGATTTGGGAGCAGAAGAGATGAGATGAACATCATATACATATTTGGAGACCAGGAGTGAGGTCTGGCCTGAAAATACAGATTTGAATCTATCTGTAGTTGAAGCCATGGGTTAGATGAGCCTACTCAGGGAGAGCCTGAAAAGTGACAGGAACAGAGGGACTAGAACTCTGAGGAACATCAACATTTAAGGGACAGAGTAAAAGAAAAGCATGGAGCAATCAGTTAGACAAGAGAGAGACCTGAAGAGAAAAGTGTAAGAAAATTCAAAAAAGAATCTGTAGCCATTAAAAAATACACTTTAGAAAAATATTTAGAGACATCTTTGTTGTTGTTCAGTAGTTAAGTCGTGTTCAACTCTTTGTGACCCCATGGGCTGCAACACACCAGGCTCCCTTGTCCTTCACCATCTCCCAGAGCTTGCTCGAATTCATGTCCATTGAGTCAGTGATGCCACCCAACCATCTCATCCTCTGTCGTCCCTTTCTCCTTTTGCCTTCAATCTTTCCCAGCATCAGGGTCTTTTCCAATGAGTTGGCTCTTCTCATCAGGTGGCCAAAGTTTTGGAGCTTCAGCTTCAACATCAGTGTTTCCAATGAATATTCAGGATTGATTTAGGATTGACTCGTTTGATCTCCCTACAGTCCAAGGGACTCTCAAGAGTCTTCTCCAACACCACAATTCAAAAGCATCAATTCTTCAGCACCCAGCCGCCTTTATGGCCCAAATCTCACATCCATACATGACTACTGGAAAAACCACAGCTTTGACTAGATGGATCTTTGTTGGCAAAGTAATGTCTCTGCTTTTTAATAAGCTGTTTAGGTTTATCATAACTTCGTTTCCAAAAGGCAAGCGACATCTTTAAACATGATATAATAGCAAGTGAAAGAGGATATAGAACAGTATGCATTGCTGAGAACAGATTGATGATTGCGAGAGGTGGGGGGTGGAAGGTGGGCAAAAGTGTGAAGGAAATCAAAGGGTATGCATTTGCAGTTACAAAATGAATAAGTCATGGGGATGTAATGAGCAGCATGGTAAATGTAGAAATAATACTGTATTGTATATTTGAAAGTTGTTAGGAGTAGATCTTAAAAATTCTCATCACAAGAAAAAAATTCTGTGGAGATGGATGTTAGCTAGAGTGACTGTACTGATCGTTCCACAATGTATACAAGTATTGAATCATTATGCTGTACACCTAGAGTTAATAAAATGTTTTATCTCAATAAAAATAATATGTAGTATATGATGACAGTTTTATAAAAATATAAGTGTATATTTTCATTGAAAAATGACTGTAAGGTTTCACACCTTGTAGTAATGGTTATCTCTGGATGGTGATGCTACAGATTATTTTTATTATTATCCTATGAATTGTTTTGGTATTTTCCAGTTTTCCATAAGGAACATACATTGCTTGTGTAACAGCAAACATAAAGATTAATATAAAAGGGAAGGACATCCCTGGAAGTCCAGTGGTTTAAACTCTGCACTCCCAATACAGGAAGCATGGGTTTAATCCCTGGTTGGGGAACTAAGACCCCACATGCCACAGGATGAGGCTATATATTTATATATGGAAAAATCAAAGAAGAAAGTTTAGAGAAGGTGGGAGTGGTCAAGTGACTCCAACATCTCAGAGTCAGTAAGACTAGTTCTGAGGAATGTCCAATGGATTTAGTAACAAAGTGACTTTGGTGAAAATTATTTCAATGGAGTAGGGAGCAGGTGCAGAAGCTGGATTGGAGTGGAACTGAAAAGTGAATACCAGATGAAGAAGTATAGATGGCAAGTATAGACATATCAAAAAATGTGGTTAAGAAGGAAAATAGATAGGGTAGAAGCCCAGTCTCAGATACCATTCAGTTTAAGATTCTCACACTATGTGTGGTGGCTTTGAGCGTCCTGAAGAGAGGTAAGTTATGATGGTTTTCTGATACTCAGATTTTCAGTATAAGGGGTACAGCATAGTATGGAATTGGAAGCAGGAGCCATCAGGAAATCAGCATCAGAAATTGCTCTTCTGGGCTCAGAGACAAACTTAGCATCATTGGAACTGAGTGAAACACTCCAGTGTTACATATGTGGCTACATAATTTAGAGTGTGGGTTAATACTTGGGAAAGAGCCCTTCCCAAAAGCCTGTGATAAGTATGAAATCATTGTGGAAGTTCTAGTGACTCATGTGATAACAGTCAGGGCTTCTTTATCAAGGTGTGGAGCTCAGTTTCATAGACAATGTTCGCTAGGAATAATGCCAAACCTCAGTGCATGCTACAGTTCAACCTATCCCCAACACTGTGAGGTGAAATGTCAACAGTGAGAAAGAGCAGTTTATGTTTATTAAAGCACTAACACAGATTCAGCAATCAATAACTGCTTGACACTCTGAAAAGCGCCCTCATGCTGGCAAATCCAATGCCACTGAACACCCATTTCCTAGGAAACAGTGAAGTAGCTCAATCATCCTTGTCTTTTATAGGAGGAAAAAGCAACCAAATGAACCAAAATGGAATCAAAAAGCAATCAAAATTCATGATTTCAGGGATCTGAATGGGCCTAGGAATCAGCCCTTTAACTGTCAACAGAGTCAGTTGGGGCAGGTAAAATAGGGGGGAAGATGTCTGGGTTTCCTACCTAGATAGCCTTTCATCCCTCCTATGAACAATACTTGTTAGCAGAAGCCTTTGCTTTCAGGATGTCATCAACAGCCTGACACTCCCCTAGGTATTGACCTAGCAGTGCTGAGTGGTTCAAAGAAATAACAGGGGCAGAGTGGCTGCTGAGACAAGGGGATTCTCAATAAGGCATTTGTGGTGTTATGGTTGGCAAACTTGGTTGACAGCGGGAAGGGCAGAGGAGTCCAAAGATTAGACAGAAAGGATGAGCCTCAGGGCTTCTATTTAGGGTCTGATTTACATGTTTTATTTGGATTATCAGTTTGAGGGGGTGGGTGATGAACCAATACGTTTCTAATTGGAAGTCCTGGAAACAGATCCTCTGAAAAAGAAGTTCCCTTTATATACAATATGAGTTCAATGATAGGTGTGTATATAAAGAAAGGAAACTGGAAAGTACTAAATTATTAACAGCTTAATGGGCAGGGTGTTAGCTCATCAGGTTGGACAATTAACAGAACAAGCTAAATTCTTCTGTGTCCTTTTTGCGTCACCCTTCATACTTGACACTTGGCTCCATTTTGTTTTGTTTTTTTTTGGCTACAACCTGGACTGCTCTCTGATTCCTCAACCCTATCACACTACTTCTACCCTTGGGATTGGATGCAACCTGGGAGTTTTCTTCCCCTGCTCTGCTCCCTGGGTCTTACAGTGCCTTGTACCCCAAAGCAGAAAGATCAGGAAATGGACATCAAGCTGTAACATTAAGATAGGAGCCCAACAGTTCCAGTTTCTCATTATGCTTGTTTCACTTGGCTACCTGAAATGATGTGGAATTTCCTGGGGTCTTTTGCAAGCATACTCTCTGTTGGTGCAGTGATCAGACATCAGTGAAATACAGGACCATTCCTAAACCCCAGGAGTTTGAGTCTCTTAAAAAAAGATTTATTCTTTTATTTTTTGGCTGTGGTGGGCCTACACACAGGCTTTCTCTAGTTGCAGTGAGCAGGAGGGCTATTGTTGCCATGTGCACCTGGCTTCTCATTGTGATGACTTCTCTTGTTGCAGAGCACAGGCTCTAGGTGCATGGGCTTCGGCAGTTCCAGTGTCGGCTCAGGAGTTGTGGCTCACGGGCTTAGTTGCTCTGTGGCATTTGGGATCTTCTGGGACCAGGGATCAAACTGGTGCCCCCTGCGTTAGAAGGCAGATTCTTGACCACTGGACCATCAGGGAAGTCCAGGGTCTTAATAAAATATAAAAATGAGGGAGGCAGGGGCAAAAAGAATTTCAAACTGCAGGGAGTAGATACGGTGCTGCTTAATGCTCTTACTCCCAGGAAATCTATAAGCTCCAAGAAGCACCACCTCACTTTTGGCTTTACTGTTGGTAGAATGAGTGCACCATCCTGACAATATGGGGCTGGTTTAAGGATATTTCACACTTTTAGGTTTTTTGCGCAGGAGAGCTGAAGCAATTTTGCTTTGTTCCCTGCTCCACACTGTCCTGAGAGCAAAGGGTATATGCTTAACGTCAAGTGAACTGGTGCACTATCTGCCTCAGTTCTTCAGAAATCCCCTTGGAAAAATACTGTTAACTCTCCCTTTTTGATCTCTTCTAAGAATATGAATTCCTGAGGCACAAACTCATTCATACAATTACATCTTTTCAAAAGGATCTGTGGGGACTTCTCTGGTGGTCCAGTGACTAAGACTCCACACTCCCAATGCAGGGGGCTCAGGTTTGATCCCTGCTCAGGAAACTAGATCCTGCATGCCACAATTAAGAGTTCACATGTCACAACCAAAAATCCCATAGGCGTCAATGAAGATCAAAGATCCTGCATGCTGCAACTAAGACCTGGTGCAGCCAAATAAATAAATAGATAATTTAAAAATAAATAAATAAAAAGGATTTGTAACAATCAAGAGCAATTATTAATACAGGACAACTTCCATCTTTCCCTAGCAGCCCTTACTGGAAACAGTTTGCATAACCTTCCACAGCCTGAGCTGGGGTGGGAACTTTTGAAATGTTCTGCAGATTTTCAGGGTTAGCCATTTCCTTAATCCTATGGACCCATTTGGGAAGATCTTTTTGGCCTGTGTGTCTTAAGCAACATTTATATGGGAAGCTGTCTCCTTTGATTTCTGAGCCATACAGCAGTGCTGTCTCATTGATCAAAGCCATAGAAAATGCCACATTTTGTTTGGTAATGAGGCCCAGGGACTGGCTTGATGATGGACTCCACATGCGAGGCAGCGCTGCTGCAGACCATCCAGGGAAGCCTTAAGATCGCTGGGCTGAGGCAGCTGGGCGCTGTTCCGGGATGTAATGAGCAGAGCTCCCACTGGCTTTCTGATTCTGTTGATGAGTTTAGAACCTCTGAACTCTGATGATGTTGCTGGAGAAATGTGCTCTGAAATAAAGCGATCAATTTCTTCCAGCAACTGTCCTGGTCCTGGGTGGGACAGAACAGGAAAGGCCTTGTTTGGGCTAATATCTGAGCCATCCTGGAGACAGCAGGCTTATGTTTAAGACCTCTTATCTTGTATGTTTTAAGATCTAATAAAGATCTTCCTGAGTGAATCTGAGGAAGTAAACAGGCTGATGTAAAAAATAATTTTTTTTTAATATTCCCCCCAAACGTCCATTGTGAGAAGAAAGGCTGCTTAGGATTCAAGGCAGACGCTGATTTTAGCTGCTTACCAGGAGCCAATGGATTTGCACTGCTCGCTGTAGTAGTTTTCCTCCTCTCCTCTCCATTTTCCTCCCCTCCCATGCTCTCTCTTCTCTCCCCTTTCCAGAAGATGTGTTCAAGCAGCAATAAACAGGCAGAGGACAAGTCAATTCTAGCAACAGTATTTTTTATACCACTACAAGCTACTCAAAAAGACTTCCTGTAGCCTAAAACTATAAGCACCTAGAGAAACCCTGCCAGAACTCTAAGAAACAATGAGTACACACTGATATTGACCTGTATTTTCCCTTCCTAGGAGCTCTGTTATAGGAGCTTTCTCTTCTGGTCAAACAGGTCTGCCCACCGTTCCCTAAACACATCTCACAGTTTCCTGTCACCTGGAATGGCTGGCCTCTCCATCTCCTTTATGATCTACATCCAACTCTGTCTCTTCCAATAATAAGTACCTTTTAATCCTACATCTGAATGCCTTCTGGCCCCTCGTATCTACACAGGTCATTCAGGACATAATCCCTTGTTGTAGGTACTCGGGCATATATCTCATCTCTCCAGCTAGTTTTGAACCTTCTAGAGTTAAGGACCAGTTCTCACTCAGATTCTCCATGGAACCTGTAGAGCTCATTAATTCTGATGTTGTGGTTAAACAACCTCTGGCACAAGACTGCCTGGGTTCAAATCTTGCTTTGTCACTTGCTGGTTGAGTGACCTCACTCACGTCACTTAACTTCTGTAGGCCTTAATTCCCCTGTAACATGGGAATATTAATAACACCTTCTGCAGAGATCTATTTTGAGGATCCAAGTAATACTTGCAAAACACTTTGAACACTGCCTTTCACCCATTAAGTACTCCAGAAATGCTAGTCCTTGTTATCCACTCCAACCTGAATGCTCAGCATGAACTGCCAAGTGCCAAAGAATGGCACTCAGCCTGCCCCCATGGTGTCAAGCTTAGTTTTGCCTTATAAGTTTACCAGACACTCGCTGAAGGAATTCCCGACCTGACTTTGAATATCCTTCCTGCTCTGAGCCCTTTACCTGACTGCTGGTATCGTCCACAGCCACCCAACACAGTCTTGCCTCCTTTCTGTCTCCCAGTCATGTCCCACTCATTCCTACCTTTGGACCTTTACTCAGTGTTCCTCTTCCCTGGAAAGCTAGCCCTACCCTTCCCCTTTCCAATTCGCACCCATCTTTCACTTTTCCACTCACGCTTTACCTCCTCCAGGAAGCCTTCCCTGATTATCTCAATTTATCTTCATCTTCCCCTTGTGGCTCAGCTGATAAAGAATCTGCCTGCAATGCGGGAGACCTGGGTTTGATTCCTGGGTTGGGAAGATCCCCTGGAGAAGGGAAAGGCTACCCACTCCGGTATTCTGGCCTGGAGAACTCCTTAGACTGTATAGTCCATGGGGTTGCAAGGAGTCTGACACGACTGAGCGACTTTCACTTCACTTCCCCTTCTTCCAACTCCCTCAGCAGTCTAAGTTAGAACCACATAACTGAACATGCACCGACATTTTCCTGGCAACTTTTGAGTCTTCGTCTCATTTCCTCAGGAAGTTGATAAATTCCTTAAGAACAGCTAGAATGTTTTCCCCTCTTTTGCCATCTGCCCCTGGCATGTAACCAGTACTGGGTACTCAACAGGTGTCCAGTAAAGACTTATCAATTGATGTACCTATATGCCCGGGTATGGCCAAGGGAAGCTAGAGTTCTGGCTCTCTTCCTGGCAGTGAGCTCGGGCTGGAGTGAAGAGAAGGCAGGGAACCAGTGAAGCTGACTTCAGTTATTTCTTCACTGCCACCCGGGCCACAGAATTAGCAGGGTCTTCAGGTACTGTCCTTTAGACTGGACTTCTCTCTCAGTTAATGGTTGACATTCTCTGTTTACCTTAATGATTGCCAAGATCTGTTGCTGCACACGGTACATTTTGTGGCTCAACTGCCTTGGCCCCGAAGGTAGAAGGCAATTTGGAAGAGGTTTGGGGGTTGTGGGATGGGACTGGAAACACTTTGGTCCATCCCTAGCCACTTAGGGCATGGGTAATAAGCAGAAAGCCCAAGAGAACCCTGGTATGGCCATGTGGGGGAAGCCCTGCTATCTCTCACTTTGGCCTCAAGGGGCCAGTAGCCATTGCCTGTGGCTGTTTTTTCTCTCCCTATAGTCAGCATTTTCAAGGTTGGGAGCTGGAAGGGATGGCACCCAGTGCAGGAGCCCTCTCTGTAGCTCATCCACACACCGGATCTACCTGTGGCCGGCGGGTGGGGGAAGGCTGAAGGCTGAGGCCCAGGTCCAGTTCTGTCTCCCAGATTGGGCTAAACATGCATACATGGGTGACAAAGATGCCTCTCTTCCTCTGGGATGGGGCAGTAACTTCAGGCTATGTGATTTGTCTCTCCAAAGTCACCGGGAGTTCAGGGGATCAATCTTATTTAATGATTGTATGAGGGAGGAGGTAGAGCTGGTTAATGTTTGTCTGGTTCCTCTTGGGCTGTGGGCCATATCTGGCTCCAGCCCTGGGCTCTTTGTCCCTCCCCTGGACTGGGCTGACAGTACCTAGTGACATAGTGCAGACACGCCTGCAGACATTCCCTGGGAAAGGGCAGCAGCAGCCAGGTGAGGAAGCTGCGGGCTGAGGGACATGGGCCCAGGGGCTGGTGTGGCCCAGGAGGGAAGAAGTGGGGGTTGGGGAGAGGTTTGGTTCTTGCCTTCTCCTGGGCTCTGCATTCAGCCACTTAGATCCCTTCTGTGTTTCCCTCTGAGTTGGACTGAAGCACCTCCTACCCGGGTGCCAGGCTTGCTTAGTCTCTCTCTGTAGCCCCCAACTCATCCTTTTCCCAGGCTCAGTGTTGCTTCTACTCTCACTCTTTTTTGCCCAGGCAAGAATCACCCTCATCCCCACAGGATCAAATCCCCAGAAAGATTGGAGGGGGCCCCCAGGCTCAGAGTGGCTAAGTTTATATCTTTAAGACATTTCCTGCCACACAGGGTTAGGGTTCAGTGGGGGCCGCTGGGCACTGCCAGGTGCTGTTTTCCTTCCCTGATTAGAAGGCTAACCAGGCGTGCAATCAACATAGGGGCTGCGGGCGGATGAATACAGCACACTCGGTAGGCACAGAGGACCAGCCAGCCGGGCCAAGGTTTGGGAACATGTATTTCCATTTTCTTGAGAGAGGCAGGGAGACTCAAGCTGAGCTTGGAGTAACTGATGACTGGGAGATCTAAAGGATGGGTAGCCCCCTAGTTGTTTGAAAGTTGTTCCATCTGTTGGGAATGGCACGGCAGAATGCACGGACTTAGAAAATGAGAAGAGAGGAGAATAGCGACAAGATGGGTTTGAATGGAGAGAAGTATAGAGGAGGATGCAGCAGAGCAATGGGGAAGGGACCCAGGCTTTGATGAGGGGCCAACATGAGCCCTAATCTGAGTTCCAGCACTGGCTTACCAGCTATGTGATCAATTACTCAGCTTCTTTGAGTCTCCATTGCTTCATCTGTGAACTGCAGACAATAACTCACAGCTCACAGGTCTGTTGTGGGGATAAGAGTTAAGGAACAGACTACTCCTAGCACAGAATAGGTATTCTCTAAGTGGTGGCTGCTATAATAAGCCCAAGTAGAGAGCAACAGGAAGTCAGAGAGTTGATGGAGGAGTAAAAGGGTATAGCCCAAACAGTGAGAAAGGGAGCTGATATTACCATGTGGAAAGATCATGACAGAGCGAGAGAAGGAGAAAACTGGAATGAGCTAGACTGGCCCTGACCCAAGCCTGGCCACAGGATACATATGACAGTGTGGAGGGAACAGTGCAGTGACAGGTGCTGTGGAACCACAGGCTGGAGGCAGGGAAGAGAAGCGGGTGAAGAGGGAGAGGGATGGAGTGGTTTGGTCTTAGCCACACCAAACTGATGAAGGCAGCTGGAAACTCAGAAGAAAATCTGAAAAAAAGTCCCCTGTCCTTTCTTGCCAGAGGCTGCCTGTGAAATGGGGGAGGGAGTATGGAGTCTGAGGCTGAGTGTAACCTCATTTAGCCAAGCCAGGCCCCTCTTTCCGAAACCAAAAAGATACAAGGATTTCCCATAGTTGGAAGGAGGGATAGGAAAGAGGTAGGAGCAGAAAGACATAGACTTGAATGTGTGTGTGTGTGTACACGCATACACACGCATGCAGGCACATGTGGAAAGGAATGCGGAGAACAGTTTTTGAGTTCTGAGATCTAATTGATCTCAGAATGCAGTGTCCTTAAAGGAAGAAAGGCTGCCAAGGTACAAAGACTTTGAGGTCAGAGGAAAACAAATTTGAAATTTGACTCTACCATTTAGCAGAAGTGCAGTTGTCATTGAGGTAAGTTGTTTAACTTCTCTGAGCCTCACCTTCTCTGTCTGAGAAATGGGTATAATATTAGTTGGAGGGACTAAGGACAGTCTCCTGATTTTGACCTGTGCTTGAGTGCTTGGGCAAATCTGGATCTGAGGACAAGGGCAGAGCCAGACAGGGTCAGAGAAATCTTGTCTAATTAAACACAGGAGCCAAACATGCCTGGAGCAACACAGAGCATATCAACACCTGGACTTTAACCCAAAGTCACAAAAACAGTTTGGATTTCAAAATCAGGTAACTCCCATGAATGTTTTTGAAATGAAACCCTTGAGTACTGATGTTGACATAGGGATCAGCTCTTTCTAAACGGAGAGCAAAAATTGAGATCTCAGTGCTCACACAAGGGTCCTTAGGTGCTCTAAAGGGAGCTTCTGGCTATGTCCCAGAGGGCTCAAGAAGGTGGGAGGTGGAGAGCTAAAAGAACCTAGAAACTCAGGGGTGGCCAGGCTGTCTGTGAGACATCCCTAAACGACAGAAGAGAAGAGAACAGCTGAAGTTGGCTTTGGGGTTTGAGGAAGCAGCCAGAGAAAGGTAAGGAGGGGAAAACAGAACAAATCTGGAGGCAACTGAAAGCCCTGGGAAGGGAGGGGAGGAGAAGAGTTGTCAGTTATAGGAAAGAAGAGAAGGGCTAAAGGAGAATAAAAGTCAGACCAATCTTCAATCTCTCTGTTTCTTAAAAGCACTCATAGAAAGAAAAATTATAATTGTATCTGAGGCAGCAAAGCTTCTGGGAAAAAACATGGGCTCTGGAGTCAGCTTGTGTGTCTGTGTGTGTGCGTGTGTGTGTGCATGTGTGTTAGTTGCTAAGTCGTGTCTGACTCTTTGTGACCCTATGGGCTGTAACCTGCCAGGCTCCTCTGCCCATGGGATTCTCCAGGCAAGAATTCTAGAGTGGGTTGCCGTTCCCTTCTCCAGGGGATCTTCCCGACCCAGGGAACAAACCTGCGCCTCCTGCATCTCTTGCACTGCAGGCAGACTTTACCACTGAGCCACCAGGGAGTCAGCTTGATCTGGCTCAAACATCCCAGCTCTGGCATGTACTCACATGAACCTTGTGACACTGAGAGAAGTCCCTTCACCTTTGTCTACCTCAGTTTCCTCATCTGTGACATGAGGGTTACAAATAGCACCTACCTCTCAGGGTTCTTTTGAGGTTTACAGGAGATGGTGTGCAAGGGCCTGGCAGAGAGCAGGGGCTTGGGAAATGGTTATTCTTAACAATATGCTCCTCCACCACCTATTTTGACTCTAACAGGTCTCATTGGATGAAGCATTTCTTTGCATTGTACCTCCTGTACCAGCTCTGCCTTCAGAATCCCAGGGTTGGGAGAAAGGGCACCTGTGTTCCTGCTTTTCCCGCACTGGTTTAGGCCCACAGCATGAACTGACTGAGGCTTTTTTTTTTTTTTAAGCTGAATTAAGAAAGCTTGTGCAGACTATCCCTTTACCCCTTAGTTTCTTTCATTCCGCTCCCCCAACTTTTCTTGGGCTTCTCTGGTGGCTCAGTGGTAAAGAATCCGTCTGCCAATGCAGGAGATGCAAGAGACCTGG
Source organism: Bubalus bubalis (assembly GCF_019923935.1). Classification (NCBI taxonomy): domain Eukaryota; kingdom Metazoa; phylum Chordata; class Mammalia; order Artiodactyla; family Bovidae; genus Bubalus; species Bubalus bubalis. Next base: position 63,212,436 of record NC_059181.1, read on the forward strand.
GTTCAATTTGTAGGTTGGGACGATCCCCTGAGAAGAAAATGGCAACCTGCTCCAGTATTCTTGCCTGGAAAAACCCATGGACAGAAAAACCCAACCCATGGCTGGCTACAGTCCATGGGGTCACAAAAGAGTCCGCCATGACTTAATGACTAAAGAACAACAAATTTTTCTAGCTACTAATACCCTCCCCCTTCCCTCTACAACAGCGAGGACCACCCAGAACTTGCCACAAAGTTCAGGCCTTATGTTCTCACAGCTAGTTCCTGGCTTGCAGCATAATCTTGTAATGGCAGACAAGGTGGGAGGTAGAAGGAAGCCCCCTCCCCTTGCCTAAGAGACAGAGGGGAATTTCTTCCCTAGAGCAACTGGCAAGCTCCGGAAACCAGGAGTTACAATATATACTTGACCCGCGGGCAGGGCAGCAACAGAATGGTCTGTTCTATTTCAGACAGACTCTATAGGTCAACAGCAGCATTGGGAAGAAATAAAGAGGGATATTGGGTTTGGCAAACCACTTAGTTCCCCCCCAAACCACATTGTTTTCTCTTCCTGATAAGGTTTTACTTCCCTTGATCACTAACCATGAAATTGGAGCTGGGCTAAGAACTTTTACAGGTTGCTTCATTGAACCTCACAATAACACTGGGTATGAACCTCATTTATAGATGTGCACACAGACTCAAAGGTTTGGTAACTTACCCCAGAGTCATAGTAGATTAAAAAAAAAAACAAAAAACCCGAAGCTAGGTGGCTCTTATCTTTTCCATCTTCTAACCTTTTTCTGTTGGCTTGGTTAACTTGCTTTTTCTTCTGGCTTGTCCTCACTTGGCCATCCTCTGTACGGGCTCAAGGAGAGATGGTCAGGCTTTGCTCCATGACTTTGGGATCGGACTGCACTCACAGGTTAGCAGCTTCCTTGTTTCTTGTGTTTTTATGGGTAGCCTTGCTTCTGTTGCTGTTGTCGTCATCATTAACAGCTAGCCTACACTTCGGGAAACACCATCTGCAAAAGCACAAAGACTGCACCATGCAAAGAGCTTAGGCTTCTGCTTCAGACACTTTTGTGTTTCATCCTACTCAGACACTTCAGCTGTGTGACCTTAAGTGAGTTACTTAACTTATCTGAGCTTCAGTTTCCTCAGCTGGAAAGACTGGGGTAGCAGTTCTTAGAGGCTTGCTAAGTGGGTCAAAAGAAAGAATATATGGGAAAATACTTAGCACAGTTCCTAGCTTGATAAAAGTGAGTTCCTTTTCCTAACCTCAGGCTCACCCATATCCTGGAGGGGATTTAAGCCAGGAAAAATCCTGCTGAATCTAAGTTTCTAGTAGAGTCATGGGAGAGGGCCTTAGGCCAGAGGCTTCTGGTTCCCCTGGGTCCCATCTTACATGCACCTGTCCTTGTTCCGTCTTCCCCCCCGCCGTGGCCATTCTTCTGGTGGGGCTATGGGGTGGGTGCGGCGATGGACCGGGCGGGCACAGAACAGGTGGGTGCAGGCTGGGTGTCCGGCGCTGGGACACAAGTGCTCTGTGTGTAGGGTGGGCGGAAGTCAGGGCGTTTGATCTGAATTCTAAAGGGCGTTGTTCAGAGCCCCACAAAGGTCCCATTGTGCACACACTGGGTATAAAGCAGCATATGACTCCCCAGCACCGGGCGGTGATGAATTGGGACGCAGGCGCGAACCCAGGGACCACTCCCCCTGCATAGACATGAGACCATAGGGAACCTGTCTGGGTGGCCTCAGGGATAGGCGCTCCCCAAGGTAACGGGGCTTTGTGGGTTTAGCCCAGGTCCAAACTTAAGGAGCTGGGGGAGGAGAAGCTAAAGAGGATGGCTGATGGCAGAACAAGATGGACCTGGCAAGGAAGGGCAGGAGAGGAGAGAATGTTGGATGAAGGTGGAGAAGAGAGATGGGGCTCAGGGAGGTCAAGTCATCAAGTGAATGAGTGAGGAGGAAAAGAAAGAGAAGGAGAGGCTGGCAAGGGAGAGGGAGTGGTGAGAAAAGCTATGACTCTCCTTCTTCCTTTCTTGTCACTGGCTCTTGGAAGGGTTGGGGGGAGGTGTCAGGCAGTGTTATGGAGCCTGGCTTTCCACCCCAGCTTTCTGACAGCTTGTTCTGTGGCTCATGTTTTGCAGGTGTGAATGAGGCAGGATGAACTGGACGGGTTTGTACACCTTGCTCAGCGGCGTGAATCGGCATTCTACTGCCATTGGCCGAGTATGGCTCTCTGTCATCTTCATCTTCAGAATCATGGTGCTGGTGGTGGCTGCTGAGAGCGTGTGGGGTGATGAGAAGTCTTCCTTCATCTGCAACACCCTCCAGCCTGGCTGCAATAGTGTCTGCTACGACCACTTTTTCCCCATTTCCCACGTGCGTCTGTGGTCTCTGCAGCTCATCTTGGTGTCCACCCCAGCTCTCCTCGTGGCCATGCACGTGGCACACCAGCAGCACATTGAAAAGAAAATGCTTCGACTTGAGGGCCACGGCGACCCCCTGCACCTGGAGGAGGTGAAGAGGCACAAGGTCCACATCTCAGGGACACTGTGGTGGACCTATGTGATCAGCGTGGTCTTCCGGCTGTTGTTCGAGGCTGCTTTCATGTATGTCTTTTATCTACTCTACCCTGGCTACGCCATGGTGCGGCTGGTCAAGTGTGATGCCTACCCCTGCCCCAACACAGTGGACTGCTTCGTGTCCCGCCCCACAGAGAAAACCATCTTCACGGTCTTCATGCTGGCCGCCTCAGGCATCTGCATCATCCTCAATGTGGCTGAGGTGGTGTACCTCATCTTCCGGGCCTGTGCCCGCCGAGCCCAGCGCCGCTCCAATCCACCCTCCCGCAAGGGCTCAGGGGGCTTCGGCCATCGCCTCTCACCTGAATACAAGCAGAATGAGATCAACAAGCTGCTGAGTGAGCAGGACGGCTCCCTGAAAGACATACTGCGCCGCAGCCCCGGCACCGGGGCTGGGCTGGCTGAGAAGAGTGACCGCTGCTCGGCCTGCTGATGCCACAGACCAGGCAACCTCCCATCCTGCCCCCTACCCCTGTCCTGCCCCAGGCCTGCCCCTCCTTCTCCCCTGCCAGTGCGCAGGCCTCTGCCTGCTAGGGGTTGCTCCATCAAAACTTTCCTTCCCTCCCTACTTCCCTTCCTCCCCAGGGCCTTCTGCCTCAGGGCCTGAAGGTGTGGGGAGCTGGAGGCCACCCACGCCAGCACTCAAGGCTATCGGGGGTGCAGGCAGCTCTCGTTGCCTGCACCCCTTTCTCTTCCCTCTCCCTCTCCCTGGGACCACTGGGGACCAGAGGTGGGATGCTCTGACAACATCTCCAATTATGAAACTAATCTTAACCCCGTGCTGTCAGATACCCTATTTCTGGAGTCACATTGGTGGGGAGGGATGTGGGCAAGTGGAGTGGAGGGAGGGTGCTGTGGACGTGTGGGTGGGGAAGGGAGGGTAGCAAACGAAAGAAAAGGAGGAACAGTGCTTGCTGGCCCTGAGGAAAAGAAGGACATATCTGGGGTGGAGGAGCTAGGGAGGGAGAAGCAGGCAGATAAGTTGGAGTGGGGGTTGGTCAGGGTTGCCTTTGCCTCCAGTCCCCAAGGCCTCTCTCTGCCTGAAATGTTACACATTAAACAGGATTTTACAGTAAACGAAGAGGTGGCTTGTGTGTTTGTGAAGTTCTTTCTCCTGCAATCTCTGACCACCCCCTGGATGAGCTGGCCTTGGCTTTTTGCTGATCAAGAAAGAAATGGGAAAAGAAAGAGAGCAATTTGAGTAGCTGAAGCTGCCAAGGAGGGACTGCCGCGCATATCCCACTACCTCACAGGCCAGGCACAACCAGGCCCAGAGCCATTCTCTCCTGTTTTTTGTTTGGTTTGGGTTCTTTTGTCCCCGTTTTAAAATAACAGCTTTATTGGACTCTAATTCACTCATCCCTTTCTCTGATTGATTTTTTTCATCCATTTTAAATATGTAGGTAATATATTGAGTTTGGGTGATTTTGTGCAGTTTTGTAAACATGACCACAATCTATTATAAAACATCTACATGCCCTCAAAAAGTTTCCTTGGGCACCTTCCTCTGATTTTAAAAAGATTAAAATGACAACTCCCTCTGGAGAGACAGGAAATGATGGAGAAAGTTCACAAGTCTGAGAGGGTAACATACATCACCTTGGCGAGGCCTGTCCCCTGCACTCCTGGGAGGAAATATGGCCTGTCCTCCCTCAAAACTGAGCCTTCACTGCCTATGGATGCTCTCCAAGCCACCCACTGGATTGCACAGTGACTCTGACCCCTTTTCTCAGATGGTAGCCCTAATTCTACCCTTCTCCCCAGTTTCCTTCCCTCAGGAATCAATGCCTCCCACCACAGAGATGTCTCTAACACAGGTTAAGCATTTCACAGCAGCAGTTTCCTCAGCATCACTCACCCAAGCAGCAGGTACCTCCCCTCTTTCCCTGGGGGGCTGTGGTGGGAAGAGCCCCAGGCTGGCACTTGATAAAGCTGGGTTCGAGTCTTGGTTCTGTCACTTAGTAGCAAGGTATTCCCTTCTGCAAGCTTCAGCTTTCTTATGAGCAAACAAGGGCTGGCCCAGAACCTTTCTAAGCTTCCTTTGACACTCTGGGCTCCATGAGTTCCCCAAGCCTCCCCCAGTCTCATGAGGGTTCCCTGTTGCAGAGTCACTGCCCTCACCAATGGCCCCCAGGAGTAAAAGTTTCCCCTACAGTGGGTTTCTCCCTTCAGCTTCCCTACCTCTTAACAGAAAAAATTATTTGCTACTCCCTTTCAGAGAATGCTGACTCCCTGTGGGAAGTATGTCAGAAAGGAAGAAAAAATCAGGCATAATCTTACCAGAATTGTTCTCTAGAAACAATCTTTCTCCTTCAGACAGAGAGCCTGGGAGGTTCCTCATTCAAGGAGGTTTCTCCTTTAGAAAAGAAAGGAGTGCACAAGTATTCCTTTCCCACACACTTGGCAATCCTGAAAAAGAGTTTCCTCCCCTCTTAAGAGAGAGACATTTCTTTCCTGCAAGAAATCTCCTTCCTTAGTAAACCGACAGCTACTGTCAGGGGAGAGGTCCCCATCCCCTCACAGTGAGTGGAGATTTCTTATCTTATTGAAATACATTCTCCCTCCCTCCACAACACAACACAACAAACAACAGCACCTCCTTTCTGTCCAAAAGGCCAAAGAAAGTTTTTAAAATTCCATCCTGGTTCAACAAAGGAACTTCATACCCTTCCCACGTTGAGAAATGTTAAATCTATCACCTCAGAAATCGAGTTTCTCTTCAGATTCTAAGAATTCCCCTTGGAAAGGGGTTCCATCTCCAGATCAAGACTTTCCTCTCCAGGGGGCAGTGGTGGGACAATAAAGCTACTGGGTTGGGTGTTCCAGACAAAAGGACACTTTCTCTTGTGTGTTGTGAAACAGGTGCATGCATGTGTGCTCAGCTGCTCAGTCGTGTCTGACTCGTTGTGACCCCATGGACTGTAGCCTGCCAGGCTATTCTACCCATAGGATTTTCCTGGCAAGAATACTGGAATGGGTTGCCATTTCTTCCTCTAGGGGATCTTCCCGACCCAGGAATCAAACCCACATCTTGTGCACTGGCAGGCGGATTCTTTACCACTGAGTACCTGGGAAGGTGGGAGCAGACCAAAGGAAGTTTGAGGGGAGCTGGTGTACATAATATATATAGCAAAGAGGGAGGCGGGTACAGCAGACTAACCCTAGGACCGACTTTTATTCGAGGTTATGTCACAAACATGTAAGGGTTTCTTATACAGGAGGCAAGTGGGGCTTAGTACTCGTCACACAGAAGACACCCGTAGAGCAACTGTAGTAGTGAGGATGGCAATGAAATGAGGAAACCTACTTCTAGCCCCTGGAAACTTCATACTTATCCTGAGGCTCAGCTTCCTCATCTGAAATATAAGCTCTCTACCTCTTTCACAGGAGCTTTTGTGAGACTCAAACAAGGTATGTTCAAAAGCTGGTTATACACTGTAAAAGTAAGGGACGATAGTATCATCAGCACTGAGACCACAGCCTTAGGGCATGCTAGAACTCGATGAGCCAGAAAGGAGTGAGGCTGGTTCAGCCAGGTTGGAGCTAGTGGAAGGAACTTGGCAATGAAGGGTTTTCCCAGGGAATGGACAGCAGTCTAAACAGCAAAGTCCAGGAGATGTCACAAACTTCTTCTGAGCATGACCCATTTAAGGGTAAATATTCAAGGGGTGTGATCTGAGGGTGGAAATGGCTTGACATTCTCTCTCACGGTACTAGTACTTCTTAGAGACATTTCTGGTCTTTTTAGAGCATCTGTGTGTGCTGAGATACCAGGAGCTGGGGGCAAAGGAACAGAGTCAGCTCCTGGATGAAGGGACTGGTTGAACTAGGAGAGTCGTCAAGGCCCCAGCCAGCTGAGTTGGGATTTCAAAGCAGGCTGCAGTCTCCATAGAGAATTGGCATGGCAACCATGAACTGATTCGGATGCCCAATCAGATAGCCTGGGTGCACACAGTGGTGGCTAGAGGGGAATGCTTGCTCCATTTACTGATTCCACAATACGTAAATGCCAGACTTGACCTGTGAGACAGAAGGGGCTATAAAAGCCCACCAAGCTAGGCTCCCTTTGATTCCTGGACTAGGCCAGTCTGAACCTGTCAGGTGGGGAAAGGATTGGGGCACTTAGGGAGGGAGAATAAAGCGGGCAGAAACCATACAGGTATCTGAAAGGGTATGGTGTTGTCTTCAGAGTTAGACAAACAATCTGGTATGAAGGATTTGAGGAGGGAAATGGCTAGATGGGAGGCAGGACAGATAAACTGTGACCTGTTAATAATGGGCCTTGTACGTCACTATAAGGCATTAAGACTGTTCTATAGTTGAGTTTTGAGTAGGGGAGTGCCACCTTCAGATTTGCAGTGTGGGAGCTCACTCTGGCAGCTGCAGAGACAGTGGATTGGTGGTTGGAAAAATGAGGGGAAGAATGACTGGCCATGGGACTGTGGCAATAGCCCAAGTCGGGCCTGTGGGACTTGGACAACGGCAGGAGGAGTTAAGAGGACACAAATGTAAGAGACTCTTTGGATGCAGGATTGACGCCAGGACTTGATGTCTGAGTGTGGCGAGACTGAGGAGCCAAAGATCATTTGGAGATTTCCTCCCCCTTCCTTGACTGGCAGACTCCTAATCATTGAAGACTCAGCTCAAAGGTCAGTTCCTAATATGAAACCTTCAACTCTCTTCTCCTTGCACCCTCCCCCCAACCCCTCAGAAAGAAGGAGTCCTCCCCCCATTCTGAATTCCCGCAGGATATTGTGGTAGTATGTGTTGATTAGAGTTCTTATCAAACTGTGTGGTAATTACTTGCATAATCTTAGCACACAGTAAGTGCTTATTCTGTTGAATTAAGGGCAGTAGGAAAGAGGATATAGGCATGTGCAAAGGCTCAGGGTCTTGAAAGAGTGGAGTGTGTCCTAGAGCAAAGAATGCCTGGGATGGGGCTCAGGGTGTGATAGGAAATAAGACTGGCAATTCAGGCGGGGGCCAGGCCATGAAGGGTCTCATATGCTATGTGTAGAAATTTACACAGGAGTTTGAGCTCTCAACTATCACAGGTAGGTATGCTTCTTTTTTAAAAGTTAGGTCCCTGCTAGTGTGCGTGCATGCTAAGTTGCTTCAGCTGTGTCCGATTCTTTGCACCCTTAAGGACTATAGCCCGCCAGGCTCCTCTGTCCATGGGTTTCTCCAGGCAAGAATACTGGAATAGGTGGCCGTACCCTCCTCCGGGGGATCTTCCTGACCCAGGGATCAAGCCCATGTTTCTTATATCTCCTGCATTGGCAGGTGGATTCTTTACCACTATGCCACCTAGGAAGCCCAGGCTCCTACTAGACTTGTAGGCAATTCTGTACTCATCATGGTAGGCAGACTGGAGGTACTGAGGAGATTAAGGTCAGGGCAGACCTTGCACAACTTGATGCATTAAGGTTGACGGAGAACTATGGAGGAAAGGGCAGAGCGATTTGACAGTGGACTTCAAAGAGAAAGGGTAATTTATTCAGGATGGTGAACAACTGTTCTCCATGTCAACTGAAGACCCTCTAAAAAGTCAGTACAGCATAGTGACCTTTGCCAAGTTGTTTGGCCACTCCATGCCTCAGTTTCCTCTTCTGTAAAATAGAGATAATAACAGTACATCTGTCACAGGGCTGCAGTGAGGATCAAATGCACTCATTACATAAAAGACACTTAGAATAGTACCTAGTTGATAGTAAGTTCTATGCAAGTGTCTGTTTTATTTCCTCCCGCCATCTTTGCCATCCTCCAAAGATTCACCAAGAAAAAGAAATGCAAAAAGGCAAAATGGTTGTCTGAGGAGGCCTTACAAATATCTGTGAAAAGAAGAGAAGCAACAGGCAAAGGAGAAAAGTAAAGATATATCCATTTGAATGCAGAGTTCCAAAGAATAGCAAGGAGAGATAAGAAAGCCTTCCTCAGTGATCAATGCAAAGAATAGAGGAAAACAATAGAATGGGAAAGACTCGAGATCTCTTTGAGAAAATTAGAGATACCAAGGGAACATTTCATGCAAAGATGGGCTCAATAAAGGAGAGAAATGGTAGGGACCTAACAGAAGCGGAAGATATTAAGAAGAAGTGGCAAGAATACACAGAAGAACTATACAAAAAAAGATCTTCACGACCCAGATAACCACAATGGTGTGATCACTCACCTAGAGCCAGACATCCTGGAGTGCAAAGTCAAGTGGGCCTTAGGAAGCATGTCTATGAACAAAGCTAGTGGAGGTAATGGAATTCCAGTTGAGCTATTTCAAATCTTAAAAGATGATGCTGTGAAAGTGCTGCACTCAATATGCCAGCAAATTTGGAAAACTCAGCAGTGGCCGCAGGACTGGAAAAGGTCAATTTTCATCCCAATCCCAAAGAAAGGCAATGCCAAAGCATGCTCAAACTACCACACAATTGCACTCATCTCACATGATAGCAAAGTAACGCTCAAAATTCTCCAAGCCAGGCTTCAACAGTGTGTGAACCGTGAACTTCCAGACGTTCAAGCTGGATTTAGAAAAGGCAGAGGAACCAGAGATCAAATTGTCAACATCCGTTGGATCATCGAAAGAGCAAGAGGGTTCCAGAAAAGCATCTACTTCTGCTTTATTGACTATGCCAAAGCCTTTGACTGTGTGGACCACATCAAACTGGAAAATTCTTAAAGAGATGGGAATACCAGACCACCTGACCTGCCTCTTGAGAAATCTGTTTTCAGGTCAGGAAGCAACAGCTAGAACTAGACATGGAACAACAGACTGGTTTCAAATCGGGAAAGGAGTACGTCAAGGCTGTATATAGTCACCGTGCTTATTTAACTTATATGCAGAGTACATCATGAGAAATGCTGGGCTGGATGAAGCACAAGCTGGAATCAAGATTGCCAGAAGAAACATCAATAACCTCAGATGTGCAGATGACACCACCCTTATGGCAGAAAGCAAAGAAGAACTAAAGAGCCTCTTTATGAAAGTGAAAAAAGAGAGTGAAAAAGTTGGCTTAAAACTCAACATTCAGAAAACTAAGATCATGGCATCCAGTCCCATCACTTCATGGCAAATAGATGGGGAAACAGTGGAAGCAGTGGCTGACTTTATTTTCTGGGGCTCCAAAATCAGTGCAGATGGTGACTGCAGCCATGAAATTAAAAGATGCTTACTCCTTGAAAGAAAAGTTATGACTAACCTAGACAGCATATTAAAAAGCAGAGACATTACTTTGCCAACAAAGGTCCATCTAGTCAAAGCTATGGTTTTTCTAGTAGTCATGTATGGATTTAAGAGTTGGACTATAAAGAAGGCTGAGCACCGAAGAATTGATGCTTTGGTGTTGGAGAAGACTCTTGAGAGTCCCTTGGACTGCAAGGAGATCCAATCAGTCCATCCTAAAGGAATTCAGTCCTGAATATTCATTGGAAGGACTGATGCTGAAGCTGAAACTCCAATACTTTGGTTACCTGATGTGAAGAGCTGACTCATTTGAAAAGAGCTTGTTGCTGGGAAAGATTGAAGGTGGGAGAAGAAGGGGACGACAGAGGATGAGATGGTTGGATGGCATCACTGACTCAATGGACATGAGTTTGAGTAAACTCCAGGAGTTGGTGATGGACAGGGAGGCCTGGCAGTCCAGGGAGGCTGCAGTCCATGGGGTCGCAAAGAGTCAGACACGACTGAACTGAACTGAAAGATTCACCAGCTCTTTCAAACACTGAGCTAAATTCTTTGTCTCACCTAACATGTTTTCTTGACTGTCTAGTTGTCAATTGTGTGCTGAAGTAGGTAAATCTTTATGTTTGCACACATGTAATGGTACATATGGCCACATTCGGATATAAGTGGAAGGATGGTTGTGGGGGGAGGGCCTTAATTCTTAATGTAGTTTTAATGAAAAGAATGTGTCTCAATCATAATAAATCCTGAAACTTTATTCCCAGACTTACAAATAACTTAAGTGTGGGACTTCCTTGGTGGTGGTGAAGACTCTGTGCTCTACTGCAGGGGGTGTGGGTTCAGTCCCTGGTTGGAGAACTAAGATCCCACATGCCATGCAGTGCAGCCAAAAAAGAAAGAAAGAAAAAGGGAAATAACTTAGGTGGATGAAAGGAAAGAATAAAGAGGATTGCTCATGGAGCACCAAGTATGGACCAGATTTGGTGATAAATTAAGCACTTATATGTATCATCTCAGTAATGGTAACATAGCTATTACTATACCCATACTTGTAGATGAGGAAATGGAGGTTCAGAGAGGTTGAGTAGTATGTCTGGCTGAAAACTGCAGAGCTAGAATGAACACTTAGGTCTATTCTAATCCAGAATCTGTGCTATCTCCTCTATCCCAAAGTAACCACTCTATGTTGCCCTAGGAAGGCTTTCATGATAGAGGGGGGTTGTGGGGGAAGCTCAGTATGATATGAAAAAATTAAGTTGCTGGAAAACAAGATGTATGTTTGGGGGGCCCTAAGGTTAGGAGAGAGGAATGATGAAAGCTGAAGAACAGGCTGCCCTGCGCTTCTTCCAAGATCTCTGCTTGGAGCAGGATCCAGAAATTGTCCATTTCTAGGAAGCAAGGCAATTTGGGGAGTGCAGGCAAGAGGGGAAGAGAGAGTTATTTAGAACCCCCACCTTTCAACCCCGTGAATCATGACAAGTTTTTAAATCCTACTATTTCTCTCCCTTAAGCTTAGAAATCTCAAATGCGGTCTTCATTTTCCAGCAGTTCCTTTGCCACTTTCTCTTTGCCTTCCACCTTCCCTTTAAGGGGCAAAGCCCCTCATCCCACAATTAGAGATAAAGGTCTTGAAAAGCAAATTCCTTGGAGGATTAATGCCAACAACAACAACAAAAAATCATTCACACTAGAATATAATCAATTCACCAACAAAGAAAGTCTTGTAAGTCGGCTTCCCAAATCTTTCTCAAGTTCCTTTCCTCCTCAGCATTCCCATTATGTTGCAGTCTTCCTTCAGGCCTTGAAATTATCTCCTAACTGGTAATGTAGACAATAAAAGCTAATGTTTATTAAGTGCTTGTTGTGTGCTGGGCACTGTGCTAAACCATATCTCCCTTAATCCTCACCATTCATGGAGGTAAGCATAATTATTGTCCCCAATTTACAGATGAGGAAACAGGCCCACATAGTAACTTGGCCAGACCAAACAGCTCTAGGAAAGAAAGGGCTGAGCCAAGGATCTAGAACTCATGTCTGCCAGATGCCCTAGGCAAAGGACATACCCATTTCTGTACCACTGGCTCCCTGAAACTGGCCTCCTGGGTTTCTTCAGCACTCAGTTCTCCCTTCACCCAGACATGCTAGAGTCACCTTAAAACGTGATGCCAAAGACTACCCTGGTGGTCCAGTGGTTAAGACTCCATGTTTCCAATGCAAGGGGCATGGGTTCAATCCCTGGTCAAGGAACTAAGATCACACATACCCCATGGTGAGGTCAAGAAAATTTAAAAAACAAACAAACAAAAAACCATGAAGCCTACCCTGTCAATTCTTTGTGAAAATACTTTGATGACTTTCCACTGCTTTGAGGATAAGGTATGACTGTTTTGGTTTGCCTGGACCAAGGGGCTTCCAGGATGCTGGGCTTTCATTGCTAAAACTGGTTGGTCACCTTAGCAGGCCTTTCACAACCTGATCCCTTTTCCCCCAGCAACACCTCCCACCACTCCTCATCCCTTTTCCTGTGCAGTCTCCACCTCCTGTGCAGCCCAACCACCCTTTCCTGAAGACACTCCCAAGATCTCTTTTACCTACATGCCTTTGTGCACATTGATCCCTGAACCTCTACGCTACCTGATAAACTATCTACTCTTCATGAGAACACAGCTGCCATATCACCTCTGTGGTCCATCTTAATTTCCTGGGACAGAATGAATAGCAATTACTTTCTACCTTGGTTATTTTATTGACGTATGAGTCTTCCCCAGGGTCAGACCAGGGTGAGACAATCAAGGCACCTAGGGTATAAAACGCCTCCTTAAGGAGGCAGTCACTCTTAGGGTGGCTCAAATGCCAACCTTATATTTGCATGACCCCAGCCATGAGTGCCTCCTTAAACTTTGCACACCAAATGCCTTAATTGGCTCACTCTTGACACAAGCTTGGTCCTATCAGATTGGGGACTTCTCAGAACAGACTCTAAGTTCTTACTCATCTTAATTATGATTAGCACAAGGCTGGGCACAGGGCAGAAATCTAGTTGGGCAAATGACATCACACCCTTCTCTGTTCTAGTAGGGGAAGGAGATAGGAGAGCTACATGGCTTTGGGCCCTGCTGAGGATGGGAGTAGGAGAAAGCAAATTAACAGGCTTCACCCTGGCCTGTGGTATAAAGATAGCTTTTAATCAGGTGGTTTTACCTTTGGCACCTGGCAGATTTGGGGTTCCACCTATTTGTCTGGTCTCTCCTTCTCAGTTCCTTTCACTGGTTAATTGAAGATATTCTCCAAGGTACCATTTTTTTTATCCTTTTCTCTTCTTATTTCCCCCGAATGATCTTGTCCATTCTCATAGCTTCAGCTAGGAGCCTTTTGCAGATGACTTCTAAATTGACACCTCATGCATTATGCTAAGTGAAACGAGTCAGACAGAGAAAGATAAATACCGTGTGATATCACTTGTATGTGGACTCCAAAAAAGCTGAACTCATAGAAGCAGAGAGTAAAATGGTAGTTTGCAGGGGCTAGGGTGTGGGGGAAAATTGAGAGATGTTGGTCAAAGGGTATATGCTTCCAGTTCTAATATGAGTAAGTTCTGAGGATCTAATGTGCAGCATGGTGACTATAGTTAACAACACTGTATTATACACTAAAGAGTTACTATGAGAGATCTTAAAACTTCTCACCACACATACACAAAAAAATGGTAAATAAATGACAGGATGGAGGTGTTGGCTAATGCAATGGTGGTAATAATTTTGCAATATGTAAGTGTACCAAATCAACACTGTACACCTCAAACTTATGCAGTATTATATGTCAATTATATCTCAATAAAGCTAGAACAAAGTAAGACACTTTATCTCTCTTTTAAGCCTCAGACCCACATTTCCAACTGCCTAGTATATATAGTAGCATCTAGCATCATCATTGCTCTTTCATACCCGTTTTGTCATCTGACCTTTGCAATAATTCTGTGAGCAAGTCAGGGCATTTTTTAGAGGAGACTCAAAAGGTAGGCTTGCCCAAGTTTTCGTGGCCGAACTATGATTAAAACTCAAGTTTGGGTATTTTCTTTTATGCCATGTTGCACAGCCCACCACATGGATGTGTCAGTGGAGTCTCAAACCAAATGTGATCAAAACCTCAATTTGTTACAACATCCTCCTACCCTAACTCCCCTGAAAAAAACAACCAACCAACCCCCAAGACAAAACAACAAAACCCTGCCTCTGTTTCCCAACTTGGTTAAAGGAGTGTCAGTTTCACTGTTTCAGCCATCTAGGAGCCTGTGGAGGCCTGCTTAAAACAAGACTTCTAAAAGGACAAACATATCTGGAAGGCTGTGGTCCAAGGCCATTTTTTTTTGCTTGCTATTAGCAGGGTGTCTGGAACCAGAAGGAGCACACAGCCCTTTTTAAAATTGAAAGTCTTTATGCCTAAGATGAAATTGAACTATATGTAGGCAAGAGACGTGTCGTGTTAAAAGCAAAGAATAACACAGCAACTCCTGGTGAAAAACCTAACAAAACCAGAGCAATCTGGGGAAATGTAATTCGTCCTAAGGAACAGCAGCAGGGCTTGTGTCGAATTCCGAAGCAAACTTCATGCTAAGACCATTGGACACAGAATCTGTGTGAAACTGTATTAAGTAAATAAAAGTGTGGATTTGTTCTGTTTTTTAAAAAAGATGTCTCACTTTTCCAGTCATCAAGGCTAGAAACCTGGATTTCATGTTTGATTCTTCCCTCTCTTCCATAGCCTACAGACTTGACCTTCAAAATGTCTGAAACTCATTTTGAATTCATCCTCTTTTTCTTCTCTGTCCCCATTGAGGCTCACAGAATTTTAGCTACAATCCTTCCACTGATGTCCTGGCCTTCTGATCTACCCTACCCCCGACCCTCCATATTGTCCTGGAGATCTCCTCCCTAAAGCAACACATCTGATCCCCTCACCCCCTCATCGGAAATCACAGCCTTTGATTGTGCTGGTCCCCAACCCCTCCTACTTACTGAGACCCGGGTCAACTGCCACCTCCCTCAGTGAACTTGCACACAACCCCCCTATAAACCTGAAATGACTTCCTTATTCCTCGCTTTCTCATAGCACTGCTGCTGCTGCTGCTGCTGCTGCTAAGTCGCTCTGTGCAACCCCATAGATGGCAGCCCACCAGGCTCCCCCGTCCCTGGGATTCTCCAGGCAAGAACACTGGAGTGGGTTGCCATTTCCTTCTCCAATGCATGAAAGTGAAAAGTGAAAGTGAAGTCGCTCAGTCATGTCCGACCCTCAGCGACCCCATGGACTGAAGCCTTCTAGGCTCCTCCATCCATGGGATTTTCCAGGCAAGAGTACTGGAGTGGGGTGCCATTGCCTTCTCCGTCCCATAGCACTAGGTATTGTATTTCATTCTGCTAGTCTCTCAGCTAACTGTTCACTGTTCTCTCCCCACTCTAGCCTGGGAACCTGCTGGGGATAGGATCTCAGTCTAGTTCATCTGTCTTCTCTGAAATGTATAATCTGAAACTAGGTCCTTAAACGTAGTAAGTAGGTCCTTAATAGATAGCTGCTGCATAAATCTTTCTCTTGAGTGTTTGTAAACTTGTTATAACAAGGACCATATTCCTAGTGGATTCATTCAGTGAGATGGATAAAAATGATTCTCAGCCTGCAGTGGGACACCTCACTTTACACCTTGAGAGATCTGAAGTGGTCCAGCATTGCTCCACTGTATCATTCACCCCTCAAAACACTGCTCTCCCAAAAAAAAAAAAACAAAAACAAAACATTGCTCTCCCTCCCCAATAGAAGGCAAAAGACAATTTTAACTCTTTATTTGAAACAATTCCAGAGACAGAAGGTTAGTCGTGACAACAGCTTCTCACTACAACACAAGGTGGGCATGGCTCACTGAAGGGACAGGCCAGGTGCCTCAGAACAATATATACAATTTAAACAGTGGCTAAACTGGTGACAGTTATAAAAACACAAAAAGGAGGCTGGGGAACAGCAAAGCCAACAGGGAAAGAACTAGGTACCCCCTTTGCCGGACGCTAAGAGTTTTCTGCAACTACAGAGGCAAGATGGGGAAGAGAAAAGATGGAGGCAGTGGGGGCAGGACCCATGCCCACAATTCTTCACCTATCCTTTGACCACAGATCCCATCCTGCATGACTCAGGGCCCCCACAGGCTTGGCCTGGCTCTTACAATGGGGGAAGAACAAGAGTGGGGAACCCAGCCCCAACCCAAGTCAGAAGGTGGTTTTTGCCTTCGGAACTCTGTCCACTGAACTAAAGGGAGGCAGTTACAGAAAGCCGCTAAGCATGTTGACACCATGGCTCATGCCAACCTAAGATGGCAGAGAGACAAACACATAAACCAAGGGGACAGGAGTCTTCTCCCCATACTTAAGAGTCATTCTCTGCCTTTGAAGGAAAAAAAGCATTTAGAAGATTTTTTAAATTGCAGCACCAAGCGTTGGTGCTTGCTGGGGTGGGGAGGAGGAACAAGGTAGTGAGGGGCTTCCAACCACCAATTATCTTGTGGGAGGGAAGAGTGCCTAAGCTCTGTGTTTTAGGTAAATGGTCTCTTCATTACTTTCATAGTTTCTTTCATATCTTTCATACAAGACCCTTTAGTTTGTGACCAGGGAAGAGTAGAGAAGTGAGTGGGCACAAGGTTGAGAAGGCAGCTGGGTTCTTCCCTCGGCCAAACCTAGGAACAAGGGCCTTGACCTATGTGGGATGGGTCAGGAAACCCAAAGCCAACAGGATCACCAGAGCTATGAACACTTCACTCAGAGTTTGGCCCCAGGAGTTTACTCTGAAACATGAAGAAAACGGCCTAGCTGGTTTTTGCCCATCACTGGGAGACCAGTCTCTCAGTACAGAGGACTGGGGCCTTGTGGTCGTCAAGTGGTTTGGGAGAAGGTAAAAGCCAGGGATTCCTAGGGAAGGCAGGGAATGGATGAGTAGAAAAGGGCAGTCAGGGCCCTTCAGAATGAGTAGCATCGGTTCCTGGGCCTGTTGCCCTGTGGGACGTGGCCGTGGGACAGACGTCGTGGAAGATGGATACGGGAAGCATGTGGGCTCAATCTAGGTCTTCCTCCCCGGGACGACCCAGCTCCTCATAAATCTCACGCACAGCCAGAATGCGATTGAGCATGCTCTCCAACATGCTGCGGTCCATGGGGATCACAGAATACCAGAGAGGTGACTCAGCGATGCAGGACCGCTCAGGTTGCAGGTAGAACACATCATTGCGCGTCCGGAGGCTTTCAGGACTGCAATGGTGGGGGCAGGAGGGGGGCAGGTGGACAGAGGTCAGTAACTGGGAGAAGTAGAGCCCGTGCGTCCCCAGGCTGATGCCATTCCTGCGAACCTGCCAACTCACCATTTTGAGAGATAGAATTCATAGAACTTGACAGGGCAGCGGAGGGGATTCATGCGGTTCTCACGCTGCTCTAAAATGGGGGCTTCATCATCTCTCTTCCGTTTCCCAGGACCTGTGTCTGTGGAGTAGGCAAATGACCTGGACTCATTAAAAGTGCAGTCTCAACGACAGATCTCCAAGAGCACAGTCCAGGGCACAGGTTGAAGGCCTCAGGACACAAAATGGGCTCATGGAGAAATAAAGGCAGAAGAGTCAGTCAGTCTCTCTGCACCAACTCAACATTCTGCAATGTACTGCTCTGAAGGGCGCCCTGGTTCTCACTGTTAAAACACTCTCTATCATCTTCCCAAAGTTGATTTCCTAAAGAGGTGATCTCAGAAGTCACATGGACAAACTGACAAAACAGACCCTACTGTAAAATCAGGGCTGCTTTCTGGGACCAACAGCAATGGCTCCAGCACCCCACACATTAGTCCTGGTAGAGTCTCAGGTCCAAAAGGGACCTTGGGAACTGATTCCAGGGCCAGAATAGAAACCAAGGTACTGTGGCAGTTACGCCCAGCAGCAGAGCCATGGAAAGCCTGTCATTCACTCTTGTCAACTCCCCCTTCAGCCAAACACACCCAGCAGCTTCCCACCTGTCCACCACACCTCCTAAAAAGTAAATTGCCCTGAAATGAGGAAAGGCAGGAAACAGGCAACTGGGCAACCTCCTATATGCAATAATCACTTCCCAGCAGATTGAAGGACTGGTTGTTGTTCCTTTTTTCTGGAAACCAGGAATGGAAGGATAGGGAAGCTAGAGATAATGGAGAGGGCCAACCTGGTGGTATGGTGGGGCAGGGAAGGGGAAAGCAGAGGGGGAGGAAAAGCAAAGGCGGGGGCAGCATCATACCTCGCCCTTTCCTCTGGCGGACAGGAGCATAGTAGCGGATGCTCACCACCTTGGTGGTGCCCCGAGGGGTGGTACACTTGCGGGACTGCCGGACCACATTGGTGAAGGAGAGCTGCATGTGTTCCTCAGCTGTCTGAAGCCCAAAAAACTTAGTGTTGAAGAACATGAGGGTGTTGAGAAGGACAAAGGGTGAGTAGACCCCCAGCTGCTTACACTCCCAGAGGTGCTCTTCCTCTACTCGGGAGAACACCGTATCTGCAAAGGCAAGGGGGAGAGGCTGTCAGGAGGGACTGGCTACCCACACCTGTCCCCTTTGCTCCCACACATTCCACTCACAAGCACCGAGCACACCAGACTCGTTTGGTCACTAAAGGACCACCACATGTAAAACCCTGACACCTTGCTATACTGCACAGGAGGACTGGATTTGTTTGTTGGCTTTTGGTGGGGTTGGGGGGAATTTTTTCCCCCCAGTTTCCACCTGCATTAGGAGCTTCACTCATGTAAACCTTCAGGAGTCCAACGTCCTTCTTTCTTCACTTACCACTCAACCCTGGTCACTTTTTTGGTCCCAGAGATAGCTCTTCAGACCTAAGGCTTGATCCCCTCCTCATGTTCAAGGACAGGGGCTCTGATTCCCCTAGCTCTAAACCCCAAGGCACCCAACTACACACTCCTGTACTCAGACCCTTTTGTGAAGAGTGGCAGACCCAAGAGTCCAGGGCTCGGAGTGGTACACTGGAAGAATAGAGCAAAGGGCAGACGGGTTGCCAAGTCCCTGGCCCTTACTGTTAGGGAGGAGCGTGGGCTGCCAGGTACTCAGAGACTTGTTGAGTTCTTGAACAAAAGTCAGGTAGTAAAGGTCCGTGAAAATGTTCACCATTCGGTTATTTTCCAACAAGTACTGGAAAAAGAAAAACAGACACACATACAGCTAGACTCTGGACCCTAGAGGAAAGACAATGATGCCAACGGCCTCAGGCATGGTGACCTGGACAATTAGGAGACCATGGGAAACAGTTGCTGGATTAAGTGATCCAGAGTGGTTTTCCCCAGGTAAACCTACAGCTCTCAGGTGCTGAGGCCCTGTTGGAGGAGAAGACAGTTTGGAAGAGACGTATCACAGCTGCTTCTTCACAAGCCCACACCCCTTTGTCAGCTAAGGCACGTTTGACTTCTCCCCATGGAAACCAAACATTACCCCACCATTCAGGAGACCTCGCTCTGCCCATCCGTCCCCTCCGAGCATGGGTTTGAGGACGACAAAGCAATCCAGACAGCAATGAATACTGCCTCCTTGGTCAACAGTCCTGGAATGCAGCTTTGATTTTAGTAGAGTATTGTCATTTCTTGCCCTGTCTGGAGTAGGAGATGCCTGCTCAAGGCAGCAGACGAGGTGAGGAACAGGAAGTGGGACAGAATCATTTCAGGTAGGACCCTGCCTACTGTGCTGAGTTACGACAAGTGAGGCGGCATGTCAGTGGTACCTGTTGGATGCCAAGACACAGATAGTAGATGCTATCAGGTTCATATCGTTCACCGTTGGGTCGAGTGATTTCTCTCACAAACTGGGCCAAACCGTAGTTGAGTTCAGCAGCTGAGCAGGCCAGAATATCCTCCTTGATACGCATAGGTTTGGCTGCAAAGATACACAGTGGAGGTAGCTGGCATTAAGACAGCCCCACATGGAGAATTTCCCTTAGCTCCATCATTAACCCCTTCATCCCTTAGTTACATCCAGCTCCAGAACAAACCCAACAATCACACAAAGAACCTTCAGCCTTGAAACCTAGATGGCATCTCCCCTTATTCTGCAACTCCTCTACATCTGCACAGGATGCCCTATGGACACCTTCAGCTGAATCGCAGCCCTGCTCCCTCTCCCCTTCCCCTCCTCCCCTGGGTACTTACGGCCAAAGCGCAGCTCATCACCCTTGCTAGTTTCTCCATTGGCATATTTCGACTGCACCCAGCACTTCCAAGCATTGACACCATAGGAATAGTTGAGTCCAGTACAACTAGGCTGGCTGCTCATGGAGTCCCGGGAACAGCTCTCTGAAAGCACCAGCCGCTTTTGACCCTGGAGAGGAAGAGAAAGGAGTGGGTAGCAGAGGTAAGGCAAGGAGCACTGTGGAAGCAAGTCAGGACAGTGTTCACCACCAGGGCGGGGTGGGACCAATTTAAGAATGCAGCAAGCTTCCACAGCACAGGACCCCAGGAACAGCTCTGATGAGCTCTGATGAACTGGGGAGAAACTAGAGTTTGGCTGTACCTTAATGCACACAGTCTCTGGAGAATAGAATGGCAACCCACTCCAGTATTCTTGTCTGGAGAATTCTATGGACAGAGGAGCCTGGTGGGCTACAGTCCATGGGGTTGCAAAGAGTCGGACATGATTGAGTGAATAACACAACACAATGTACACAGTGGTAGAGAAAGGAGGCTAGGGAAGGGGAAACTAAGGCTTCTGATTTGGCTATGAAAGCCCCACACCCACCCCACTGCCCTTCATGCCTCCATCCCTCTTCTGTGGATATAGAAGCTCTAGTCCTCACCTTCCTCATGGCTCGGGGAAGGTCTTGTTCAGTAGACACGTCCTCAGGCCCTACCAGGCCACAATCAAAGAGGAAGTCCACACTGGGGTTAATGTCCAAAGGATCTAGAGGGGAAAGGAAGAAGAAATCGATTTTTTAAGACCTCAACCCTGTAGTCCTCCCACCTCACTCCCACTACTTGTCCACTTGACTTGAGATGAGCCTCCCAGACATCTTCATTATAGTCAACAGGACAAAGCTATACACAAAGAACGTGCTCACAGGCATGTACACATAAAATTCACAACACTGGGAAGATTCCTAACACTACTGAATTATAAACTTAAACATGGTTAAGTTGGTAAATTTTATGTTATGTGTTTTATAACAACTACAAAAAGAAAAAACAAAAACAAAAACAAAAACAAAACAAGACTCAAGTGTAGAAAAGTGTCCTGGTATCTCTGGCACTGTTCTCTGTGAGAGTCTTCTGTTTAGGGTCATTCTTGGGGTCACAAGCAACATTTCTTTCCTGACGGTGCACATGCTACTATATGCAGTGGGCACACCCTGAATCCTACTCACTCTTGGGGAAGTCTGCCTCCAAGTCTTGTCCAGGCTCATCCAACACATTGGCCATCTTGACGGCCATGGCCAGGACATCATCCCGAGCTGGCCCAAACAGGTCACAGTCTTCCAGAAGTCCCTCTGCACTCTGGTTGCTCACAAGATCTAGGTGGCAGGGAGGTTGGCTCAGTCTCTGCAGCTCTTCCTTGGCACCCCCCAAAGGCTTTCAGGGGCTGATCCCAACTGTTCCCCCATCCCACCAGGCAACAAGATCACCATTCTCCACCCCCTTAGGCCGACACAAACTGGCAGCACCCTGTCTCCGTTACCACCGCTGCCCATGGCATACCACAAAGGTCAGATGAGGCCTTGTCCAACTCCTCGGCCTCTGCGATCATCTCTGCCATAGCCAGGATATCGGCCTCCAAGGGGTTGGACGGGATCTTCACCTTCAGCTCCTCAATGGTCTCCACAATCTTGTCTGTGCTCTCCAAGGTAGTGGGCAGGAACATGGGCACAGGCACCTGGAGGCATGAATCCCAACTAAATGCCAAGAACCACACTAGCACATGAGATGAACAGCTAGTGAGAGGGAGGGAGTCGGGGTGGTGGCCTCCAGCCTGGAAAAGTGAAAGAGGCCCCCAGCAGGAAGGGCAGGAACACTCACCGGGATAGGCATTGAGAAAGGCACCGGGACTTTCTGGCAGTACAGATGCATAGGCACTGGCACAAAGATGGGCACTGGGATGGGCAGCACGATCACCTGTGGCTTCCACTCTTCTGTTGACAAGAAAGGGGTCTTCTCAGAGACCCTGGCAGATGAGTCACATCCACCCCAGGACCTGATACTTGTTCATCACCCCCAAAAGCTCTAACATGTGCTCAGTATCACAAAGCTGTCCTTGAAACAAAGGTAGACAGATGACCCTGGGACTCCAGAACAATATGCAGGACACTTCAGCCATCTAAGAAACTCCCTTGTCCAGCTCCCAGGCATAGGAGGAGGCCTAAGACCACGAAATACAGCCTGTGGCACCTTGGTACCCTCGCTCACCTGTCTGACTCCCTTTGGACTTCATCTCCACCTTGCAGGAGACCCCCCGATTCTGCATCAGTGGTTTACACATAGCAGCTTTGTTTTTGCGGGGTGCTGCTGGGGGTGGTGGCGGTGGTGGTGGAGGAGTGGGAGCAGCAGGGGCTGGTCGGGTCTTCACAGGGATCTGCAAACACAAAGGAACGTGAGTACCACTGCTACAGTAACCCCTTTGAGACCATCTTCCCCCTTGGCTCTTGCCTTGACCTTGCCCAGATTTCCATTTTCCTGTAGGGTCTTTATGGTGTTTCTGTTCTCCACTTTGGTTTGAGAGGGTGTCTGGGGCTTTGCCTCAGAAGACTGACCTGTAGATCAAAACAAATGAATGCTCTCATCTGAGGCACTAGCTCTCTGTTTTCCTCACCCCTGCTCCAGGAGGGCTTTGTTAAGAGAACTCCGAATGTGAATGGTAAGTCTAGAATTTTCCCTTCACTCCACCCCAGCTCTAATCTTCTCTAGGTCCCAGCAATAGTGGCCAAAAAGATTCTTTGCTCCCGGCTGCCAAGAAGGATTAAAAACATTGCTTCCCCAATAACCCATAATTTGAGACCTTCCATTAAATGGCCATCAGGAGTGTAGTACCCCTGGAGTGTGGAGGTGCCGTGGTGATATTCTAGAAATGACAATAGTCTTCATTCTCCCTAAAGGTGTTTACGTTGAGCTTGTGTTGACACTTCCTTCTTTCTGAAAACTAACCACAACCCCTATATGCCCCACTCTACCAGGGCAGGTACCCATTCCTTACAATATATACCTTATAGAAAATCAGTAGGATCTAACTCTCAGAACCCCTTTTTAAAAGCTCTCAGAACCTTTAAATGAGATTCCTCTAGTACCTGCACAGTTCAGAAGCTAAAAAACAACACAGAAACAGGAGCTCTGGCCAGGGATGAGGTGAAAGCAGGAGAGGAAGAAGAAAGGGGCTGGGCCCAGGGTCAGAGGAGTCCAGGCCAGTTCTAACAAACTGTGCCCCCTGCCCAGGACTCACTGTTCAGGAGGCTCTCAGGCCCACTCTGGGTATCCAGGTTGGGTTGGTTCTGCTGGCTGTAGAAGCGCAGCAGACACTGTTGGTTGCAGAAATGACGGATCTGCCCACGCCAGTGGATGGTCTCCAGCAGCTTCCCCTGGCGCTTACAGGCATGGCACCGGGCAGCCTGAGGGTGTTGACAGGGTGGTCAGACCTGCCTCCCTAAAATGTGCTGGGTCCCTTGCCCTGGGATAAGCCATGCCACTCTACGGAAGCTGGGCTAGTCGGAACCTCCTCCCTGGAGATGGACCCACAGCCTGATGATGGCACAACAGCCCGTGCTCCTTGCTGCCCTTTCCTTCCTTTGTGACATGCAGCCCCCCTTACCTTGCAGTACCACAGCAGGTACTTGCTCTTACAGTCCTCGCTGCAGAAGTCCCAGGTGCTGCCATCCAGCTGCTCGGTGACTCCGCGCTGGCAGGTCTGGGAGCAATAAGTACAAGTGATACAGCATAATCCCAGCTTCTTAGTGAAGTCCTGTTTGTATAGCAGCACACAGCCTGGAAAGGGGGCAACAGAGAAGAGTCCAGAGACATGAGATCTCCATGTGGCCATGAGACCCAACTTTCTCAAGGCAGTGCACCTGAAACGTTTAACAGCCTCCAGAGTGTCCTGAGCAGAATGGACCACCCTGCAAGCCTACCTTACTTAATCTGCTGTTCTTCCCAGCTGCAAGGTACAGGACTCTCTGGCCCTTCCCCATCTCCTTACCTTCACTGCAGAAGCTCTTCTCCACCCCACTGAATCGGAGCTTCTCATGCAGGAGTTTCTCCTGCCGGCAATGCTCACACTGGGACACCACACCCCGGAGGCGCTTGAAGTCCTCACAGCAATCACGACAGCAGAACTGGAACACCTGGTCCTGGGACGGGGCATGGGGTTGGGGAACAGGGCTGCGACATCTGGACCCAGCGAGAGCCAAGCAGAAGGACCCCTTCAGACAGACGTCTGGTCATGTAGCAAAACATGGGTGGGGGTGGGGATCTTACCTGCCAGTCCAAGACCTCAGGCTTGCCACTGAAGAGGCTGTGGCAGTAGTGACAGCTCAGGTGAATGCCCCCCTCGGGGCTCGTGCGCTGGAGGGAAGGAAGACAAACAAGGGAGGGCCAAGATGTGTGCAGTGGGCTGGCGGAGGGAGGGGAAGTCAGGCTTGCTCTTTGCTCTGCCCAGGCCTACCTACCCCACATCTCATACCCTCTCTATTGCCACACCCATTATCCCTCGTCCAGGGTCTGGAGTACCTGGAACTTGGTCCAGCAGCTGGGGCTGCAGAATTGGTAGACTGTGCGATCAACCTTGTTGTAGTAACAGGGGTCAGAGAGGCTGCGGCGGCAGAAGCTGCAGGGTCGGGGAGGGCCTGGGGCACAGAGAGAAAAGGACAGAGAGAGAAGGAGAGGGAGAGAAAGAGAGAGAGAAAGAGAGAACACACAGCAGGTGTAAGGCAGTGCAGAGATGGAACGGGAAATCCACGGGAGAGTGTGGTTGGGGCCGAAGTTGGGCAGCAGGGGTTACTATAGGAGGAGTATGGGAGGTAGAAGGAAGGCCAGCAGGGGTCTCAGAGAAGAGGGCTTTGCACCTACCAGTGAGCCCTGCCTGCTTCACTTTGTAAGAAGTGGTACAGCACAGGGAACAGAACAAGCTGGTCTTGCCATTACGGTCCACATGGGATAGCATCTCAAAGTTCTTACACAGGGTCTTGCACCAGACACATGGGTACACCCGTGTGTTTTTCTGTGAGGATGGGGAAGGAGAGGCTGAGGCTGGATTTGTCCCTTCACTTTTATTTTTAAAATTTTTAAAACATGAGATATTTCAGGCATACAAAAAAGAATAGATGATGAGATTAACAAACACCTGTGTGTCCACCAGCCAGCTTCAAAAATAAAACATAACAGATACAATTGAAACCCCCTTTATTTGTTTTATTTCTCCCAGCCCTCGACCCGTCAGGCACCTTTATTTCTCACCCAAGGACCACACCCCCTTCCACAGCCCTCTAATGCACTACTCCCTCGGCCCCACCTTCTTGTATGCCCCCAAGCAGGTTGTGTTGCAGAACCGCTTTTGTTGGCCCTCGTGGAAGAGGAGCTCGGGGCCAGGGCTCCCAGTCTTGGTGTAGATGTAAGCCCCACACTGGTCACAACAGTTGGTTTTCAGTCCCTTGTTGGCCCGGAATTTGGAGAAGCAAGAATTGCTGCAGAGCCGGTGCACCACGCTGCCATTGCTGACCTCATGCAGGACCTGCCACACACACACACACACACCCTGAGCTGGGGCCTGGCCACCACCACCCACCCTGGTGCAAGGATGGCCCGCCCCACCTCACCCTAGACCTTTACAGCAGACAGCGGGCCCAGGGACCCCCCAACCTGCACATCAGGATGTCGACTTGATGCTGAGGTCCTGGGAGGCAAGGATGGCCAGCTGCACACAATCCTGGAGAAGCTCTAGCCTTGAATCCACTCCCTCACGATGGCTGCTTCCCCCTCCCCACATCCCTCATCCACAGGGCCTGGCCCCTGCAGCCCCAGGATTGCAGGGGCGGCTCAGGGCTGGCCAGGCTCTGCAAGTCAGCCCCCATCCAGCTTCCTCACCTCTCCAGTCTTCTGGCATATGCTGCAGCGAGTGGCATCAGCAAGATCCCCAGACTGGGGGATTGGGCGCTGCTGCTGGGCCTCATACAGGGAGAGACAGACGGATGTGCAGAACTCATGGAAGGAACCTCCCGAACCGGTCTGCGCCACAACTGAGTCCTTGGTGTTCCAGATCTCCCTGGAGGTGGGGACAGGTTTGTACATTTAGTCGATACCACCCCTTCATTTCATGAGCCTCCACCTTCCTCCTCTGGGATCAATGACCACAGAATCAAAAACATTGTCAGACACCCTTCCTATTAGTGAACTGCCTCTATCCCGTATGGTGCTAGGGTCTTGCCAACAGAATCTGTCTCACCCTTTACTCCCGGCCTGATCCCTGCTCTCCCCACAGCCCCAGACCCTCACGTACTTCTTGCAGAAGGTGCAGGTCTTTTTGCCAGAGGGCTTCTTGGAGAAAGTGGTGAGGCAGGATGAAGAGCAGAAGAGCTGAGGCAGCCCCTTGCGCTGGTAGGCCGTCTGGCCCTTCTGCAGCGGTGTCCGGCAGTGGGCGCACGTCATCTTGGTGCCTACTGAAGAGCGCCCGGCCCTCTGTGCCACACTCGAGCGTAGAGACATGCGAGGAGAGCGCCGGGGCCGGAATGGCACGAAGTCCTCATCGTTGGGATCATCTACCATGGCATCAGAATCCTCATCTGACACTGGAACTGGGCGGGGGGGAGGGGGCGGTGGTGCGTGGGGAGAAAAGGCTAAGGGACCAGGCCTCCAGCCATCACCTGACCTGCAGGTAGTTCAGCTGATCCTGGGATCCCCAATCCCCATGGTTCTTGGCTTTCCACTCTGCCCCTATTACACTGGAATCTCAAGCTACTGGTGTCACCATCCCTTAGTTACTCTGTAATGTCCTAGGGAAGGGAAGGTAGGGATCCAAGTGAGAAGATTCGGGGACAGGGATGGCAGAGCTGAAACAGGAAACTCCATTCTCACTGCTCTTGTTTTCAATTTCCCCCACTGCCCCAGGTTCCCATGCCAATCCAGGGCAGAGATAGGCGCTTCACATTCTGCATGGTGTGCAGCACCATAGGAGCTGGGAGATCCATGCCGGCTACATCCCACCCGGTTACACTTCAAGTCCTACTCACTGCTTTCAGTGGAATCCACAACCTCAGGTTTTGGAGGCTCTACTCTTCTAACGCGCTCGCTTCTCTTCTGCACCTTGGAAACATGGGGAGGAAAGCTGACACCAGGGGCAGGCTAAAGGGCCAGCTGCACTAGTACAGGGTTTGGGGGGTGTACAGAGATGGGAGGGGGCGAGAGAGTAGGGACCCTGGGCCCAGCCCTTAGGAGGAGGGGAGAAAAGGAGGCTGGACTTTCTCCTTAAGAAGCAATAGACACAAGTGCTCCCTCCCTCCTCCTAACTCTCCTCACATACACTCTCCACAGAACAACATCTGGGAGGGAAAATGAAGGGTCTGCCCTTCCCAGAGCTATAGGGGGAACCAGACTCCTTCCAATCCCCTCCCCCCTCACCCTCTCAGGCGGCTTCTCACTCGCCTTCCCAGTCAGGCCATCTCCTGCAAAGGAAGCAGAAAGCAGCCTAATTCTTGAGCCTGCCCTCACCACCCCCTCCCTGGCTCAACCCCCGCCTCCATTCCTGGGGAAGAACTTACTCAAAACTGAAAGGGAAAACTCGCGTGCCTGTGGCTTCTTGAGGCCCCTCTCAGGGTTACCTCGAGCTCTGCACTAAGTGGGGGGGGGGGGGGGCGGGCTGCAGCTATTCTCCATGAAAAAACAATCCTACCTTCCCACCAGCTTTCTATCCCAATGGTTGGGAGTTAAGGAAATACAGGTAACATCCCTTTCAAGAATTTATAGTTTATCAACAAAAACAAATGCAACCACCCAAAGGTAGCAAGGGGAAAAGGAAGCAATAATGTATGGGGAGGTTCCCCTGGACTCAGGTGGTTATATAAGCCCTAAGACCCTGGTCACAACCTGGGAGAGGCACTGTGTTAGGTAGAACTGGGAAGAAATGCAAGCCTCTTAAGTCTCTGACTATCAGAGACACAATCCTAGGCCCTGCATGTCTACCATTCCTCTGAAAGCACTCTGCACTTGGCTCCAGAACCTAGCATCATTCATCAAACCCAGAAACCCCACTCACATCTAGAATAAAACAGAAAGATCTTAGAACCAAGAAGCCTGGTGTCCTCCCCAAGTCCTGAAGGAAGGAGGACCCTGGTAACCAAAAGCCCACCGGGAGAAGAAAAAGGGACTCTCTCCCACAAAATCCAGTCTTCTCAACCCACCCCCTGAAACCTTGCCCCTATTTTTCCTCCAGAGCCACTGAGCTTCTCCCTCCCTACTTTCCTTCATCTTCTTCACCACATCCCCATTCCTCCTTTCCAAACCCCTAACTCCTCCATACACATCCCTACTCTCCACCCCGACTTCTTCCCCAAACACACAGCCACCTCCTTACCATCCCCCAGCCTTGATTTTCCAGCTGATCAGGCAACCTACCTGGCAAGGAAGGGTGTGCAGGGGGGCTAGGGCTCCCAGGTTTGGTCTGAGAACTGTTGATTCCATCCCCCAGAGTCTCTCCCACTGAAGGGCTGGGGGGGGCATTTGGGCTCTGTGGTTGCCCTTGGGGAAGCTCCTCCTCCTGCCCAGGGGAGCCCCTTCTCCCTGTAGCTATGGAGGTGGTCTCCTCCTCTTCAATATGTGGGGATTGCAGAGTTATTGGAGAATCTGGAGCCAAAGGCTCTAGTAGCCCCTCAGGTGAAGAGGGATTTGCCCCAGCCCCTGGGTCAGGTGGCACCACCTCAGGGGTCCTGCCCCCTGGTCCAGGCTCTAGGGTCTGATCGCTTGCATCCCATGCAAGGGTCCCCTCAGGACCATGGTCCACCTCTGGGGGAGAGGGGGCTTTATAGAGTAGCCCCCCCAGCCCCAGCAGCTCAGTGGCTCCATCCAGGACTCCAGGGTCTTTCTCCAGGCCAGCAGGGGTATCAAGCAGGTCCAGGGCTCCCGAGGATGGAGAAGGGCCAGGGGGGGCCCATCCTCGAGTTGGGGCAGTCTGAGATTCCAGTAGATCCTCTCCAAATTCCATGTCTACTGGAAGGTCTCCAGCCAAGGGCTTCTCTGGCAGGGTCAATGGGTCAAACGGACTGGGGAAATCACTGGGATCCATGAGGATGACTGGATGTGGGCTGTAGATTAAGGGTAGAAAAGAGGGCAGAAGAGGTAGTCTTCACCAGAATTCCTTCTTATATAGGCTCTGGGACACACCCCACCATCCACTTGGATTTCTCTTGAACCGCCCCCACCACTATCGACAAACATTACCACAGGTTTTAGTGCGAATGACCACTCCTCCCCCCCAGTACAGCGCCCCCTGTGGGAAGAAGCGTTCCCCGCCTTGGCCCTGTACCCCCACTCTTCAGGCGCTCCACCCGCCCGCCTAGCCCCCGCCACCCCATTGCAACTCCCAGTTCCCCTCCCCCTTCACCTTTCACTCCCCCCCCCCAACTCCGGCTGAACGCCCCCTTAGAGTCTCCCAGGGCCGTAGCCACCAGGAGCCTTTCCCGCCCCCGCGGTCTCAGTTTCTATCTCCCCTCCCCTCTCTCCAAGAGCCCCCCAGTTCCCCAGTCTTTACCCACCCTGTCTGGCCCCACCCCCCCTCCCCGCGTTGCATAGTCGTCCCTCAGCCCTTTCCTCGCCCCCCCCAACTGCCTTTCCTAACCCCTCCCCCCAGTTACCTTTCAGGGTCGCCCACTTCCTCAAGCCCAGTCCCCCTTTCCTATTGCTCCCCGATCCTTCTTCTCCTGTTGCCCACCCCCCACCGCAGGCATTTACAGGAAGACATTTTGGAGCTACGGTCTCTCTTCAGACCCCCCTCCCGGCTACTGCGAGCTCCTGTTTGCAGGTTCGTTTCGGCTTAGTCAGGCCCGACCCCTACCTGCGGCAGGGTTAGTGTAACCGCTACAAGCCTAGAACTGCAGTCAGCGACGGCCCCGCGCTCCTTCTCCACCTCCCTCCCTAGCAGCCGGGACAGGGGTCGCGGCCCCTTTAAATGGCAGCGCCGCTCACGGAGCCCAGCGCTATGCACCAGGCGGGCGGGCGGCGTCAGCAACCAACCCCATTGGCTGGCTCAAGGAGGGGGCTCGCGAGACAGCGCCGGCCCCCGGCGCGAGACTCCCAGCCCAATGGACGCCTGGAAATTGCGGAGTGGAACGTCGGCACTGGAGATGGAGCTTGAGCCCCCGCCCGGGGCCCCGTTAGTTGAGGAAAAGCTAGCCTCCGGAGCTTGGAAGCCCGCCCCTGGGGAAGGAGGCACCCCCTTTTCCACCAAAGGGCCGAGTACACTAACCCACAAAAAACAAATCTACGCACCTGCTTCCCTTACCTGGCTCAAGAGTCTGGCCCCTCGTCAACACCCGTGCCCGCCCTACCTCCTGGAGCCCACTCTACCCGTGATCCCCTCCTCTCATTCAAATGGTTCCCGGTCCCCTCCCCCTCCTCGTGTCTCTCTCCGCTTCCCACTCGTGTTCAACCCCCCAGCGTCCGCCCCCCTCAACAGTCCCTACCTACGCCATGCAGCAGGCGCCTGCCAAGATTACCCTCCCCCCAACCCCACCTCTCCGGAGCCCGCCCCCTGGGCGACTGCTGGGGTAATGAGTGACAGTGGAGGGTGGGGGGAGGCAGGGACCCAGCCCTCACGTGCCCCTCCTCCTCTTGTCTGCAGCCTCGGGCCCTCCTAACCATTCTGAGACTCAGAGTTGTGGGGTGTCTTAAGCCTGCTCTGCAGCCACTCAGGGCGGGTTAAATGGCTCTGGCTCAATGACAACGCCTATGCAGTAACCGTTACTGCCTGGTGACCCCAAAACCAGGTCCTGCAAAGACACTCCCCCACTCCTTCCATGGTCTTAGGGTAAGTTCTGGGATCTTCTCCCTGAGTCTTCCCCCAAGAGCCCCCTGAGTTATCTCTTCAGTAGTTTTCCTCACCGAGGCCGATAGATTTTCTTCCTCCTTTTTCTCTGTTTCTCCCTCCTTTCTGTCCTTGTCCCCCACCCCCCACCCCCACCGCGCACACTCTCTCCCCCAGTCTCTTTTTTGTCTCTGTCTCTCTGTCTCTCTTAGGCATGAGCACGCACGCGCACGCGCGCACACACACACAACACACACTCCCCCTCCTGGATGGTCCTTAGCATGTGGGTGTGGCTGGGGTTGAAGCTAGAGAAGTAGGGTAGGGGGAGGGGGTATTAGCATTAGCCCTACTGGCTTAAAAAAAAAAAAAAAAATGCGTGCCAGGATCCATTCCCAGCCCTCATTAGAGTTAGAGCACTTTACAGTCCCCGCTCTCCACTTCCCCTCTCCGACCTCCAAGGGCTGGAGAGTATTTAGTATCCTGAGATACTAGAAGAGGCTCGGGCTGGAAGGGAGTCCCGACACATTTTTAGGTTTGGTGTCCAGTTCCTGCTCTGGCCTGCCTCTTTGCTCTGGGCCTTTCTTCCTTCCCACACTAAGCCTCCCCTAGCCTTGTAGTCCTTGGGAGTCTTATCCTGCCTTGCCTCATTCACTTTCTCAGAAACCTTATCCTTCCTGGCTCCCCTCATGGCCTTGAGGTTATCTTTGCTCTCTCCTATACACAGAGATAAAAGCAAGAATTTTCCCCTTTAGATTTCCCAAACCCAGCTTTCTCTTTATCTTAACCAGTATACTGTGTAACCATCTCTCATTTTCTTATTTCTCTGTCCCTGTACCTCCTTTTTGCATTTTCAGTTTGTTCCATCTCAGTTGGGCCACCTTGTTCTTTTGTATTGCCAGCCCTTCTCAACACATGCTTGGATCTTTGGCTGCTCTGGTTGTGATCCTTGTGCCTGGTTTCAAGTTGAGGGGAGACAATCTAAAGGGGGTTGATGGTGTATTCAGAGGTATAGTGTGTGGGTTCTGGAGACAGACCAGAACTCTAATCTCAACTCTGCCTTCTTTTTAGCCAGTTGCCTTTGGATACATCACTTGTCAAGTCACTAGGTCTTATTTTTCTCATCTTTAAAACAGAGATAAGAAAACCATCTAAATCTACAATAGGGGACTGGTCAAATCAACTTTGGTTATATTCATACAATAAATGTAATCATTAAACACATTTTTGAAAAAACTAATGATACACAGAGGATTTTTAAGGCAGTGAAACTATTCTGCATGATTCTGTAATGGTGAATACATGTTTGTGACATGTTAGAACCCATAGAATGCACAACAAAAGTGAACTCTTACCTGAAGTATGGGTTTTGAATGATATTAATGTGTCATCTTCTGCCGCCCTTTTCTCCTTTTGCCTTTAATCTTTCCCAGCATCAGGGTCTTTTCCAATGGGTAGCAGAAGATCAGTGGTTAGATAGCATCACCGACTCAATGGACATGAACTTGATCAAACTCTAGAAGATAGTAGAGGACAGGAAAGCCTGGCGTGCTGCAGTTGATAGGGTGGCAAAGAGTTGGACACGACTTAGGAACTGAACAACAACAACAAATGCCTCAGTGTAGGTTCATCAGTTGCAACAGATGTACCACGCTGGTGGGGGATGTTGATAGTTACGGGAGGCTGTGGAGCTGGGAGGCAGGGAGGGCAGGGAGTATATGGGAACTCTGTACTTTCAGCTCTATTTTGCTGCAAACCTAAAACTACTCTAAAAATAGTCTATTAAAAAAACAAATGACACATGAAAACACTTCTGATATTACATTTTTTACAAAAGGAGTTAAAATATGATGCTAACTTTGTAGAAAAATTCTATATATAGATGTGCTTAGAAAATTACTGCAAAGGGGTTCCCTGATGGCTCAGTGGTAGAGAATCTGCCTGCCAATGCAGGAGACACGGGTTCAATCCCTGATCCAAGATGATCCCACCTGTTGCAGACCAACTAAGTCCTAAACCCGTGGGCCACAGCTGTTGAGCCTGTGTTCTAGAGCCCAGGAGCCACAACTACTGAGGCTTGAGTGCTATAGAGCCCATGCTCTGCAACAAGAGAAGCCACCAGAATGAGAAGCCCGAGCACTGCAACTAGAGAGTAGCCCCTGCTTGCCACAACTGGAGAAAAGCCCGAGCAGCAGTGAAGACCCAGCACAGCCAAAAATAAATAAATAAATACAATTATATAAAAAAGAAAATGACTGGAAAGAGTGAATTTAATGATATCTCATATAGCAATGCTACTAAGATTAAGTGAGATGTACACTTGCCTGACATATAGCAGGTGTTTAATAGATACTTGTTCGTATTATAAGAGAAACAGAGCTGATTTCATGAATGATTTGGGACTTCATACCCTGGAGCCTTCATGTTGTTAAAATACATATATATATATATATGCATATATATTTCTCTTTGAGTAAGCGAAGAGTGCCCATATTTAATAGGTTTGAGTATGTATTAGCCACAGATGAAAGGCTCTAACATAGAATGAGCTGATGGGGGACAATAGAGCAGGTGTTGAGTAAGACTGTGGCCTGCAATTCAACACTCATTTCAGCCTTGTTACAGTTATGACATAGTACTGAGTTCTATTACTTGTTATTCACCGTTTATAAAGCAGTCCTAAAGTTCTGTAAACACCATAACAGGTAAAAACTCAGTCCCTGTCTTAATGGGAGTTCTTTCATTTTAGTTATATATATACTTTTCTGATTATAAAAATATAAATGTTCACTGTAAAAATGTTGAAAAGCATAGAAAGTTTGAAGAAAGCAATGATCACTTTTATCCTACCCATCATACCTAGAGATACAACTACTCTTTTTGATGTATATCCTTCCAGTCCTTTGTTTTCTTTTCACATATATATTTTTTCAAAGTAGAAATTATCTTGTACAGTGTGTTCTACAACATAATTGTAATAGCTGTAGATTATTCCATCATTTGCATGTGCCATGCTTTACTTAACTAACTACTGCCGGATGTCAAACTTTTATTATTTTTTCATGACAGGCAAGGCTGCATATAACTTGATTAAACAAATGGTGATACTTCCCTGGTGGCTCAGCTGGTAAAGAATCCGCCTGCAGTTTGGGAGACCTGGGTTCCATCCCAGGTTGGGAAGATCCCCTGGAGAAGGGAACAGCTACCCACTCCAGTATTCTGGCCTGGAGAATTCCATGGACTATTCCATGGGGTCACAAAGAGTCACACACAACGAGCAACTTTTACTTTCACTTGGCAGCCATTTGATTAGAGTGATGTTCACTCTTTAGAACCGACTCTGGAAGCATATGGATTTTTACGTAATGTTCTATACCATTCTAAAGTACCCCTGGGCTTCCCTGGTGGCGCAGATGGCAAAGAATCCGCCTGCAATGCAGGAGTGAAAGTGAAAGTGAAGTCGCTCAGTCGTGTCCGACTCTTTGCGACCCCATGGATCGTAGCCTACCAGGCTCCTCTGTCCGTGGGATTCTCCAGGCAATAGTACTGGAGTGGATTGCCATTTCCTTCTCCAGGGGATCTTCCCAACCCAGGGATCAAACCTGGGCCTCCTACATTGTAGACAGACGCTTTACCATCTGAGCCACCAGGGAAGTAATGAGAGTTCAATTCCTGGGTCAGGAAGATCCCCTGGAGAAGGAAATAGCAACCCACTCCAGTATTCTTGCCTGGAGAATCCCATGGACAGAGAAGCCTGGTGGGCTACAATCCATGGGGTCGCAAAGAGTCAGGTATGACTGAGCGACTAAGCACGTGCACACACACACATACACAAAGTACCCTGGAATGAAGAAAAGGAAATATGCATTTAGGGAGACAATGGGGAAATGCTAGACTGTGAGCTCCTCAACAATAGGGGCCAGTTCTTACTCATCTCTATCTCCAACCTCTAGCGTAGTCCCTGGTATGTTTATTGGATGAATTGCTGGACAAATGAGTTACGGAGAAAGGGGGGAAGCCTCAGTGAACTCAAATTGCAGTAACATTTCTATAATATAAGATTAATAAGGAAAGAAATAAGAGTGAAACAAGAGGGGAGAAAAGGCAGACAGTCAAAGATAAGGAATCTTCATCTTTAAACAGAAGAAGACTACTCAGCCATAAAAAAGAATGAAGTAATGCCTTTTGTAGCACCATGGATGGACCTAAAGATTATCATACTAAGTGAAGTAAGTTAGAGAAAGGCAAATACCATGTGATACCACTTATATGTTGAATCTAAAATATGATGCAAATGAACCTATGTATGAAACAGAAGCAAACTCATAAAGAACAGACTTGTGGTTGCCAAGGGGAGAGAGCTGGAGAAGGGATGGAGTGGGAGTTTTGGGGTTAGCGGATACAAACTATTATACATAGTTAGGATAAACAACAAGGTCATACATACTGTATAGCACAGAGAACTATATTCAATATCCTGTAATAAACCATCATAGAAAAGAATATAAAAAAGAGTGTATATTTATCTATAACTGAATCACTTTGCTGTAAGGAGAAATCAACACAAATTGTAAATCAACTATACTTCAATTTTAAAAAGTAAGCAGAGTCAATAACATTGCTTCAGTGAAAATTAAGAAAAAAATATTCTATTGAAAGCAAAATTCTTTTTGTATTGTTAAGAAATGTTAAAAACACAAAATAAAATTATTTGAAGATTTTAGAAAAAGAAGGAGAGAAATGTAGCAAAAGGGCACCTATTCCTCCTAATCAGAAAGTCCAATGGTGGCAGTTTGACTTAGTGTAAATTTGACTACACTCTTTTTTAATATTAATTAATTTATTTATTTTATATGTGGCTGTGCTGGTTCTTCATTGCTACGAGCAGGCTTTCTCTAGTTGCCCCGAGTGCGGGCCACTCTCTAGTTGTGGTATGTGGGCTTCTCTTTGCAGTGACTTCTCTTGTTGCAGAGCATGGGCTCTGGGGCTTGAAGGCTTAATTGCCCCACGGCATGTGGTATCTTCCCAGACATGGGAAGGATCAAACTTCTGTCCCCTGTATTGACAGGCAGATTCTTAACCACTGGACCATCAGGGAAGTCCTACACTCCACTCTTTAACATTCACTCTGACCTATCCAAACATCTCTCCCAGGTTGGGAAGCAACATATCCTAATTTACTCCACAGAGGGTCAGCTGACTTTATGAGACACACACTCTTGGGTCTATATGGGTCCTAAGATCTCTACAGGACTTTCTGCTATGGTGCTGTCCCTTGAGAAATCAACTTAGGTTAATATCACTTCTTCGGGTCCAACTTATACTTCTTTGTTTAAAATAAGAGCTTTATTGAGATGGAATTTATATACTATACAATTTGGCCATTTAAAGTGTACAACTTAATGGATTTTAGTATATTCAGGGATATGTGCAACCATTAATAATCAGTCAATTTTACATTTTCATCATTTTAAAAAGAAATCTTGTATCCTTTAGCAATCTTCCCCCATCTCTCCATCTCCCAAAGCCTTATCCAAGCCTTATTCTACTTTTTTTCTCCATAGACTCCCCTATTCTGAACATTTCATATAAATGGAATCATATAAATATGTTGGTTTTTGTGACTGGCTTTTTTCACTTAGCATAATGTTTTCAAGATTTATCCATGTTGTAGCATGTATCAGAACTTCATTACTTTTTTATGACTGAATAAT
Source organism: Bubalus bubalis (assembly GCF_019923935.1). Taxonomy (NCBI): domain Eukaryota; kingdom Metazoa; phylum Chordata; class Mammalia; order Artiodactyla; family Bovidae; genus Bubalus; species Bubalus bubalis. Next base: position 63,248,926 of record NC_059181.1, read on the forward strand.
ATTCCATTAGATGGATATATCATATTTATTTAACCGTTCATCAGTTGATGTACCTTTTGGCTATTATTAATAATGCTGCTATAAACATTCATTTTTACCAGCTTTTATGTGAATAAATGTTTTCAGTTCTCTCAGGTAGAGTGCCATTTCTGGATCATATGGTAACTTTATGCTTAATTGTTTGAGGAACTGCCAAACTATCTTCCAAAGTAGCTCAACTATTTTATATTCTCACCAGCAGAGTTCCAGTTTCTCTACATCCTTGATAACTCTTGTTATCTGATTAATCAAAGTCCATTTATTTAGATCTTCTTTAATTTCTTTCAACAATGTTTTGTAGCTTTCAAAGTATAAGTTTTGCACTTCTTTTGTTAAATTTGTTCCTAAGCATTTTATTCTTTTTCATATTATTGCAAATAGGATTGTTTCTTATTTTCATTTTCAAATTGTTCATTGCAAGTGTATAGAAATATATTTGACATTTGTATATTGATCTTGTATCCTGCAACCCTGCTGAACTTCTTTATTATTCTAATCATTTTTTAGTGGATTCCATAGGTTTCTCTGTATATAAGATCATGTCATCTCCAAGTAGAGAAAGTTTTACTTTTCCCTTTCCATTTTGTATACCTTTTATTTCTTTTTCTTGCCAATTATCCTGGCTAGAACCTCTAGTACAATGTTGAATACAGGTGGCGTCCACTTATAGTTCTTAAGACAGAGTCTTGTAGACTTTTTGATTTCAGCCATTCTGACCGGCCTGAAATGGTACCTCATTGTGGTTTTGATTTGCATTTCTCTGATAATGAGTGATGTTGAGCATATTTTCATATGTTTGTTAGCCATCTGTGTGTCTTCTTTGGAGAAATGTCTGTTTAGTTCTTTGGCCCATTTTTTGATTGGGTCGCTTATTTTTCTGGAATTGAGCTGCAGGAGTTGCTTGTATATTTTTGAGATTAATTCTTTGTCAGTTGCTTCATTTGCTATTATTTTCTCCCATTCTGAAGGCTGCCTTTTCACATTGCTTATAGTTTCCTTTGTTGTGCAAAAACTTTTAAGTTTAATTAGGTCCCATTTGTTTATTTTTGCTTTTATTTTCGTTACCCTGGGAGGTGGGTCACAGAGGATCCTGCAATGATTTACGTCAGAGTGTTTTGTCTGTGTTTTCCTCTAGGAGTTTTATAGTTTCTGGTCTTACGTTTAGATCTGTAATCCATTTTGAGTTTATTTTTGTGTATGGTGTTAGAAAGTGTTCTAGTTTCATTTTTTTACATGTGGTTGACCAGTTTTCCCAGCACCACTTGTTAAAGAGGTTGTCTTTTCTCCATTGTATATTCTTGCCTCCTTTGTCAAAGATAAGGTGTTCATAGGTGCGTGGATTTATCTCTGGGCTTTCTATTTTGTTCCATTGATCTGTATTTCTGTCTTTGTGCCAGTACCATACTCTCTTGATGGCTGTTGCTTTGTAGTATAGCCTGAAGTCAGGCAGGTTGATTCCTCCAGTTCCATTCTTCTTTCTCAAGATTGCTTTGGCTATTCGAGGTTTTTTGTATTTCCATAAAAATTGTGAAATTATTTGTTCTAGTTCTGTGAAAAATACCGTTGGTCGCTTGATAGGGATTGCATTGAATCTATAGATTGCTTTGGGTAGTATACTCATTTCACTATATTGATTCTTGAAAAAAGGAACCCTCTTACACTGTTGGTGAGAATGCAAACTAGTACAGCCACTATGGAGAACAGTGTGGAGATTCCTTAAAAAACTGGAAATAGAACTGCCATACGACCCAGCAATCCCACTGCAGGGCATACACACCGAGGAAACCAGAATTGAAAGAGACATGTGTACCCCAATGTTCATCACAGCACTGTTTACAATAGCCAGGACATGGAAGCAACCTAGATGTCCATCGGCAGACGAATGGATAAGAAAGCTGTGGTACATATACACAATAGAATATTAATCAGCTATTAAAAACAACTCATTTGAATCAGTTCTAATGAGGTGGATGAAACTGGAGCCTATTATACAGAGCGAAGTAAGTCAGAAAGAAAAACACCAATACAGTTTACTAACGCATATATATGGAATTTAGAAAGATGGTAACGATGACCCTATATGCGAGACAGCAAAAGAGACACAGATGTAAAGAACAGACTTTTGGACTCTGTGGGAGAAGGCGAGGGTGGCATGATTTGAGATAATAGCACTGAAACATGTATATTACCATATGTGAAATAGATGGCCAGTCCAGGTTCGATGCATGAGACAGGGTGCTCAGGACTGGTGCACTGGGATGACCTTGAGGGATGGGATGGGGAGGGAGGTGGGAGGGAGGGTCAGGATGGGGAACACATGTACACCCATGGCTGATTCATGTCAATGTATGGCAAAAACCACCACAATATTGTAAAGCAATTAGCCTCCAATTAAAATAATAAAAAAAAAGAGTCTTGCACACTGGACCATTCACTTTTTTCTTTTTGGCTGCACCACATGGCATGTGGGATCTTAGTTTCTTGATCAGGGATGGAACCCGTGGCCCCTGAATTGGAAGTGGAATCTTACCCACTGGACTGCCAGGGAAGTGCCACCTTTTTTAAAACATTGATGTTACCTGTTTATCTAGTTGGTAATTTGTGGAGGACAGATCATCCTTAGTACTGAGAAACCCTATATTACTATGTTCAGTGTGCGTGCTAAGTCGCTTCAGGTGTGTCCAACTCTGTGCAACCCCACTAGGACTGTAGCCTGCCTGGCTCCTCTGTCCATGGGATTCTCCAGGCAAGAATACTGGAGTGGGTTGCCATGACCTCCTCCAGGTGGGTCTTCCTGACCCAGGGATCGAACATGTGCCTCCTGCATCTCCTGCATTGGCCGGCGGGTTCTTTACCACTAGCGCCATTATTATGTTCAGCACCTTGAAAATATTCAAGTATTATGTGATTGATAATGATAATTAGGAAAAAATGGACTTATCAGAGCCTTGCTTTGACCCTTTTCCTCTGTTGCTTGGTTGGCTCTTCTCACCTCAAACTCACCTTGACCAAAACTGCACTGATTGACTTTCCCTCTGCTTCCCCTGCTTCCCGTCCTAGTTAGTGGCACAACCAGACAATCAGGCACCCAAACCAGAAACCTGCAAATCATTCTAGTCTTCTACTCCTTACCTTCTTAATTGATTAAGTCTCCTTGATCCTGCTGCTGCTGCTGCTGCTGCTAACTCGCTTCAGTTGTGTCCGACTCTGTGCGACCCCTTAGACGGCAGCCCACCAGGCTCCCCCGTCCCTGGGATTCTCCAGGCAAGAACACTGGAGTGGGTTGCTATTTCCTTCTCCAATGCGTGAAAGTGAAGTCGCTCACTCGTGTCCAACTCTTCGAGACCACATGGACTGCAGCCTACCAGGCTCCTCCGTCCATAGGATTTTCCAGGCAAGAGTACTGGAGTGGGGTGCCATTGACTTCTCCCTCCTTGATCCTACCTTCTAGTTATTTAGATTTGGTTTCCCCTTCTCTATCCCTACAAAGACTTCGTTCAGTCCTTCCCCATCTTTCACCTGAAATTATGATTGTATTCTAGCCGGTGTTCTGATCTCTTAGCTTGTCTCTCCCAATCTTTACTACACACTGTTGCCAGAGTGACTGTGGTAGCTGAATAATGCCCCCCAAATATATCCATGTCCTAATTCATGGAGCCTGTGAATATTACCTTATTTGGCAAAAAAGTAGGACTTTGCAGATGTGATTAAGTTAAGGATCTTAAGATGAAGAGTATTCCAGGTGGTCCCTAAATCTAATGACAAGTGTGCTTATATGAGAGAGGCAGAGGAAGATTTGACATATAAAGAAGAAGAAAAGGCCCTGTGACCACAGAGGGAGAAATTGGAGCCATGCAGCCAACCAGAAGCTGGATGAGACAAGAAACACTCCTAGAGCTTCCTGAGTGATCCTGGCCCTGCTGGCACCTTGATTTCATCCCAGTGATACTGATTCCAGACTGCTGGATTCCAGAACTGTGAGAGAATAAATTCCTGTTAAGTCACCAAGTTTGTGGTAATTTTTTACAGCAACCTCAGTACATTAATACAGTAATCTTTCTGAAGTTCAGACCTATCATATATGGAAAAAATTATTGTCTTTGTCTCTCAGTCTCTTTGTCTCTCTCTGTCTCTGTCTCTCTGTCTATGTGTGTGTGTGTGTGCATGTATCTGTGATAGCCTGGAAGAAAATCTACCAAAATGCTAACAGTTGTTTCTTTTTAAAAATTATTTATTTATGGTTGTGCTGGATCTTTGTTGCTGTGTGTGGGCTTTTCTCTAGTTGCGGTGAGTGGGGCTACTCTTCGTTTTGGTGTGCTGGCTTCTCATGGCAGTGGTCTGTCTTGGCACAGGCTCTAAGAGCATGGGCTTCGGTAGTTGCAGCAGGTGGGCTCAGAGTTGCAGCAGGTGGGCTCAGTTGCACATGTGGCCTCTAGGGTGCGTGGGTTTCAGAAGTTGTGGTGCATGGGCTTGGTTGCTCCGTGGCGTGTGGGATCTTCCCAGACCAGGGATCGAACCCGTGTCCCCTACATTGGCAGGTGGATTCTTATCCACTGTATCACCAGAGAAGTCCAACAGCTATTTCTGCATAGTGAATTTTGATGTTTATGTGTGTGTGTTTAGTCGCTTCAGTTGTGTCCAATTCTTTGTGACCCCATAGACTGTAGCCTGCCAGGCTCCTCTGTCCATGGGATTCTCCAGGCAAGAATACTGAAATGGGTTGCTATTTTCTTCTCCAGGGGATCTTCCTGATCCAGGGATTGAACCTGTGTCTCTTAGGTCTTCTGCATTGGTGGGCAGGTTCTTTACCACTAGCGCCACCTGGGAAGCCCATGGATGGTGTTTATGTGTATTTTTGAATGTTTCCTTCAATAAGCATTTATTACTTTTAAAATGAGAATAAAGACATGTTACTTTTACAAAACCCTTAAATCTCTCCAGCACCTACAGATTAAAGTAAAAAATTCTAAGCATGGCACAGTCTCTTAATTATTTGTCTTCCCTGGTGGCTGAGACAGTAAAGAGTCTGCCTGCAATGCAGGAGACCTGGGTTTGATCCCTGGGTCGGGAAGATCCCCTGGAGAAGGGAATGGCTACCCACTCCAGTATTCTTGCCTGGAAAATCCCATGGACAGAGGAGCCTGGTGGGCTGCAGTCCATGAGGCTGCAAAGAGTCAGAGATGACTGAGCTCCATCATCTACAGATTCAAGTAAAAAATTCTAAGTATGGCACAGGCCCTTAATTATTTAGCCTATATCCATCTCTTCAGTCTAATTTCCAATCATTCAGCCTCCCCACTTCTCTTCAGTCATGACAAATTACTTAAAACATAGGTCATTCTGTCTCTGAACCTTTGTACACTGGTGTCTCTGACTTCAACCTCTTAGTTAGGATGATTAAAAGGTGCTCTTTTCTGTGAAGCCATTCCTGATCCACTCAAGTAGAGCTGTGTTACCTTTACCTTTTCAGTTCAGTTCAGTCACTCAGTCGTGTCCGACTCTTTGTGACCTTTACCTTTAGCATGATACTATTATTTCATTTGCCTACAGTATTGTTTACATTAACATTTCTCTGCTTATGTTGTGATTGCCTTAAGATACATAATACTTAAGATACAAGATACTTAAAGATACTTAAGATACAAAAGTACAAGTTTTCTTTTGTTATTTTATTTGGTTTTCCAATGGTGTAAACAGCTATGGTAATTAAAAAGTTCGTTGAAATGTTATTGAATCCATAGCTTTTTTGTAACTTTGTTTTTCACTCAACATATACTAAAAACAATCATGCCAGAGTCTGTAAGATATTTGATGTTAAAAGTCCTTATAGATCTTTATGCATTTATATGGAAAGATAGCTAAAGTATTTTTAAAATGAGAAAGCCATGGCCCAGAAAAATATATGTAGCTTAATCCTTCATGTATAAAAAGGTAGAAACTTTTCTCTTTGAGCAGGACAGTATAAATATAGAAAATAGAAATGCAAGAATGCAGTCATAATTGTAACCACTGGGGTGAACAGGAGAGACTTTTCTCTTTTTACTCCTGGGTTATTTGTTTTTGTTTTCTGTAAGCAGGGAAAATGCCTTTTTCAGGGTAGAGGTATTAATTCATTTTTCATTATACAGGTGTTGCCTGCGTGCCAAGTTCCTTTAGTCATGTCCGACGTTTTTCGACCCTGTGGACCATAGCCCACCAGGCTCTTCTGTCCATGGGATTCTCTAGGCAAGAATTCTGGAGTGGGTTTGCCATGCCTTCCTCCAGGGGCTCTTCCCGACCCAGGGATTGAAGCCCAGTCTCTTGTGTCTCCTGCATTGGCAGGTGGGTTCTTTACCACTAGTGCCACCCGGGAAGCCCAACAGAGGCATTATTTATTCTCAAAAAGTTTGGTAATCATTGGTATTGATATGTCCAATATGGTAGCCACTAGCCTTGTGTGACTGCTTGAATTTTAGCTAATTAAGATGAAGTTGAATTAATAATTCAGTTCCTCACGCGCACTCCTCCAAGTTCTCAATGGCCACATATGGCCAGTAGGTACAGCCATATTGAACAGAGCAGAAATAGAACATTTCTGTCATTGCAGAAGGTTCTAGACAATGCAGATTTAGATCACTGTGTCCCCACATAAGGTGGCGCCAGTGGGAAGACCCTGAAACCCTGAGTGTGAGTTAGTGGGAACTAACTACAAAGACCTATCAGGTGAGCAGTTGTAGTCCTCGATTAGCCACAGGGCTAGCTAGGCATTATTGAAAAATTGGCATCCTTTGGAATACAGAAATCAGTCTGATCTGGAGGCCTAAAATGTATCCATGGCAATGATGACACCTGTTGATTCTCTCTGTAAAGCACGGGAACAATAATGATGTTTGGACTGCTGGGTTCCCTGGTTACCATGGAAATAAGAGTGCTGGTTACAATTCTGTGTAATTACGCAGAGACTGAAGTATCGATCTCCCCTCCTCTCCTCCATCCCTTTCTTTAACCATAACCATAGTAATGACTGTTTCAGCTGGGCTTCATGAGTCCACCTGGCAGCAGGAGACGCAACTAGAAAATGTGATTAAGTAAGAAGTGTCAGAGTGTAAGTCTTAACGAGGAAATGTGAAAAAAGAAACATGGCGGGGCATTTTTTCAGTAGAAAAAAGCGAGATCTACTACACTGAATACAATGACATTGTTACTCTAGCTGTTTGCACAGGCGCAGTGCAGGAATTCTCAGAGCACGCCTACGCGCACATTATCTCCCCTTCTCTTTCCCTCTCTTTCCACTTTCCTCTCTCTCTCCCTTTTTCCCCCTCTCCTCTGCCCCTCCCATCACTTGGTCTTTCGGTCTTTCCATTACTTAGTTGACGTCTCTCCTTCCGACCCTCCACTCCCTACCCGTTTATCCCCCTCCCCCCTTCCTTTTCCGCCTCTAGCGGACGCAACTTGCGCAAGCGCACTCGCTACAAAGCCTCGCTCTTTGTCCCCATCTGTCGTTCACACGAACTCCAGTCTTTCACATTTAGTAGCCAATAAGATCGAAGAAATGGTGGAAAACCGATTCCACCTCTGGAGATAAATGTTGATTGGCATATCAGATAACCAATAGGGAACGCTACTTTGTACCCCTTGGGAGGCACCGATCTCCGCCGTCTCGTTTCCGGCGGTCGCGCGCTCTTTTCTCGGGACGGTAAAGGCCGTGTAGCGTCGCCGTTACTCTGAGCAGAAAACAGTCGGTGGAGGGTGAGTATGGGGTCGACTTAGTTCTTGTTGGAGAGAAGAGTAGGATTTCTAGCGACAATCGGTGAAGGAAGAGATGAGGGCGAGGCTGGGTTTGAAGGAAGGTGGGCCGTTCGTTCTGCGGCCCCTTGAGGCCTTGTCTCCGCGGCCACACGGTCTCCTCATCCCACCCGCGGGGGCCCATCGCTCTCCCTTGATCTCGCCTTCTGCTTTAACTTGGTTCCCGTTTCCCTTCCCTTGTCGTTTTTTAGTGCAACACATCTTGGAAGCTGAACCTTGTCAGTAAGTTCCCCAATCGTTGAGCCGCCCTGGGCCTGAGGGTGTGGGGTCTATTATCCGGGAGCACTGAAGTCGCGGCTGCAGGAGGAGGCGCTTTGTCGGGCGCTCCTCCTCTCGACCTCGTGAGGCCGTTAGTTCCGGAGGAGAAAGGGGGCCCCCTCCCCTACCCCAGCGATGCTTCTTTGTCAAAACTCTGAGCTGGGAAGTTCATCTGCTAGTCCAGCCCTTGTTGTTTTCCTAGGCAGATTCCTGAAGACTTTTTTTTGTCCTGTTGCCTATCTACTCGACCTATTTATGATATCACTTTTAAAAAAATGAAAATTAATTTTATGGATTTCCTATCGGGTATTTTACTTTTGGAAATACTATTGTAAGCTGCCGCTTTGTGTTCTTAACAGAAGTCGAGGTTAAGGAGGACTGGGAGGCACTTTGTTATCTTCAAAGTTGAGGTAGGGGTAGGGTTGTCAGAGAAAATACAGGACACCCCGTTAGATTTGAATTTCACGTAAACAACAAATTTTTTAGTATACGCGGAATGGGACACTAAAGATCATTTATTTTTCAAAATCTGAAATTCAGATTTAACTGTAATGTGTTTTTATTTGATACATCTGGCCACTCTAATGGGGGGATCCTGGCTAGATTTATATTGTGTCTTTGTCCATGTTCTTGTTACTAAGTGAAAGGTCCTAAGAAATTCTTAGAAAAGGGCCTTACGTTGCCAGTGCCTCCTGCAGCTTTCAGGCTGATCCACATCCAGGCAGCCATCTCCATCTGGTAGGTTTTTACCAGATTTACCCCACACACAGTTTCCACTTAAAAGTTGATCCTTTTCCTGAAAATTAAGGGGACTTTTTTTTTAGGTTTCAGATATGTGGTGTAGTGTTTGGTCTTAAACAACATTTGTGCAGTTGTTTTGCAAATAGCCCCAGTTTTTCTAACAGCAATATGTATTTGCTCTCAAGAAGTCCATCAGGGTTAGTCTTTGGGGCAAATAAGTAGACATAAATCCTTACTGTTGATCTTTATGATTTATTCCCTTTTCAGAGGCCCCAGTGGCTAGGGGCAGTGAATTTATTACCCAGATATCTGCACATATTTCCAAATTATATTGGTGGTCATCATCAGAAGTAGATTACAGGGACAAATGCTTACTGAATACTTGCTACTTTGTGGGCACTGTTTTAGGTGATTTATACAGTATTATTTTGTGTTTACTGTTGAATGCCTTCTTGGGAAATAAACTGAAGGGAAAGAGTATAAAGATTGGTATTATGGAGACATTTACTCGACACAAAGGTAGGCAGTTTGGTTGTAAAAATAATTTTTGCTAGAATCCAGAAGAGCAAGGGAAGAATGTAATTGATGAAATTTGTCTAACTGGAGCACCGCATATGTAGAAATAGGGGTGGTGATTGCCAGCAGGAACAAATAGCTGTTATGTCCATTATCTGGTTCAGTCAAAATAACCAGCCCTGTGAGATAGATGTTACCCCCATCTTACAAATGAGGAAACTAAGACTTAGAGGTTAGGTGACATTTTAGTAAGTGTTTTGAATTCTAAAGTCTAAAATCAAGGTGAGTTCGATTACTCAGTTTGTACCATAGCAATGAACATGAGCTTTAGAGTTCAACAGACCTGAGTTCTACTCCATGCTTCATCACATTTGTGTGACCTTGGATGTGCATCAGTTTTCTTATTCAGAAGATAGTTGTGAGTATTAAATGAGATAATATAGTCTTAGCACAGTGCCTGACATTCAGTGATCAGTTAATATCTGGTATTAACATCTTAACTACCACACTGCACTTTCTAAAATAAAAAATAACTTCCATTGAAGTAATTCTAAATAGTTTAAAACATTCCTATGATCAAAGAGATAATTTCTACTAAGAAATTGTAAAATGGCCTTTTTGAATGGAGTGGTGAGGTGTGGTTAGGATGTAAATAGAGAATTTTTAATATTTCAGTTTTGAGTGGATCTCTGTAAGGATTTCTATTAACATATAACAGTGTGGGTTCCTGAATGGGATGCAAGGTATTGAGGCTGGGGCCACTGACTCTTAAATTAAAGGCTGGAGATTAAAAAAAATAGAAAGACTCTTTGGATTCTAGCCAGAGGTAAAAAGAAATAGTTGGAGAAATGGCTGTGAAAAGAATTCAAGTTTCTGCTATAGGCTTTTGGGATCAGGGGAACAGGGGTGTTTAATATGTAGGACTCATAGGGGAAAACATCTGATGCTAATGCCCACCTTACCTATCCCCAGCTCTATTTTTATGTTTTAATTTCTTGTATCTTATTTTTAAAAACATTTTCTATTTTTTTAAGGTGTCAAATTTGCTCTGAAACTGCTGCACTTATTCACAGTATTTAAAGTTGTTAAACTATAACCTATGTGGCAAGAGTCACAAAGGTGTTTAATAAGAATTTATCCTACGGAGATACTTATTGCAACATTATAATAGGAAAAAGCTGAAAACAGCCTAAATGTCTCATAGGGAATAGTTTAGTAAATTAGTGTACATCCAATTGGACTTTATGTAACCATTAACAATTATAATTAAGTTGACAGGAGGAATGAGAAAAGGGTGAATATAAAATAGTGCATTTATGGCTGCAGTTTTGGAATGACAATGTATCTTTTTAAAGGTTAAGAAGCGAAAATGGAAATTGTGGGAGGAATATCTGTTCATGGAGGTGCCCCAAGACTTAGCTGAGAGCATTGGTGTATAATAGTGACAAATTATAAATAACCTAAGTGTGCCGGCACTATAAGGGCTTGGTTGACAGCAGAATACAGAGTCCATTAACAATAAATGTAGAAGATTTAGGGACATGGAGTATACCATTTAGAGTACATACAAATATGTAAATAAGTGACTGAAATGGTATATCAAAATGTCAACAGTGACTCTTTCAGTGGTCAGTTTTTGGGTTTTTGTTTTATTGTTTCCTATGTTAAAGATGTAGTTTGTACTTTATTAATGAAGAACAAGACTGATGAAATGATATAAATGAGAATTCAAGTTTTGGCTTGAATGTCAGATTTCTAGTGAGGCTAAACTCACAACTCTGTTTAAAATTGCAAATCTTCCCCTTCCACTTCCTGTCCACTTTCCCCTCCATTCAACTTTTATTTTCTCCTAGCATTAAACCTCTTAAGTACTATGTAAATTAATTATTATGTATGTTTTCTCTCACTGGAAGGTTATCTCTGGTGAAGGCAAGACTGTTCATTGATTCATCCCAAGCACCTAGAATAGTGTCTAGCAAATAAGCATTTGGTGAATATTTGTTGAATTAATGTAAAAAATCAGTAAAAAAGAAAAAGTCATTTTTATCATTTTGTTACTGGAAAGTCAGTTACAGTGACTATTTCATGGATGTAGTTTTTAAGTCTTAAAATTATATTCTTAGAATAAATTATTAGAAGTAGAATTCCTGAGTTAAGAAATATGAACATCTTGATACCTCTTGTTACCTGTTGTCTTATAAAACAACTTTATATAGAACTTAACTGCATTGATATTTTCAGTTTTGGTAGGATATGATATAAAAAATGTATCACTGTTAAAGTTTTATACACATAAGTGTCTTGTATATTCCTCATCCAGAATCAACAGTTACCAAGCCTTTGTCACATTTTTTTAATCTGAGGAATATAATTTATTTTAAGGGAATCATATGATGTTAATAATACAGTTTTCAGGGAAAAGATAATTTTCTGCATCTTTCTTTCAGTTAAATCTGACTGGAGGGTCTTATGTTTAGGGTAAACGATTCAGAATTGATTTTTGTCCTTTAATTTACTGGAAAACTGCCTTTGGATAAGGGAGATGGTCCTCCGCTGATCTGTTAGGAAATTTCCATCTTAAAACCATCAACTTTTGTATTCAGCCTGGATTATACCAGGAATTTTCATTTTAATCTTACGAGTTTTTTGGCCATGCTGAGTGGCTTACAGGATCTCTTATTACCCAGTCAGGGATTGAAGCCCAGCCACAACAGTGGCTTGGAATCCTAACCACTAGGCAACCAGGGAACTCCCTTATGTTGATTTTAAATGACAAAATTTAATATTTTATGATTGTATATGTTTGTATTTGATGCTTCTATTACTTTGGTAGTCGTTTATCTTTCTATTGTGATTAATAATGATATTTAGTAATAACAATATATGCTAGTACAGAACTAGTATTTTCACATATTTATTCATCTTCATAGCTACCTTGAGAGGTAGGTGTTTTTATTATCCCTTTTATAACAACTTAAGGAACTGGTTCAAAAGTAATTTACTAGTAAGTGTTAGGACCATGTTTCAAATATAAGTATGTCTAAGTCTATACAGCCCATACTGTTCCACAGTATCAACTGTAGGCTAGGGTTGCAAGGTGCCAGAGAAAAACAAGACTTACTAGTCCTCGAGATAACAAGAATCTATTTCAATAATTGTATTTTTAAAGTGATTTAATATTATGATAGGGCCATTTTTTAGGGAGTAGATTATTTTGGGAAAGTCACTTCAATGCATGTAGTTATTGAACTGGAAGGTTCCTCAAGTCATTCTATTGCAAGCTGTTCTTATTTAGTACTTGTCTAGTTTCTGTGTGCAGTATAACTGCTAGTGCTGGTGGTTTTAGATGCTTGAATTGTACTCCTTCACCATACCTGTTTGAAATAGTACCATAGGTGATTGACTGACATGTAAGTCACCAGGAAATTAGTGACTGAATATGTTCTAAGCACTGAATGTGTCTGACATTCCAGTTTATTTTTAGGGTACAAAGATGCAGAGCAATAAAACTTTTAACTTGGAGAAACAAAACCACACTCCAAGGAAGCATCATCAACATCACCATCAGCAGCACCACCAGCAGCAACAGCAGCAGCCACCACCTCCACCAATGCCTGCAAATGGGCAGCAAGCCAGCAGCCAGAGTAAGTACATGCTAGGTAATGAAGTAGAAACTATTCCCAAGTCGGTTCTCTCTTGGGAATAGTTTCTTGATTTTTAGATGCGACTCGTGGGATTATAAAGGAATGGGCTTTTGTGGCACACTTTTGTTGTTCTTTTCCCTATTTACCTCAATATTTAGGATAGAAAAAGGCTGATTCTCTGAAATAAGGAGCAGATCTGTAGGATAGCAGTTGAATACAGGTTGCTTTGCTGCACTGGCACATCCTTTTGCTAAACAGATGGCTGCATGTTTTACCTGAGAGCTTGGTTCTTACTGTGGTAATCATCATATGAGAAAATATAAAGAAGGTTTTTAAGACTTAATGGAGAAGAAATCTGATACTGAGTATTATACTTTTAGCCTGGGGCCTCTGCCTCCCTAGTTTTAATCAGAGTAAAAGATCTTTAAAGATACATTCCCATCCATTCAGCTAACTTTGAGCACCTCTTGTATGTGTCTAAAACTACAAACAACCTCATCTTCCTTATTTCCAAAAATTCCTACAAAGAATACTCTTTCCTAACTCATTTCTTTTCATTATATTACCCCAAGCCTGAAAGAATGGGAACTGTTAAGGTTATGAAGATTGATTTGGGATTGGGAAATGGGACAGTTTTTTTTTTTTTTTTAATTGTAATTATGTTTTAAATGTAAAAATCCAGTCACTTCTGACATAGAGCTCCTTGACTTGCTTGGTTTTCTCTTTGACAGTAACTCTTGTATTGTCTTTCTGTCTCTGAGTTAGTCTAGGTTGGCTCCTGGACCACAGTAGAGCTGTTGAGAAGTCCGTCCTCCCTCCCTCCACCCCCCAGATCTTTGCATACTGCTTTCACATTCTAAGTGCAATTTACTGATAAGTGGTTAGTGGATAGATTCCATTGGGAAATGGTGTTGACTTCTCTACAGCAATTACATTTCTTATCTAGCAGCAGTTGTTGTAAATCTCTCCCCAATCTTTTAAGTGACTATGTTTCTTCTCTCAGATGAAGGCTTGACTATTGACCTGAAGAATTTTAGGAAACCAGGAGAGAAGACCTTCACCCAGCGTAGCCGGCTCTTTGTGGGCAATCTTCCTCCTGACATCACTGAGGAGGAAATGAGGAAACTGTTTGAGAAATATGGGAAGGCAGGCGAAGTCTTCATTCATAAGGACAAGGGCTTTGGCTTTATCCGCTTGGTAAGCAGCTGTAGGCTTTTAGAGCATGGGCTCTAAATGGTGGTGAAGCTGGGAAATGATGGATATGGAAAATTAGGCAGTAGAAATAATTCTCAGATGATGTTTGTAAAAGCTTATAGTTGGTAGAACAGGACAAAATGCATATTTTATTTTAATTTTTCCTGATAGGTTTTTGTTTCAAGGCAACATAGGTTTATTTGCCTAGGACTCTGGGGTTTAAGTATGCCCTTTGGAACTTTTTTTAATTGGGAAATTTCAAGCATATAGAAGTGGAGAGAATAGTACAGTGAACCTGCACATACTTGTTACCCAGCTTCAATAATTATCAAGTCATAGTTAATCTTGTTTTTTCTGTACCTTTCCCCTGTTTACTGTCCCCTACAAATACTTTTAGTAAGTTAAGATTTTTTCCTGAAAAAATGGGAAAAGACTTTTAGTAATGATCAAGATTTATATAATTTATTTCCAAAGCCCTTATGCATGTATTATCTCACTTAAGAGTCTTCAAAACTTTGAGGGGACAGTTTTTTATCTATTTTTTTTTGTATCTACTTTGAAAGAAAAATTTTAATTGCTAAAATCCACATAATATAACATTTATCAATCATTTTTAAGTGTAGATGTCTGATTTGATTTAGGAAATGTGTTTAAGTATGTGGGGGAAACCTTTTTGGGCGTTATCTATCTCCATAAATGAGGAACATAATGTGCTAGTAAGATCACTGGATGTTATGGTTAGAACCAGTCTTCATTCCAGATCTACCACTAACTCAAAACTATATGGGCAAGTCATTTTTTTCTGGGGCTCAGATTCCTCTTTAAGAATGTGGAGGGGAGGGTCCCATCAAGGTCTGTGGTTCTAAAGAGGCCTCTTGGAGGGTGTAATGATTCTGATTACTCTGGTACATAGCTAGCTGAAACTAAAATAATTCTGACTTCTGTATTGTAAGGGTAGGTTTTATGCTGGTCATTGTTGTCCAGATTTAACACTTAAGAGAATAGCTTGTGATACTGATGACCATGTAAGTCATGTTAACTCTAGAATTTCCAATTGATTTATTACAAGGCCATCAGAGCAATTAGGTTAACCAAAGAATTATCTGAAACACATGAATCCATTCTTCCAGTTCCATCCATTTTTTTTGTATGTTGTTGCCAAGGGTTTTGGGTTGTGTTTTTTTTTTTTTTTTGAGACATTGAGGTATTGAGCTATGGTACTTTAGACTCTTGATGGCTGTGTAGGTGGTCATTGTTCAGCTATTGAGTTATTCTGACTTTGCTCTGCTTCCTAGGAAACACGAACCCTAGCGGAGATTGCCAAAGTAGAACTGGACAACATGCCACTCCGTGGAAAGCAGCTGCGTGTGCGCTTTGCCTGCCACAGTGCATCCCTTACAGTCCGAAACCTTCCTCAGTATGTGTCCAATGAACTGCTGGAGGAGGCCTTTTCTGTGTTCGGCCAGGTGGAGAGGGCTGTAGTCATTGTGGATGATCGAGGCAGGCCCTCAGGAAAAGGCATTGTTGAATTCTCAGGGAAGCCAGCTGCTCGGAAAGCTCTGGACAGATGCAGTGAAGGCTCCTTCCTGCTAACCACGTGAGTGAGGGGTCATTTTCAGAAACATACCTTAAATGCTACTTCCTTCTGTGGTCTCGGGAGTTAGCCTCTAAGAAGCATGTTCTTGTGTTCATTTAGAAGACTAGATACAATCCAGCTCTCTGGTAGGGTTTTCAGTATAATCTTAAATTAATGGAAATGGTATGAGGATTAAAAGATAGACATTTTCAGTAAGTTGTCATTTAGTCAGTGTTAAATCTCCCCTTACTTTGAAGTTTTAGAACTCGTAAATTGTTTTGTGCATGCAACATTTCTCTTAGTATTTATTCTAAGTCATTATCTTGAGTTCTGAGTTTGCTTGCTCAGTTGTATCTGACATTTTTGTGAACTCATAGACTGTAGCTCACCAGGCTTCTCTATCCGTGTAATTTCCTAGGCAAGAATACTGGAGTGGGTTGCTGTTTCCTTTCCAGGGGATCTTCCCAACCCAGGGCTCAAGCCTGTGGTACCTGCAGCATCTCCTGCATGGCAGGCAAATGATGGCTGCAATGGGGCAGCCCCGCACTTAAGTACTTTACCTACTTAAAGGCTGTGTTCAGAGATCTGAACACTGACCCCATCCTGTCAACCCCAGATTCCACAGAGTTCTGTTTAAAGGACTTGGTTACTTGGGACTAGGTGTAAAAGCACCTTCAGAAGTATGTTTAATTGTTTAGTGCTGACCCTTAATTAGTTCATTGTGCCACTGACTCATGTGGAGAGGGAAGCCTAATGAAGGTTATAATTTGACTAACACTGAGTGTTTTTCTTTCTCCCAGATTTCCTCGACCTGTGACTGTGGAGCCCATGGACCAGTTAGATGATGAGGAGGGACTCCCAGAGAAGCTGGTTATAAAGAATCAGCAATTTCACAAGTATGTGATCCTGTCAGATTCCCTGTTAGTTGTTTGCCTATTTATTCTTAAGGAGGCTTGTAATGGGTTGTGTAAAAGAGGCAAGTCTTTGCTGTATGTGTTCAGTGGCAGCCATTGTCTTGGCCCTTGGGAGGAATGTAGTGTTTAGTTGGGAGAATCTTGGACAGAGTTTTAGTAACCCAGAAACCTTGTCAATAGAGAGCGAGAGCAGCCACCCAGATTTGCACAGCCTGGCTCCTTTGAGTATGAGTATGCCATGCGCTGGAAGGCACTTATTGAGATGGAAAAGCAGCAGCAGGACCAAGTGGACCGAAACATCAAGGAAGCTCGTGAGAAGCTGGAGATGGAGATGGAGGCTGCTCGCCATGAGCACCAGGTCATGCTAATGAGGCAGGGTGAGTATCTACCTAAGGCTTAAAACTAGAAGAAGGACAAAATAACTTTTTTTCAGGAGTTTCTTTGTATCAATCAGTAGAGAAAGGCCTAAACTTCAGCTTTTATTCTCTGAAATATTTTGTTGATCTTGGTAGGCAAATGAGCTTGGAGATGTGGCAGAGGATACTGGATTCTGTGGAGAAGGAAATAATAGGTTTGACTTCATTTTTGGAATCTGGATACCTCAGATGGCCACTCAGGGATTAAATATCCCCTTTGCTTTCTGGATCTTTATTTGTGGAAAATTAATGGGCCTATATGAGGAGGGTGAAGAATATTCTGAATTGGTCTGTTGTTTTTCTAGATTTGATGAGGCGTCAAGAAGAACTTCGGAGGATGGAAGAGCTGCACAATCAAGAAGTGCAAAAACGAAAGCAGCTGGAGCTCAGGTAACTTTTTTTTCCTCCAACCCTTTTTCTTCACCAGCTCTACAAGGTAGTGTCTCACTCCTGCTTCTTACCACCATGCTACCTCATGCATTTGTAAATATGCTGGCAAATATTTCCTGGCTGCTTCTTAAGTTCTCCCTTTAGGTAGATGTTTTGACTGCCCATGGTTCTGTGAATTCTTGGGACTGCACTAAAGAGGAAAGCAGCTGAGTGACTGGTCTCATGAGGCTGGCTCCTTTGGGAAAGAACTTTTTCCCCTAAAGGACACATCTGGGTTGTTTTAGGGCTGGGCCCACTTAACAGTTGCCTGGAGAACTAAGGTAGTTTTCAGTGGGCTCTTGGATCTCCTTGGCTGAGTCCCCTATTAAGATAGATAATCTGTTCAAGTTCTGGAATGCCTGTGCTTAAATATCTTGGTGACTCTGTAGGCAGGAGGAGGAGCGCAGGCGCCGTGAGGAAGAGATGCGGCGGCAACAAGAAGAAATGATGCGACGACAGCAGGAAGGATTCAAGGGAACCTTCCCTGATGCGGTATATCTCTCATGTGCCCATGATACGACAAACTCACCACCAGGATTAGAAAACACGATAGGCTATGACCAATTTTTCCATTCTGTGACACTTCTTTTAGAAAGAAGCAGTCATAGGAAGGAAAGGTAAGGTTTGAAGAGGAACTCTTTTTACCTCACAGGCAATTTAGGATGAAAAGCTGGAGCTAGTATATGCTGTTTAATCTCAGTGACTGCAGGATCAGATAGATTCAGTCCTGTGGCAGCCTTGTCTGGTCTTCTGATGTCCTCAGCAGTTGTACAGGTTGGAGCCCTGAAAGAAATCATGTGTCTCTCCTTTCATCTCTCAATTTGTTCCTAATAGGAAACTCTGACTTGTGTCCTAGTAGCTCTAAACTTGAATTCATTGTACAACTACAGTGAGTTAGTTCAAGGAGCTGTTGCAGATGTTCTTTAGTGTGTGGTCCTTAGTGGATTGTGGTAGAATGAATGCAGTGCTGTCTTGGACTGTCTTGAGTGTTTTTTTGTTTTTCAGAGAGAGCAAGAGATACGGATGGGTCAGATGGCTATGGGAGGTAAGGACTTAGGAGATGAATGGTACAGATTTCTTTTTTTGTCTCATCTCTGGTGGACTATGTAGCTTCTCCTACCTAGTCCAAATTTTAGGGGCTTGACATTTCTGGAAGCAAATTTTGGTGGGAGGGTAACATGTCTTAGCCCAGAAGTCTTGACTTGTTTCCTTTGGCATAGATAAAGAATGTCAATGTCTGTCTCCTCTATTGATCACTACTCTGCTTTAGGTGCTATGGGCATAAACAACAGAGGTGCCATGCCCCCTGCTCCTGTGCCAGCTGGTACCCCAGCTCCTCCAGGACCAGCCACTATGATGCCAGATGGAACCTTGGGATTGGTAAACTGCAGAGCTTTATAGTAGCTAAATGGTGATAGGAGGAAGGACTTTGCCTTCATGGTCCTTGGGCCTGCTGCAATTTTGCTACAGATTAAATAGTTTTTAGGATCACTGTTATCTATAAAATGTTAATCTCAAGCTCTTTGAGTCTCGTGCAAACCCAATCTTAAATTATATTTTATCCTCTGACTGGCTAGTCTTGATTGACATTTTTTTGCTACCCTGGGTAAATAGGTTCCTTTTTGGAGGGAAGGCAACAAAGGTTAGGCATTATCATATGAAATACATGTGAGTCCAAAAGATTTATGGCTCATGCAATCCTGAGGTGGTTTAGTTGTAGTGTCAAAATGTTTACTTTGAATAGGGTTAAATTTGCTGAAGAGTGATGGCCTGCCCTTGTCCATATACCTAGTTCAGGAAAAAGTACTTGGCTAACATTTATCCAGCCCAGGAATTTAGTATATAATGTTACTTAGCCTGTAGGAATCAGGATAAAAAGTTAAAGATGGTTGGGTGGCACTGTCAGCAACTTTCTTTTTAGGGTTATCCACTATAGTTCTAAACAGGCTTAGTCTCCCCTACCATCAGGAACCTTGAATGTGGTGTGAAAATGGCCTCCAGGGGAGGGACTATGGATGGGTGGGAAGCTAGGGCACAGGTTCTATTATAATGTCATTCTCTTTTCTCTTTAAGACCCCACCAACAACTGAACGCTTTGGCCAAGCTGCTACAATGGAAGGAATTGGGGCAATTGGTGGAACCCCTCCTGCATTCAACCGTGCAGCTCCTGGAGCTGAATTTGCTCCAAACAAACGTCGCCGATACTAATAAAATTGCAGTGTCTAGTTTCCCAAAACCCTTAAAAGAAGGACCCTTTTTGGACTTAGCCGAATTCTACTCTGGAAAAGTGTTAGGGATTCCTCCCAATAGTTTAGGTCTTCCCTGCCTGTAGTACTCTAGGGAGTATGTTGGAGGCAGAGGGTAAGGGAGGGGTGATATTTAACAAATCAGTTCTATGTGGTATATCCTTTCACTAATCAATTCTGTGTGGTGCATTCCTAAAATCTCATGTGATTGTTGAGAGCCTGCGAGGGCCAGGGAGCCATGGCAAAATGGATCCAGTTAGAGCCCCCATTAATCTTAATCATTCCACTCTTTGTCCACCCTGTTCTATTTGCTTTCTTGTTCTTACACCCCCCGCCACCCCAGTTGGTTAAGAATCTGCCTGCAATGCTGGAGACCTGGGTTCGATTCCTGGGTTGGGAAGATCCCCTGGAGAAGGAAATGGCGACCCACTCCAGTATTCTTGCCTGGAGAATCCCATAGACAGAGGAGCCTGGTAGGCTACAGTCCATGTGGTTGCAAGAGTTGGACACGACTTAGTGCACTATCTCACCCCAGAGATCCTGCCACATATACCACAAAAACCAAACATCCCCCAATGACCTTGGCCCCACTGTTCCAATCACTCCCAGGTGGGAATTCAGGCACATGTCCACAGAGGTCACAGACAACATACATACGGTTCTGTTATGTCCCATATATTACCCTTTCATGTCCCAAGGAAGACATTTTCTCTTAGAGATTTTCATTTAGTGTATCTTTAAAAAATCTTGTGTTAAACTTGCCTCCATCTTTTTCTTGGGTAAGGACAACCCAGAAATGGCCCTTTTGTGTCTGTGATGTTGCCATTCACAGCTTTCTTGATAGGCCTAGTACAATCTTGAGAACAGGGTTGCTGTATGCTGAATGTCAGACGGTAGCTCTTAGCTTTGCCTATCTTAGGTAGTTATGCTGTGCATTTTTTATTGGTGTACCATGTTTGATTTTGTCCCTAATACCTTTGAAGTTTTTCTGAGAAATGAATAATGCAACATGAACTTATTAAAATACATTTTAAGCCTTTTAATTTTCTGTGCTGTTTTTGAAGGGGGGAGGAAGGGAAGTTCTGTCTCGGATGAGTGCAAGGCTATAAGAATAATCCTTTATGACCTTTTGCTTAAAATATTAATCATTTAGGCAAACATGGGAAAGTTAGATGTATACTATGGTCAAAGTGGTTGAAGATGTGGTGCTATTGGTGGTACACAGAAGTAATGAGGATGGGAGGAAAGCTGCTGCTTTGAAAGAGGAAGAAAATGGGCTGGAGGAATTGGGGTACCTTCGCCAAACTGGGAGGGGGCTTAAAATTGGTTATTTCTTTCTGACCAGGCTTGAAATTGGCATGGTAGATCTAAAACAAGTCTCAGCAATGGTGAGCTGACCTCACCCAGGTTCCAAGCCCTACTCTGCCTGATACTTTTTTCTTAAGCCTCAGAGCTAAAATGTTCCTGAGTTCTTTCCTATTGGCTGGGAAGACCAATTGAAGTTCCCTTGCCCATGTTAGGAGGTATACGCCTCCTGAACTAAAGATAGAAACAGCTGGCCCTTCCAGGCAGCTAAAAGCCTCCAGACTAAGAGGTGTTCCCCACTCGGCAGCCAGACTCCTTGAAATACCCTTTCAGTAATTCTACCAACGCCTCCATGTCTCTACTCTGCCATAACAAAGGCTGTGGGCAGCATTTTGACCCCCAAACCAACCTTCCTGGTGAGTAATCCTGACCTTGCCAGGAGCTCTGTGGGTGCTAAGGGAGTTGTCAGCTGTAGGCAGTCTGTTAAAGGAACAGAAATTTAGTGTGTACCTGCCTTAGTTCAATTGGTCTGGGTGTTCTTCAGTCTTGACTGATATATTTTTTTTTTTTTTTGTACCATATGGAAAGATTGTAAGCATTTAAACCTGGAAAAGTAAGAATTCCTTTCCTTCCTGATCTTGTTACTGGTATCCACAGATTCCTGTTACCATCACCCTGGGGTCCCAATCTTCCATGATGCACTTAAGGTGAGGAATAGGCAAGGGGGGAATAGCAAGAGCATTTTGCAAAAGATATAACAGCCAGAAATCTAAGCTGAGCTGGGTCTTTTGTTATCAGGGTTGGTCCTGCTGCCGGAAGCGAACTGTAGATTTCTCTGAGTTTCTAAACATCAAGGTAAATTCTTTACTTTCGGGTATTCTGCCCCCAATAGAAGGATTCCATCCCTAATCTTCTTTCCCTATCTATACTAGGGCTGTACTGTGGGACCACACTGTGCCGAGAAGCTCCCTGACGTCCCTCAACCTGAGGGCCCTGGTACAAGCAGTTCACTTCAGGAGCAAAAACCTCCGAATGTGATTCCAAAGTCAGCAGAGACTTTGCGTCGGGAGAGGCCCAAGTAAAGAGGAGGTCCCTGGGTTTTTCGTACATTCATGAAGATTCCTAGGAGTGATTAATGGGTCATTGAGGTTTGGGAGCTAGGGATAGAGATATGAGGAGACCCAAGTTGTCAGGGCTTGGTGTATGTTTTGTGCCTTAGGGGAAATTTGTCCAGAAATAATGTCCTTTGCTCTTAAGATGGTATGGGGTGATGGGGTAGGTATTTTGAATCAACAGAGTAGATAACCTCTCACAAATACATACTTAGTTATAATACAAGGGTGATTGTTGAATGAATTGGGTTTTCTTTTTGGAAAAGAGTTTTAAAATATGTTTTATATATTAAGAATGTAGTAGTATTGGCAGCCAGGAGGCTGCCGAGAAGAATAAATCAATTTTGTGGCAATAATATGAGCAACAGAAGAAAGTCTACAGTTAATTAGATGAAGAAAAGGGAATGATTGCAGTTGTATAGAAAAATATGGATTTAGAGCAACTGAGTAGTTTGGCAAGAGAAGCCCTGGGGAATTCCCCAGGGTTCAAGGATTTGGCATATCCACAGAGAAGAAAATTGGCAATGGGATTGCTATCCATCTTCTCTAACTCTGCCCTACTTTCACCAGACTTCTTCAATTCCAATACCATTGGTGGGAAGGTTGGCACTGTTGGTCACAGTTAGTGGGTCAGGACTAAATCACCCCACGCATACCCCCTAGGTCAGAGTTGCTTCCAAAGTTGCTTCCGCTAAATATATCCCAAGCCCTGGAAATGGCACTGGAACAGAAGGAATTAGACCAAGAACCTGGAGCAGGTAAGTGGGTCCTTAGTAGGACAGGTTTCACAGGCTGAAATTTAGTGAAAGTGGCAGTTGGGTGGAAGAAACGAATAGGGTTCCTGACTCTTGTTTTCTTTGCCCAGGAGTTGACAGTAGCCTGATCCGGATTGGGGCCAGCTGCCAGAACCCAGGATGTGATGCTGTGAGTGAGAGTTTGTGGAGGACTCAAGCGTGTGTTTGAGAGACGTGATGCCTGAGGGATGGCTGGGTATAGATGTGAGGCTGCATACATTTTTATTCATTCTGATCTGATTCTTTTCCTGATTCTCCTTTATTTGTCTTAGGTATACCAAGGCCTAGAGAGTGATGCTACTCCATGTACCTACCACCCTGGAGCACCTCAATTCCATGAGGGGTGATGGAGGGGACTGGGTGGGCTGTGAGACAGGTTTTTCCCAATGTTGACCTTAAGATGGAGTGCTTGTGGGGAGGGGAAAGGAGATTAAGTGAATTCTATTCCTACCTCAGGGTGAAATCTTGGAGCTGTTGTGGCATCCAGACCCTGGATTTTGGGGCATTCCTGGCACAGCCAGGATGCAGAGTTGGTAGACATGATTGGGGGAAGCAGGTAAGTCCTGACTTTACTGAACTCTTGATTAGAACCCAGTTCCCAAATAATTTCTCCTCCTTGTACCTCATGGCCAAGCTCTGTATCTTCTCCCTTTTGCATGGACCAAATAAGATTTCTGCTCCCAGTGGTTTTGCAATATGAGGTCGTGTTAATCTTTCTGACACTCTCTGTTTCTTCTCCACATACACCATGAGAATGCCCCTTAGGATAAGAGTCCTTTCTTACCATCCACATTTCACATCTTCCTTTTAGGTGCCAGCATCTTGCCGTCATGATTGGCATCAGACAGATTCCTTAGTAGTGGTGACTATATATGGCCAGATTCCACTTCCTGCATTCAACTGGGTGAAGGCCAGTCAAACTGAGGTGAGGAATGTCTGATGCTGGATGGGAGGCCAGTGAATTGGGTGATATTATCATCTTACCGGCTGAGTCGTCGTACGCAGTTAATATGTAGGCTCCGTAGTCCTCTGGTAGAGCTGTAAGGTCAGGGTTATTTGACTGGCCTGTGGATGTAGGGAATACACCACTGGCCTGCTTCTTTGTCATAATAATGTGTTCTGACCTTCTGAGATTGTTCCTACCCCTGTAATTCTTTTCTCTCAGCTTCATGTCCACATTGTCTTTGATGGTAACCGTGTGTTCCAAGCACAGATGAAGCTCTGGGGGGTAAGTGAAGAGAAAGGGGCACAAGAAGGGGAGGCAGATGGGGTAAAAAGAAGGGCCGGACTGGAATAAATAGAGGGTGTCTTGAGGGACGAAGTTGTAGTGGGAAAGTGGAGGTTTTCTCTTCATTTGCTTTGATATTCTCTCTCTCTCTCTCCCTCTTCTCCCTATTTTCTCCCCTTCCCCCAACTCCCCTTTCTTTCCTCTTTCTCTCTCTCCCTTACTTATTCCTTCCCTATATTTTTCCCCATCTTGCATTTTTTATTTTTCTCCCTGTCATTCATTACCACCCTGCCCTGACCCCAATCCCTTTGGTTTCCTCATTTTCTCTTCTGTGTTCGTCCATCTTTCCCTCTTCCTCAGGTCATAGACGTGGAGCAGAGCTCTGTCTCCTTGATGCCATCTCGGGTTGAAATTTCCCTGGTCAAGGCTGACCCAGGATCCTGGGCCCAGCTGGAGCACCCCGATGCACTGGCTGAGAAGGCTAAGGCTAAGGTTGGGTTAGAGATGGATGAGGAAGAGTCTGAGGATTCAGATGATGACTTGAGCTGGACAGAGGAGGAGGAAGAGGAGGAAGCAATGGGGGAATAGTGATACCAGACAGTCAAGTCTAGATAGGATCTCAGTGACTCCCTTAGAATTTCAGAGACCAGGATATGGTTGGCCATGGAGTGTCACTGAGCAACAGGAGGCAGGAGGGGAGAACAAAAGTGTCCAAACCATGCTGTTTTTTCCCTTAAATAAATCTTGTATTCTGCAGTTTCACATAGTGTTGTTCTCTCACCTCACTATCTAAGATTGCATTCATTCCCTCCAGCTTCTGTGTGTGTGTGTAGCACACATGTGTGAATACAAGCACATGCAATCAATTCTTCACAACCACCAAGTATTTACTGAGTACTTACTACGTGCCCAGTTACATGTTAGGTGGTTTAGAGGTATCTGAGAAGCAGTAGACTTATTCATTCCTCTTAGGAAAATTGTAGTGTGGTTGACAAGTCAAGGCTAATCTACATGAGATAATAAAAAATATTATCAAGTAGTTTAACTGAGTGCTAAATTGTGCAGTACAATTTTAAAAGCTATAGGAGTTGAGAGAATGGAGTGATTAATGTGGACTGTAGCAGAAAGGGAAAACACCATGGAACAAGTACATTTTTTACAGCTTTAATTAAATATGGTACACATCCTATACAATTTACCCAAGTGTAAGTGTAAAATTCAGGTTTTGTTTTTTTTTTAGTATACTCAGAGTTGTGCAGCCACAATCAATTTTATTTTTATTTTTTGGCCACACTGCAGCATGTGGGATCTTACTTAGTTCCCCAACCAGAGATCGAACCCATGCCCCTGCAGTAGAGCGCAGAGTGTTGTTAACCACTGGACCACCAGGGTAGTCCCAACTACAATCAATTTTAAGTTTTTGCCATTCCCCAAAGAAACCCTATACCCATTAGCAGTCACTCCCAATTTCCCCCCATACTGATACAACCACTGATCTACTTTCTGCCTCTATGCATTTACCTATTCTGGATATTTCATACAATATGTGGTTTTTTGTGACAGACTTCTTTCACTTAGGATGTTTTCAAGGTTCATCCATGTTCATCCAACATGATGCTCATCCGACATCAGTACTTTGTTCCTTTTAATGACCAAATGATATTTCACTGTGTGGATATAACACTTGTTTATCTCTTCATCACTTGAGGTATATTTGGGTTATTTGTACTTTTTGGCTATTATGAGTAATGCTTCTGTAACAATGCTCCTGTGAGCATTCAAGTTTTTATGTGGACCTATGTTTTCATTTCTCTTAGATATATACCAAGTATAATTGGAGTGTAATTTCTGGGTAAAATGATAACTTTTAACCTTTTGAGGAATTGCCAGACTGTTTTCCAAAGAGGCTGCACCATTTTACATTCCCATCAGCTGTGTATGAGGGTTCCAGTTCTCTATATCCTAGATATCATTTGTTACTTGTCTTTTATTTAAATTACAGCCATCCTAGTGGGTGTGAAGTGGAATCTCATTGTGGTTTTAATTTGCTTTTTCCTGATGGCTAATGATGCTGAGCATCTTTACATGTGTTTGTTGACCATTTTTGTATCTTATTTGGAGAAATGTCTAAACCAAACCTTAGCCCATTTGTTAATAGGGTTGTTTGTCTTTTTAGTGAGGTTTTTAAAAAATATGTTCTAGAGATAAATCTCTTGTCAGAAACATTTATAAATATTTTCTCCATTCCCTGTGTTGTCTTTCTACTTCCTTGGGGTCTTTTGATACATAAAAGTTGTAAATTCTTTGGAATTCTAATTTATCTATCTTTCCTTTGGTTGCTTATGCTTTTGATGTCATATCCTAGAAACCATTGCCTAATATATGAAAATTCATTCCTATGTTTTCTAAGAGTTTTATAGTTTCAGCTCTTTCATTTTGATCTTTGATCCATCTTTTTAAAAATACTTATTTATTTGGCTGCACTTGGGATCTTCATTGTGTTATGTGGGATCTTCCATTGTAGTGCACAGACTCTGGTTATGGCGCGTGGGCTCCAGAGCACAGAGACTTCAGTAGTTGTGGCACATGTACTTAGTTGTTCCACGCCGTGTGGGATCTTAGTTCCCCCACTAGGGATCAAACCTGCGTCCCCTGCATTGCCAGGTGAATTCTTAAAAATTTTCATATGTGGTATGAGGTAGGGGTCCAACTTTATATTTTTGCCTATAGCTATCCAGTTGTCCCAACATTGTTTGTGGGAAAGACTATTCTGTCCCCACTGCATTGTCCTGGCACCCTGGTTGAAAATCAATCAACCATAAATGTGAGGGTTAAGAAATATATTTTGAGTGGAGATTTGGAGAATAAGAAATTTGGATAGCGATGGAAGAGTAGGGAGAGCCAGGCTTGGGTAAGAAGGTGTTCTATTTTACTTTTTATGTTTATTATAAATTCCAAAGGGCTTCCCTGGTGGCTCAGAGGGTAAAGCAATACAGTGTCATTGTAAAAGACAATGCAAAAATGTGTAGAGTAAGAAGTAAGAACTCCTCTTTGGATTCTCTCCAAACTTAGTCCTTTTGCTGTTTGTAACCACTGCTAACATATCAGAGGATTTTTTTTTTTTTTTTGGCCACTTGGCATGCAGGATCTTAGTTCCTTGACCAGGGATCCAACCTGTACCCCCTGGAGTGAAACCATGGTGCCCTAACCACTGGACCACCAGGTAATTCCCTCAGAAGGTTTAAATGAGGGAACAAAAGAGTCAAGTGAAGTGTGGCTAGATTGGGAAGAGCCTAAAATTCTAGATCAAGGATTTTGAATATGATTTTAAAAGAGAGTTAAAAAGGCATTATAGGCATTTTCTTTTTAAAAAATTGTGTTCTATTTATTTGGTTACACTGGGTCCTTGTTGCTGCATGCAGGATTTCTCTAGTTGCAGCGAGCAGGGGCTACTCTTGGTTGCAGTGCACCAACTTCTTGGTGTGGTGGCTTCTCTTGTGGAGCACAGGCCCTAGGTGCACATGGGCTCAGTTGTGGTGCAGTTTTAGTTGCCCTGTAGCATGGGACCAGGGATCAAACCTGTGTCCCCTGCATTGGCAGGTAGATTTTTATCCACTGTACCACCAGGGAAGTTCAGCCTTTTCTTTTTAAATGTAGTTTTGGTTTGTTTGTTTTGTTTTTTTTTTTGGGGGGGGGGGCACCTCACAGCTTGTGGGATCTTAGTTTCCTGACCAGGGATTGAACCCAGAACCATGGCAGTGAAAGCACTAACCACTGGACCATCAGGGAATTCCCTTAAATGTAGATCTTAATTAGAGGAGTGATATCTCTTTTTTGGAGTCTCTCTTCAATCAGATTTACTCCCTCAACAGCGTGGCCAAGAATCTGGGATTTCAGATTCTTAGAAACATCAAACTAGGAAGCTTACCAAACCTCAGGTGATCTCAAGTATTTTTCATAGCACCCTTTTATCTCAGTTCAGATTCAAGGAACATAAGGTTTCATTAGTAGGTAGGAGTAAGATGGGGGTGGGAGAATGGATATGGGCAGCAAAGGTGAGGGATTGCAGCATAGCGTGGCTGAGGATTTGGAAACTGAGGCAAGATTAGGGGATGTTAGAGAATGCATCAGGAAAGTTTCCTCTACCTTTCCTCTACCTTGCAGGAAAGTTTAAACAGAAATAAAGGGGATTCCTAGACCTCCAGGATATTCAATAATTCTGGCTTAGCTCTCTGCTCTCATTCAAGTGCAAATAAAGTTTTCCCCTTGAACTGAACCCTTCAGATCCTTTCTAACTAGGTGGCGTGCGGGAACTTAGTTATCCAACCAGGGGTCAAACCTGTGCCCCTCGCTGTGGAAGCTTGGAGTCTTAACCACTCAACCACCAGGGAAGTCTAGAAGTTTACTAGACTAAAAAAAAAAAAGTTCTTTTAAAATACTTTTATTTATTTTTGTCTGCGCTGGGTCTTTGTTGCTGTTCATGGGCTTTCTCTAGTTGTGGCAAGTGGAGGCTACTCTTCATTGCAGTATGCGGGCTTCTCATTGAGGTGGCTTCTTTTGTTGTTGTACAGGCTCTAGGCACATGGACTTCAGTAGTTGCAGCACGTGGTCTCAGTAGCTGTGGCTCATGGGCTGTAGAACTCAGGCTCAGTGTTTGTGGTGCACAGGCTTAGTTGCTCTAAGGCATGTGGAATCTTCCTGGAGCAGAGATCGAACCCTGCATTGGCAGGCAAATTCTTATCCACTTGCGCCACCAGGGAAATCCCACAAGTTTGTTGTTGTTCAGTTGCTGTCGTGTCCGACTCTTTGTGATCCTATGGACTGTAGCATGCCAGGCTTCCCTGTCCTTCACTATTTCCTGGAGTTTGCTCAAACTCATGTCCATTGAGTCTGTGATGCTATCTAATCATCTTATCTCCCGGCAATCTTGATTCCACTTTGTGATTCATCCAGCCCGGCATTTTGAATACTCTGCATGTAAGTTAAATAGAGTGACAGTATACAGCCTTGTCATATTCCTTTCTCAGTTTTGAACCAGTCAGTTGTTCCATGTCCAGTTCTAACTGTTGCTTCTTGTATAAGTTTCTCAGGAGACAGGTTAAGTGGTCTAGTATTCCCATCTAAGGATTTTCCATGGTTTGTTGTGATCCACACAGTCAAAGGCTTTGGCATAGTCAATGAAGCAGAAGTAGATGTTTTTCTGGAATTCTCTTGCCTTCTCTCTGATCCAGCAAATGCTGGCAATTTGATCTCTGGTTCCTCTGCCTTTTCTAAATCCAGCTTGAATATCTGGAAGTTCTTGGTTCATGTACTGCTAAAGCCTAGCTTGAAGGATTTTGAGCATCATCTTCCTATCATGCAAAATGAGCTCAAAAGTTTACTATTTTTTTAAAGTAGGAACACTTTATTATTTTGGTTGCACTGGGTCTTTGTTTCGGTGAATGGACTTTCTCTAGGTTGCAGCAAGCAGGAACTACTCTTTATTGCAGTGCTTGGGCTTCTCATTGTAGTGGCTTCTCTTGTTGTGAAGCACAGGCTGTAGCGGGTGTAGGCTTCAGCAGCTGTGGCACGTGGGCTCAGAAGTTGTGGTGCACAGGCTTAGTTTGCTCTGCAGCATGTGGAATCTTCCTGGAGCAGGGATCAAACCCATGTCCTCTGTATCAGCATATAGATTCTTATCCACTGAGCCACCAGGCAAGTCCAAAAGTTTACTTTTAATGTCATTTTTCTGTGGGTGAAACATCAAAAGGGGCTTTAGAGGATGTATTTTTTTTAATTTAGAGATGTAAAATATATATAGAAGAGTGTATAAAGTACACTAATCTTAAATGTACAACTTTTTTCTATCTTATCAAAATCAGGGGACCAGCAACTACTCAGAATTCCTGGAGAGGATGGAGGTGAGGAATCAAAAATTTCAAGTAACCCTTGTATATAAACTTGATATATAAAGCTTAAAATTTGCAGCATTAATAAAGTAGTATATTAGATCCTTTTACATAGCCCCAAACCCAAAATATGAGTTTCAAGCAGGTGTATAACATTATTAACCACCACTACAACAATAACCATAGCTACCATTTCTGATACAAACTAACCTGCCAACCATTATACTAAGTGCTTTACATGTATTATCTCATTTAATCATCTACTTCCCACCATCACATCTACATAGTTATTCATAATAGCACAAATACTCTCCCTGCCTCCTTTTATAGTTCTCATTTCTTTCCACTGTGCATTGTATCGTATTCCCTCACACCTCTCTGGAAACCTCACACCATTAATTATCTATCCTCTCTCTCCGCTGTTTGTTCAGCCTTTCTCTCTCTGGATATTTTCGTTGACATTTAAACATGTGCAAGTCTCCTCAGTCTTACAAAAACAATTTCCCTTGACTTCATATTCCTCTCCAGCTATTATTAATTCCTTTCTCTCCTTTGTAACCAAACTTCTTAAAATAACTACTCTTTTTCCATTTCCTTCTTCCTAGTCCATTCACAACACACTTCAATATGTCTTCTAACTCCCTCAGTCTGGGGTGATAAGATTACCATTGACCAGGCCACCAAGTCACTAAATCCAATGGATACTTTAGTCCCTATCTTACTTGAACTCTCAAGCAAAATTTGACATTAATGATAGTTTCTCTCTTGAAGTACATTTCATGGCTTCTATGACTCATCACTCCTCTTGGTTGTCTTCCTACTTCTCTGGCCATTTCTTTCAGTCTCTTATAGGCTCCTCCTCTTCTTACTGGCCATTCAATGATGAAGTTCCTCAGGACTCAGTCCTAGGCTTGGTCTCTTCATTGTTGTTGTTCAGTTGCTAAGTTGTGTCCAACTCTTTGTGACCCCATGGACTATAGCACGCCAGGCTCCTCTATTCTCTATCTCCCAGAGTTTGTTCAAATTCATCTCCATTGAGTCGGTGATGCTATCTAACCATCTCAACTTCTGCTTCCCCTTTCTCCTTTTGCCTTGAATCTTTTCCAGCATCAGGATCTTTTCCAATGAGTTGGCTCTTTGCATCAGGTGGCCAAAGTTTTGGAGCTTTAGCATCAGTCCTTCCAATGAATATTCAGAATTGATTTCCTTTAGAATTGACTGATTTGATCTCCTTGCAGCCCAAGGGACTCTCAAGCGTCTTCTCCAGCACCACAATTTGAAAGCAATCAATTCTTTGGTGCTCAGCCTTCTTTATGTTCCAACTCCACATCTGTATAAGACTACTGGAAAAGCCATGACTTTGACTATATGAATCTTTGCCCATAAAGTGATGTCTCTTCTTTTTAATATGCTATCTAGGTCTCTTCATATATTGATATATATAACTCTCTTCTAGACACTTTCAATTATGCCCATGACTTCAAATACCACCCACAGGCAAATGACTCATGCATTTTTCTCTCTAGGCCATATCTTTGCTTTGAGGTCTAGATCTGTGTATTATAATAATAATAGCTAATGCAGATTTAAATCAGTATCTGACATATAGTAAGTACCTATTATTAGTACCTCTACTATTCTTCTTTCTTTTCACCAAAAGCTTTCACCTTGGCCTTTTGGGAAGGTCGAGGTGTTTCTTTTTTTTTTTTTCTCCCTTGGAGAAGAGGGACACATTTCCAATATCCAATTTTATAATGTTTCAGTAAGAAAATAGGATTCTTTTAGCTGCACCTCATGACTTGTTGGATCTTAGTTCTCCAACCAGGGATTGAACCTGGACACCTAAGCATGGACTACCAGGGAATTCCCAGAAAATAGAATTTTTCTTGACACTCAGGTTTTGCTAGTCTGTAAAGTGATAACATATTTACCATACAATTGCATTAGCTTCAGCATTATGTATGATTGTATTCACCTCCTGAGGGAGTAAACATCATATATAGAATGCCACTGTGTAGGACACTTCTACCCACATTATTTTACTTAATCCTCACACCTGATCTCTGAGGATTATTATCCCCAGTTTTTATAGATGAGGAAACCAAAGCTCGGAGAAGGACATAGCTTGCTTGAGGTCACATGGCTACTGATTAAAACCTCAGTCATTGTTCAAGAGCCATCTGAGAATATCCAAATATCTAAAATCCAATTAAAATCTTAGAAGAGGAGCTTGATATCATACCCCTCTAGCCTAACAGAGTCCCTTTGATAAGCCTCTCTGGGAACCAGCAAGGCTCTTAGTTAGTAATATCTCACATTGATATAATGCTTTCCTAAATTAGGGATCCCCAACCTCTGGGATCTACTGTCTAATGATCTGAGGTAGAGCTGATATAATAATAATAGAAATAAAGTGCACAATAAATGTAATTGTTTGAATAATCCTGAAACCATCCCCAAACCCCCTGGTCCATGGAAAAATTGTCTTCCACGAAACCAGTCCCTCATGCCAGAAAGGTTGGGGACCAGTGTCCCAAACAACTTTTCACCTCTGATCACCTCATCTCTAACCTAAGTGGGACCCTTAGGTACTTTACCTGTCACTTCATCTGGATCAGTAATTCTCTCTCAGTTACACCAGATTCAGTGTTACTGATTCTGGGACCCATGCCTCCACTGTCCCCTCTCTCTCTGCTCCCAAAGTCCCAGAACACTGCTAGAAGAAGAACCAAGCAGGCCAGTATAAATTCATGCTGTCCAGTTTCAACTTGGCCCTTGCAGCTGCTCAGCAACCCTTTTATTTGTCTCATACATTCCCTGGCACTCTCCCCACAGAGGCTGTTCCAGACCTTCCTCTTCTCATATTCCAGCTCCTCCTGTTCCACTCCTTCAGATTAATACACACACTTTCATCAGATGCTTGATAATTCAATAACATTTTAAAAAGCATTTTAATGGAGAATGTAAAACATGTACAAAAGTAGACTGAATACTGTAATGAATCCCTTACTAAACACTCAGCTTCAACTAGTATCAACTCTTGGGCCCTCTCGTTCCATCTGTTTCCTCTGTACCATAATATTTTGCAGCAAATTCCAGATATGATGTCATCCCATACCTAAATATTTCATTATGTATCTTTAAAAGGTAAGGATTCTTTTTTAAAAATCATAATTGTAGTATCATTAGCACACATAAAATAAACAAGCAGTATTTCCTTAATATCATTAAATATCAAGTCAGCATTTAAATTTCTAATAGTTTCATAAATGTCAAAAGAATTTTACAGCTTTTTTGGTTTGAATCAGTATCTAAGATCCACACATTGTGATTGAATATATATTATATGTCACTTTTTTCCTTGCAACTTTTTGTTGAGGAAGTTGGATTGTTTTTCAGTAGAGTTTCATAGTCTGGGTTTTGCCAATTCCATCTCTGTTGTATAGGTTCTCTGTTATATATTGGTAAGATCAATAATGTCTGTACAATGCATATTCTATATTCATTGTCCTATTTTCAGCAGTGTGAGGAAATTGTCTACGTGACCAAAGAAATGGAGGGTGTCTGGCCTAGAGACTGACTCAGGAAGAAGCTAGGACCTCTTTAGCAGGAATGAAACAGATGGTTCAATAAATAGTAACGGAGGTCCAGGCAAGATAAGATGGGTGAGGGGCCATGCAGTGTCAGATTTCTACTCTGCTGGTATGTAGAGCAGGACAGTCAGGGAAGCAATGATCAGGCTGAAGTCAGAACTAGAAAAGGAGAGGTAGCTCTTGAGGCAGCAGCTGGGATTATTTCTCAGGGGATTACTCTTCTTGCTATACCCTGTTTTCTAAATATATCTTATTCATTTCCACCTCTGTGCCTTTGCCCTGGATGTTTCCTCTGCTTGGAATAGCATCTCCTTTCTCTCTACCCACCCAAATTCTACTTACCTTTAACGACCAGTGCAAGTTCCCTCTTCTCTGTACTTTAGCTTGTAGAGTCATAAAATATCTCTGAAAGGATAAACAAGAGATCAAGAACATTGATTGCTGTCCCGGGAAGGAAACTGGATGGCTAGAGGACAAGGCTGGAAGGGAGAAAGATATTACTGATTTGCTGCAGGAGGGACAGTTGATCTGATGAAAGTGTCTAATATGAAATCTGTGGAAGTAGAAGGAGGGAGATTGGAGTTTATAATTTGAGGAGAAAGAGGAAGGTCTGAAACAGCCTCTGTGGGGAGAGTGCCAGGGAACATATGAGACAAATAAAAGGGTTGCTGAGCAGCTGCGAGGACCAAGTTGAAATTGGACAGCATGAATTTATGTTGGTCTGCTTGGTTCTCCCTCTAGCAGTGTTCTGGGACTTTGGGAGCAGAAAGAGACAGAGAGGACAGTAGAGGTAGGGGTCCTAGAGTCAGAAACACTGAATCTGACGTAATTGGGAGATAATTACTGATCTGGATAAAGTGACAGGTAAAGTACCAGGGGGGGTCCCACTTAAGTTAGAGATGAGGTGATCAGAGATGAAAAGTGATTTGGAAAAGTGTTATAAGAATATGAGATATCACTGATGAACTAAGGGCCTCACTGATTCCCACATAGGCTTGTCAAAGGGATGCTGCTAGGCTAGAGTAGTGTGATTATCTTCTAAAATCATCTTCTAAAATCCCAGTTGGGTCCTTAGGTTTTAGATATTCTTAGATGACTCTTGGACAACTCTTAGCAATGACTGAAGTTTAAACATGTGGCAGTCATCACTGAAACTGGAACTTCTGCAAGATACATGGTGGGAAGGGTAATTTTAAAAAAGCTCTTTATTGAGCCTTTACTATGATCTAAGTATTGTAATAAAATATGTGCATGTGTACATGCACACTTTATCTGTTATTTCTCTTTGTATATATCATATATACATATATCTCAAATGAGAATATATATTCTCCTTTACTTCTCACAATAGTGTATTAAAAGCATTATTATTATTTTTTTAATAGATGATGAAACTGGGCTTCAGGGAGGTTGCATAATTTTCTCTAGGTCACACATCTATCAAGTGTCAGAACTGGGACTCAAATCCAGGTTTGAGTACAAAGCCTGTAGTCTTTCGTTTCTAGCACTACTTTCCAGCAAATACCTCTATCCATTAAATCAGTGTTATTTTGCCAATGACATCCATTATTAAAACTTTAGATTCATTCTCACCAAAAAGATTTATACACTGAATTGAAAGCTTTTGGTGAGTAAGAAGTTAATTGACTAGGGTGGAAGAAAGAGATTCTTAGAGACAGTGAAACCAATTGAAGATAGTTGCAGTAGTCTACGAGAGAAAGATGAGACCTCAAACTTAAGTGGGTGTGGTAGTAAGAATGGAGGAGAGAATAATGTATTTAAAAGCTATGTCTTAGTCGATTCATGCTGCTATAACAAAGTACCATGGACTAGGTGGTTTATAAACAAATAAATTTATTTCTTACAGTTCTGGAGGCTGGAAGTCTGAGATCAGGGTACCAACATAGTCACGTTCCGATGAGGGACCTCTACCAGGTGGAGAGGAAAGAGAGAAAGCAAGCTCTCTCATGACTTGTATAAGGGCACTAATCCCATTCACGATCTCTTCTAATCCTAGTTAGACTTCCCTGGTGGCTCAGACGGTAAAAACATCTGTCTACAATGCGGGAGACCCAGGTTCGATCCCTGGGTTGGGAAGATCCCCTGGAGAAGGAAATGGCAATCCACTCCAGGACTATTGCCTGGAAAATCCCATGGACAGAGGAGCCTGGTAGGCTACAACCCAGTTACCTCCCCAAAGCCCCATCTCCTAATACCATCACATTGGTGGGTAGGATTTTAATGTATGAATTTTAGAGGACACAAGCACTGAGTCCACAACATCAGAAGGAGTGAAAGTAATATGGCCACTGCTAGTCTCTGTGTTCCTTAAACTTAATGTAACTCACTCCTTCCTCAGTGCCTCTGTACTACCTGTTCCCCCTACCTGGAATAGTCTTTCTCCAGGTCTTTGAATAGGTGATTCTTTCTTAACATTCACAGCTCAACTGTCACTACTCATGATAGGGAAACAATTCAACTATCACCACTCATGATAGGGAAACAATTCATTATCTCAAAAATTAATCAATAAAGGGAGATAATCAAGTATTTATCCTGCCTTTCCTGGATGAACTGGGTAGATGAAGGGACATGTCTTTTTCCAAAACCATTCCAATTAATAAAAAGAAATATAATTAGGATATCACTGTTTTGCAATCCTTGATAAATAGTGAGCAAAGATATTAGACATTATGTCTATCCTATAGTCATATGAAAGGGATGGAATCCGAGTTTGATCTAGTCTTTGGATCCAGGTGCCAATTTGTAGTAAATACATAGAAACCACATAATGCCTATGTAATTAGCAAAATGCAGAGTGAGAAGCTTCATAGGTCAAATTTGAGTTCTTCCATTAAACAAAAAAAAATCACACTTCTCAGTGAGGCCTTTCTTGACCATCTTCTCTAAATAAGCACCTACTCGCCAAGGTACTATCACATTACCCTGTTTGATTTTCCCCATATCCATTATCATCTGCTGAGGTTTCCTTACATGAGAAGCAATATAACATAACAGTTAAGAGGACAAACTATTAATATAACATCAGGCTGCCTGGGTTCAAATCTTGACTACTTACTAGTTATGTGACCTTAAAGTACTTAAAAGCTATAGACCTCAGTTTCCCCAACTATAAAATGGGATTAATAACAGTGCCTATATCATAGGGTCATTAGGAGTATTAAATGAGATAAGTCTATCTCATTTAATATCTACCTCATAGCTTATCATAGTACCTAGTACAAGATAAGCATTATAAATGCTAACAATATTGCATAATTATTTTTTTCTTGTACATTATTTCTCTCATTCACTAGCATACAAGTCTTTCTGCACTATATGCCGCATCTAAACTGCCTAGCGCATATATATATTATGTGCTTAATATATGTTTATTGAATGAAAGGCCTGAGTTAGGGTGATAAGGAAAATAGAGAGGAGATATGTAAGATATTATTTAAAAAGAAGGGAAAAAAAAACCTTGGGCTTGATTTTTTTCTGATAAAGAGGGAATGGTATAAGATAATTACTACAAGGCTTCAAACTTAAGTAACAGGTAGGTTGGTGCTTTTAACAGAAACAGGAAAACTGGGAACTAGAACTAATATAATTTGAATATTCCAATAGTGAATTTTATTTTAGATACGAGTTTGAAATGATGGCAAAGCATGTGAGGGGAAATGCTGCTGCTGCTGCTACTGCTGCTAAGTCGCTTCAGTCGTGTCTGACTCTGTGCGACCCCATAGACAGCAGCCCACCAGGCCCCACCATCCCTGGGATTCTCCAGGCAAGAACACTGGAGTGGGTTCCCATTTCCTCCTCCAATGCATGAAAGTGAAAAGTGAAAGTGAAGTCGCTCAGTTGTGTCCGACTCTTAGCGACCCCATGGACTGCAGCCTACCAGGCTCCTCTGTCCATGGGATTTTCCAGGCAAGAGTACTGGAGTGGGTTGCCATAGCCTTCTCCAGTGGAAATGCTAGCAGGCAGTTAATTAGAAATGCAAAATTAGAGTTCATGAGAAAAATCAGTGCTGAAGATAGATTTCAGTATCATCTGCATCAATATGATACAAACATTTAACTTACTAGTATGAGCTTCCTTCATCTTTAAAAAACAAAAACATGCAGATGTGAATAAAATGAAAAACACAGTATTTGAACTCTTAAATTGTTCTCAGAAGAAGTCACCATAAGAAATTTGGTATGTATTCTTACAAACATTTTCTATACATTTATAAGCATATTGGCATACAACATGTAGAGACATAGTAAAAGTATGAGCGATACCTATGTTTTTATAGAGAGGTTTGGTTTTTCTTTTTGGCCAATTTGGAATTATTCTATAAATATTTTTCTGTAGCTTAATTGTTAAGCATATCACTTTATTGTCCTTTAAAATATTTCCACATCAATATATATAGATCTCTGACATTCTTTTTTGTGCTGCATAGTATGGATATGCCATAATTTAACTATTCTGCTATTGGCGAACACTTAAGTTGACAGTTTTTTAATATTACAAATTGCTGCTGCTGCTGCTAAGTCACTTCAGTCATGTCCGACTCTGTGCGACCCCATAGATGGCAGCCCACCAGGCTCCCCTGTCCCTGGGATTCTCCAGGCAAGAACACTGGAGAGCGTTGCCATTTCCTTCTCCAATGCATGAAAGTGAAAAGTGAAAGTGAAGTTGCTCAGTCGTGTCCGACTCTTGGAGACCCCATGGACTGCAGCCTACCAGGCTCCTCCATCCATGGGGTTTTCCAGGCAAGAGTACTAGAGTGGGATGCCATTGCCTTCTCCAAATATTACAAATTATGCAGCAATTAAAATCATTATACACGTATCTTTAATATTTATACTAATATTTTTTGAGGATAAATTCCTAGAAGTGGGATTGCTGGAAAGGAGTTATAAATATCCTTACACATTTGAAGTGTTAATATATACTGCTCAATTTCCCTCCACAAAGGCTGTTTCAGTTTACATGGCCACCCAGCAGTGTACGAGGTACCAGTTTCCCCAAAACCCTCTTCAATATTTTGTTATGAATTAAAATTTTTATCAACAAGATATGCAAATAATGGTAGCTCATTTTTATTTTGCATTTCTTCTGGTCTCAGGAAACGGTAAGCATTTTTTACTGAATATAGTAGTCCTCCTTATCCATGGTTTCACATCCCATGATTTTAGTTACCCTCAGTCAAATGTAGTCTGAAAACATTAAATGGACAATTCCAGAAATAAGCAACTCGTAAGTTTTTAAAAATATTTTATTGAAGTATAGTTGATTTACAATGTTGTATTTAATTTCTGCTGTACAGCAAAGTAACTCAGTTATACATGTGTGTATATATATATATATATATCTTAATATTCTTTTCAATTATGGTTTATCACAAGATATTGAATATTGTTCTCTGTACTATACAGTATGACCTTATTGTTTATCCATCCTATATATAATAGTTTGCATCTGCTAATCTCAAACTCCTAGTCCTTCCCACCTCTACCGTCTCTCTTGGCAACCACAAGTCTGTTCTCAGTATCTGTAAGTCAGTTTTTGTTTCATAGATTATGTTCATTTAGTATTTGTCTTTCTCTTTCTGACTGACTTGGCTTAGTATGATAATCTCTAGGTCCATCCATGTTACTGCAAGTGGCATTATTTCATTCTTTTTAATGGCTAATATTCCATTGTGTATACATACATACCACATCTTCTTTATCCATTCATCTGTTGATGAGCATTTAGGTTGTTTCCAAGTCTTGACTATTGTGAATAGTGCTGCTATGAACATAAAGGTGCATGTATCTTTTTTTTTTTTTGTATCTTTTCAAATTATAGTTTTGTCTGGGTATATGCCAACAGTGGGATTGTAGGATCATATGATAGATAGGTCTATTTTTAGTTTTTTGAGAAACATCCATATTGTTTTCTCTAGTGGCTATACAATTTACATTCCCACCAACCATGTAAGAGGGTTCCCTTTTCTCCACACACTCTCCAGCATTTATTACTAGTAGACATTTTTTTTTACCGCACTACGTGGCTTGCGGAATCTTAATTCCCCAACCAAGGGTCAGACCTGGGACCTGACAGTGAAAGCGCTGAGTCCTAACCACTGGAATTCCACCAGGGACTTAGACTTTTTAGTGATGGCCATTCTGACTGGTGTGAGGTAGTACCTCATTATAGTTTTGATTTGCATTTCTTGAATAATTAAGCGATGATGAGCATCTTTTCATGTGCCTATTGGCCATCTGTATGTTTTGTTTGGAGAAATGTCTATTTCAATCTTCTGTCCATTTTTCAATTGGGTTATTAGTTTTAAATTGAACACAATTCTGAATAGCAAGATGAAATCTTGTGACATCCCACTCTAGGATGTAAATCATGCCTTTGTCCAGCACATCCATGCTGTATACACTACCCTCTTATTAATCACTTAGTAACCTCCTAGAAGTTATCAGATCAACTGTCTCAGTGTCACAGTGCTTGTGTTCAAATAACCCTTATTTTATTTAGTAATGGCCCCAAAGTGTAAGAGTAGATGCTGGCAATTTGGATATTCTCTTACTGTACCTAATTTATAAAATAAACTTTATCATAGATACTAATATGTATAGGGAAAAAACAGTATAAGTTTTGGTACTATCTGTGGTTTCAGGCATCCCCTGGGGGTCTTAGAAAGTATCCCCTGTACCAAATTTCTGTTAAACTCTGTTTCCAGCCCCATATGTCATGTGCATCCTCTGCTGTACCTGGTGTCTTGGATCTTTGCATAGTTTTTCTGGTGAAATGGCCCCTTCTTATCTGTATCCTCTGTAGTAGATCAAAATCTCTTCCCAGCTACTATTAATATTTCAGCTACAATTTCTTAAATGACATTCCTTCATCGAGAAAATCCCAAGAACTTTTTATCCTTTTGGGTTTGTACATATTTTGTATATTGTTTTGGTTTACTTTTAGTGGTGCCTCAGAAGAGATGTGAAATGCAATACTTGTCATAAACTAAATTCTCACACATAACTGCTTCTCTATTCAGTTCCGTTGATATATTTGTCTATTCTTGAACTATTTTACAACTTTATATAATAATTTGATATTTGGTAGGCAAAGCTTCCCTCACTTCTTCTATCTTTTAAAAGTTTCTTGGCTCTTTTTATATGTTCTTCCAGATGAACTTCAGAACCAACTTGTTTAGTACTCTTATCCCTGACCTCACAAATCCCAATGAGATTGTTATAGAAATTTATACTTACTTGAAAAGTTTTTAAATAATGAAACTTCTTATTCAGGAATATTGTACATCTATCTGTTTGTCAAATATTCATACTTATAGCCTTCAGTAATATTTTGTAATTTTATTCATGTCAGTATTTTGTATGTTTCTTGTTAGGTTTATTCCTCTCATTTTTTTCACTGCTGTGAATTAGATCTTCCCCCCATTGCATTTTCTAATTGGATATTGTTTTTATAGAGAAAAGTTATTGATTTAAAACTTAAACTCTATTTCTATTTAATTTTAATAGTATTTCAGTTCATTCTCTTGTATTGTCTATATATCATATATAAACAAGGACATTTTATGATTCTTCCTTTACAGCATTTTAACTTTTGTCTTCATGCTTTGGCTAGAATCTGCAGAGCAACATTCAGTATTAGTTGAGAAAACAGGTGAATATTCTTGATTTTGTTCTGACTTTAAGGTGAATGCCACTAGTATTTCACTATTATGATGATTGCAGTTGTTTTCTTCTTTTTTTTAAGTAAAAAAAATTTTATTTACGGCTGTGCTGGGTCTTCATTGCTGTGCAGGCTTTTCTCTAGTTGTAGCGAGCAGGGACTACTCTAGTTGTGCACAGGCTTCTCATTGTGGTGGCTTCTCTCGTTGCAGAGCACAGGCTCTAGGGCACATGGGTTTCAGAAATTGTAGCTTCTTTCGGCTTTCAGCTCAGAGGAGGCAAAGGTGCAACTTTCTTCGGTGGTCCTGAATCCGGGTTCATCCGACACCAGCCGCCTCCACCATGCCGCCTAAGTTCGACCCCAATGAGAAAAAAGTCGTGTACCTGAGGTGCACCGGTGGGGAAGTCGGTGCCACGTCTGCCCTGGCCCCCAAGATCGGCCCTCTGGGTCTGTCTCCAAAAAAGGTCGGTGATGACATCACCAAGGCAACTGGTGATTGGAAGGGTCTGAGGATTACAGTGAAACTGACCATTCAGAACAGACAAGCCCAGATTGAGGTGGTACCTTCTGCTTCTGCCCTGATCATCAAAGCCCTCAAGGAACCACCAAGGGACAAAAGAAGCAGAAAAACATTAAGCACAGTGGAAACATTACTTTTGATGAGATCGTCAACATTGCCCGGCAGATGTGGCATCAGTCTCTAGCTAGAGAACTTTCTGGAACCATTAAAGAGATCCTGGGGACCGCCCAGTCTGTGGGCTGCAATGTTGATGGCCGCCACCCTCATGACATCATAGATGATATCAACAGTGGTGCAGTGGAGTGCCCTGCTAGTTAAGAACTGCAAAGGAAAAAGAAAAATAAAGGATCATTTGACAACCAAAAAAAAAAAAAGAAATTGTAGCACAGGCTCAGTAGTTGTGGCGCACGGGCTTAGTTAATCTGCAGCATGTGGGATCTTCCCAGACCAGGGATTAAACCCAGGTCTCCTGCCTTAGCAGGTGGATTCTTTATCACTGAGCCACCAGGGCAGCCCTGCAGTTGTTTTCTATATTCTCTTTCTTTGGCTGCATTGGGTCTTAGTTGCACCATGGGGGATCTTCAGTCTTCATTGCAGCATGCAGGGTCTTTAGTTGTGGCATGCGAACTCTTAGTTGCAGCCTGTGAGATCTAGTTTCCTGACTAGGGATTGAAGCCAGGCCCCCTGCATTGGGAGCTCGAAGTCTTAGCCATTGGACCACCAGGGAAGTCCCTGTGTCTCTATTTCTGCTTTGCAAATAAATTCACCTGTACCATTTTTCCAGATTCTGCATATAAGTGATATTATGCAATATTTGTTTTTCTCTTTCTGACTTCATTCTATATGACAGTCTCATTTGTTTTTTCAGTATTGAGCTACGTGAGCTGTTTTATATTTGGAGATTAATCCCTTGTCAGTTGCTTTGTTTGCAAATATTTTTTACCATTGTGAGGGTTGTCTTTTCATCTTGTTTATAGTTTCCTCTGCTGTACAAAACCTTTTAAGTTTGATTAGGTCCCATTTGTTTATTTTTGTTTCTATTTCCATTAATCTAAGAGGTGGGTCAGAGAGAATCTTGCTTCAATTTATGTCAAAGGGTGTGCTCTCTGTATTTTCCTGTAAGAGTTTTATATTGCCCAGCCTTACATTTAGGCCTTTAATCCATTTTGAGCTTATTTTTATATATAATGTTAGAGAGTGTTCTGATTTCATTCTTTTACATGTAGCTGTCCAGGGGATTTCCCTGGTGGTCCTGTAGCTAAGACTCCAAGCTCCCAGTGCAGGGGTCCCAGGTTCAATCCCTGATCAGGGAATTAGATCCCACATGCCCCAAGTAAGAGTTCACATGCTGCAACTAAGAGTTTTCATGCTCAGGTAAAAAAGAGATCCCACACATGCCATAGCTAAAGATCCTGCAAGTGGTTTAGTCACTCAGTCGTGTCTAACTCTTTGCAATCCCATGGACTGTAGCCCAGCAGGCTTC
Organism: Bubalus bubalis; assembly: GCF_019923935.1. Lineage (NCBI taxonomy): Eukaryota > Metazoa > Chordata > Mammalia > Artiodactyla > Bovidae > Bubalus > Bubalus bubalis. The sequence continues at coordinate 63,292,293 of NC_059181.1, forward strand.
TCTGTCCATGGGATTCTCCAGTCAAGAATACTGAAGTGGATTGCTGTTCCCTTTTCCAGAGGATCTTCCTGACCCACGGATGGAACCCTGGTCTCCTGCGTTGCAGGCATATTCTTTACCATTTGAACTACAGGAAAGTCCTAAAGATTCTGCATGCCGCAACTAAAAGATCCTGTGTGCTGCAGTGAAAACTGAATATAGGGCATGCCACGACTAAGACCCGACATAGCCAAATAAACAAACAAACATATAGCTGTCCAGTTTTCCCAGCACCGCTTATTGAAGAGACTGTATTTTCTCCATTGTATATTCTTGCCTCCTTTGTCATAGATTAGGTGACCATAGGTGTGTGGGTTTGTCTCTGGGCTTTCTATCCTTCCATTGATCTATATTTCTGTGTTCTGTGCCAGTATCATACAATCTTGATTACTGTAACTTTGTAGTATAGTCTGAAGTTGGGGTGGTGCCTGATTCCTCCAGCTCCATTTTTCTTCCTCAAGATTGCTTTGGCTCTCATGGCCAATTTTGTTTCATCTATATTTTGCTAGCTCCTGCTTCTCTGCCCATGTAAGATTATTCTGAAGCAAATATCAGATATCATATTATTTCATCTCATCCATAAATATTTTGGTATGTATCTCTAAGATATAAGAACTTTTCTTAAACATGACAACAAAACCATCACCTCTGAAAAATTCTTATATTCAAGTGTACAGTCATTGTTCAAATTTTCCTGATTGTCTCATAAATGTTTGTGTGTTTATTTTTAGTTTGTTTCAATCATGATCCAAGCACAGGTTATATGCTGCAATTGGTTGATATGTTTCTTTTAAAAAAAAAATATTTATTTATTTTGGGCTACATTGAATCTTAGTTGTGGCGTGAGGGATCTTTTGTTGCACTGCTCGGGCTCTTTACTGTGACTTGCAGGCTTCTCTCAAGTTGTGGGGTATGGGCTCTCTAGTTGTGGCACACTGGCTCAGTAGTTGTGGCATGGGGGCTTACTTGCCCCACACCATGTGGGAATCTTAGTTCCCTGACCAGGGATCAAACCCATGTCCTCTGTAGTGGAAGGCAGATTCTTAACCACTGGACTACCAGGGAAGTCCCTGTTTCTTAAATCTCTTAATCTATAGGTGCCCGTTCCTTCTCCCACCATTTTTTTTTTAACTCCCATGAGATTTATTAGTTCAAGAAACTGAGTGATTTGTCTCATAGCACTTTCCATAAGATACATTTTAGTAATTGTATCCCTGTGGTGATATTTTCTTGTTCCTTGTATTTCCTAAATACTGATGAGAGCTAGAGACTTGATTAGATTTACATTTCCGTTCTATTTTTTACTCTATTGAGGGACAAGAATATGTCATAGGTAGTATTGTATACTATAAGTAGACACAAATTCTCTTGTTCCTTTTACAATCTTTTTTGATGTTCTGAAGTTTCATTAAAAATGTCCTAGTGGAGATTCCTTTCTTTGTTTTCTTTTTCCTGTTTGGGATTCCTGAGTTTTAAGGTTGGCATTAAAAAAAAATCAGTTCTCAGCTATTTCCCTTCAAATATTGCTGTTCTACTGTTTTCTCTATTCTTGGCCTGAACTCCAATTAGACAACACCTGTAAACATAGGGCTTTTAAAACTTGCATTGTTGGCCACCAGGGATCAGATGACTTCAGAGGAAGAGTCTGCTGCAGCAATTACCCATTAGAGTTGTAGTTATTCATTGTTTCCTCTGCTTTACTGCCAATGTTCCATATATATATATATATATATATATATATATATAGACAGAGATATACATGTATCTCCACACACAGTTAAAATATATCTTAAAATTCATTCCTATCAGTATATAATTCACCTTATTTTTTCCACTGAGGTATAACTTACATACAGTAAAATGTTCAAATCTGAAGTATACATTTTTGTGTATGAATACATCTATGAAACAACCCCCAGCTCAAAACAGAACATTTCCAGCACTACAGAGGCTAGCTCCTCGTGACCTCTTTCAGTCATTATCCAGTTCCAAGATTAACCGCTTTCTGACTTCTATAGTCATAGATTAGATTTGCCTATATTTGAATTTCATATACATGGAATCATACAGAGTATGAACTCTTTTGAATCTGACTTCTTTCAACAGTGTCTGAGAGCTTCATCTATTTTCAATGTATCGATCATTTGTTCTTGGGAATTCCCTAATTGTCCAGTGGTTAAGATTCCAGGCCTTCACTACCAGAGGCCTGGGTTTGATTCCTGGTCAGGGAACTAAGATCCCTGCAAGCCATGCAGTGCTGCCAATAACAATAATAATAATTTGTCCTTTCTCATTGCTGTGTAGAATTCTTTCTTAAAATTAACTTCCTCTGTGATGACCTACGGAGCAGCGAATGGCACCCCACTCCAGTACTCTTGCCTAGAAAATCCCATGGACAGAGGAGCCTGGTAGGCTGCAGTCCATGGGGTCGCTAAGAGTCAGACATGACTGAGCAACTTCACTTTCACTTTTCACTTTCATGCATTGGAGAAGGAAATGGCAACGCACTCCAGTGTTCTTGCCTGGAGAATCCCAGGGACAGGGGAGCCTGGTGGGCTGCCGTCTATGGGGTTGCACAGAGTCAGACACGACTGAAGCGACTTAGCAGCAGCAGCAGCAGCAGCAGTGATGACCTAGAAGGATGCGATGGGGGGAGGGGAAGGAGGCTTAAGAGGGAGGGGATTATATCTATAATTATGGCTGACTCATGTTGTTGTATGGCAGAAACCAAGACAACATTATAAAGCAACTTTCCTCCAATTAAAAAAATTAACTTTCATTTTGTGGATATATCATAATGTAGATAACAAATCCTCTGTTGATAGATATATAAATGGTTTTCACCTTGGTACAAACACTACTGCAGTACATATGTTTATTCATGCACCTTTGCCGATATGTGTATCAATAGGATAAAATCCTAGATGTGTAGGTGCTAGGTGAAATATTCTGTGCATTATTAATTTTAATAGATTTTGCCAGATTGTCTTCCAAAGAGGATATATTAATTTGTAAATCCATCAGCAGTATATATGAGTCTGATTCTCATCACCCTTGCTAACTATTAACAATTTATAAATTGAGGTATAGTTGATTTATAATATTACACTAGTTTCAGGTATATAACATAATGATTCAAAATTTTTATAGATTATATAGCATTTAAAATTATAGGGACTTCCCTGCTGGTCCAGTGGCTAAGAACTCATACTTCTGGGTTTGATCCCTGGTCGAGGAACTAGATCCCACATGCCACAACTGAGGGTTTGCATACTGCAACTAAAGATCCTGCTTGCCACAACGAAGACTGGAGCTTCTGTGTGCTACAACTAAGACCTAGCAGAGCCAAATAAATAAATAAATAAGCAGAACTTGAAAAAATTAAATTATTATAAAATATTGGCTATATTCCCTGTGTTGTATAGTATATCCTTGTAGCTTATTTATTTATCTTTGGCTGCACTGGGTCTTCATTGCTGCACATGGGCTTTCTCTGGTTGCAGCGAGCTGAGGCTACTCTCTAGTTCTGGTGTGCAGGCTTCTTATTGCAGTAACTTGTTGTGGAGCACAGGCTCTAGGGCATGCAGGCTTCAGTAGTGGCACACAGGCTTAGTTGCCCCGCTGCATGTGGTATCTTCCTAGACCAGGGATCTGACTCATGTCCCCTACACTGGCAGGTGGATTCTTAACCACTGGACCACCATGGAAATCCATGTAGCTTATTTATTTTATACATAATTTTATATTTTAGACTTCACATATAAGTGGCAACATAAATTATTTTCTCTGTCTTATTTCACTAGGCATAATACCTACTAGGTCCATCCATGTTGTTGTAAATGGCAAAATTTTATTCTTTAACACATCTTCTTTATCCATTCATTTGTTAATGTACACTTACTTTGCTTCTATATCATGGCTATTGTAAATAATGCTGCTATGAACATCACAAACTCCTTATTGTCAAATTCAGACTTAAATTGAAGAAAGTAGGGAAAACCACTGGACCATTCAGGTATGACTTAAATCAAATCCCTTATGATTATACAGTGGGAGTGAGAAATAGATTCAAGGGATTAGATCTGATAGAGAGAGTGCCTGAAGAACTATGGATGGAGGTTCGTGACATGGTACAGGAGGCAGGGATCAAGGCCATCCCTAAGAAAAAGAAATGCAAAAAGGCAAAATGGTTGTCTGAGGAGGCCTTACAAATAGCTGTGAAAAGAAGAGAAGCAAAAGGTAAAGGAGAGAAGGAAAGATATACCCATTTGAATGCAGAGTTCCAGTAAGAAAGCCTCCCTCAGTGATCAATGCAAAGAAATAGAGGAAAACAATAGAATGGGAAAGACTAGAGATCTCTTCAAGAAAATTAGAGATACCAAGGGAACATTTCATGCAAAGATGGGCACAATAAAGGACAGAAACCGGACCTAACAGAAGCAGAAGATATTAATAACAGATGGCAAGAATACACAGAAGAACTATACAAAAAAGATCTTCATGACCCAGATAACCACTATGGTATGATCACTTACCTAGAGCCAGACATCCTGGAATGTGAAGTCAAATGGGCCTTAGGAAGCATCACTACAAACAAAGCTAGTGGAGGTGATGGAATTCCAGTTGAACTATTTCAAATCCTAAAAGATGATGCTGTGAAAGTGCTGCACTCAATATGCCAGCAAATTGAGAAAACTTGGCATTGGCCACAGGACTGGAAAAGGTCAGTTTTCATTCTAACCCCAAAGAAGGGCAATGCCAAAGAATGCTCAAACTACCACACAATTGCACTCATCTCACATGCTAGTAAAGTAATGCTCAAAATCTTCCAAGCCAGACTTCAACAGTATGTGAACGATGAACTTCCAGATGTTCAAGCTGGATTTAGAAAAGCCAGAGGAACCAGAGATCAAATTGCCAACATCTGCTGGATCATCGAAAAAGCAAGAGAGTTCCAGAAAAACATCTACTTCTGCTTTATTGACTATGCCAAAGCCTTTGACTGTGTGGATCACAATAAACTGTGGAAAATTCTGAAAGAGATGGGAATACTAGACCACCTAACCTGCCTCTTGAGAAATCTGTACGCAGGTCAGGAAGCAACAGCTAGAACTGGACATGGAACAACAGACTGGTTCCAAATAGGGAAAGGAGTATGTCAAGGCTGTATATTGTCACCCTGCTTATTTAACTTATATGCAGAGTACATCATGAGAAATGCTGGGCTGGATGAAGCACAAGCTGTAATCAGGTTTGCTGGGAGAAATATCAATAACGTCTGATATGCAGATGATACCACCCTTATGGCAGAAAGCGAAGAAGAACTAAAGAGCCTCTTGATGAAAGTGAAAGAGGAGAGTGAAAAAGTTGGCTTAAAACTCAACATTCAGAAAACTAAGATCATGGCCTCTGGTCCCATCACTTCATGGCAAATAGATGGGGAAACAGTAGAAACAGTGACAGACTTTATTTTGGGGGGGCTTCAAAATCACTGCAGATGGTGACTGCAGCCATGAAATTAAAAGACCCTTGTTCCTTGGAAGAAAAGTTATGACCAACCTAGGCAGCATATTAAAAAGCAGAAAGATTACTTTGCCAACAAAGTTCCGTCTAGTCAAGGCTATGGTTTTTCCAGTAGTCATGTATGGATGTGAGAATTGGACTATAAAGAAAGCTGAACGCTGAAGAATTGATGCTTTTGAGCTGTGGTGTTGGAGAAGACTCTTGAAAATCCCTTGGACTTCAAAGAGATCCAACCAGTCCATCCTAAAGGAAATCAGTCCTGAATATTCATTAGAATTATTGAAGTTGAAGCTCCAATGCTTTGGCCACCTGATGCAAAGAGCTGACTCATTTGAAAAGACCCTGATGCTGGAAAAGATTGAAGGCAGGAGGAGAAGGGGACGAGAGAGGATGAGATGGTTGTATGGCATCACCGACTCAATGGACATGAGTTTGAGTAAACTCCAGGAGTTGGTGATGGACAGGGAACCCTGGTGTGCTGCAGTCCATGGAGTCGGACACACTGAGCAACTGAACTGAACTGATGAACTTTGGGGTACATCTGTTTTCTTTGTGTGTGTGTGTGTGTTTATTTCTATTTTCTTTTTTTTAATATAAATTTATTTATTTTAATCAGAGGTTAATTACTTTATAATATTGTATTGGTTTTGCCATACATCAACATGAATCTGCCACAGGTGTACACGTGTTCCCCTTCCTGAGCCCCCTTCCCACCTCCCTCCCTGTACCATCCCTGTGGGTCATCCCAGTACACCAGCCCCAAGCATCCTGTATCCTGCATCGAACCTTCTGTTTTCAAATTAGTGTTTTCATTTTCTTTGGATATATGCCCAAGTGTGGAATTGCTGGATCATATGGTAATTCTGTTTTCAGTTTTTTTGTAGAATCTCCATACTCGTTTCCACTGTGGCTGCACCAATTTACCTTCCCACCAACAGTGTACTGGGGTTCCCTTTTCTCCATATCCTCACCAACACTTGTTATTTGTTGTCTCTTTGATGATAGCCATTCTGACAGGTGTGAGGTGATATCTTAATGTGGTTTTGATTTGCATTTCTCTGATGACTAGCAGTGTTGAGCATCTGTTGACCATCTGTGTGTCTTCTTTGGAATAATATTTATTTAGATCTTCCGCCCATTTTTAAATCAGGTTTTTTTTTTTAATATTAAGCTGTATGTAGTATTTATATATTTTGGATATTAACCCCTAGTCTGTCATATAATATGCAAATATTTTTTTCCCATTCAGTAGGCTGCCTTTCCATTTTCTTGATCATTTCTTTGTTGAGCAAAAGCTTTTACATTTAATGAGGTCCCATTTGCTTATTTTTGCTTTTGTTTCCTTTGCCTTAATTGACAGATCCAAAGAAATATTGCTATGATTTATGTCAAAGAGAGTTCTGCCTGTGTTCTGTTTTAGGAGTTTTAAAGTTTATTTTTGTATATGGTATTATATAATGTTCTAATTTCAGTTTTTACATGTAGCTGTCCAACTTTCCTGGTACCATTTATTGAAGAGACTGTCTTTTTTCCATTGTGATTAATTGACCCAGGTGTGTGGTTTTATTTATTTATTCTGTTCCACTGATTTATGTGTCTGTTTTTGTGCCAGTACCATACTACTTTGATTATTATAGCTTTGTAGTATAGTCTGAAGTCAGAGAGCATCATTCTTGAGTTCTGTTCTTTCTCAAAATTGTTTTGGTTATTGGGGATCTTCTGTGTTTCCATGCAAATTTTAAAATTATATGTTCTAGTTCTGTGAAAAATACTATGGGTATTTTGTTAGGGATTGCATTGAATCTGTACATCACCGTGGGTAGTATTTTAACTACTAGGTCTTCCAGTCCATTAACACAGTGTATCTTTCTACCTGTTTGTGTCATCTTTAATTTCTTTCATCAGTATATTATAGTTTTCTGAGTACCAGTCTTTTATTTCCTTAGTTAGATTTATTCCTAAGTATTTTATTCCTTTTGGTGTGATTGTAAATGAAATTGTTTCCTTAATTTCTCTTTCTGGTAGTTTATTGTTAGTGTATAGAAATGCAATGGATTTCTGTATATTAATTTTGTATCCTGCACTTTACCAAATGATGAGCTGTACTCTTTTTTTGGTGGTGTCTTTAGAATTTTCGATGTATAGTATTAGGTGGTCTGCAAAAAATGACAATTTTCTTTCCCTTTCAATTTGAATGCCTTTTATTTCTTCTTCTTGTCTAATTGCCATGGATAAGACTTCCACTATTATGCTGAATAAAAGTGGCAAGAGTGGGCATCCTTGTCTTGTTCCTGATTTTAGAGGAAATGCTTTCTGCATTTAACCATTGAGTATGATGTTAAGTGTGGGCTCGTCGTATATGGCTTTTATTATGTTGAGGTATGTTCCCTCTGTGGGCTTCACAGGTGGCACAGTGGTAAAGAATCTGCCTGCCATTGCAAGAGACGCAGATTTGATCCCTGTGTCAGGAAGATCCACTGGAATAGGAAATGGCAAACCACTCCAGTATTCCTGTCTGGAAAATTCCATGGACAGAAGAGCCTGGTGAGCTACAGTCCATGGGGTTATAAAGAGCTGGACATGACTGAGTGACTGAGCACACATGCACACATGTTCCCTTTATACCCACTTTGTTTTTTACTCTTCGGCTATGCTGCGTGGCCTGTAGGATCTTAATTCCCCCACCAAGTATTGAACCTGGGCCCTTGGCAGTGAAAGCACAGAGTCCTAACTTCTGGACTGCCAGGGAATTCCCTTTTTTTCTATACCACTTTTGTAGAGAGTTTTTTAATCATAGGTGAATGCTGAATTTTGTCAAAAGCTTTTTCTGCATCTATTGAGATGATCATAAGATTTTCATTCTTAAATTTGTTAATGTGGTATATGATATTGATTGATTTGTAGATATTGAACCATTCTCACATACCTGGGATAAATCCCACTTGATCATGGTGTATGATCCTCTAATGTATTGTTGAATTTGGTTAGCTAATATTTTGTTGAGGATATTTGCATCTAAGTTCATCACTGATAATTGGCCTATAATTTTCTTTTTTTGTGATATCCTTGTCTGGTTTTGGTATCAAGGTGATGTTGGCCTCACAGAATGAGTTCCAAAGTGTTCCTTCCACTGCAAATTTTTTTAATAGCTTGAGAAAGATAGGTGTTAACTCAACTTTAAATGTTTGTTTGGTAGAATTCCCCTGTGAAGCCATCTGATCCTGGTCTTTTGTTTGTTGGGAGATTTTTTTATTATTATTACTGATTCAGTTTCATTACTGGCAATTAGTCTGTTCATATTTTCTATTTCTTCTTGGTTCAGTCTTGGGAGATTGTGCATTTCTAGGAATGTGTCCATTTCTTTTAGGTTGTCCATTTTATTGGCGTATAGTTGTTTGTAGTAGTCTCTTATGATCCCTTTAATTTCTATGGTACCAATTGTACTTTCTTTTTCATTTCTGATTTTATTGATTAGGACCCTTTCGGTTTTTTTAAAAAAGAATGTTTATTTATTTTTGGCTGTGCTGGGTCTTCATTGTTGCACAGGCGGAGGGGGCAATGGCACCCCACTCCAGTACTCTTGCCTGGAGAATCCCATGGGCGGAGGAGCCTGGTAAGCTGCAGTCCATGGGGTCGTGAAGAGTCGGACACGACTGAGCGACTTCACTTTCATTTTTCACTTTCATGCTTTGGAGAAGAAAATGGCAACCCACCCTAGTGTTCTTGCCTGGAGAATCCCAGGGACGGCAGAGCCTGGTGGGCTGCCATCTATGGGGTCGCACAGAGTCGGACACGACTGAAGCGACTTAGCAGTAGCAAGAGGGGGCTACTCTCTAGTTGAGGTGCCCAGGCTTCTTATTGTGGTAGCTTCTCTTGTTGTGGAGTACAGGCTCTAGGGCTCATGGGCTTCAGTGGTTGTGGCTCACAGGCTCCAGAGCACAGGCTTGATAGTTGTGTCACATGGGCTTAATTGCTCTGTGACATGTGGGATCTTCCCAGATCAGTGATTGAACCTGAGTCTCCTGCATTGGCACATGGATTCTTTACCACTGAGCCACCAGGTAAGCCCCTCGTTTCTTTTTTTTTTCCCTTGATGAATCTGGCTACATGTTTATCAATTTTATTTATCTTTTTAAAGAATTAACTTTTAATGTCATTGATATTTTCCATTGTTTTTTAGTCACTATTTCATTTATTTCTCTCTGATTTCTTTCCTTCTACTAACTTTATCTTTTGTTCTTCTTTTTCTAGTTCCTTTAGGTGTCAGATTTGTTTATTTGATATTTTTCTTGTTTCTTCAGGTAATCTCATATCACTGTATTTATTTATTTATTTGGCTACACTAGGCCTTAGTTGCAGCATGTGGGATCTTCAGTTTCAACATACAGAATCTTTAGTTGTAGCATATGGGCCCTAGTTCCCTGACCAGGGATCAAACTGGGGCTCCCTGCATTGGGATCAAGGATTCTTATCCACTGGACCACCAGAGAAGTCCCTTGTATCACTATAAACTTCCCTCTTAGAACTGCTTTTGCTGTCTCCCGTAGATTTTGGATCATTGTGTTTTCGTTTTCTTTTGTCTCCAGGTATTTTTAAAATTTTGTCCTTGATTTCTTCACTGATCCTTTGGTTTGTTTAGTTTCCATGTATTTGTTGGTTGTTGTTTTTTTGTTTTTGTTTTTTACAGTTTTATTTTCTTGTAGTTGATTTCTAGTCTCATAGTATTGTGGCTGGAAAAGATATGATACTTGATATGATACTAGTTTTCTTAAATGTACTGAAACTTAGTTTTATGGCCTAGCATTTGATCTCTTCTGGCGAGTATTCCATGTGCACTAGAAAAGAGTGTATATTCCACTGTTATTGGATGGAATGTACTATATTTATCTATTAAGTCCATTTGGACTAATGTTTTATATAAGACCAGGGTTTCCTTGCTTATTTTTCATCTAGATTATCTGTCCATTGATGGAAATGGGGTGTTAAAATCACCTAGTATGATTGTGTTGCTGTCAGTTTCTCCCTTTATGTCTGTTAATATTTTCTGTATGTACTTAGGTGTGCTTATGTTGGGTGCATATATTTACTATTGTTATAGCTTCTTTTTGTGAGGAAGCTTTGCCACAGCATGCAAGATCTTAGTTCCCTGACCAAGGATCAAACCTGTGCCCCATACAGTGGAAGCACAGAGTCTTAACCATTGGACAGTCAGGGAAATCCCTGTTATATCTTCTTTGGATTGATCCCTTAATTATTATGTAATACCCTTCTTTGTCTCTTGTTACAGTCTTTGTTTTGATATATATCCACTGCTGCTGCTGCTGCTGCTAAGTCGCTTCAGTCGTGTCCGACTCTTAGCGACCCCATGGACTGCAGCCCACCAGGCTCCTCCATCCATGGGATTTTCCAGGCAAGAGTACTGGAGTGGGGTGCCATTGCCTTCTCCGATATATACACTACTATCTATAAAATAAATAAGTAGTAAGAACCTACTATATAGCACAGAGGACTCTACTCAGTACTCTGTGGTGACAAAGGGGATGTATTATACGTATAGCTGATTCACTGTGCTCTATAGCAGAAACTAACAACATTGTAAAGCAACTAAATTCCAATAAATTTTTTAATAACCTATAAAATAAAGTCTATTTTGTCTGATATAAGTATTGCTACCCCAGCTTTCTTTTGATTTCCATTTGCCTGAATACCTTTTTCCATACCCTCACTTTCAATCTGTGTGTGTCTTTGGATCTGAAGTGTATCTCTTGTAGGCAGCGTATATTTGGGTCTTGTCTTTGTATCCGTTCATTCACTCCATGTCTTTTAATTGGAGCATTTAGTGCATTTCCATTTAGTGCATTACCCATTATTGATGGATACATACCTATTGCCATTTAGTTAATTACTTGGGGGTAATTTTTGTAATTTTTTTTATCGTCTCTTATTCTTTTGTTCTATTCTCTTGTAATTTGATGACTGTCTTTAGCATTAGTTTGGATTCCTTTCTTTTTGTGTATGTGTTTCTATTATAGATTTTTTAGTTTGTGGTTATCATCAGGTGTGTGTATGTATGTAAAATCAATGTATATACACATATATGTGATTAAGCTGCTAATCTCTTAATTTCAAAGGCATTTTAACAGCTCTGCATTTTTACTTCCCTCACCCCATGATTACTGTTTTTGACATCATATTTTACATCTTTTCATCTTGTGTAGCCTTTAATGACTTATTGATTTTTAGTGCTTTTATTTTAAAACTTTCCTACTAGCTTTGTACGTGGATGATTTACTACCTTTACTGTATATTTGCCTTTATCAGTAAGCTTTTTCCTTTAATAATTTTCATGTTTATAGCTGTGGCCTTTTCTTTTTCACTTCCCTTTAACATTTCTTATAAAGCTGGCTTGGTGGTGCTGAACTCATTATTTTGCCTGTCTGTAATACTTTTACAGATTTGATTTGATTTCTCCATCAAATCTGAATGAAAGCCTTGCTGGGTAGAGCATTCTTGATTGTAGGTTTTTACTTTACTTCACTTTATTTATTTTTTTCCTTTACTTCACTTTATATGTATTGTGCCACTTCCTTCTCACCTGAAAAGTCTCTGCTGAAGTTAGCTGATAGCTTTATGGGAATTCCTTTGTATGGTATGTGTTGCTTTTCCCTTGCTGCTTTTTATATTCTCTTTATCTTTAATTTTTGCCCTTTTAATTACAGTGTGTCTTGGTATGGTCCTCCTTGAATTGATCCTGTTTAGGACTTTGTGCTTCCTGGACCTGGATATCTGGATATCCAGGATAGGGAAGTTTTGAGTTATTATGTCTTCAAAAAGTTCTCTGTCCGTTTCTCTCTCTTCTCCCCCTGGGACCCCTGTAATGTGAATGTTAGTATACTTGATGTTGTTTCAGAGGTCTCTTAAACTGTCCTCTTTTCTTTTTATTCTTTTTTCTGTTTTACTTTGGTGATTTCCACTACTCTCTGTATGCCAGTTTGCTGATCCATGCCTCTGTATCATTTAGTGTACTTTTAATTCCTTTTAGTGTAGTTTTCGTTTCAGTTATTGTATTCTTCATCTGTCTTTGTTAAAAACTTCTAACTTCTCTATTCATCTATTCATCTCTTCTTATCCTGAGTTCTTTGATCATGTTTACAATCATTACTTTGACCTCTTTATTGGGTAGATTGTCTATCTTCACTTCACCTAGTTCTTCTTCTGGAGTTTTATCTTGTTCCTTCATTTGGAACATGTTCCTCTGTCGCCTCATTCTGCCTAATTTGCTGTTTTTATTTCTATGTATCTGGTAGATTGGTTATGTTTCTCAACCTTGGAGAAGTAGCCCTTTGTAGGAGACATCTTATGTGTCCCAGCAGCACACTTCCCTGTTGTCACCAGAGCTATATGCTCTAGAAGTGGCTCCTTCTGTTATGGTGTGTTGACTACTGTGGGTGGTCTCATAGGTGTGGCTCACCCCTGGTTTGGTTGGTTTTCAGACCCTGCATTGTATAGAGGCTACTAGCTGCTGGTCAGCAGGGTCAGGTCACAAGATCCTGGCTGAAGGACCCAGGTTTGGGGGTGGGGGTGGTCCTGGGCTAGTGCTTGCTCACTGGTGGGCAGAATCAGTTTCTAGGATGGATTTCCTGGATCTAGTGTCAGCCTTCTGAATGGGGCTGGTGAATGGCGCTGGTTCCTGATGTGCCTGGCTGCAGGTTCCCGGGTATTCCATTGCTGGTACTGGCCCACTGGTAAATAGGGCTAAGTGGCTGGCTGAGGAGTCCAAGGCATCTCAGTGCTGGTATTGGCCTGCTGATAGGTGTGGCTAGGGCCCAAGTGGTCCCAAAGCTAATTAATGCCAGCTCATTGGTGTGCAGAGCCAGGTCTTGGTATCTCTGGCTTCAGGGCCCTATGCATCCCAAAGCTGGTTTCAGCCCACTGGTGTATGGGGCTGGATCCCTGGGCTGCTGGCTAAAGAGCTCAGGGTGTCCCAGGGCTGCTCTCTGCCTGCTGATGTTTTGGCTGGGTCCTGAGAAGGCAAGCTGTGGGGCTGTGGTGATCCTGGGGCCAGTGTCTATCCATTGGTTGGTGGGGTTGGAGTCCAAGAGATCTCAACAGTGGTGCCCACTCACCAGTGGGCGAAGCTGGGTCCTGGCACTAGTGCCAATCCACTTGTGGGTAGAACCAGGTCCTGGGGTCTCTGGCTGCAGGGCCGAGGGGTCCCAAAGCTGATGTCTGGCCACTGGTGATTGAGACCAGTTCTTGACATAGCTGCAGGGTCTGGGGTGTCCTCAAGCTTGTGTCAGCCCACTGGTGATTGAGGATGGATCCTGCTGGCTGAGGGGCTCAAGAGGTCTCAGAGCCGATGTTGGCCTGCTGGTGGGTGAGGGCATAGCCCAGTAGGTTCCAGGGCTAGTGCCAGCCTGCTGGTGGGTGGGCTGGGTCCTGCCATGGCAGGTTGTGGTGCTACAGTGGTCCTTGGGCAGATGTCTGCCCACTGATGGTTGAGGCTGGTTCCAAGGCTAGAGCTTGCTCACGGGTGGGTGAGTCCGGGTCACAGAGTGTCCTGAGGCTGGTGCCTGCCCACTGGTAGACAGAGCTGAGTCCTGGGGGTCTCTGGCTGCAGGGCTTTGGGGGTCCTGGGTTTAGTACCTGTGCTCTGGTGTATAGGACTGGGTCCTGGGCCCTTTGCGGACAGGGCCATGTCCAGAGGCAGCTGTGGGTTCAGAGGGTTTTAAGACCACCTGCCTGCTGGTGTGTGTGGCTGTTCCTGCCTGGCTAGTTGCTTGGCCTGAAGCATCCCAATATGGGTGCCTACAGACTGGTGGGCAGGAGTGGGGCAGCATCCCAAGGCTAATTAACTAGAAGCAGGATTCCAAAATGGTGCTTGCCAGCCCCAGTGTCTCTGTCTCCAGGATGAGACATATGTCTATGTCCAGTTGCCTCTTGCCTCTCTGGAAGGCTGGCCAAGATCAACAGGTGGCTCTGACCTAAGCTTCTTTCAAATTACTGCTTCAGCCCTGGGCCCTGGAGCATATGAGATTTTGTGTGCCCTTTAAGACTGGAGTCTCTATTTCCCATAACCCTCTGATTCCCCTGAAAGTAAGCCCCACTGGCCTTCAAAGCCAAACATTCTGGGGATCATCTTCCTGATATTGGACATTTGGACTGGGGAGCCCGATGTGGGGCTCAGACCCCTTGCTTCTTGGGGAGAGCCTCTGCAATTGTAATTATTCTCCCATCTATAGGTTGCCTACTCTGGGGTATGGGTCTCGACTATACTGTGACTCTGGCCCTCCTACTCATCTCATTGTGGTTCCTTCTTTACGACTTTAGTTGTAGGAGATCTTTTCTGCTAGATTCTGGTCTTTCTCATCAATAGTTGCTCTCATCAAATAGTTGCGATTTTGGTGGTGCCAGTGAGAGGAGGTGAGCTCAGAGTCTTCCTGCTCGGCCATTTTGACCAATAAAGAAACTAGTAAGAAATATTTTTATCTTTGACAATCTTACAGGTTAGAAACCTATAACTAATAATATTTTTTTTTTACTAAAAATACATGTACATGGCAAAAAACAACACAAGCAATATAAAAGGATATACAATTGAAATTATAACCCCTGTTCCCTCAGTTCCCTTTCCAGAGATGCCCACTGTCAGTTTCTTGTTTATTCCTCCAGATATCTTGTATGCAAACCATGTATATACAAGTATAATAAATGGGTGTATATGTGTGTGTGCACATGCATTTGAATATGTATGTCTGATTTACTGATGAAAACATCTGAACATACTTATTTGTTCATGTGGGTTAGTATATTTTAGGAAAAATTCCTAGAGGTATGATTGTTGTATCAATATATTATAGTGATTGATATCATTCCCAGCCCAGTATCCATGCCATGTCTTCACCATTGTTCAGCAGTCATAAAGTTTGAAGAGAGTGGAACTGATCTCACTCCCAGCTTCAAGAGTGGGTGCACCACCGTGTAACATGATCAAAGTAAGTCTATCCCCTGTGCCTTGGTTATTGGTTCAGGCAAGCCAGGCCTTCACCAATCACTGCATACCACTGTCCTGTCAAAGGGAAAGTTCAGGAATGGTCCAGTGATACCAAGTCAATGAAATGTTAGAAGATATTTGTTGATGTATTGGGAGGAAGAAGGTTGATTTTCTTTTTTTTTTCCTTTGCTCTTGTGAGAGAGAATAAAAGCCAGCTTTGTCTCTTCTTTTGCACAGTATGTTGTAGCTGATGTGAAGAGTTCAAGTGCTGCAGCCCTTTTGCTACCAAGAACGGAGTCAAACAGTGGAGCTCACACTTGGGATGACTGAACTGACAGATGGTAGGAAATTAGGTCCTTGGTGATATTGTTGAGCCACAGAAGCAAACCAATTTCCAAGCCCACTCGTCCCCTGGAATTTGCGTTACTGGAACCAATAGATCATCTTTATTGTTTAAGACTATTGGAGTTGAGTTTTCTGTTACTTACAAATAAAAAAGCATATAAACTTTATTTTTTTTCCTTTTTTAAAAAAGTTTTTATTGGTGTATAGTGGATTTACAATGCTGTGTTAGTTTCAGGTGTACAGCAAAATGATTCAGTTATACATATACATGTATTCAAAAATGTGGAACGCTTCATGCATTTGTGTATCATCCTTGCGCAGGGGCTGTGCTAACCTCTATATCATTCCAATTGTAGTAATGTGCTGTAGTAATGTAGTAGAGTGTGCCAAAGTGAGCACACTTTAAAAATTTTTTGATGAGTTGTTTTACAAAAGATATACCGATTTACAATCCAACAACAAAATATGAGTGTTTTTCCACAGCCTTGCCAAAATAATATATTATCAAACTATCTGATACTGCCATTTTTATAGGAAAAGAGTGGTATCTTAACAGTCTTTTTATCATGAGTAAGGTTAAACTTTTTGTTTGTTTGTTTATGTTTTGGCCACGCTGCTCAGCATGTGGGATCTTAGTTCCCTGACCAGGGACTGAACCGTGTCCCCTGCATGGAAGCATGGAGTCCTAACCACTGGGCCACCAGAATTCCCTAAGCTTTCTAATGTACTTAAAATTCACATGTATTTCCTTTTTTTCTGCATGTGTGTGTATACTACTCATGTCCTTTGCCTAGTTTTCTATTTCTCTTTTCTTATTGCTTTGTAAAAGCTTTTTGTATCCTAAGTAAATCAGGTTCTTGTTATGTGGGTTGAAATGTACTTTCTGAATCTCTTCTTTGGCTTTTGATTTTCTTTTTCCATTAAAATGTTTTGTTTTTTTTTTTTGGCTGCACTGAGTCTTCATTGCTGCTTGTGGGCTTTCTCTGTTGCAATGCACAGGCTTCTCATTGCAGTAGCTTCTTTTGTTATGGAGCACAGGCTCTAGGGCACACAGGCATCAATAGCTGCAGCTCATGGGCTCTAGAGTGAGGGCTCAGTAGTTGTGACACATGGGCTTAGTTGCCCTAGAGCATGTGGAATTCTCCTGGACCAGGGATTGAACCCCATCCCCTGCACTGACAGGCTGATTTCCAACCACTGGACCACCAAGGATCTTTTTGCATTTTTAAAAAATTTTGTTTATTTATTTATTTTTGGCTGTGCTGGGTCTTCATTGCTGTGCAGGCCTTTCTCTAGTTGCTATGAGCAGGGGCTACTCTCTAGTTATGGTATTCTCTTGTTGTGGATCACAGACTCTAGGGTATGCAAACTTCAGTAGTTGTGGCTCCTGGACTTGAGAACACAGGCTCAGTAGTTGTGGTGCACGAACTCAGTTATTTGCTCCATGGCATGTGGGGTCTTCCTGGACCAGGGATCAGCCCCATGTATCCTGTGTTGACAGGTGGATTCTTTACTACTGAGCCAGAAGCCCTGCTTTTTGCATTTTTATGGCAAATATATATAACATAAAATTTAGCATTTTAAAGCGCACAATTCACTGGCATTAAGTATATTCACAATATTGTATAACCTTTACCACTACTTATTTCCAGAACTTTCTCATCCTAAAGAGAAACTTTGTTCCTATTAAACGATAATTCTCCATTGTCCCTTCCAACAGACCGGTAAACTCTATTCTAATTTCTGTCTCTATGAATTTGCCTATCGTAGGTAACTTATATGAGTGTAATTGTACAGTATTTGAATTTTTCTGTCTTATTTCATTTAGCATGTTTTCAAGATTCATATTTATTGTAACATATATCAGAATGTTATTCCTTTTTATGGCTGAATAATATTCCATTCCATGTATATACCAAATTTTATTTATTCCTTCATCTGTTGATGGACACTTGAGTCATTTCTCAGTTCAGTTCAGTCGCTCAGTCATGTCCAATGCTTTGCGACCCCATGGACTTCAGCACACCAGGCTTCCCTGTGATCACCAACTCCCGGAGCTTACTCAAACTCATGTCCATTGAGTCAGTGATGCCATCCAACCATCTCATCCTCTCTCATCCCCTTCTCCTCCCTCCTTCAATCTTTCCCAGCATCAGGGTCTTTTCAAATGAGTCAGTTCTTCACATCAAGTGGCCAAAGTATTGGAGCTTCAGCTTCAACATCAGTCCTTCCAATGAATATTGAGGACTGATTTCCTTTAGGATTGACTGGTTGGATCTCCTTGCAGTCCAAGGGACTCTCAAGAGTCTTCTCCAACACCACAGTTCAAAAGCATTAATTCTTCAGCATTCAGTTTTCTTTATAGTCCAACTCTCGCATCCATTCATGAATACTGGAAAAAGCATAGCTTTGACAAAACAGACCTTTGTTGGCAAAGTAATGTCTCTGCTTTTTAATACACTGTCTAGGTTGGTCATAGCTTTTCTTCCAAAGAGCAAGAGTCTCTTAATTTCATGACTGCAGTCACCATCTGCAGTGATTTTGGAGCCCCCAAAAATAAAGTCTGTCACTGTTTCCATTGTTTCCCCATCTGTTTGCCATGAAATGATGACCAGGTGCCATGATCTTAGTTTTTCAAATGTTGAGTTTTAAGCCAACATTTTTACTCCCCTCTTTCACTTTCATCCAGAGGCTCTTTAGTTCTTCTTACTTTTCTGCCATAAGGGTGGTGTCATCTGCCTATCTGAGGTTATTGATATTTCTCCCATCAATCTTGATTCCAGCTTCTGCTTCATCCAGCCTGGCATTTCGCATGATGGACTCTGTATATAAAGTAAATAAGCCGGGTGGCAATATACAGCCTTGATGTGCTCCTTTCCATATTTGGAACCAGTCTGTTGTTCCATGTCCAGCTCTAACTGTTGCTTCTTGAATATGTTGCACTCAATATGCTAGCAAATTTGGAAAACTCAGCAGTGGCCACAGGACTGGAAAAGGTCAGTTTTCATTCCAATCCCAAAGAAGGGCAATGCCAAAGAATGCTCAAACTACTGCACAATTGCACTCATCTCACACGGTAGTAAAGTAATGCTCAAAATTCTCCAAGCCAGGCTTCAACAGAACGTGAACCGTGAACTTCCAGATGTTCAAGCTGGTTTTAGAAAAGGCAGAGGAACCAGAGATCAAATTACCAACATCCATTGGATTATCAAAAAAGCAAGAGAGTTCCAGAAAAACATCTACTTTTGCTTTATTGACTATGCCAAAACCTTTGACTGTGGATCACAATAAACTGGAAAATTCCTAAAGAGATGGGAATACCAGACCACCTGACCTGCCTCTTGAGAAATCTGTATGCAGGTCAGGAAGCAACAGTTAGAACTGGACATGGAACAACGGACTGGTTCCAAAGAGGAAAAGGAGTACATCAAGGCTGTATATTGTGACCCTGCTTATTTAACTTATATGCAGAGTACATCATAAGAAACACTGGACTGGAAGAAACACAAGCTGGAATCAAGATTGCCGGGAGAAATATCAATAACCTCAGATATGCAGATGACACCACCCTTATGGCAGAAAGTGAAGAACTAAAAAGCCTCTTGATGAAAGTGAAAGAGGAGAGTGAAAAAGTTGGCTTAAAACTCAACATTCAGATAACTAAGATCATGGCATCTGGTCCCATCACTTCATGGCAAATAGATGGGGAAACAGTGGAAACAGTGGCAGACTTTATTATTATTTTTTTTTGCTCCACAATCACTGCAGATGGTGACTGCAATCATGAAATTAAAAGATGCTTACTCCTTGGAAGAAAAGTTATGACCAACCTAGACAGCATTTTAGAAAGCAGAGACATTACTTTGCCAACAAAGGTCCGTCTAGTAAAGGCTATTGTTTTTCCAGTAGTCATGTATGCATGTGAGAATTGGACTATAAAGAAAGCTGAATGCTGAAGAATTAATGCTTTTGAACTGTGGTGTTGGAGAAGACTCTTGAGAGTCCCTTGGACTGCAAGGAGATCCAACCAGTCAATCCTAAAGGAAATCAGTCCTCAATATTCATTGGAAGGTCTGATGTTGAAGCTGAAGCTCCAATACTTTGGCCACCTGATGTGAAAAACTGACTCATTTGAAAAGACCCTGATGCTGGGAAAGATTGAAGGTGGGAGGAGAAGGGGATGACAGAAGATGAGATGGTTGGATGGACATGAGTTTGGGTAAACTCCGGGAGTTGCTGACGGACAGGGATGTCTGGCGTGCTGTAGTCCATGGGGTTGCAAAGCGTCGGACATGACTGAGTGACTGATCTGAACTGAATACTTAGGAGTGAAGTTTTTGTATCATGTGGTAATTCTATGTTTAAATTTCTGAGACCCTACCAAACTATTTTCCACAGCAGCTACAAACATTTTACATTTCTATCAGCAATGTGCAAAAGTTCCAATTTCCTTTTAAAAAAACTTTATACAATTTATTTAAACGTAAAAAAGTTCATGCATTTCTCCCAACCCCTACCCCCAGCTTCTTAAAACCCCTCTTTGCCTCTTGCCACCATCAGTCTGATCTCTGTATCTCTAAGCTTGGGGATTTTTGTTGTTATTATTTTCAGATTACACACAGAAGTAAGATCATACTCTATATATCTTTCTCTGTCCTACTTGTTTCATTTCCCTCTAGGTCCATCCATGTTGTTGCAGATTTCAAGATTTCATTCTTTTATGGCATATATATATATATATAATTTATTTATTTATCACTTCATCTATCAGTGGATAGTTACATTGTTTCCATATCTTGGCTATTGTAAATAATGCTGCAGTGAACATAAGGGTGCATATATCTTTTCAAATTAGTGTTTTTGTTTTCTTTGGATAAATACCCAGAAGTAGATAAGACTTCCCTGCCTGTCCAGTGGTTGAGACTGTGCTTCCAATGCAGGGGGCTCTGATTTGATCACTGGTTGGGGAACTAAGATCCCACACGCCAAGCAGTGCAGCAGGAAAATAAAATTAAATAAATAAAAATTAAAATACCCAGAAGTGGAACTGCTGGATCATATAGTAGTCCGATTTTTAATTTTTTGAGTAACCTCTATACTGTTTTTCCATAGTGGTTGTATCAATTTACATTCCTACCGACAGTGCACAAGGGTTCTCTTTTCTCCACATCTTTGCCAACACTTGTGATTACTTGTTTTTTGTTTGATTGTAATAGTCTTTTTTTTTTAAGTAAAGAATCTCAAATTTTTATTGTCTTCATAATACAATATGAAGCTCAAAACTGGATCACTTGGCCTTTTTTCTTCTTATCGCCTCCTAGCTAAAAATGCTTCTATCTCTTAATAGCCAACATTCTCTTATATCTGCAGTTGGGCTCAATGCATTCAAGCCCGAGTACAATCTACTTTGTAGTTTTAGCCTTTTTCAGGAAAATCGGCTTAGTCTACCCACCATAGTCACTCTGCTTCCTGTCAAAACGCCGCTTTCCCTGGCCATACAGAGAATCCTTGCCCTTCTTGTACTGTGTAACTTTGTGAGGTTGGTACTTGCCATACTTGTAACAGAAAGTCCGATGGGCTTTGGGAATGTTCACCATGTTTGCAAGAGTGTTATCAGAGAAAACAGACCTGGCCAGAAAAGAAGTATATCCATGATAGTCATTTTAACAAGTGTGAGGTAATATCTATCCCACTGCGGTTTTGAATTGCATTTCCATGATGATTAATGATGTTGAACATTTTTTCATGTACCTGTTGGCCACCTTTTGTCTTCTTTGGAAAAATGTCTTGTTCAGATCTTTTGCCCATTTTTAATCAGACTTTTTTTGCTGTTGACTTGTATGGGTTCTTTGTATTAAATATTTTTCAGATATATGACTTGTAATTATTTTCTTTCTTTTTAATTGACGTTAATTGGTTTACAAATGTGGTGTTAGTTTCAGCTATACAACAATGTGAATCAGCTATATGTATACATATATCCCCTCCCTCTTGAGCCTCCCTCCTGTAATTATTTTCCTCATTCAATAGGATGCCTTTTTATTTTGTTGATGATTTCCTTTGCTGTGCACAAGATTTTTAGCTTGATGTAGTCTCACTTGTTGCTTTTGCCTTTGTGGCTTTTGTCTTTGCTATCAGACTAAAAAAAATCATCATCAAAACCAATGTTAAGGAGATCTACCTCCTATATTTCCTACCTATATTTTCTTCTAGATGTTTTATAGTTTTAGGTCTTACATTTAAGTCTTTAACCATTTTGAGTTAATTTTTGTATATGATATAATATAGTGGTCCAGTTTCATTCTTTTCAGTGTGAATGTCCAAATTCCCAACACCATTTATTGAAGAGACTGGTCCTTTATCCATAGTACATTCTTTGTTCCTTTGTCATTGACTAGAGTGCTAGTCAATTTCTTCGTCAAGTTAAGTTCTAGTCTAGTTTCTTAGTCTAGTTAATTTCTTCACATCCTCACCAACACTTGTTATTTTTCATTTTTAGTCATAGCCACCCTAATAGTATGAAATTGTATCACATTGTGATTTTGATTTGCATTTCCCTAATGACTAATTATGTGTTGTACATCTTTTTGTATGTTTATTGGCCATTTATTATACCTTCTTTGAAAAAAATATCCCTTTGCCCATCTTTGAATTTGGTTGTTTTATTATTTTTCAAGACCATTTTGACTATTCAGGGTCCCTTCAGATTCCAAATGAATTTTAGGATGGATTTTTCTATTTCTGCAAAAAATTACATTGGAATTTTGATCAGGATTGCACTGAATCTTTAGATCACTTTTTCCCCTACAATGTGTGTGTGAAGTGAAAGTCACTCAGTCGTGTCCGACTCTTTGTGACGCCATGGCCTATACAGTCCATGGAATTCTCTAGGCCAGAATACTGGAGTGGGTAGCCTTTCCCTTTTCCAGGGGATCTTTCCAACCCAGGGATTGAACCCGGGTCTCCTGCATTGCAGGCGGATTCTTTACCAGCTGAGCCACCAGGGAAGCCCTTGGTGTGTGTATGTGTGTATAAAATTTGAGATGATCATGTGATTTTAATCCTTTATTATGTTAATATTGTGGATCACATTGATTGATTTGCATATACTGAAGCATCCCTGCACCCCAGCGCTAAATCTTACTTGGTTGTTGTATATGAACTCTTTAATGTGCTGTTGAAATTAGTATGCTAGTATTTTGTTGGGGATTTTTACATCCATGTACATCAGGGATGTTGGCCTGTAGTTTTCTTTTCTTGTGGTGTCTTTGTCTGGCTTTGGTTTCAGGGTAATAGGCCACAGAGTGCATTATGAGGTATTTCCTCTTCAATTTTTTGGGAAAAGTCTGAGAAGAATCGGTGTTGCTTCTTTTTTAAATGTTTGGTTGAATTCACCAACGAAACCATCGTAATCCTGCATATTTCTTTGTTGGGAAGTCTTCAATTACTGGTTAAATATCCTTACTAGATATAGATCTTCTCAGATTTTCTATTTCTTTTTTTTCTATTTGTTTTATTTTTATTTTTTTATGGGCCATTTTTGGTAATTTATGAAGGGGACATACTCATTTCTTCTACCTATAGACTACTGTATTTCAAATGTGTGATTGTTTTTTCCACACCAAGAAATTCTGCAGATCTCAGGGGACACCAACTAGGTGTTCTATGATTTAACTCAATTCTGACACTATCTACCAAGAGATAGCATCAGATCCTACAAGTTAAGTGTTCAGTCCCACAAGTGTGCCCCCACTTCAGATGCCAATTGCAAGTCTGGATTGTCGTTTGTGTTTCTGACTGAGCAGCTACATATTGGAGGTTCCCAACACCCCCTTTTTGTGTTTGGTAACTTGCTAGAATGGCCCACAGAACTTGGTAAAACAGTTTACTTACTAGATTATTGGTTTGTTATAAAAGGATAAAACTTAGAAACAGCCAGATGTAAGAGATACATAAAGTTATGGGGGAAGGAGTGTAGAGCTTCCATGACTTCTCTGGGTGTGATACCCACTTAGTATCTCCACATGTTCACCAACCTAGAAGCTCTCCAAACTCCTTTGGTTAGGATATTTATGGAGGTACATGTTTGATATGCATGTTTGATTGAATCATTGGCCATTGGTGATTGCATTGATTTCCAGCCCCTCTCCCTTGAAAGTCAGGGGATGGGACTGGAAGTTCTAATCCTCTAATCACATGGTCATTTCCCTGGCTGTCACCTCCCATCTGAGGGTATCCAGAAGTCCCCAGTCAGCCACAGTCATCTGGTTTATAGTCTTGTTCAAGTCGTCTATTTCTGAATTGATTTGTTTGGTTGCTTGGCTGATCAAATTGTCCTATTCCTTTTTCCCCTCCAGTTTTAGTTCTTACTTCTAGTCAATGAATAATAACTCCTGTAGTCAAAACACTTAAACTTATACTTTTTCTGTCTGTAGCAATAATTATTTTGTACCTATTGTTCTTTCATATTTTTCCCCACCTCTAATGTTTCTGTAAAATTATTTCAAATTTTGGTTTTAGGATTATTAAAATTCTTGGCTAAATTATACCTCTTTTATTGTAGGAATCTTTAATGATTATATGAAAGTCAGAGCCATATTATCAGAAAATATTTTTTTAAATTGTTATTTACTTTTTGAATATTTACATAGTTTCAAAATTTCAAAAGTTTCAAGAGGATATACAGTTTAAAAATCGCCTTGTAACTCTTGTCCGCAAGCCAGACAGTTTCTCCTTCTAGGAAACAACTAAAGTTACCAGTTTCCTTTTTACTTTTGCTACACTGCATAGCATGTGAGAACTTAGTTCTCCAACAAGGGATCAAACCCACATGCCCTAAACTGGAAGGACAGAGTCTTAACCACTCACCAACAGGGAAATCCCTAAAGTTATCAATGTCTTGAGTATCTTTTCAGCGATATTCTGTGATATATAAGCAAAAATTCATAGTCTTTCATTTAATTTTTTTCTTATCAAATTGATAGCGTACCATCTGCATGTTCTGGATCTTGTTTTTGTCTTAACACTATATCTTGGAGGTCATTCCAAACTCTCATTTTTAAACCTTTTACTGTGGAAATTTTCAAACATATACAAAGGAGAGAGAATGGTATAATAAGTCCCCATGTACCTATCACCCAATTCAGTAATAATGAATACTCTTATTATTGCTTTATTTAGCCCTCTCATTTATTACTATTAATATTATTATTAGGAAAATTTTGCTGTAGTATTTAAAGCATATTCTAGACATCTTCCTACACACTTCACTTTTAAATATTTTGCCTTATATATACCTTTAGAAGACAAAGACTTAAAAAGTATAACTGTAATAACATTATTACACTCAATAGAATGTATAATTTCCCAATCTCATCTAATGCCTAGTCTGCATTTAGTTTTCCCTTAGTAGCTCTAAATGTTTTACTTTGCAGTTGCCAACCTTCAGGTATTTTTATTGACAATTTCAGAAGCTCTGCAAAGAACAACGCAAAGAAATAAAGGAAAACAATAGAATGGGAAAGACTAAAGATCTCTTCAAGAAAATTAAAAATACCAGAAATGGTATGGACCTAACAGAAGCAGAAGATATAAAGAAGAGGTGGCAAGAATACACAGAAGAGCTATACAAAAAAAAAAAAAAGCTTAATGACCCAGATAACCACGATGGTGTAATCATTCAACTAGAGCCAGATATCCTGGAGTGCAAAGTCAAGTGGGCCTTAAGAAGCATCACTACGAACAAAGCTAGTGGAGGTGATGGAATGCCAGTTGAACTAATTCAAATCTTAAAAGATGATGCTGTGTTAGAGCTGCACTCAATATACCAGCAAATTTGGAAAACTCAGCAGTGGCCACAGGACTGGAAAAGGTCAGTTTTCATTCCAATCCCAAAGAAAAGCAATGCCAAAGAATGTTCATACTACCATACAGTTGCACTCATTTCACATGCTACCAAGGTCATGCCCAAAATCATCCAAACTAGGCTTCAACAGTACGTGAACTGAGAATTTCCAGATATACATGATAGACTTAGAAAAGATAGAGGAACCAGAGATCAAATTGCCAACATCCATTGGATCATAGAAAAAGCCAGGGAATTCCAGAAAATCATCTACTTCTGCTTCATTGACTATGCTAAAGCCTTCGACTGTGTGGATCACAAACAACTTGGAAAATTCTTAAAGAGATGGGAAAATACCAGACCACCTGACCTACCTCCTGCAAAACCTGAATGCAGGTCAAGA
Source organism: Bubalus bubalis (assembly GCF_019923935.1). Lineage (NCBI taxonomy): Eukaryota > Metazoa > Chordata > Mammalia > Artiodactyla > Bovidae > Bubalus > Bubalus bubalis. The sequence continues at coordinate 63,318,441 of NC_059181.1, forward strand.
AGCAGCACTTAGAACCAGACACGGAATAACTGACTGGTTCCAAATTGGGAAAGGAGTACGTCAAGGCTGTATAGTGTCACCCTGCTTATTTAACTTATATGCAGAGTGAAAAGTGAAAGTGAAGTCGCTCAGTCGTGTCTGACTCTTTGTGACCCCATGGACTGTAGCCTATCAGGCTCCTCTGTCCATGGGATTTTCCAGGCAAGAGTGCTGAGAGTGCTGGAGTGGATTGCCATTTCCTTCTCCAGGGGATCTTCCCGACCCAGGAATTGAACCTGGGTTTCCCACATTGCAAGCAGATGCTTTACTGTCTGAGCCACCAGGGAAGCATATGCAGAGTACATCGTGAGAAATGCTGGGCAGGATGAAGCACAAGCTGAAATCAAGATTGCCAGGAGAAATATAAACAACCTCAGATATGCAGATGACACCACCCTTATGGCAGAAAGCAAAGAAGAACTAAAGAGCCTCTTGATAAAAGTGAAAGAGGAGAGTGACAAAGCTGGCTTAAAATTTGACTTTCAAAAAACAAAGAACACGGCATCTGGTCCCATCACTTCATGGCAAATATGTGGGGAAAAAACAGAAAAAGTGACGTTATTTTCTTCAGCTCCAAAATCAGTGCAGATGGTGACTACAGCCATGAAATGAAAAGCTGCTTGCTCCTTGGAAGAAAAGCTATGACAAACCTAGACAGTGTATTAAAAAGCAGAGACATTACTTTGCCAATAAAGGTCCGTCTAGTCAAAGCTATGGTTTTTCCAGTAGTCATGTATGGATGTGAGATTTGGACCATAAAGAGGGCTGAGCACCAAAGAATTGATGCTTTTGAACTGTGGTGTTGGGGAAGACTCTAGAGAGTCCATTGGACTGCAAGGAGATCAAACCAGTCAATCCTAAAGGAAATCAGTCCTGAATATTCATTGGAAGGACTGATGTTTAAGCTGAAGCTCCAGTACTTTGGCCACCTGATGGGAAGAGCCAACTCATTGGAAAAGTCCTTGATGCTGGGAAAGTTTGAAGGCAGGAGAAGGGGGCGACAGGATGAGCTGATTGGATGGCATCACTGACTCAACGAACATGAGTTGGAGCAAGCTCCAGGAGATGGTGGACAGAGAAGCCTGGTGTGCTACAGTCCATGGGATCACAGAGTAGGACACAACTGAACAACAACAACGGAAGCTCTGCCACTGCTGCTACCTGTTTTTCTTAAGCTCTTTTTCCTGTTTGACACTATTGCGTATATTTCTTATAACTTTTAAAGCTATTCTCCATGTTCTGTTCTAAATCCTTTTTATTGGCTCCTATACTTCCTTTTACCTGTACCCTTGAGGCCCAATGTTGAACTCTCTTCTCTTTTTCTCTACCTTTCCTTCTTTCAGGTAACTAATCTATATTATTGTTTCAACGATCACCTTTGCTTGAAACTTATCAGTCAGTCAGTTCAGTCACTCAGTTGTGTCTGACTCTTTGCGACCCCATGGACTGCAGCACACCAGGCATCCCTGTCCATCACCAACTCCTGGAGTTTACTCAAACTCATGTCCATTGAGTCGGTGATACCATCCAACCACCTCATCTTCTGTCATCCCCTTCTCCTCCTGCCTTCAATCTTTCCCAGCATCAGGGTCTTTTTAAATGAGTCAGTTCTTCGCATCAGGTGGCCAAAGTATTGGAGTTTCAGCTTCAACACCACTCCTTCCAATGAATATTCGGACTGATTTCCTTTAAGACTGACTGGTTTGATCTCCTTGCAGTCCAATGGACTTTCAAGAGTCTTCTCCAACACCACAGTTCAAAGCATCAATTCTTCAGCACTCAGCACTCCTTATGGTCCAACTCTCACATCAATTAACTACTGGAAAAACCATAGCTTTAACTAGATGGACCTTTGTCAGCAAAGTGATGGCTCTGCTATTTAATATGCTGTCTAGGTTGGTCGTAGCTTTTCTTTCATGGAGCAAGCAGCTTTTCATTTCATGGCTGCAGTTACCATCCATAGTGATTTTGGAGCCCAAGAAGATAAAGTCTGTCACTGTTTCCATTGTTTCCTCATCTATTTGTCATGAAGTGATGGGGCCAGATGCCATGATCTTTGTTTTTTGAAAGTTGAATTTTAAGCCAGCTTTGTCACTGTCCTCTTTCACCTTCATCAAGAAGCTCTTTAGTTTCTCTTTGCTTTCTGCCAAAAGGGTGGTGTCATCTGCATATCTGAGGTTGTTGATATTTCTCCTGAAAATCTTGATTCCCGCTTGTGCTTCTTCCTGCCCAACATTTCTCACGATGTACTCTGCATATAAGTTAAATAAGCAGGGTGACACTATACAGCCTTGACGTACTCCTTTCCCAATTTGGAACCAGTCAGTTATTCCATGTCTGGTTCTAAGTGCTGCTTCTTGACCTGCATACAGGCTTCTCAGGAGGCAGGTCAAGTGGTCTGGTATTCCCATCTCTTTAAGAATTTTCCAAGTTGTTTGTGATCCACACAGTCAAAGGCTTTAGCATAGTCAATGAAGCAGAAGTAGATGATTTTCTGGAATTCCCTGGCTTTTTCTATGATCCAATGGATGTTGGCAATTTGATCTCTGGTTCCTCTATCTTTTCTAAGTCTACCATGTATATCTGGAAATTCTCAGTTCACATACTGTTGAAGCCTAGTTTGGATGATTTTGGGCATGACCTTGGTAGCATGTGAAATGAGTGCAATTGTGTGGTAGTTTGAACATTCTTTGGCATTGCTTTTCTTTGGCATTGGAATGGAAACTGACTTTTTCCAGCCCTGTGGCCACTGCTCTTTCAAATTTGCTGGCATATTGAGTGCAGCAGTTTAGCATCATCATCTTTCAGAATTTGAATTAGTTCAACTGGCATTCCATCACCTCCACTAGCTTTGTTCATAATGATGGTTCCTAATGCTTTGGAAGCATCAAGCATAATGACGCTTGACTTCACACTCCAGGATGTCTGGCTATAGATGAGTGATCACACCATTATGGTTATCTGAGTCATTAAGCTCTTTTTTGCATAGTTCTTCTGTGTATTCTTGCTATCTCTTCTTTATATCTTCTGCTTCTGTTCAGTCCATGCCATTTCTGTCCTATATTGTTCCCACTTTTGCATGAAATGTTCCCTTGGTATATCTGACTTTCTTGAAAAGATGTCTAGTCTTTCCCATTCTATTGTTTTCCTCTACTTCTTTGTATTATTTACTTTAGAACATTTCTTATCTCTCCTTGCTATTGTTTGGAGTTCTGCATTCAGATGGGTATATCTTTCTTTTTCTCCTTTGCCTCTTGCTTTTCTTTTCTCAGCTATTTGTAAGGCCTCCTCAGACAACCATTTTGCTTTATTACATTTCTTTTTCTTGGAGATGGTTTTGATCACTGCTTCTTGTACAATGTTATGAACCTCTGTCCATAGTTCTTCAGGCACTCTAGCACATTTAATCCCTTCAATCTAAAAGATTTGAACACGTACTATACAGGAAAGCTATATCAATAGCAATTAAGTAAATGAAACGCTGTTCAAATCATTGGGCATCAGGCAAATGCAAGTGAAAACCCCCATGAAATACCACTATATATACCCACCTGAATTGCTACATTAAAAAGACAATATGGGACTTCCCTGGTCATCCAGTGGCTAAGAATCCACCTGCCAATGCAAGGGATGCTGGTTTGATCCCTGGTCTGGAAAGATCCCACATGCCGTGAAGCCGATAGGCCCGTGCACCACAGCTACTGAGCCAGTGCTGTAGAGCCTGCAAGACACAACTACTGAGCTTGTGTGCCTAAAGCCTGTGCTCTGCAACAAGAACAGCCACTGCAGTGAGCAGCCTGGACACCAAAAGGATGAGTAGCCCCTGCTCGCTGCAATTAGAGAACACCCACATGCAGCAAGGAAGACCCACCATAGCTCCCCCCAAAAAAGAATATTTTAAAAAAAAAGACAGTAGGAGCTTCCCTGGTAGTCCAATTGCTAAGATGTCACATTCCCAATGCAGGGGGCCTGGTTTCAATAGCTGGAACCCAAATGCCACGACTAAGAGTTCACATACTGCAACTGGAGCTCCCATATGCTGCAATGAAGAACGAAGATTCCAAGTCGAAAGTATGACCCAGCACAATCAGATAAATAAATAAAGACTTAAGACTAAGTGATGGTGAAGGTGTGGAGTCACTGAGACTGTCATACATTAGCATTTTAAATGGTACAACCACTTTGGTGTGCTATTTGATAGTTTCTCAAGATGTTAAATATTCAAAGTTAAACATACACCTACCCAATGACCCAACAATTCCACTCTTGGGTATCCCTCTAGAGAAATGAAAATATATGTTTAAAAACAGACTGATGAAAGAAATGTTCAAGCACTGAGGTGTGGGGGGAAGTGATTCTGGCTTATACCTGAGTTAACTTGAATTTTATACACACAGCCTGTTTGTGGCCTATCAAGCATACATTGTAACTCTGCTTTAATTAGTAAAGAAAAGGACGCATTGACCAGAAGTAAAAAATGTCCATGTTAAAAATAAAGATTAAATTCCTCCCTTCTAGAGATGCCGATACTGATACCTTTCAAGATAAGATGTCTTTTCCAGGTGCTAAGGCCAGTACTGACTCAGGGTGTACATGCTGATCTGTTTTTTTGGTTTGTTTTTGAAAGCCTTAAAAGAATGTATCCATGACTTCTTTGATGTTCTTTGTTCTGGCAAGATGTAAAATTGTGCTGAAAACCATGCTTATCTGGAGCAGTTCCTCAGGGTTATCTGAGAAGCTGTCTTCTGGGCTACAGTTCTCAGTTTGGCTCAAAATTCTTTTCTATTCCTATTATTGTTTATTATTTTTGTCAGTAAGACTTAAACACAAATATTCATAGCAGCTTTATCCATAATGGCCCCAAACTGGAAACAAATTGCATATCCTTGCAGCTGCTGCTGCTGCTGCTAAGTCTCTTCAGTCGTGTCCGACTCGGCAGCCCACCGGGCTCCACCGTCCCTGGGATTCTCCAGGCAAGAACACTGGAGTGGGTTGCCATTTCCTTCTCCAATGCATGAAAGTGAAAAGTGAAAGTGAAGTCACTCAGTCGTGTCTGACTCTTCGCGACCCCATGGACTGCAGCCTACCAGGCTCCTCCGTCCATGGGATTTTCCAGGCAAGAGTACTGGAGTGGGGTGCCATACTAAGCAAGAAAAAGGAAGAAACTACTATTATGCCCCACAACATTAATAAATCTAAAAAATATGCTGAGCAAAAGAAGTGGACACAAAAGAGTAAATACTCTATGATTCCATTTATATGAGGTTCTAGAAAAGTATAATTAATCTTTAGTGATAGCAAGCAGAACAGTGGTCCACTGGGGGTGGTTGGGATTGACTGCAAAGAGATACAGAGGAACTATTTGGGGGTAATGGAAATGTATGTCTTGATTGTGGTAGTAATTACATGGTGTGCCGGGAGCCGGCATATTGCATATTGAGTGCATATTGCATATTGAGTGCAGCACTTTCCACAGCATCATCTTTCAGGATCTGGAATAGCTCAACTAGAATTCTATCACTGCTGGGAGCCAGCATGAGGCACTCTGCCCGTGGCAAAGGTCATGAGGAAGGAGGCTCGGCATACGCAAAGGCGGGATCGAGCCTCAGGAGTCCCCCTGGAAATTCTCGAGCATCTACCCCCAAAACCAGAGTCTGCCTACTTTCTGCTTTGTGCTTTCACCTACACCTCTGACTTTACAGGGGGCTGTCCCCCACTACCTCTCTCTGAAAAAAGAGTTAGCTTACAGCTCCAGTTAATAATTCCTGGGTGTGACAGTGTTTCAACCTACAAACTCCTTTGGAAATCCTCTAGCCTGTCTGAATAGGTTTTTCCGGCCACATGTGATTGTTCAGAGCCTCCCAACTGTGAGAGGCAGGAGATGTTCTAAACTGTCTAAACACAGATTCTTTTGAGTAGTTAAAAGATTGATTAGAAATTGTATTGGTGAAGGGTTTTTCACTTATTGAGCCAATGTTTGCTGCTAAGTCTCCATACTCCTTACCTACTGTGTCCTTGGCAGTGTATTGATTGATATAATGGGTGTATAGAAATGTAAGTAGTAGCCTCAATGTTTGTAACGTTGGACCCTTGAGTTAATTCTTTTCTTGATTGAGCCCACCTCACCTTTGCCCTATAGGAATGCAGCTTTGTCCAATGCTTTTTTGGAGGCTGGTGCCTGACTTTGGAATAATCACCTTTAGAGAAAGATAAGTTTCTTAAAATGTTAACAGGCCTCCGGGCCAGAAGATGATGTAATTCACCTGAACTTTTGCATATGATAAGTTTGAAAGCCTGGCTTCGATTAGGACCAGGAACTGCTGTCCTTGCATGACTCCACCCCTTCCCCCATTATCCTCTATGCACAACTTAAGGTATAAAAACTACTTTGGAAAATAAAGTGCGGGCCTTGTTCACTGAAACTTGGTCTCCCCATGTCACTCTCTCCCTCAAGTTCTGGCTGAGTCTCCATCTGGAGCGCGGAACCCGCCATGCTTGCTAATTATGCCTGGGCTTCTAAGATCCGACCGGGGAGGCCTCAGTGTCTCCTCTCCTTCGGGAGAACGGAAGGACGCCTGCGGCCTACGTAAGTGGTGCAAACTTCTTGTCTTGAAATTTTATTGGTCTCCCGCGTAAACCAAGCTACTCAGCCTCTTTTTTCTCCACTGAATTTTCCTACTGAGCTATCCTCATTCTATTACTCTTTATATCTTTAATTAATATCTAACTGAAGCTATTGTATCCTTATCCTCGCTGACACCATCCCCGCTTCGAATACCCTGGATCAGCCAGGGCTGGACCCTGGCAATGGTGCATACATTTGTCAAAAGTCATCAAGCTATAAACTTAAAATGAGCTTATTTAATGGCATATAAATTATACCTGTATAAATCTTATTTAAAAAGAAAAAATATAATTTAGCAATAAAAAGGGATGAAGTATTAATACATGATACACTGTGGATGAAACTCAAGAACATTATGCTAAGTGGAAGAAGCCAAAGACAAAAAGATAATATATTGCGTGATCCCATTCATGTGAAATGGTCAGGAAACACAACTTTAGAGACAAGTAGATCAGTGGTTGTTGCCTGGGGGTTGGGAGCAGGGAGTGACTGTTACTGGGCATGAGAGATATTTTGGGGTGATGGAAGTATATTAAAATCAAATTGTGATGATAATAGCACAAAGTTTTAAATGTACTAAAATTCATTTAATTGTACACTTAAAATGAGTGAATTTATGGTATGTAAATTATATTTCAATATAGCTGTTTTAAAAGATAATTGACCAGCAACCACGCTCCTTGATATCTATCAAAATGAGTTGAAAACTTATGTCTGCACAAAAACCTGCACTTAGGTGTATATATTGTTTTGTTCATAATTGCTAAATTTTGGAAGCAACAAAGATGGCCTTCAGTGGGAGAATGGATAAACTGTAATACATCCAGACAATGAAATATTATTCATCACCAAAATGGAATGAGCTATCAAGCCATGAAAAGACATGGAAAAACCTCAAATGTATATTACTAAGTGGAAAAAGCCAATCTGAAAATGCTACATACTGTATAATTCCAGTTATATAGCATTCTAGAAAAGGTGAAACTAAGAGACAGTAAAAAGATCAGTGGGTGCCAGCGTTAGGAGGGAGAGAGGGATGCATAGACAGGCCACAGAGGATTTTTAGGGCAGTGAAACTATTCTGTATAATACTATTATGGTGAATACTTATGTTAAAATTAATCGAATGTACGGCTTCAAGAATAAATCCTAATGTAATCTATGGACTTTGGATAATACTGATGTGTCAATGTAGGTATGTTGATTGTAACAAATGTATCATAGGAACTCTGTACCTTCCACTCAACTTTGCTGTGACCCTGAAACTGCTCTAAAACATGAAGTACTAAAAAGTAAGTGTTTTGGACTTCCCTGGTGGTCCAGTGATTAAGAATCCGCCTTCCAATGCTGATCTTCCTAGGTGGCTCAGACGGTAAAGCGTCTGCCTACAATGCCTACCATGTGGGAGACCAGGGTTCAATCCCTGGGTTGGGAAGATCTCCTGGAGAAGGAAATGGCAACCCACTCCAGTATCCTTGCCTGGAAACCCCCATGGATGGTGGAACCTGGTAGGCTACAGTCCATGGGGTCACAAAGAGTTGGACACGACTGAGCGACTTCACTTTCAATGCTGAGGACAGGGGTTAGAGTTTGATCCCTTTTCAGGGAACTAAGATCCCACGTGCTACAACTAAAGATCCTGCATTCCACCACAAAGACCAACACAGCCAAATAAATAAATATTTTTTGAAAAAGTAACTTTAAACAAAAACAATAACATGTATTATGAGATACAAGTAGAATGTATAACAAGAGTAGTCCAGGAAGAGAAAAATGGATCGATATTAATATGAGGTTCTTATACTTTTTATAAAGTGGTATAATAACACTTGAAGGTAGACTAAGTTATGGATGTACACTGTCAACCTTTAAGCAACCACTAAAATAACACAACAAAGAGGTACAGCTAAGAAGCCAACAAAGGAGATAAATGAATAAAAATAATATTGATTGATTCAAAAGAAGGTGGAAAAAGAACAAAGAAGAGTGGGGGAATGAAAAAATAGCAAGATGACAGACTCAAACCTAATCATATCAGCAATCATGTTAAATGTACATGACCTAAAGACCTCAGTTTCAGGGTAAAGATGATCAGACTAGGTAAAAAAACAAGACCCAGTCATATGCTGCCTACAAGAAATATTCTTAATACAAAGATACAAATAGGTTAAAAGTATGTAAAAAAAGATGTATCATGATAACACTAGTCAAAAGAAAGCTGCAGGAGCTATATTAATATTGGACAAAGTAAGTTTCAAAGCAAAGATACCAGGAATAAAGAAAGTGATTTTGTAATGACAAAGGAATCAATGAATGCTGCTGCTGCTGCTGCTAAGTTGCTTCAGTCGTGTCCAACTCTGTGTGACCCCATAGATGGCAGCCCACCAAGGTCCTCTATCCCTGGGATTCTCCAGGCAAGAACACTGGAGTGGGTTGCCATTTCCTTCTCCAATGCATGAAAGTGAAAAGTGAAAGTGAAGTCGCTTGGTCTAGCGACCCCATGGACTGCAGCCTACCAGGCTCCTCCATCCATGGGATTTTCCAGGCAAGAGTACTGGAGTGGGGTGCCATTGCCTTCTCTGGAAAATCAATGAATCAAGAGACGTAACTCTAATGTTTGTGCCTCTAATATAGGAGCTACAAAATACATGAATCAAAAACTGAGAAACTTGCAAGGATAAATAGACAAATCCACAGTTCTAGTCAGATATTTCAATACTCTCATCTTAATAACTGGTAGAGTGAGTAGGCATAAAATCAGTAAGGATATAGTAGAGCAAACAACAATGATCAACCAAATTGACCTGGTTGACATTTATAGAACACTCTACCAAATAATAACAAAATACACATTCTTTTCAAGTGTACATAGAATATTTACCAGGATGTGAAGGCTTCCCTGGTGGCTCAGAGGATAAAGCGTCTGCTTGCAATACAGGAGACCAGGGTTCGATCCCTGGGTTGGGAAGATCCCCTGGAGAAGGAAATGGCAACCCACTCCAGTATTCTTGCCTGGAGAATCCCGTGGATAGAGGAGCCTGGCGGGCTACAGTCCATGGGGTCACAAAGAGTCAGACATGACTGAGCGACTTGACACAAGTGAACATAGAATATGTATTTCAAGTGTACATAGAATATTTACCAGGATAGGCTATGTTCTGGTCCACAAAACAAGTCTCAGTGAATTTGAAAGGATTCAAGTCACACAAAATATGAATAATGGAATTGAAATTACCTGCTAATAACAGAAAGATCTTTGGAAAATCCTCAAATATTTGTAAATAAACAATCCACTTCTAGATAACACAGTAATCAAAGCAAAGAAATAGAGGAAAACAAGAGAATGGGAAAGACTTGAGATCTCAAGGAAATTAGAGATACCAAGGGAATATTTCTTGCAAAGATGGGCACAATAAAGGACAGAAATGGTATTGGACATAACAGAAGCAGAAGATATTAAGAAGAGGTGGCAAGAATACACAGAAGACCTATACAAAAAAGATCTACATAACCCAGATAGCCATGATGGTGTGATCACTCACCTAGAGCCAGACATCCTGGAATGTGAAGTCAAGTGAGTCTTAGGAAGCATCACTACAAACAAAGCTAGTGGAGGTGATGGAATGCCAGTTAAGCTATTTCAAATCCTAAAAGATGATGCTGTGAAAGTGTTGCAGTCAATATGCCAGCAAATTTGGAAAACTCAGCAATGGCACAAGACTGGAAAAGGTCAGTTTTCATTCCAATTCCAAAGAAGGGCAATGCCCAAAAATGTTCAAACTAGCACACAGTTGCACTCATCTCACACTCTAGCAAAGTAATGCTCAAAATTCTCCAAGTCAGGCTTCAACAGTACGTGAACTGAGAACTTCCAGATGTTCAAGCTGGATTTAAAAAGCAGAAGAACCAGAGATCAAATTGCCAACATCCCTTGGATCACAGATAAAGCAAGAGAGTTCCAAGAAAACATCTACTTCTGCTTTATTGACTATGCCAAAGACTGACTGGGTGGATCACAACCAACTGTGGAAAATTCTTCAAGAGATGGGAATACCAGACCACCTAACCTGCCTGCTGAGAAACCTGCATGCAGGTCAAGAAGCAACAGTTAAAACTGGACATGGAACAACGGACTGGTTCCAAACTGGGAAAGGATGATGTCAAGGCTATATAGTGTCACCCTGCTTATTTACCTTATATGCTGAAGTACATCATGCGAAATGCAAGGCTGGATGAAGCACAAGCTAGAATCAAGATTGCTGGGAGAAATACCAATAACCTCTGATATGCAGATGACAGCACCCTTGTGGCATAAATCTAAGAAGAACTAAACAGCCTCTTGATGAAAGTGAAAGAGGAGAGTGAAAATGTTGGCTTAAAACTCAACATTCAAAAAACTAAGACCATGGCATCTGGTCCCATCACTTCATGGCAAATAGATGGGGAAACAATGGAAACAGTGAGAGACTTTATTTTTGGGGGCTCCAAAATCACTGCAGATGGTGACTGCAGCCATGAAATTAAAAGACCCTTGCTCCTTGGAAGTAAAAGTATGACCAACCTGCTAACTGCTAAGTCACTTCAGTCGTGTCCGACTCTGTGCGACCCCATAGATAGCAGCCCACCAGGCTCCCCCTTCCCTGGGATTCTCCAGGCAAGAACACTGGAGTGGGTTGCCATTTCCTTCTCCAATGCACGAAAGGGAAAAGTGAAAGTGAAGTCGCTCAGTCATGTCCGACCCTCAGGGACCCCATGGACTGCAGCCCTCCAGGCTCCTCCACCCATGGGATTTTCCAGGCAAGAGTACTGGAGTGGGGTGCCATTGCCTTCTCCAACCTAGACAGTGTATTAAAAAGCAGAGACATTATTTTGCCAACAAAGGTCTGTCTAGTCAAGGCTATGGTTTTTCCAGTAGTCATGAATGGATGTGAGAGTTGGACCATAAAGAGGGCTGAGCACTGAAGAATTGATGCTTTTGAACTGTGGTGTTGGAGAAGACTCTTTAGAGTCCACTGGACTGAAAGGAGATCAAATCAGTCAATCCTAAAGGAAATTAGTCCTGAATATTCATGGGAAGGACTCATGTTGAAGCTGTAACTCCAATACTTTGGCCACCTTATGTGAAGAACTGACTCCTTAGAAAAGACCCCAATTCTGGGGAAGATTGAAGGCAGGAGAAGGTGACAACAGAATATGAGATGGTTGGATGGCATCACCAACTCGATGGAGATGAGTTTGAGCAAGCTCTGGGAGTTGGTGATGGACAGGGAAGCCTGGCATGCTAAGTCCATAGCATCACAAAGGGTCGGACATGACTGAACAAATGAACTGAACTGAACTGAGATAATACATGGGAGAAACAAGAAATCAAAAAAGTAAGAACATATATTGAACTGATGACATTCTGCTAAAGCAATAGTTAGGGGGTAAATTTCAAGCACTAAACACCTATATCAGAACAGAAGAAGTTCTCAAAACAATAACTTCAGCTTTCAACTCAGTAAAAAGAAGAGCAAATAAAACTCAAATTAACAAAAATAATGAAGATCAAAGTGTAAATCAGTGAGATAGAAAACAAAAACAATAGAGAAAATAAACAAAACCATATTCTTGTATGCCAATGTTTGTTGTTGTTCAGTTGCCCAGTCGTGTCCAACTCTTTGCAACCCCATGGACTGCACCACACCAGGCTTCCCTGTCCTTCGCCATCTCCCAGTGCTTGTTCAAACTCATGTCCATTGAGTCAGTGATGCCATCCAACCATCTCATCCTAAGTCACCCCCTTCTCCTCCTGCCTTCCATATTTCCCAGCATCAGGGTCTTTTCCAATGAATTTGCTCCTTGCATCAGGTGGCCAAGTACCAGAGGTACCAGAGCTTCAGCATCAGTCTTTCCAATGAATATTCAGGGTTGATTTCCTTTAGGATAAACTGGTTTGAACTCCTTGCAGTCCAACGGACTCTCAAGAGTCTTCTCCAACACCACAGTTCAAAGGCATCAATTCTTTGGCGCTCAGCCTTGTTTATGGTCCAACTTACACATCCATACATCACTACTGGAAAAACCATAGGTTTGACTAGACAGACCTTTGTCAGCAAAGTAATGTCTCTGTTTTTTAATATGCTGTCTAGGTTGGTTATAGCTTTTCTTCCAAGTCTTTTAATTTTATGGCTTTTCTTCCCAATCTTCTAATTTCATGGCTGCAGTCATCATCTGCAATGATTTTGGGGCCCCCCAAAAATAAAGTCTGTCACTGTTTCCATTGTTTCCCCATCTATTTGCCATGAAGTGATGGGACCAGATGCCATGGTCTTAGTTTTTTGAATGTTGAGTTTTAAGCCAACATTTTCACTCTCCTCTTACACTTTCATCAAGAGGCTGTTTAGTTCTTCTTAGATTTATGCCACAAGGGTGCTGTCATCTGCATATCAGAGGTTATTGGTATTTCTCCCGGCAATCTTGATTCTAGCTTGTGCTTCATCCAGCCTTGCATTTCGCATGATGTACTTCAGCATATAAGGTAAATAAGCAGGGTGACACTATACAGCCTTGACGTACTCCTTTCCCAATTTGGAACCAGTCCATTGTTCCGTGTCTGGTTCTAACTGTTGCTTCCTCGCCAGCATAAAGGTTTTGCAGGAGGTAGGTCTGATGATCTGGTATTCACATCTCTTGAAAAATTTTCCACAGTTGGTTGTGATCTACCCAATCAAAGGCTTTAGCATAGACAGTGAATGAGAGGTAGATGTTTTTCTGAAATTCTCTAGCTTTTTAAATGATCCAATAGATGTTGGCAGTTTGATCTCTGGTTTCTCTGCCTTTTCTAAATCCACCATGTATATCTGGAAGTTCTCAGTTCACGTACTGTTGAAGCCTTGCTTGAATGATTTTGAGAATTACTTTCCTAGCAGGTGAAATGAGTGCAATTGTGTGGTAGTTTGAACATTCTTTGGTATTGCCCTTCTTTGGAATTGGAATGAAAACTGACCTTTTCCAGTCTTGTGCCATTGCTGAGTTTTCCAAATTTGCTGGCATATTGAGTGCAGCACTTTCACAGCATCATCTTTTAGGATTTGAAATAGCTCAACTGGCATTCCATCACCTCCACTAGCTTTGTTCGTAGTGATGTTTTCTAAGGCCCCCTAGTCTCCATACTCCAGGATGTCTGGCTCTAGGTCAGTGATCACACCATCATGGTTATCTGGGTCATTAAGACCTTTTTTGTATTCTTGGCACCTCTTTATATCTTCTGCTTCTGTTAGGTCTATACCGTTTCTGTCCTTTATTGTGTCCGTCTTTGCAAGAAATATTCCCTTGGTATCTCTAATTTTCTTGACGAGATCTCTAGTCTTTCCCATTCTATTGTTTTCTCCTATTTCTTTGCATTGTTCACTTAGGAAGGCTTTCTTATCTCTCCTTGCTATTCTTTGGAATTCTCATTCAGATGGGTGTATCTTTCCTTTTCTTCTTTGCCTCTTGCTTCTCTTCCTTCCTCAGCTATTCGTAAGGCCTCCTCAGACAATCATTTTGCTTTTTTTTTTTCTTTTTCTTGGGTATGGTTTTGATCACTGCCTCCTGTACAATGTTACGAACCTCCATCCATAGTTCTTCAGCCACTCTGTCTATCAAATCTAATCCTGTGAGTCTATTTGTCACTTTCACTGTATAATTGTAAGGGATTTGATTTAGGTCATACTTAAATGGCCTAGTGGTTTCCCTACTTTATGCAATTTAAGTCTGAATTTAACAATAAGGAGTCCATGATCTGAGCCACAGTCAGCTACCAGTCTTGTTTTTGCTGACTGTATAGAGCTTCTTTATCTTCAGCTGCAATGAATATAATCAATCTTATTTCAGTATTGATCATCTGGTGACATCCATGTGTATAGTCATCTCTTGTGTTGTTGGAAGAGGGTGTTTACTAGACCAGTGCATTCTCTTGGCAAAACTCTGTTAGCCTTTGCTGTGCTTCATTTTATACTCCAAGGCCAAACTTGCCTGTTACTCCAGGTATCTCTTGATGTCCTACTTATTCATTCCAGTCCCCTATGATGAAAAGGACATCTTTTTTGGTGTTAGTTCTAGAAGATCTTGTAGGTCTTAATAGAACTGTCCAGCTTCTTTCGGCATGCCAATGTTTATCGCAGCATTATTCACAATAGTCAAGTTTGGAAATGACCCAAATGTCCATCAGTAGATAAATAGCAGCCAGAAAAGTTCAATCCATGGAGAGAGAAAGCAGATTATAGGATGACTTACCGGGGCTGTGGGAAGAGGGGAATGAGAAGCTATTGCTTAGTGGGTAAAGAGTTTCTGTTTGGAGTTGTTAGGTAGTTAAAATACGAAAAAGGAGTCCAGAATGGCGGTGGCTAAAAGATAAGGAAGGGAAAAGCCTGGGAAAATAGAACAAAGCAAGGCCCAAGGACCGGAGTGAGGACCTCAGGTAAAACAAACAGCACTCCTGGCTAGCCCAATTTACATAGGGCAGGCCCAGGGGGAAGAGAAAAAACATATAAAAAGAGGAGCCAAAACTGGGCCAGGGGCCTCTCTTCTCTTGGAGTCTTTTGGGTAGGCATGCCCTCATGCCTTGAGGATGTATTTTTCCTTTACTTTCTAAATAAAACTGAGTTGTAACATGGAACTGTAACACTAGTCCATCCGAGAGCTGTAACACTGGTCCATCTAAGGGCTGGTCTGTCCGTCACTTCAAATTTTTGTTGCAATGAGACAGAACAGAGGAAGTTACAAACTCCCTGACATTGTGACAAAAAAGTTTCAGAAATAGACAATCCTGATGGTTGCACACATTGTGAATGTACCAAATGCCACTGGAATTGTACACTTTAAAGTGGCAAATTTTGTGTTATATATATTTACTACAATTAAAAAAATTAATGATGTAGTATATCAAAAACTATCTAATTGTACAATTTAAATTGAAGGAGGAAACAGACAGAACAGGCTCCATCTTGAAAGCAGGACTCCATCTTGGGCCGGACTGTGGACTTTGAGCTATATGCCCAGTATCTATGGAAACAACATACCAATGGAAAACCAGACCCCCTGGATGAAGGAGCCTCAGGACTTGTACCTAGATGCTCCATCACCTAAAAGAATATACTAATTATCTCTGTAATGGAACAGGAACAAAGTCGTAAATCCCATTATGCTTAATAGGGGTATGACCATAGG
The DNA here is from genome assembly GCF_019923935.1 of Bubalus bubalis. NCBI lineage: Eukaryota > Metazoa > Chordata > Mammalia > Artiodactyla > Bovidae > Bubalus > Bubalus bubalis. The sequence goes on from NC_059181.1 coordinate 63,334,297, forward strand.
CCTATTGATAAATGTCCACTGTTTAACTATCTAGGCTCATGACAGATGAGTCATGGGTTAACTTTGATCATATCTCTCTTTTACCTTGTCCAGACTAGTTTCAGGGAATTTGGGGAGGTGGGTTTGAGCACATACACTTAAGGTATATAAGGTTTTCACAAAAACTGGTCGGGGTCCTTGGCTAAGAGGAGACTCTGCCTTGGGCCCCATGGTGTAACAAACTGCACTCCAGTATCTGCATTGTCTTTCTGAGTGAGTTTGTTTCCTGGAATGCGTGGCTACAAAAAAATGAGTGAGCTGTATGGTATATGAATTTATATCTCAATAAAGCTGTTAAAAAAAGAGTCTATAGTTTATGATTTCATTTATATAAAACTCTAAAAAATACAAACTTATATATGGTGACAGCTGCCTTAATTCACTACCACATTTTCTTTTACTGCTTCCATTTTTCCTAACACTTTTTCAATTCCCTGATTGCCTCTTTATGTTAATATTTGTCTTGAGAAAACACGGGTCTGCGGAGGAGAAAGTGGTCTCATTTTGCCACAGGAAATGTGAAACTTGGGGGCTTCCGAACCGAGGAACTGGTATTGGGGTCCACATCACAGTGATCCTTGATTACCCAGAAGTGTAGTTTAAAAGCCAGTGGCTTGCAGACCACGTAGAGGGCGCTAGAACTCCATTTCCCAGGAGGTCTCAGGGCACAGGGTGGAGACTGCGTCTGACGACAGGGGTGGGACTCGGTCGCTGCCGGAATGATGCCCGGATCCCGCCTTGTTCGCTCAGCCATGAGAAACCTGGGAGGCTATGTGAGCTGCCGTTGAACGGCGCTGGAAGACGACCGCTTTGCCAGGTAATCCTTATCGAGAACCACCCGCTAGGCGGGCCCCTTGTTCGCTGTTTTCTCATTGAGTCTCCCCATCTCCAGGACGGTTGCCTTAGTGATCCACTTCCTTGGATGGAAGGGATTTGAGAATGAGATGAATTGTATATATTCGGGGGAGACTGAGCCTGCCCTTCCTATTGGGAAGCCGACGTTAGGCACTTATCTGTCCCAGGATCACGAGTCCAACCGAAGTTCCAGAACCAAGTACCCCTGGTGGAAAGGCTGCGAAGGAAGTGCCGAGCGGGCTTTGGTGGCTATGGATGGGTCACTACAATTGCCTCTCTGGTTTAAGTTTCCAGGCACAGGATAGTCTCCCCTGGCTCCAAGTTGGGGAGTGTTCACATGGCTTCCTTCGTCCCCGAGATTCTCGAAGTTGTCTTTGACTGGACTTGAACCAAAAGAATCACTCTTAAACGTGAAAAAGCTTCCTGGACTTAGATAACTAAGTTGCAGAAAGTAATAAATAAAAATGAGGGTCTTCTGAATTGTTTTGTTTCAGAAAGTTGCAGAGTGATTTAAAGTGAGTTAGACTTCTAGAAAGGGGGAGACTTGGGGGAGAATGTGCTAGAAATAGTAATACTTTGAACTGCATTTTTGTCCTTACTGTGTCTTTTATGTTGTGTGTCTAACCTAGGAGAAAATTGACTGCTGAGCAGTGTACATCTGAAGAAGGATGCTTTGTCAGATGAGATTGGAAGATTTAGAAGAAACTATAATTCCAAGGTTAAAAGTGAGTGCCTTCTGAGATGTTGGTCTCTGCAGATTGAGGCCACTTTTAGTTTCCAATCCTAGAGACATACTTAATGATCTCTGAACTGAGCTGGTATCTACTTCACAGTGCTACTATGAAGCTTAAATAAGATATGTGAAAGTATTTTACACAATGCCTATAACAGCCTCTCAGTTTTTATTTTCCACTTGCTTCCTCATAGCAACTATTTCCTCTGGGCCATGCATTACTGTGTATTATTGTTTACCTTTTTATAAAAGTCCTGCCTTTACCATAAAACTATAAGCTTCTATCATCATTTGTTGCTTTTAACCCTTTTTTGAGTCCCTCCTAGCAGTACATTGTGCATAGTAGTACCAGGGAGAGTGGGTGGATAGTGGTGGTGATGAGAGGAAAGCTATCATCTGTAAGGAGAAAGCATTGTGCTGGATGCTGGAGCTGAAAGAAACAAGCTTTCTCCTAACAGTGATAAACAGAATATTTGCCTTTCTCTTGTAACTCCCAGCCTTTTCTCAGAGCTCCCAGCCCTTTAAAAAGTATTGTTTTTATTTTCAGTATTTTTAACCATTTTAAAGTGTACATTAACTATATGCACATTTTTGTGCAACAGATCTTTAAAATTTTTTCATCCTGAAAAATTGAAACTCTATACCCCTTAAACAGCTCCCTATTTCCCCTTCCCCCAGCCCCTGGCAACTACTATTCTACTTTCTATGAGTTTGAGTATTCTAGATACTTCATATAAGTGAAATCATGCAATATTTGGCTTTTTGTGACTTTACTTCACTTAGCATAATGTCCTCAAGGTTCATCCATGTTGTAGTGTATGAAAAGATTTCCTTTTCTTTTGAAGGCTGATCTATGTATGTGTGTGTGTGTGTGTGTGTGTGTGTGTGTGTATTTCTTTATATGTTATCCATCGATGTACATTTAGGTTGCTTCCACCTCTTAGCTATTGTGAATAATGATGCAATGAACATGGATGTGAAATTATCTTTTTGAGATCCTATCTTCATTTCTCTTGGATTATATTTTTTAGTATTATTTTTAAACTTGTTGACTATGGAGAAGTTCAAATATACACACAAGTAGAGAAAAATCGTATAATGAATATGTGGGCTGGATAAATGAATCAGCTGTACAAAGCACCTCCCTCCTTTTGCTGAACCCCTCCCTTTCATTGAGAGTTTGCACCAGGTGATTATGTTTTGTTTTGTTCAGACCTGCGATGTTCTAGGTACATTTCATCATCTAGGCCCGCCGTCAGTGACTTGAGTGCCTATCTGCAGATCATTTTATTATAGATACCAGAAGTACTGGTAGATGTAAACTAGTAGAAAAGAGTATAGTTGACTTTTCCTAGTTACAGAGATGAGGAGCTAAACTTAGGGTGCAAAGTGGTCTTTGTGCCTCAGAGTTTTTCTCTGGTTCAGTAGCCACCAACCCCCCACCCCCCCATCAGATGCACTATTGTCCTTAAAGCAGTCACTCTGAATGGTATCTAGAGGAGTCTGGGAAGATGAGTCATACAGGCAGTAATTGCTATCAGATGCAAAAGAAATTAATCCAAACTGGGAAAGCCAAGGAAGTTTATTTTCAAGGAATGCGGTGGTGACTTTGCCCTATTTCTACTGTTGTTGTTCAGTTGCTAAGTGTCCAACTCTTCACAACCCCATGGACTGTAGCACGCCAGGCTTCCCTGTCCCACTATCTCCTAGAGTTTGCTCAAATTCATGTCCATTGAGTTGGTGATGCTATCCAACCATCTCATCTTTTGTTGTCCCCTTCTTTTGCTTTCAGTCTTTCCCAGCGTCAGGGCCTTATCTAATGAGTTTGCTCTTCACATCAGGTGGCCAAATTATTTCCATTGACTTTGTATGTTTGATCCTCATGTCTGTTCCTAGATGGAAAAAGACAGAGCTGATGGTCAGTGAATACTCTGGGATGGTTGCCTACTAGGCTCTGGACTTTTAGCTGTGGGACCTGTGCCAAGGAAAGGAAGACTTCTAGGGGGAATACCTCACTGGTCAGAATTGGCTGTGTGAGCAGAAAGCTATTCCTAGTGGGCCTGTGCAAAGCATACTGAGAGGGCCAACTTTTCTTTAAAGGAAAGTGAATTCGCTCAGTCATGTCCGAATCTTTGCAACCCCATGGACTATAGCCTACCAGGCTCCTCCATCCATGGGATTTTCCAGGCAAGAATACTGGAGTGGGTTGCATTGCCTTCTCCAGGGGATCTTCCCGACTCAGGGCTCGAACCCGGGTCTCCTGCATTGCAGGCAGATGCTTTACCCTCTAAACCATCAGGGAAGCTAAGTTTTCTTTACCTTGACCCAAAATGAAGTGTTTGGTTTGGTTTAGTTTTTGGCTATGATATGGGCCTAATAAGACAACAGGATGGAGGATATATCTATTCCTCTGAATTCCCAAGGTGAGAAACTGATTCTCAATTTTTTTTCCTGTGATCAAATACATATGATAATGTATCCCCTTTCCTCCATGTTCTGATACTTGAAGTTAATGCTATGAGGATCAGGTATGAAATTAGGGCAGTAGTTAAGAAGCTAAAGAAAATGGAGTGCTATGGGGGCACTGACACAGCAGGACACTGACTGGATATTAATATGGGGGTGTAAACATGGACGTGTGCATGCTAAGTCGCTTCAGTCATGTCTGACTCTTTGCGACCCTACGGACTGTTGCCCGTCAGGCTCTTCTGTCCATGAGATTCTCTAGGCAAGAATACTAGAGGGCTTGCCATGCCCTCCTCCAGGGTATATTCCCAACCCAGGGGTCGAACCCACATCTCCTACGTCTCCTGCACTGGCAGGTGGGTTCATTAACACTGGCACCACCTGGGAACATGGGAGCTCATAGTAAACATGTTCCTTGGAGATCATTTGTGTTTCATCATTAACTTGCAAGTACTCGATTCATGAAGAAATGGACTAGAATATAGTGGTGTTATGAACTGTAGTTTTACTCAGATACGGACAAAAGGGATGAGACAGAAGGGTTTGTCTAGCATTGTAATCACATTATAGAACTTTTGCCTTCCCCAGCAGAATAGTAATTTTTGTGAAGTCATAATAGCTTCTAACACTTTAATGAGTACTTCCTATGTGGCAGGCACTAATGATTACAGCACATGCATTCTTTCATTTAAGCTTCAGGTTAAAAAACTTGTCCAAGTTCACAGAGCTTAGGAAGAGAGAGGACTGGTTTTCAACTCCAGGCGATCTGACTTCAGAGTCTGCACTCTTAGCCACTTCTCTATATGGCTGAATCTGACTGGCCTACTTTTCTCTCCAGTATTTTGATGCCACTATGGTTTTTGCAGTAGTCATGTACAGATGTGAGAGTTGGACCATAAAGAAGGCTGAGCGCTGAAGAATTAGTGCTTTTGAATTGTGGTGCTAGAGAAGACTCTTGAGAGTCCCTTGGACTGTAAGGAGATCAAACCCATCAATCCTAAAGGAAATCAGCCTTGAATTTTCATTGGCAGGACCGATGCTGAAGCTGAAGCTCCAATACTTTGGCCACCTGATGCGAAGAGCTGACTCACTGGAAAAGACCCTGATGCTGGGAAAGATTGAAGGTGGGAGGAGAAGGGGTAACAGAGGATGAGATGGTTAGATATCATTGATGGACATGAGTTTGAGCAAACTCCTGGAGATGGTGAAGGATAGGGAAGCCTGTGGAGAAGGCAATGGCACCCCACTCCAGTACTCTTGCCTGGAAAATCCCATGGATGGAGGAGCCTGGAAGGCTGCAGTCCATGGGGTCGCTGAGGGTCGGACATGACTGAGCGACTTCACTTTCACTTTTCACTTTCATGCATTGGAGAAGGAAATGGCAACCCACTCCAGTGTTCTTGCCTGGAGAATCCCAGGGACGGGGGAGCCTGGTGGGCTGCTGTCTGTGGGGTTACACAGAGTCGGACATGACTGAAGTGACTTAGCAGTAGCAGCAGCAGCAGGGAAGCCTGGTGTGCTGCAGTCCATGGGGTCGCAAAGAGTCAGACATGACGGAGTGACTGAACAATAACAAACAACAGTGTTTTAGGAACAGAGTGTATCTTTGCTGAGACTGTAGCCACAGATCTGAAGTCAGAGCTATCTTTCCTATTGTTTCAACTTTGGGAAACAAAGGTTTCTTCTTTCTACACCAATTTTAAAAAATTAGTTAACATTTATTTAGTATCTATAATATTTTAGTAGCTTTGATACAGTGTATGTGAGGCCTTATGACAATATTGTAACCTTTGTATATAATAGTTTTTAATCTTGTGGGGCTCACAGTCCTTTTTGAGTCTGATGACAGTTTTGGATCTTCTTTCCAGAAAAATTTACCTACGCACATACACATAATATTGTGCACAACTGCAGAGGTGGCTTCTAGAATCTTCTGAAGCCTATCTTCTAGCAGGCCATGGACTCCATGGTAAGAACTCTTGCTCCATACAACCTTTCCCAGCTTCTGTGGTGTCAGGAGGCCAGGTAGTGGGTGGGGGGAGGGCCTTACCTCCTTTCTTATCAGAGAGAAATGTTTATATAGCTCAGGCTCCCTAGATTAACCAAACGTCTATGAACATTCTTTCCTTCTCTTTTATACATAGGACTCCAAGGGAAGAATGCAGACGATCAAATGTGTGATTGTGGGAGATGGGGCTGTAGGTAAGACCTGCCTCCTCATCAGTTACACAACAAATGCCTTTCCTGAGGAGTATATCCCCACTGTCTTTGACAACTATAGTGCCCAGACATCTGTGGATGGCCAGATTGTCATCCTGAACCTGTGGGACACAGCTGGCCAAGAAGAGTATGACCGACTGCGAACACTGTCCTACCCCCAGACCAGTATCTTCATCATTTGCTTTTCCATTAGCAACCCATCTTCTTATGCCAATGTGAGGCATAAGTGGTACCCCGAGGTGTCCCATCATTGCCCCAATGTACCTGTTTTGCTGGTAGGCACCAAGAGGGACCTGCGAAGTGACCTTGAGACAGTGAAGAAGCTAAAGGAACAGAGCCTAGTGCCCACAAGTCCTCAGCAAGGCACTTCCCTGGCTAAGCAGGTGGGGGCTGTGAAATATCTGGAATGTTCAGCCCTGATGCATGATGGGGTCCGTGAGGTATTTTTGGAAGCCATCCGGGCTGTGCTTTACCCTGCCACAAAGAAGAACACCAAAAAGTGTGTCCTCTTATAGCTTTTGGGATGATGGTTGGGGACTGCACCCACAGAGAAAAAAGGGGAAATTCCCTTGATAGCATTTAGCATTGCCAGCGTGAGCCACTTATCTCTTCTCCTAGAAACCCTAGGCTCCAGGTTATTTGGCTTTTGGAGGAATGAAGAGAGGCTAGTTTGTACTTGGCTGCTTTGAAATTCAGTCTGAACCTTTTAGAGAAAGTTTGAGAGTGAGAGAGTGTGTGTCTCTCCTGTCAAAGTGATGAGAGGAGACGTCACCAGATGTTCTTTTCGGCACTGGCCAGGCCACAACTAAGCAGATCAGCCTAGTACTGTTCTTTGTAGGCTTTTGCTTGACTGTTTGAAATCTAATTTCAGCTTTCCTGGATGTATTTATCATTGAGCTAGTACCTCACAGAAGGACAGGGTTCTCCGTTTTCAAATCATTACCTGAAGCTTTCTGATATACTAATTTTTGGAAACCATTTTAGGTGTGATTCCTGGGTGTTCCCAGTGTTGACATTTTCTTTCCATTCTTGAGATGAGACATTTTTGCAATAATGGTTAAGCTGCATTTCTAGAGTTCTGTGAGATCGTAACAGATGTTTCTTAAAAGCATTCTACGGGCCTCTGGCCTTTTGAGATGGCTCACACTCCATCTGTGGAGTGTGTTTCTCTCTTAATAAGTCTGCTTGTTACCTAAAACAAAAAATGGTTCTGTGGTCAAATAAGGCAAGAATCGTTGATTTAAATAATGCCAAATAGTTTCTTTTACTGCAGGAAGTTTTATAACTTTTAATAAGTATGCAATATTTCCCAAACTTATTTCACTGAACTTTTGTTTTTTGGTCCCATGCAGCACCTATTAATATCTCTGGGAACACAGTTTCAGAGATGCTGGGTTACTGGGGACTGGGTATTCCCATGGTGGAGACTTAAAAAAGCATAACGTGGTCCTATTCTTTGTGATGTTTCCTTCTCTGTGCCTTTGAAAGGAATGTTTACCAGCCATGGCCTTGTTATTGATTCCTCTTCCAATCCTCAGGAGGTGGGTTTGGCACTTAGTCATAACAGTACATTGTCTGTGGGATCTGATGTTCAGATTTGCTTTCTGATTCTGCTAGCATTCTGGGCCCTGTGAAGGGAAAAACTGTGTCTCTGAGGCTTCTGTGTGGCCCTTCTCACATCACCCTTCCACTGTAAGGAAAGACCACTGAAGATTAACCCTCTAAATGAAAGCAATGAAACAACCAAACAAGTAAGATGTCCTGCCAGTCAAGGGGTTCTGTGATTCCCTCTGAGACTTCTCTTCTGCTGTCATTCCTCTGAGCCATTATAAAGGCTACTCTGCTCTTTTCCTGTTCCTCCTCTATATGTCTCTCTGTTTGTGTGTGTTCATCCCTGTGTGCCTTTTGAGTTTGCTTCAAGAGTGTTGGAGTATGTTGGGTTTCCAGGCCGAAGGGGCTATCCTCACCCTTGTGGCAGTTTTGTTGGCTTTCCTCAGTTTGCTCTGGGGCGAGATGAGTTGACTTCTGTCTCCCCGTGGACCTGCTGATCCTTCCCCCAGCTGTATTTTTGACCTTCTTCATTTGATATGGAAGGAAAACTTCTCTACCTGACAGATAGTGGTCAGCAACCTCACCATGCACATGTCCTCTCATCCTGCCAGAATAGCATGGGATTTTTGAGAATTTGGGAAATGGAGCTAAAAGGATCTCATACCTCCCCTTGGGGTGAGTGAAGTGCCTGTGCTTTGCTCTGTGATTGTCTTGTTGTTGCTCTTTGACAGGATAAGATCAGAGTAACCTCAAGCTGACTGAACTTCCTGGATAGGGTTGCCAGATAAAATAATTTTTTTAACCAATTTTTTAGTGTAAGTGTGTACCTTGTAATATCTGGGACATGCTTAACACCAAAAAGATTATTTTCTGTTTATCTGAGATTCAAAGTTAATGGAGCATCCTGTATTTTTATTTGCTAAATCTGTTAACTCTACTCTTTGAGAATCTGGAACCTGGAGGTCAAGCAAATATCAAGTATTGATAGAACATAAAAGGTTATATAAATACTCTGTTCTTCCTCCCTTTCTTCTGGTTTCCCTTTTCCCTCACAGTGCACTAAAGTGCTTTTTCTTTTTCCTTCATCACTGTACTCGCCACTTCATGCAATATTCCATTGGTGTGTATGTCTACAATGTTAATTGTCTGAAGCTGTGGAGGATCCAGGATGAATACTGTTGTCCAGCACTTGCCTTCTCAGTTCCAATGTACTGTATCTATTTTCCAGCATGCAACTCAGGGTCTCCTGAGGCTGGCAGGGATTCCGTATGAGCAGTGTGTTAACTTGAAGAGGGTGAACGTGGCCCTCCTCAGCCAAGGCTCAATCAGATCAGATCAGTTGCTCAGTCGTGTCTGACTCTTTGCGACCCCATTAATCGCAGCAAGCCAGGCCTCCCTGTCCATCACCAACTCCCGGAGTTCACTGGGACTCACATCCATCGAGTCAGTGATGCCATCCAGCCATCTCATCCTCTGTTGTCCCCTTCTCCTCTTGCCCCCAATCCCTCCCAGCATCAGAGTCTTTTCCAATGAGTCAACTCTTCACATGAGGTGGCCAAAGTACTGGAGTTTCAGCTTTAGCATCATTCCTTCCAAAGAAATCCCAGGGCTGATCTCCTTCAGAATGGACTGGTTGGATCTCCTTGCAGTCCAAGGGACTCTCAAGAGTCTTCTCCAACACCACAGTTCAAAAGCATCAATTCTTCGGTGCTCAGCCTTCTTCACAGTCAAAACTCTCACATCCATACATGACCACAGGAAAAACCATAGCTTTGACTAGATGGACCTTTGTTGGCAAAGTAATGTCTCTGCTTTTGAATATGCTATCTAGGTTGGTCATAACTTTCCTTCCAAGGAGTAAGCGTCTTCTAATTTCATGGCTGCAATCACCATCTGCAGTGATTTTGGAGCCCAGAAAAATAAAGTCTGACGCTGTTTCCACTGTTTCCCCATCTATTTCCCATGAAGTGATGGGACCAGATGCCATGATCTTCGTTTTCTGAATGTTGAGCTTTAAGCCAACTTGTTCACTCTCCACTTTCACTTTCATCAAGAGGCTTTTTAGTTTCTCTTCACTTTCTGCCATAAGGGTGGTGTCATCTGCATAAATGAGGTTATTTATATTTCTCCAGGCAATCTTGATTCCAGCTTGTGTTTCTTCCAGTCCAGCGTTTCTCATGATGTACTCTGCATATAAGTTACATAAGCAGGGTGACAATATACAGCCTTGATGTACTCCTTTTCCTATTTGGAACCAGTCTGTTGTTCCATGTCCAGTTCTAACTGTTGCTTCCTGACCTGCATACAGGTTTCTCAGGAGGCAGGTCAGGTGGTCTGATATTCCCATCTCTTTCAGAATTTCCCACAGTTTATTGTGATCCACACAGTCAAAGGCTTTGGCATAGTCCATAAAGCAGAAATAGATGTTTTTCTGGAACTCTCTTGCTTTTTCAATGATCCAGTGGATGTTGGCAATTTGATCTCTGGTTCCTCTGGCTTTTCTAAAACCAGCTTGAACATCAGGAAGTTCACGATTCACATATTGCTGAAGCCTGGCTTGGAGAATTTTGAGCATTACTTTACTAGCATGTGAGATGAGTGCAATTGTGTGGTAGCTACAGCATTCTTTGGCATTGCACTTTGGAAAGTGGGGCTGTTATCGTAATGTGGCCACTGTGGAAGTCAACTGGCTTCTGGGCACTGGGCCCACTGCCCTTGTGTAAAGTCACTGGGTTTTTCCAAAGACAGTCAAATGGAAGTGTATTCCAGTCTCACGATGTTCTGATTGATGCCACCTTGGGTGCTCACAGGACTTTATGGTTGAAAGGGGCTAGACACATGGCTGTCATCTGGGTCTCTGGGAACTTTCTATTTAGCTACTGACATCTTTTAAATTAGCTTTTAATTTAATAGTGCCTCCTGCTCCTCTTTTGCCTGTCAAATTCACAAATGTAAGCCTGGGTTTGGTTTGGGCAAACTTGTGTTCTCTAATAAATGGAGGTGTGATCCACAAGTCTGAGTGAGTGGTTTTGTTTTGCTCTGATTTAATAGTCTTATGTATACACTGACATCTTGGTTTTTATATTTAATTTATATGAAGACTAACTGCTACTATCACTTTTAAATTTTTCACAAGGAATGCTAATAAACTTTTCTGATTTTACTGGGTCTGTTGCTTTCTAAAAATCCAAGCAATTCCTCACCACCACCCCTTTGTCTTGTGTGTGTGTTAATTGCTATCTTGTCCAACTCTGCAACCCCATGGACTGTAGCCCACCAGGCTCCTCTGTCCATAGAATTCTCTAGACAAGAATACTGGAATGGGTTGCCATGCCCTTCTCCAGGGGATGTTCCCAGCCCAGGGATTGAACCCGGGTCTCCTGCCTTGGCAGGTGGATTCTTTACCGTCTGAGCCACCAGGGAAAGTGAATGGTTTCTAAATGCTTTTCAGCAAAAGAAGAAATAACTATAACTGTCATATTGCACATGGTGCCTATGTGTAACTGTACTTATTTTTCTACATCACATAATCAGCATAAGGAATTGTCTGTCCTGCTAACACTGATTCTCTAGTTCCTGCCCACCCCTCACCTATTCATCTCCAGGATTTAGCTTCATATCCTGGTTTTCAATAATGATGGACCAGTGAGTTGCCTGTTGGTGATTTTTCTCACTTATTACACGACATTCAGTAAACAATTCTCAAGCTCTTATTGTGTTACAGGCTTGACTGTGCCAGGGGTAGGAAAGATTCTGCATTTAATGTCTTTTGCCTCTTCCACTTAGCTCAGGAAAATCTCCTCCTGTTTGTTTTAAAAATGAACTAAGGAATTCCCTGGTGGTCCAGTGGTTAAGACTGCTTTCGCTACTGAGGGCACGGGTTTGATCCTCCCTCCTCCCCCCAAAATACCTAATCTTGGCTGGCAACTGTAAATAATGCTGGTATACTAGTAAGTGCACAGGAAGAGCAAAACCATGTTTTTTGTTTTTAAAAACCACTTTATTGAGGTATAACTTACATACTGTACAATTCACCCATTTTAAGTGTACAATGTAACAATTTTGAGTAAAGTTACTGAGTCATGCAACCATTACCAAAATTCAGTTTGACAATATTTCCATCACTGCAAAGAGACCCCTCATGTGGTTAATCCCATTCCCATCCCCAGCCCTTCATATAAATGGAATCAAATATGTGGCCACTTGAAACTCTTCTTTCATTTAGCAAAATCTTCTCAAGGTTTATCCATTTTGTAGCAAATATGGGTAGTCATTTCATTACTGAATAATATTCTACTGTATGGGGTACACCATATTTTATCTACTCATAGTTGAGGGACGTTTGGATTGTTTCTACCCTTTGGCTGTTACAAATAATGCTGCTGTGAACCTTCATATAGGTTTTGTGTGGGTGTGTTTTCCACTGTCTTGTGTATATACCTGGGAGTGGAATTGCTGGGTCATATAGTTCAGTTCAGTTCAGTCGCTCAGTAGTGTCCTACTGTTTGCAACCCCATGAACTGCAGCATGCCAGGCCTCCCTGTCCATCACCAACTCCTGGAGTCCACCCAAACCCATGTCCATTGAGTTGGGGATGCCATCCAACCATCTCATTCTCTGTCATCCCCTTCTCCTGCCCTCAATCTTTCCCAGCATCAGGGTCTTTTCAAATGAGTCAGCTCTTTGCATCAGGTGGCCAAAGTATTGGAGTTTCAGCTTCAACATCAGTCCTTCCAATGAACACCCAGGACTGATCTCCTTTATGATGGACTGGTTGGATCTCCTTGCAGTCCAACAGACTCTCAAGAGTCTTCTCCAACACCATAGTTCAAAAGCATAAATTTTTCGGCTCTCAGCCTTCTTTATAGTCCAACTCTCACATCCATACATGACCACTGGAAAAACCATATGAGAAATGCTGGACTGGATGAAGCACAAGCTAGAAATCAAGATTGCCGGGAGAAATATCAATAACCTCAGATATGCAGATGACACCACACTTACGGCAGAAAGTGAAGAGGAACTAAAAAGCCTCTTGATGAAAGTGAAAGAGGAGAGTGAAAAAGTTGGCTTAAAGCTCAACATTCAGAAAACGAAGATCATGGCATCTCGTCCTATCACTTTATGGCAAATAGATGGGGAAACAATGGAAACAGTGACAGACTTTATTTTTGGGGGCTTCAAAATCACTGAAGATGGTGACTGCAGCCATGAAATTAAAAGATGCTTGCTCCCTGGAAGAAAAGTTATGACTAACCTAGACAGCATATTAAAAAGCAGAGACATTACTTTGACAACAAAGGTCCACCTAGTCAAAGCTATGGTTTATCCAGTAGTCATGTATGGATGTGAGAGTTGGACTATAAAAAAAGCTGAGTGCCGAAGAATTGATAGTTTTGAACCGTGGTGTTGGAGAAGACTCTTGCGAGTCCCTCGGACAGCAAGGAGATCCACCCAGTCCATCCTAAAGGAAATCAGTCCTGAATATTCATTGGAAGGACTGATGCTGAAAACTGACTCATTTGAAAAGCCCCTGATGTTTGGAAAGACTGACAGTGGGAGAAGGGAACGACAGAGGATGAGATGGTTGAATGGCATCACTGACTCAATGGACATGAGTTTGAGTAAACTCTGGGAGTTGGTGATGGACAGGGAAGCCTGGCATGGTGCAGTTCGTGGTGTCACAAAGAGTCGGACACGACTGAGCGACTGAACTGAACTGACTGAAGGGAAAAAGGAAGTAAGTCTGAACTTACTGGTGGCTGTTCTCTGAATGGGCAAATAAATGATGAATACAGAAAGTGAAAGAAAGTTTTGTGAGAAGTGGACCCCGAGAAGAGAGTTTTGTGCATGGTACAAGTTTCTTAAGACATTAAACCGCCTTTGAAATCTTTTATTGTTACTGTGCCTAAGTGAATAACTATTGTTTCACAGTGAATATAAGCTGGTGCCAAACTGGAATTTGGTTTCTCTCCTTGTTAAATGAATAAAGTTTTCTTAGAATGCAGCCTTTTGATAACAGACTATGTAAATTCCCTTGCCTTTAAGTGATTTATATTTGTTTTTAAAATCTTTTGTTACTTTGGTAAACTATTATTTCACAATGATCTATGAAGACTATGGCACACATAGACAAAGCTCATTCCACTTCTACAAAAATTAATCCCTCATTGACTCCTAAATTAGGGAATTTAAAATGGATAAACAACGGCCATAAATCAGAGTTATGGGAAATCTGCTTGGCTTTTCCTGGCTCCCTGACAAACCTCACTTTTATTTGATGGGATAAAGTCTTTCCTAAGTTCAGGGTTAATGCTCTCTCAACAGAGGAAAAAGTGTTTAAAAATGTGCTTTGCACTTTGGGTATACTTTCTACAATCTCCAGTGATCAAGGCACACACTTCACTGGACAAATCATACCATCATTAACAAAAACGTTTCCAACTTCTGAAAACTATCACTGTCACTATCAACCTCAGTCATTAGGCAAGGACAACAGAAGCAAAACTAATTACATGGGATTAAATAAACTGCTAAATATGATTACAATTTTCATGACTTTTTGTCTGACATATTACTAGCTTCTGATCTTTGTTTCAGATATCAAGAAACTTTTCTCCTCAAGCTACTTATGGTTTAAAACAATTTGGTAATCTACACCTGTGGGTAAAATTAAAACATTTTTCTTTTCTCTCTGCCTTGTCCCTCTAGAAATTGGAGACACTTGAGTTCTGAATAGATTTATCAGGTAAATAAAAAGATTGTCTCCTGACAAATATAGACATCTCAAAGTATAGTGGGGACCTCTAGAAGAAAAAACTCCAACTCGACAAAAACTGATGACAGGCCTGTGGCATCTGTAGTCAATGGACCAAATTTATTTTAAAAACAAATTAGTTTTGGCTGTGTTTAAAAAAAATGGGAATAATTTTAGGAAAAAAAATATTTCACTGAATATTAAATTCTAGTTTTTTTAGTTAAGGTCTGTGTTTACTGAAGATTCACTTCTCATTTAGTCCCTTGCTGTTATGTTATACTGTTACAAGATAAAAATCAGATGCTTCATGATCTACAACCAGGAGATTAACATCAGACTAAGTCAGACAACATGGTATATACTGGACTACACCTAAAAAAAGTTCTTAAATTCTTACTTGTGAACTTACTATTACTGCAAACTATATTATTTTCTATATTGCCAGTTTTATAAGACTATTCTCTTACATTACCAAATGTGTGACTGAGCCTCTAATAAAATAATGATACATAGTTCCATATGAAATCAATGATTGTAATAATGTAACTCTAGATGGGAAGAAGTAACAAGAGGGAGTATTTTCCTGGACTATAAGAGACTATTAGTAACACAGATAAGGTCCAGGACTTTTGCTACTTTCATGGCCTAGTCCAGTAACAGAACATTGAGTGGCCAATCAAAATGTCTTCACTAGACTTGGGAATGAGCCTTCCTAGCAACGTGGGACAAAATGATCATAAAATGCCCCTAAACCAGTGGTCAAATTTAAGGCAATGAAGGGGCCCTGCCAACTGAAAACTGGCACTTGCCATCTGCCTCTACAAAGAGTAAATCAGGAGCCACTCCAGTTGCTGACTTTCAACAGCCCCTGAAAGGAGTTCAGGGTAGAAATCATGAATGAGGCATTCTGTGCTCTGGGGAAAACTGGCAGAACAGGCCTCAGATTGTTATATATTTTCAAGAAAAGATTTTCATGAGCCCAAATTCTTGCATCTTCTCATACCTAGAGAAATACCAACATCACAAGCCAACATCTAGCCCTGGTTCTCCTGGCTAGCCCCTCTTCTAGGCCCCTTAGCAGCTTTTCTACTTCTATTCATCTTGGGGCTATGTATCTCTAACTTCCTGTTAAGTTTGTTTCTTCTAAAATACGGTACATAAATCTCCAGATGGTACTACAAGGATATAAGCTGGCTGACATATGGATTATGTTGGAACAAGTGGTCTTGTCATTCCATGGACATCTTCCTCCATATGCGCACCCTGACAGAGAGTGGGCATCAGGACCCAGACCCCATGATGCCCCTGTCCAGCAGGAAGAAGCCAGAGCAGTCTCCGCCCCTTTCCCCAATGACCTGTGTCCCTATGTCCTGCGGAGATAGGCAGGTAGTTAGACATGAGCAGGGTGTTAAGCGGCCAAAGATTTGGCCCATTAATAAGAAGGGGGGGGGGGAAATGCAGAATCCTGCCCTAGGCCATAGGTATGAGGTATGAGGCCTTGCACCAAGGCCTCAGAAGCAGAGCCCAGAACCAGTCACCTCTGAAGCTGACTGAGCCCCTTTGTAACCTTGCCAAAAGCCCCCTGATCATCAGTAACAAGCTTCCTGACTCCCAATTAAGCAAAGATGCCCACTCCAGTAAATACCCTATAGCATCCCAGCCAATCACCTAACATCAACCTTCCAGCCAGAATTTTGTCTTAAGGCTATATAAATTGGTTATTAACCCATGAACACCGTCAACTCTCCTTGGTCTCTGTCAGGAGGTTGGCCTGCTTCACTCATAGTGCCCACTTTTATCTCTCTTTGTTCTTAATAAATTCACTCCCTTCATAAATGCTTTGTCTGGAAATTCTCTTCCAACTGTGTTCCAACTGCCTGAACACTCTCCTAATATAATTGATTCAGGAAAGGATCATCGACAGATGCTACAACCTTTGGGTGTAAGGACAATGGGGAACAGAATGTTCATACAGTTTCAAAGTATCACCCTCATAGATTATTTACTAATTACAAAAGGCAAAATGTCCCATTGCAATGGAGAGATCTGTTGGGCACCACTTTCTTGAAGTGCTCAAATTTAGCATTATCAACATTGGGACAACCTGACATTGTGCCTTCTGATAGCCAGTAAGATATTTAACCAGAATCACTTGGAAGAAAAGACTACATGAATTCATAGTATAGCATATTTTCAAGACAATTTCCCTGGATTCTTTCAAATAGGTAGTGTCATGCAATACAAAGAAAAATGCTGGTGGATTCTGAATTCAGAGGCTAAAGAAAGATAAATGCAATGCATGAACCTTGAGTTGATCTCGGATTGAAATGTAAAATGCTCCGGTTAAGACAACTGAGGAAATTTAAATGTGGATTGTATGTTAAATGATATTGACTTAACGTTAAGTTTTAAAGATGTGCTAATAGTATTATGGTTAATGACAGAGGATGAGATGGCTGGATGGCATTACCAACTCGAAGGACATGAGTTTGAGTGAACTCCGGGAGTTGGTGATGGACAGGGAGGCCTGGCGTGCTGTGATGGGGTCGCAAAGACCCGGACACGACTGAGCAACTAAACTGAACTGAACTATGTAGAAAAGTGTTAGTCACTCAGTCAAGTCCGACTCTGCAAGCCCATGGATTGGGACCCACCAGTCTTCTCCATTTATGGGATTTTCCAGGCAAGAATACTGGAGTGGGTTACCGTTCCTTTCTCCAGGGGAACCTTCCCGACCCAGGGATCAAAACCTGGTCTTCCGCACTGCAGACAGACTCTTTACCGTCTGAGCCACTAGGGAAGACTATTTTTAGGGGTGAAGAATCACAGTATCTGTAACCCAGATTCAAATGGTTCAGGAGAAAAAAAAAAAACTAGCAAAATATTAAAATTGTGAATCTAGGTGAAGGTTCGGCTGTTAATTTTTCTCATCTCTTACCATCTTTTTTTCCAAAAAAGGAGGGAAGGAAATCTATTTTTATAAGGGAATGTCAATTCAAAACAACTAATTTGCACTAGTGCCTTCGGCACAGTGCGATACACGGCCAGTTTCTCTTTGGGACGGTGCAATAAAGGCGCCGACAGCGCAGACGGGAAGAACGTGAACGTGCGTGCTCAGTCGTGTCCGACTCTGCAAATTCTATGGGCTGTATCCCGCCAGGCTCTTCTGTTCATTCCAAGCAAGTATACTGGAGCGGGTTACCGTTTCCTCCCCCAGGGAATCTTCCCAACCCGGGGATCGAACCCACGTTTCCTGTGTCTCTGCACTGCAGTCAGAACATTATTTACCACTTGAGCCATCCCAGAAGCCCACAGAACCGAAGAAACGGTTCTAATGCTCATTTCCGTGGCAACGAGGAAGTGGGTCACGTGATCCACGAATCGCCTTCTGATTGGAGGAAGATCCGTCGCTCTTCCCCAAGGTACTGAGACAGCGCCTGCGCAGATTAGCAGAGGGGGGGAGGGGCCAAACAGTCTCTTCGACCAACGGTTTTTCACAGATCCAGCCTCCTGATCGCGTATTGTCCAATCAAAAGCCCTTAGTAACGTAGTGTTACCAATTCTCCTTTTCTCTTAGGATGGGCGGTCTTTCCGGTTCCTTATTCCGCTTCCGGTGGGAGCTTATCTTATCCAGGAACTTAGTGAATTACTTCTGGGCGAATGGTTTTTATTTCCGGGCTATAGGACAAGACAGAGCCGTTTAGCCTCCTGTAGGCGCTGAGGCAGCGCTGCCGCCGCCGCCATCATGTCAGACACGGATAGCGATGAAGATTCCGCTGGAGGCGGCCCATTTTCTTTAACTGGTTTCCTTTTCGGCAACATCAATGGAGCCGGGCAGTTGGAGGGAGAAAGCGTCTTGGACGATGTGAGGGGTTGGGCGTGGGCATAGAGTTAGAGGGTACATCGGCTGAGGGAAAGGGGACGTGAGGAGAGTTTAGGATGCTTGGAGAGTTGAGAGTGCTTAGGAAACTAGAAGAGAGGAAGATGTGGCCCTCCCTTACTGAGAGGGCGCACTTAACGTACGCGAAGAGAGAAGCGGTTGCCTTGCTAGTAGGTTGTGTAGTAACAATCTACTAGCAAGAGAGCGAGGGGGCTCAGTTCTGGGCGAGGGTGGGGACAAGAGGTGAACGGTAAGCCAAGCGGCGCTGATATGGGTGGCTTTGGCGGAAAAATAGCCTAAGCTACTGAGATTACTTTCAAATCGTTGCTATGAGAACCTTGGAGATTCTTGAAACCGTCTGCATTTGTGACATCACTGACTGGAGACGGCTCTAATTAGCTAGATCGAGAGGGCAGACCGGCGCCAAATCCTGTGGTTCGGGCCCCAGTTCTTAAAACAGCCAATGTTAAGACCATCCATTGCAGGCCTCTTCTGGTCCCAGTGCACACTTGCTTACATAGTTTTTCCACCATTCACTGACATTCATGAAATTGTTTCCTGTGCCCAGTCGACTCTTAAACCTATCTTTATTTAAAGTTCATTTTCTCAAGGAGAAAATACTGACCAGTATTCCTCCTTCGCTGCAACACACAGTAAAGATAACAATAAAGTTCTTGATTTGTTTTCTCTAGTGGGAATTACCTGTTTTCTTAGACTTTATTCACGGATCTGCTATTTAATTTAGTCTTGGTGGTGGTTCCTTGAATAATTTTTCCTTACGTTACTTTAAAGGATGGTGATGAAATTGAATATGATGTGTTATATCTGATCAATGTGGACGTGGAAGATGTACTTCACAGTTCTCAAATGTGATGCTTCTTTTAGCATGCTGTGGAGTCATTTATATGGGTTTAAACTTTGTTGTGGATCTGGAAATAAACCTTGTGGTGTGGGAAACTTAGGTTTAGTTATTGTCTTTGACTCTGGTGCTGTCCCTTTTTCAGGAGTGTAAGAAGCACTTGGCAGGCTTGGGGGCTTTGGGGCTGGGCAGCCTGATAACTGAACTCACAGCAAATGAAGAATTGACTGGTACTGATGCTGCCCTGGTAAATGATGAAGGTGAAGTCTGGGTCATGGGGAGTATGGTGGGCGAGGAAGCTAGCCACTTACTGTACATGCGCTTTTCAGTGGGAATTATCTAAGGGAGTGAGAGTTCCTGGCACTTTATTTAGATCTGCTCCCCCCCCCCACTTTTATTTATAGGATGGGTCAGGAGTACAGAAGATGCTGTAGACTATTCAGACATCAACGAGGTAGCAGAAGATGAAAGCCGAAGATACCAGCAGACAATGGGGAGCTTGCAGCCTCTTTGCCATGCAGGTGATTCTTCAGTGCCATTAATAAGAGCATTCTAGTACTTTTTTTTCTTTAAAAAAAAAAAAAAGATTTATTTATTTATTATTTTTTGTCTGTGCTGCATCTTCGTTGCTGCATACTTTCTTTGGTTGTGGTCAACAGTGGCTACTCTTAGTTATGGTGCGCCAGCTTCTCATTGTGGTGGCTTCTCCTGTTGCAGAACACAGGCTCTAGTCACAGGCTTCAGTAGTTGTGGTGCATGGGCTCAATAATTGCGGCTCACGGGCTCTAGAGCAAGGGCTCAGTAGTTGTGGCACACAGGCTTAGTTGCTCTGAGGCATATGGAATCTTCCCAGACCGGGGATTCAACTTGAGTCCCCTGCGTTGGCAGACGGATTCTTAACCACTGGACTACCAGGGAAGCCCCTAGTACATTTTCTTGCTGTGTAGTTCAGTTTGTTTTTATCCAAGCTTTCTGTCATTGTTCCTGCTTTTTATGTCTTTGCTTCTCTCCCTTTGTCAGCTTAGTTCCAAGTAGCTGCTATCCTTTTTTGTGTTCTGGGGCGGCATTTTTATACTTAGGCTTTTATTCCTCATACTGGTTAGTCCCAAATTCTTGGTGAATGCCAAGTAAGAATGATAATGCTTTCCTCCTTATCATCTGGTATTTGAGTTCCTGTGGGGTTCACAGTACTAATTTAGATGCTATTTGAACTCAGTCTTTGCCCTCAAGGAATTGGTAGTTCAAGAAAAATTAAGTATCCAGTTTATATATAAATGAGCACATGTATTTATTGGTTCAGCTTCTGTTGATCACTCACTACCTGTATGTTAACACAGTGCACTTAATGCATGCTCACAACATTGGTTTTCCTTCCTGGTATAAGGTGCTACATTATAGAATCAGAATGTTAGAGCTCGAAGGGGTTTTAGTGATTATTTATTCTTAACCTCATCATAGATAGACTTGAACTTCAGAGAACTTTAATAAAATGTGAAACTTTATTAAAAGTTCTATAATTAGCTAGTGGCAGGCCTTGACTAATTAAACATTTCAGTTCATTAAACATTGAGCAACCATTATATGCTATAAACTGTAATAGTATTGTACAAAGATAATAAAATCCATTTTCTGATTTTTGAGGAGCTCCGTTCTGGTCATAGTTCATTCTTTCCACTGCCCTATACCATCTTGGGACTTTTGTATGAAGTTGTTCATTGTTTATTCATTATCCATTTTTTTGAATTAGATTTCAGCTTGTGGAGAAATGTAGGTAAAACCTTGGTAAATAGCTGAACCTAAGTTTCTTCAGAGTCAGTTAATGGATTTGAGTGCTTCTTTTTTTTTAATATATTTATTTTTATTTACTTATTTGACTGCCAGATCTTAGTTGCAGCACTTGAGATCTTCAGTCTTTGTTGAAGCATGCAAGATTTTTAGTTGATATTTAGTTGCAGCACGTAGGATCTAGTTCCCTAACCAGGGATCAAACCTGGGCCCCCTAAATTGGGAGCACAGAGTCTTCGCCACTGGACCACCAGGGAAGTCCCTGGGTGCTTCTTATATAAAGAGATTAACTACACTGTATACACAAGAAGTAACTTAGAAAAACAGAAAATACAAGCTTTACTTTCAGGGATATTATTATCATTTGGGAAAGGCAAAATAAACGAATGCTAAACAAATCTCAAAATTTGTATGGAGACATTAAAGACCCTGAATAGCTAAAGGAATCTTGAAAAAGAAAAAGGGAGCTGGAGAAGTCAGACTCCCTGACTTCAGACTGTACTACAGAGCTACAGTCATCAGTATAGTATGGTACCAACACAAAAATAAAAGTATAGATCAATGGATCAGGACAGAAAATCCAGAAATAAGTCCATGCACCATAGAATCCACCTTCCAATGCAGGGAAGTGGGTTCAAGCCCTGGTCAGGGAACTAAGATCCCACATGCCACAGAGCAACTAAGCCTATGCACCACAACTAAGACCTGATACAGCTAAAAATAAATAAATAAATACCAAAAAAAAAAAAGAAAATCTGCTGGCCAATTACCTTCACACTACTTATTTCTATCTCCAAACCTTTACGAAGCCATGTTACCAAACCAAAATGTCATGCTGCTCCTGCTGCTCCTCTCTGTCAAACCTTTTCAAAATTCACCTCCATGAAGCCTCTAGAATGCCTTATACCTACTTCTAATTATTCCAAAGAAACACCCTTGTAAATCAAGCTGTGTGAAGGGGCCAATGCCAGGGAAGGAGGAAGCTAAGGGCATAGATGAAGGTACCCTCAGAAGACAAGATAACTTGGAAATGAGCTTCCAGAGTACCAACACTATCAAATATAGCATCCTCCTTTTCCAGGAAGTCAATTCATAGAATCCAATTAAGAACCCCCTATCTAGCTTCTTCCTTACTATTCCTAGCCATGACAACAAATCCAAATTTGAAAATTATAACATTCCCTGAAAATCGGAGCTGAAGTCAGGCAGGTTGATTCCTCCAGTTCCATTCTTTCTCAAGATTGCTTTGGCTATTCGAGTTTTTTTGTATTTCCATTCAAATTGTGAAATTATTTGATCTAGTTCTGTGAAAAATACCAGTGGTAGCTTGATAGGGATTGCATTGAATCTATAGATTGCTTTGGGTAGTATACTCATTTTCACTATATTGAATCTTCTGATCTAGGAAGGCAGGTTTCTTAACCACTGTACCACCAGGGAAGTCGCCCATAGAGCAGTTAGACAGCACCTTTATGTACACATTACTTGGAGTTTCATGCTGTAATAATCCCTCAATTTTCTTGTCTGTTTATGTGTGTTAATATTTACCTCATTAATAAGACTTTGGTGGGAATTTAAGTTCATTATCACATGGTATGAAATCACCTACATAGAACAGTGTCATGGTAGGAGCTCCTTAAATGTTGCTTGTCTTCCCTTCCTAAATGAAAATGAAAAGGGATACTTGTTGCTTTGGGATTTTGATTAGGAAAAGGGTAGAGGGGGACTTCCCTGGTGGTTCAGCAATGAAGAATCCACCTGCCAATTCAGGGAACATGGGTTTGATCCCTAGTCAGGGAACTAAGATCCCGCATGCCTTGGGGCAAGTAAGCCCACATGCCACAGCTATTGAAGCCCTCTTTCTCTGGAGCCTGCATGCCTAGAGCCTGCTTCAGGATGAGAAAGGCTACCACAGTGATAAGCCCGTGTGCTGCAACTAGAGAAGGCCCACACAAACATCAGACTCTGCAGCCGAAAATAATAAAGGAAAAGGATAAAGAGGCCAACTAACTGAGAGACTGTTTTTGTGAGCTAGATGTAAAGTTACCAAAAGTTACCAAGGTCTGGAGTAGGGTGACAGTTGTGGAAAATGATAGGCAGGGTCAGACTTTAGAGTTGCTGATAAAACATCAGTAGGACTTGGTAAGTGAGGAAGTGTGTTGGAAAGACACTGTTGTTAAACCAGGCTTAAATTCTGACTTTGTCACTTAAAATTATATGACCCTAAGGAAGTCACTTAACTTCTGTAGCTCAGAATAATTTCTGCTTTGTAGCATTACTGGGAGGATTATAGATAAATAACTAAGAATACCTGGCACATAATACCTGGAGCTCAATGAATAGAAGTTGCCTAATGACTGTTATTAATGATTTATTGGAAAAGATGTGTTGGGTGTAAGAGATTGATGAAGGAGACAGGAGGCTAAAATCATAAGCTGGGAAAATGAGGATGGAGGTGGTATTGATAGTAACAAAAGGGAATTTAAAAGAGTTGAAGGATATTTCAGTGTGATAGTGAAGTATAATTGTTGAATAGCTGAATGGAAAACCTTTAGGCAGCAGAACATGCAGTACAATTGTAGAGAGGCTAAGTCAGGGCAAGACATAGAGGTTTGGATTTAGTCTAGATAAAGGCAATTCTTGAGAAAGGGAATGAAGAATTCAGTGGTTGAAGGTTAGTGGAAGGAATAACAGGCTACAGAAGTCAGACAGAAAAAGTGTCAAAGACTAGGAAGATGAGAAGAAAGTCCAGTTTTAAACTGACAGAGAAAGAAGATTGTTAAATTTAATTATGAGGTTGAGCAGGTTGAAAAGAAACAGGGTTTGACCAGGAGAAAGAGCAGAGGTTTTATTAATAAACAGTTCTTGGGGGCTCCCTAAATTCCTGTATGAGATATACATAGTGTTACAGCATTTGGCGATACATTGTCATCTCTTTCTGAAGGCAGAAGCTGTACCTCTTGTGTGTTCTCAAGGAATCTGCATAGTTCTTCATATGATGCTTTAAAATATTGAGTGACAAGGGAGCTCAAGGTTGTTGTGTGACATTCTGGATATTGAACTCACTTTCTTGGTTTTATTAGATTATGATGAGGATGACTATGATGCTGATTGTGAAGACATTGATTGCAAGTTGATGCCTCCTCCACCTCCACCTCCAGGACCAGTGAAAAAGGATAAGGACCAGGATGCAATTGCTGGTGGTAAGTAGAGACTTACTTACTTTTATCTAAGGAGCAAGTTCTATTTCTGGTCCAGATTTTTGGCATGCTCATAGGGGGCTATTCAGATTAAGCCGCTAGGAAATGATACAACTTCTATAAGCGATTCATACAATTTTTAAATTTCAGTGTTAAAGGTAAAATTTAAAACATTTGACAACAGTATTTTAACATGGGCTCAAGAAAAAGTAGTTTAGGTTGATGTGGTTCTCAAATCTGACTGCCCATCATAGTCACCTCAAGTCTTCAAAAAATTGCAGGTTTCTGGCTCTCACCCCTGGAGAATCTATCTGATCCAGAAGATCTGGGGTAGAGCCCAGGGATTTCACAGAATTTCCTCAAGTAATTTCTGATGCAACTGATGTGTACTGGTATTTGGAAACTACCTGTCTAGATGGTTCTCTTTAAAAAAATGATTAAATGAGAAGGTACCTAGAATGGGTATAAATCATTTACAGCCAGCTGTCAGATTCAGAGATTTCAAAGTCAGGGACTTATCTCACCTATTCCTATGTCTGCAACTGTGGTAAGTCATCCTGTTCTAGGCTAGAAGGTTGGGGAAGAGCAGTGTCTTTGATCTCTAGTGTTTTGAGGCTTATGTCAACCTACATGTCTCCTAGTAGAGTTTTAAGCCCTTTCCTTTTTAGTCTGCAGGCTAAATAGCATTTGGTAACTTTGTGTCTTAGATCTTGTTTTATGCTAAATAATTTCATGGTTACCCTGTGGGCTTAAATGTTTCCAGTTTATGGGTTCCGGAATCGGGCATGAAAAGGCCTGATTGGTATAAAAGTGTTATGTAATTTTTCTATTGGTCACATTTCTTTAACCTAATATAGAAAGTAGTAAATGTAGTAATAGTGTTTGTTTTCTCTCATCACAACCCCAGGGTACCAGGTACAAGGTGAGTTGTGGATGGTGGGAGATAATGAGTTGGAATGAGTTTTCCGGGTTGCATACCTAGTAATCTGGGTGCTTAGAACTGTATCCCCTGCCATTGAGCCATGCTTAAGCCTAGAGTGGGTGTTGGCTGAATTTGAGGAAATATGCTCACAGTTACATGCCAAAGGGGTTTCTCTTCCTTGTTGCAGTGTCTGAAGATGGAGAAGGCATCATCTTGCCCTCCATCATTGCCCCTTCCTCTTTGGCCTCAGAGAAAGTGGACTTCAGTAGTTCCTCTGACTCAGAATCTGAGATGGGACCTCAGGAAGCAGCACAGACAGAATCTGAGGATGGAAAGCTGACCCTACCATTGGCTGGGATTATGCAGCACGATGCCACCAAGCTGTTGCCGAGTGTCACGGAACTTTTCCCAGAATTTCGTCCTGGGAAGGTACTTTTGGTGGAGAATGCCTGCATTCCAAACCACTGCCCTCTTGTAAATACTGAGTTTTGTTGAGATATTGAATATAGAATGAGCAGAAAGTAAAGGTTTCCTTATTCAGTGATATTGTATTGGGTCTTTTTTTAAGTTTTATGCCTTGATCATATTAATACATGTGATTTATATAGTTCTCATTAGGAATTGTCCTTTCCCTCTTAAAAGAACTAGTCCAAATTATTAAGGAATACTTTACTTTCTTGGTTGGTGTTGTAAATCTGAGTTCGGCATTTCTTGATCCCTCCCTCACAGTTGAGTAGACTTCTCAAAGGAGTTCTAGCTCAGAGCTACTGTCTTCTTATCTGACATTGGGTCTCTTACATAGAAACATGTTTTGTGTTCTAGGTGTTACGCTTCCTACGTCTTTTTGGACCAGGAAAGAATGTCCCATCTGTTTGGCGCAGTGCTCGGAGAAAGAGGAAGAAGAAACACCGTGAACTGATACAGGAAGAGCAGATCCAGGAGACGGAGTGCTCAGTAGAATCAGAAGTCAACCAGAAATCTTTGTGGAACTATGACTATGCCCCACCACCACCTCCAGAGCAGTGTCTCTCTGATGATGAAGTAGGCAAAATAGAGATCTGGAATTAAGACCCAGGAGGGCAACAAATGAGTTCTTCCTAGCTTATGTCTAAATTGAAAGTAACACCTTAGTGTCCTGTGCCTGTTATCATTAAGTAGTCATGATTTCAGTCCCAGTAGCTATCCCTTCCCTGTTGTAATAGAGAAGTATTTTGGGCAGGCAGATGGTGATATACTGGTGAATAGGAAAGTTGAATGATAGGCAGAGTGTGCCATGATACACCTCCATTGTTTGCATTTAACCCCAGTCCTGTTCAAGAATCATCCTTATGGATTCTCTAAGTTCCCCCTCCTGCCCATTAACTCCCTATAGCCTTAGGGCATCTGGGATCAGGATGTCTACCTCCCCTTCTACTTTGTTCTGTTACAGATCACAATGATGGCACCTGTGGAATCCAAGTTTTCCCAGTCAACTGGGGATACAGATAAAGTGACAGACACCAAACCAAGAGTGGCTGAGTGGCGTTATGGGCCTGCTCGACTGTGGTATGATATGCTGGGTGTCCCTGAAGATGGCAGTGGGTTTGACTATGGCTTCAAACTAAGAAAGATGGAACAGGAACCTGTGATGAAATGTAGAATGGCGGATGTAAGCAACACGGTATGTAAGAAAGGAATCACTGTGCCCAGAGCCCTATCAGTATTACTTTACTTTTCAATTGGGGAGACACTGAGTAGGGTTTCTTTGGTGGGAGATTGAGGTGTCAAAACCTTTTGTTTGGTGCGGTATATCGCCCTGGCAACTTGGCCCTATTGCAAGGATTCTTGTTTGTGAAATGAGTGTTGTGCCAGACTAGGAGTGGGAGGAGGCAGGTATTCCTTCATTATCAGGTGTGTGTCTCTCAAGTCAGGACCACATTTGATGTATCTGATTTATCTGCTGTGGGATTTGAAGTGGGAACTCTGGCCAGTGACCATTCAGAGATTTGTTGTTCTTCCCCTACTTCTGTAGGAATACAGGATACCTGAGGAAAGCAGTGGCACCGATCTTCTGGCTGATGAAAACTTCCTAATGGTGACACAGCTGCATTGGGAGGATGATATCATCTGGGATGGGGAGGATGTTAAACACAAGGGGACAAAACCACAGCGTGCTAGCCTGGCAGGCTGGCTTCCTTCCAGCATGACTAGGAATGCCATGGCTTACAATGTTCAACAAGGTTTGCATCTGTGCCCACTGTGTCCAGCACCCTGCCCTTCACCTCAGTCATTCTAAGTAAGCTTAGCTGTGATCTTTGCTGCTGAGGGACAGTGAAATGTTTTAGATCTGAGCCCTGATTCTAGTCTGTAATTTTTTTTACACTGTTAATGAGCTAGGATGGACTCTGATTTCTCATTAAAAAAATGTGAAAAGTACTTTAAAGTTAAAAATATTTCTGAGATATAATAATGCTTTTAACTTTATAGTCTACTTTTGTTTCCAAAGGCCCCTTTATCATTCTAGAATTTGCTTTTTCGCTCCTTAAATACATACGCACACACAAAAAAAGGTATGCTATGCTTAATGTAGAAAACTTTGAAAATACAATGCAGTGTCAAAAATAACTGGTAATTCTAGAGACTATCAGCTCTACCTTTTTGGTGTACTATGCTTTCAGTGTTCTATCCTGTATGTGTATGTAGCTGAGCTTATTCCTAGAGGTACAGTTTTATGTGTTGTGCTTTTTACTTAATGTTATTTTATGTTATTTAAAATTCTTCATAAAAATGTTAAATGACATGGGAAACTCATTTTAAATGGAAAAAAAAAGCCTAGATATGCACACTATATAAACAGAAAATTTCCTGAAAGGGAAAATACCATGAGATTCACAGTGGTTCTTTCTAGTTTGTAAGATCACAGATAGCTGTGCGGTTTTCTTTATATCTTTTCTGTCTTTTCCAAATTTTCTTGTGTTAATGTGGATTTCTTTTGTAATTCAGTGGAAAACCAAAAATGTCTTATTTTTTAAATATAACAAATAATTTTTTTCTTTTTTCCTTCCATTCTATGTAGAAACACTGTTGGTTACATAGTAGTCATATATGGATATCTTCATAATTTTTAGTTACTATTGTATTTTAAATATACTTTATCACATTTATTGTTAGCATATCTTATCGTATTATTTATTACCATAATTTGTTTAATCAGTCCTATGTTAAATATTTGGTTGTTTAAATTTTGACTATTATAAAAAATACTGCAGTGAACATTGTTGTCTGCAACATTTTTTAACAGTGAGAAATACATTGTTTCCAATAGGTTCTTTTTCAGTAGCTACATGAGTAACTACTAGCGTTTACTCCTTTTCCCTTTGCTAGAATTGAAGGGAGCATGAAATGTTTTGTTTATTCTTTCCTCGTGTTTTGACTAGGTTTTGCAGCAACGCTGGATGATGACAAGCCTTGGTACTCCATTTTTCCCATTGACAATGAGGAGCTGGTATATGGACGTTGGGAGGACAATATCATTTGGGATGCTCAGGCCATGCCCCGGTTCTTGGAGCCTCCTATTTTGACACTTGATCCCAATGATGAGAACCTCATTTTGGGTATGGTACTGGTTGGGTCAGTGTTCCTTCTCCATAACTGATAGCTTGCTGTCCTAATGTCAGCGGGCAAGAGGCAATCAGAAGGGTTGGGAAGGTCAAGACTGGAAGCTTCTAGATAGCAGTTTGAGACAGCAAAGTTGTGGCTGTCAGTTTCTAATATTGTGTATTGTTTTAGGGAAAACTCATAATGTAGAAATGTTGGAAAGTAGTACCTTGGAGATGTCAGGAGTGTAGTTTGATTGGTTGGACTAGAAGTGGTCTTGGGGGAGATGAAAATCTGGTTAGGAATTGTAAAGGTGTCAGTAGGAAAGTTGAATCTTCAGGGATAACAACTCCAGGGTGACTTGTTTCCTCCTTAGAAATTCCGGATGAGAAGGAAGAGGCTACTTCTAACTCTCCCTCCAAGGAGAGTAAGAAGGAATCATCTCTGAAGAAGAGTCGAATTCTGTTAGGGAAAACAGGAGTCATCAAGGAGGAACCACAGCAGGTCTGTGAAGGGAAAAGGGATTTGGTGTTTAGAAGAACAAAGAAAGGTAATGAAGAAGGGTAGTCTGACTAAGGTTTATTTGATAACTTGTCATTAGAACATGTCTCAACCAGAAGTGAAAGATCCATGGAATCTCTCCAATGATGAATATTACTACCCTAAGCAACAGGGTCTTCGAGGCACCTTTGGAGGAAATATTATTCAGGTAAAAGTAGTGTTTTTTTTTTTCTGTGGTGAATGTGAACCACTGCTTTGTTTTGGTGTAGACATGAGTAAATCTTTCTTTGACTGGAGTTCAATTTGAACCCTTATATTTCTATCTTAGCATTCAATTCCTGCTGTGGAATTACGGCAACCCTTCTTTCCTACCCACATGGGGCCCATCAAACTCCGGCAGTTCCATCGCCCACCTCTGAAGAAGTACTCTTTTGGGGCACTATCTCAGCCAGGTCCCCACTCAGTCCAACCCTTGCTAAAGCACATCAAAAAGAAGGCAAAGGTATGATTGAATCTTGGTTAGGAAAAAAAAAAGAGCTATAAAAGGCATTGGAATACAAATGGGGGAGATGGACTGGATATTAGATGCTTTTAGGAAATTGTCTATCTTCTTAGAAGTGATAAAATATTATTGTGGTTATTTAGGAGAATGTCCTTATTCTTGGGAGATGCATGGCATGTGAAAATAAAGTAAAATGTCATGATAACTTCAACTTTAAAAAATGGTTCATGGACTACCCTGATGGCCCAGTAGTTGAGAATCCACCTGCCAATGCAGGGGACATGGGTTGAATCCCTGGTCTGGAAAGATACCATATCCCACAGAGTTGCTAAGCCTGTGCAGAACTACTGAAGCCTGCATGTTCTAGGGCCAGTGTTCTGCAACAAGAGAAGTCACCCACAATGAGAAGCCCACACACCACAGTGAAGGAGTAGTCCCCACTCACTGTAGCTAGAGAAAGCCTGTGCACAGCAACCAAGACCCAGCTTAGCCAAAAAGAAAAAAAGGAAAAAGGTTTCAGCAAAATCTATTGATAGTTATAGCTAAAACAAATATGGTAAAATATAAAGTAATATATAAGTGGTGGGATAATAAGTGTTCATAGTTTTGACTTTATGCATAAACATTTTTGCAATAAAATAGGAAAAAAAAGCAAGTAAAGTTTTTGATGTCTCAATGAACAATATCACTGTGTGTAATTATTGTCCTGTCAGTAGCTGTACCGTATTCTCCTTGTTCTCGGCAGATGAGAGAACAAGAGAGGCAAGCTTCAGGTGGTGGAGAGATGTTTTTCATGCGCACACCTCAGGACCTCACAGGCAAAGATGGAGATCTTATTCTTGCAGAATATAGTGAGGAAAACGGACCATTAATGATGCAAGTTGGCATGGCAACCAAGATAAAAAACTACTATAAGCGGGTGAGTCTTCTCAGAAAAATCTTTGTTGTTAATAAATAATTGTAGTTAAATATTCAGCAACCATATGTGAACATACATATATTTTTTTTAATACTAGAAATTTATTGGGAGAAAGGAATGGTATATGTTTTGCAGTTAGTAATATTAGTAGAATGCTGTGCTCATGGAATGTTTTATTTAGGCTTATTGATTATGTTCTGGGATAGTAACTGGGTCTGTTGCATTCCTTATAGAAACCCGGAAAAGATCCCGGAGCCCCAGATTGTAAATATGGAGAAACTGTTTACTGCCATACATCTCCTTTTCTAGGCTCACTCCATCCTGGACAATTGCTGCAGGTGAGGAATTATTTCCTGCTATAACTTTTTCCTAAGGAAATTGGCAGATGAGCTAGTCAGCCCAGAAAGAACCAATTCTGTTTGATTGAGACACTGTTTAACTAAAGTATGGGAAAGAACAATATAAGCTAAAAATTATTATAATCCAAAAATTTGTTTTTGCATCTTTTTATTAAAACTGGCTCCTTATTATGTTATTCTATAAGTTAAATTTTAAATAGTCTTTTGGAAATACATAGTGGTAAGAAGTCCAAAAACATCTGGGTAGCATAGGGAAGTCAACTGGATTAATAATTTACTATAGTTAATTTATGAATGTTTAATTTGTATGTGTAAGATTGGTGTGTTTTGAGTATTGAACCACACCCCAGCTATAGTGAAATGGTTTTTCCCCTCTCTGTTCTGATGGGTATAGAAATGCCTTCTGGTAACCTAGCTTTTACATACTTTGTTAAGGGAGGGTATAGAGGTCCACGAATGATGTGAGGAAATCTTTAGCACTCTACTACCTTGTTTCCCCCTCACTCCCTCCCCAGTTTATTTCCCTTGGCAATCTTAACCAATTTAACTGTTCTTATACCTAGTTTATCCCATTGTTTCTATTGCTTACTCTCTTAAAGCATCTACAAAGCACATTTTTTTAATCCTTTGCATCTATAGTCCATTTCCACCAGATTTTGAGTATCACCTTACACTGTTGCTAGAGTTCCTGTCCCTATAACTTTCTGTTGAAGTTTTCTACCAGTTCCTACCCTTTTGTGGCTACTTTTGTAGTCTCTCAGATATCCTTTTTCATCTTCCCCCGTGACTCTTTTTCCACATTTAGAATTTTCTTTCCACACCTACGTATTGGATCCTCCCTCTTTCTGTCTACTTTTCTGATTTTTTTGAGAAGTCTTTCTTTAGAATCTTAACGACAGGTTCTTAATGACAGTTTGATCCTCATCCGGCTGCCACTTAAACAAGCTCAAATGTTTCTGTCCTGCATCTTTAGTTTGTCTTTTTTAAGCATAGTTTCTAATTCATTAGTTGTTTTTTAAATTAATTTATTTAACAAATGTTTTGATTTCACATATTATGTCAGGGGCTCTGCTGGGATCTAGGATAAGCAGTATGGTACTTTTTAGATTATAAAGTGATTTTCAGATGTAATCTTCATAGTAATCCTGTGAGTATAGGAGTTTTAAGTATCTCCATTTTGTAGATGAGGAAAATTGAGCTCATAGATATGAAGTAACTTATCTGACATCATACAGTGAGCTAGCACAGCCAGTGTCATCTATAGTGTCAAATCCTATAGTTTCCCCACTACTGAATCTTAAAGGTGACCAATGGGTAAAAAATTATCTGTCTAATCCCATTTGATATTCCATATTTTAATTTATGTTACTCAATAGACCTTAGATGGCATAATGGGGATGGAGAGCCAACAAGCTTGATTTTCCATTCTCATGAGTTTACTAAATTTCCAGGGCTTCTCTTATATTACTTTTGTGTTTTTATTTTTGTTAGGCATTTGAGAACAACCTTTTTCGTGCTCCAATTTATCTTCATAAGATGCCAGAAACTGACTTCCTTATCATTCGCACAAGACAAGGTTACTATATTCGGGAATTAGTGGATATTTTTGTGGTTGGCCAGCAGTGCCCTTTGTTTGAAGTTCCTGGGCCCAACTCCAAAAGGGCCAATACTCATATTCGAGACTTTCTCCAGGTAAGAATGAGAGGATACGGAGGGGGTCTAGATGTACATAAAAGGATATTTGGATTTGGGGTCATATCAGGGAAGATAAAACATATTATGGGCTTAGCAGGGGAAGGGACCCTGGTGAGGAATTTTATCCTTATTTTGCCAAATAAAAAAAATTTGGTATGTTGAGCAGGTTTTTATTTATCGCCTGTTCTGGAAGAGTAAAGATCGCCCACGACGGATCCGAATGGAAGATATAAAAAAAGCCTTTCCTTCTCACTCAGAAAGCAGCATTCGGAAGAGGCTAAAGCTCTGCGCTGACTTCAAACGCACAGGTCCTCAGTTGACTGATTATGTTTCTCTGCCTCTTTCCAAGAAAGGATTAAGGCTTCCAGTTAAAGGAAAAGCATACAACTAATAAAATAGAAAAAAAAATTGAAGTCATCAAAAGGAGGTAGCAAATCTTCTAATTATGGAGGCTCTGATTGGTAATTTAATTTTGCCAGTCAGGAAATTGAGTTTGATTGTTGATGTCTTAGATGCAGGAAACCTAGCAGCAGGGCTTTTCTTGGCCAGACATTCAGACTGGCTAAGTCTGATACCTTCTGGGACATTGCCTGGTTCAGTCTTGGTTTGGTATCCCTGTTAATGGCAATGAAAGGGCCTTTGGAGTTCCGAATGGTCTCATTTTCTCTTATCTGTTCTAGGCATGGATTCAAACTGGTGGGTGCTGAAGTCTGATTTTCGTTTACCAACTGAAGAGGAGATCAGGGCTATGGTGTCTCCAGAGCAGTGCTGTGCTTATTACAGCATGATAGCTGCAGAGCAGCGACTGAAGGTGAACACTTTCCTTTTAGGCACCACCTATGCCTGTGGGTGTTTCTCAGAGAGATGAGGGTGAAGAACTTTTCTCACTAGCTTAGGAATGATGCATACTAGATTATTACTAATTATTTCAAAAGTCAAACTGTATAAGGTACTCCATGTATACCAGTTCTGGGGTAAACTACATTGTAGATAAATACCAGGGGGAAGGCTTAGTGAGGGACTTAGTGTTTTGCTTTGAAAATGGTTGCTCATTCATTTGGGTGATGGCTTTAATCTCTATTCTTTGTAAGACAGGTGTATAAGCAAGGAAAGTGCTTCTTAGTTGTTTTCCATAGCCTTCCAGGTGGGCAGAGATGCTGATGGTGCTGGACATGTAGTTTGGAGAAGGATAATGTCCTTATTAGGCCAAAATAGGAAAGATCTAGCTGGGGTGGGACAGCACAGTTGTGTCCCACGGAGTTAATGAACATCTCTATTCAGCTTCCTCATGGGGCCTTAACTATCCACATATGTTAGCTTAAGGGTGTAGAGTGGTGATAGGTATACCTAAGACTTTACAGACTCCATTTTCTATGCAAAACTGTGCATTGGTGTTCTGTACTTGGTATTTGGTGAAACTTGTGCTTTGCATTTTCCAATTTATCGATTGACTTACACACGGATTTGTCCTCTTCCAGGATGCTGGCTATGGTGAGAAATCCTTTTTTGCTCCAGAAGAGGAAAATGAGGAAGATTTCCAGATGAAGATTGATGATGAGGTGAGATTTTAATCTTTATTAGTACATCCCATTTATCCTTAAAAAAAACAGGCTTATTGAGATGATTGACATACAGTAAATGGCACATGTTTAAAGTGTACTATTTGGTGCGTTTTGATGCATGTTTATACCTGTGAAATTGTCATGACAAGATAATGAGTGTATCTGTCACCTCCACAAGTTTGTGCCTCTTTAAAATCCCTTTCTCCCCTCTCCTCCTTTCTCGCTAACTCTCCCTGTCCCCTGACACCCATTGATCTGCTTTCTGTCACAGATTAGTTTGTATTTTTTAGTGTTTTAGATAAATGGAATCATACAGTTATATTATGTACTCTTTTTTTAATTGTGGTAAAATACATGTAACATAAAATTTATCATCAAACCTTTATGTGTGTAGTCAATAGTGTTAAAGTACATTCACACTATTCAGCCAATTTCCAGAACTCTTTTCATCTTGCAAAACTGAAACTTGATTACTCATTAAATAGTAATTCCCCCTTTTTCCCTCCCCCAACCCCCTGCAACCACCATTCTACTTTCTGTCCCTATGAATTTTACTACTCTAGGTACTTCGCCTAAGTGGAATCATACAGTATTTGTTTTTATGTCACTGATTTATTTCATTTGGCATAATATTCTTAATACTCATTCATGTTGTAGCATATATCAGAATTTCTTTCCTCTTTTATGCTGAGTAATATTCTCTGGTATATATGTACACACACACAAACCATGGAATATTGTTTTGGTTATCCATTTGTCCATTGATGGACATTTGTATTATTTCCACATCTTGGCTGTTGTGAATAGTGCTGCTGTGAACAAGGGCATGCAAGTATCTCTTCAAGACCCTGCTTTCAATTCTTTTGCATATGTACCCAGAAATGGAATTACTAGATCATATGGTGGTTCTATTTTCAGTGTTTCGAGGAGCCTCCATAATGTTTTCCAAAGCATCTGCACTGTTTTACATCTTGTCAATGATGTATAAGGGTTCCAGTTTTCTCACACTTTAAGCAGCATTTGTTATTTATTGTTTTTTTTTGAAAAGTACTCATCTCAATGGGTGTGAGGTAGTATCTTGGTGGTGTTTCAGTTTGCATTTCCCTGATAGAATCTTTTCATGTGCTTGTTGGCAGTTTGTATGTCTTATTTTGAGAAACGTGTATTCAAGTCCTTTGCTCATTTTTGAATTGGGTTGTTTGGTTTTTGTGATTGAGTTAGTTGTAGGAGTTACATATTCTAGATGTTAACATCTTTTCAGGTGTATGTTATACAAATATTTTCTCTCATTGTGTAGGTTGCCTTTCACTTTGTCATGTCCTTTGATGCAGAGAAATTTTACATTTTGATGTAGTCTAGTTCAGTTTACCTAATTTTACTTTTGTCCCTATGCTCTTGGTTCCACATCTAAGAAATCACTGCCAAATCCAGCGTCAGGAAGCTTTTTCTCTGTTTTTTTTTTTTTTTTCTTCTAAGAGTTTTACATTTTTAGTTCTTACATTTCGGTCTTTGACTCATTTTGAATTAATTTTTGTATATGGTGTAAAGTAAAGGTTCATCTTTATTATTTTGTATGTGAGTATTCTGTTTTCCCAGTACCATTTGTTAAAAGTGTACATTCTTTCTTGTCTGTGTTCTTCACTCTAATTATGCTGAGATTCATCCAGGTGGTTGTGTGTATTAAAGCTGGGCTTCCCTGGTGGCTCAGAGGTTAAAGCATCTGCCTGGAATGCAGGAGACCCAGGTTCGATCCCTGGATTGGGAAGATCCCCTGGAGAAGGAAATGGCAACCCACTCCAGTACTCTTGCCTGGAGAATCCCATGGAGGGAGGAGCCTGGTAGACTACAGTCCATGGGGTCGCAAAGAGCCGGACACGACTTCACTTTCACTTTCACTCTTATTGCTGTATAATATTCCATAGTATGGATGTACCACAGTTTGTTTGATCACCTGTCAAAGGACATTTTGGTTGTTCCCAGATTTTGGCTATTGTGAATAAAACTGCTATGAATATCCATGTATGTATCTTTATATGGACATATGTTGTTTTTTTTTTTTCCTTGGGTAAATATTTAGAAGTGGAATTGCTGGATTGTATGGTAGTTCTGTTTTACCTTTGGAGGAACTGCCAGACTTTTCCACAGTGGCTACACCATTTACATTCCTACTAGCAGTGTATGAGCATTCCAGTTTTTCCACATCCTTGTCGACATTTGTTATTTCCCATTTATTATATTATTGCCCACCTATAGTGGGTGTGTCATTGCAGTTTTAATTTGCATTTCCAAATAGCTAAAGATGTTGAGCATCTTTCTATGTGCTTATCATCCAGTAATCTTCTTTGGTTGAGGATCTATTTATCTCTTGCCCATTCTTATTTTTAATTAGTTACTTGTTTTCTTCTTGAATTTTGAGAGTTCTTTATATATTCTGGGTCCCAGTCCTTTATCAGGTATATGATTTACAAAGATTTTCTCCCAATCTAAGGCTTGTCTTTTAATTATCTTAGCAGTGTCTTATGAAGAGCAGAAGTCTAACTTGTAAACCTTCTC
Organism: Bubalus bubalis; assembly: GCF_019923935.1. NCBI lineage: Eukaryota > Metazoa > Chordata > Mammalia > Artiodactyla > Bovidae > Bubalus > Bubalus bubalis. The sequence goes on from NC_059181.1 coordinate 63,371,231, forward strand.
CTTTGATGCTTACGGATTTTGTGTCAGGTCAAAAATTTTATCTAATTCAAAGTTGCAAAGATTTATTCTTATTTTCTTCTAAAGGTTTTACTGTTTTAGATTTTAGGTTTAGATCCATTTTGAGTTAATTTTTGTTTAGGGTGCAAGATGTTTAGATTAAGGTTCATCTTTTTGCATAGGAATGTCCAGTTATTCTAGTACCGTTTGTCAAAAAATTAATTGATCTTTTAAAACAAAAGTTTGATCATATCACTCTTGCTCAAGGACTTCCTGTGGGTCCTCATTTGTTTTAGGAAGTAATCCGTAACATGATTCACAAGGCTCTGTGTGATTTTGGTCTTGTAATATAGCTCTCATCTCCTCTCATCTGTCACTGACCATCTTATACTCTTAAGCTCCAAACATACTAAAGTTCATTCAGTTCCCTAAATTTATTTCTGCTGCTTTCTAGGCTTTTGCAACTGTTATTCCCTCTGCCTAGAATATTTTCCTCTCCCCTCCTCTATCATCTGACCTTCATCTGCAAGTTATATTCTTTTGGAAGCTTTCCCTGACTCTTGCCCTCACTCCCACCCTTCATTCAGATTGGATCACCATCCTTTCCTTCTTTGTATACATATAGCACTTTTTACTTTCCTATCATGGCACTGATCATGCAGTATTGAATTTGGTTGGTTTATTTGTCTTTCCCTCACTGACATTAGGCCCTTGAGAAAGTAGTGCTTGATGTGTAGATATTCAATAAATATTTGTTAAATGAGTGAATGCTTGTCAGTGAGGTCAGGCAGAGTGAGTAAAGAATCATTGTTGTATGTACTGTACTTTTGAGGCTGGAGTGAACAATAAGTGGATGTCAGAATTTCCGAAATGAAAGATTCTTTTGAACGGCCTTCAAGATTGAATCTAGAATAGAGAATTGGCCACTTTATAGCTAAGCTATATATATATATATATATATATATATAACATATACCTTTTCTTGTCTGTTTAGACAAGCACATTCCCCTTTTCTTAATTGCCTGCTTATTTTATTTGATCAATAAACACCATTTAGGGTTCTAGGAGAGGACAGGTCTTTTTGACCAAACCTGTGGCAGAGGTGGAATACACTTTGGTTTATTGCTACTGAGACTGGGGCCAGTACTTTGTAGAGCATGTTTATCATCTAATTGGGAGAGTATGTATATGGGTCATTCTAAAGAAGGCGTTTGAGCAATAAGACAATCAAATGTGGTCATCAGTCTAACTTAACTCTTTGAAAATCATGAGGGTGGGGACAACACTGTCTTTGAGAACTCTCAGTCAAACCCAAGTGATGTGGAGCTAAAGAGGGGGTACCACTTTTCCATGTATTCCTACTTAGACTGACTGAGACTTTGGCCTCTTACTTATTATCATGATTTAAGTACCATAGAAAAGAACAGGCTGTGTCCTGGGCAGCTTTATGTAGCTATTGATCTCTGTGAACAGTTTAAGAAAGCATCAGATTGTACATTATTGTTATTATCCCCGCCTTCTAAGTGTGGCTAGACATAGAGCAAATGTTTTTCACCACCCCCTGAATCTTTTTCATACTTCAGGTTCGCACTGCTCCTTGGAACACCACACGGGCTTTCATTGCTGCCATGAAGGGCAAGTGTCTCCTGGAGGTGACTGGGGTGGCAGATCCCACAGGGTGTGGTGAAGGATTCTCCTATGTGAAGATTCCAAACAAACCAACACAGCAGAAGGTGAGACTGAATATCTGGAAGGTGAAAAATCAGGGGAGGAAGAAATAGAGGTTAAAGAATGGAGATGAATGGATGGGGATCTGGGAAGCCATGGAAATGTTAACAGTATATCTTAGGTGCCTACTATAAAGAGTTCAGCTTACTAGGATTCTTTCTTGTTTTGTTTCTGAGGTAGGATGATAAAGAGCCTCAGCCAGTGAAGAAGACAGTGACAGGAACAGACGCAGACCTCCGTCGCCTTTCACTGAAAAATGCCAAGCAACTTCTACGTAAATTTGGTGTGCCTGAGGAAGAGGTGGGCATGGAAGAGAAAAACTTAGAGGCTCCCTGGGGCTCTTTATAGAGAGGGGAAAGCTTAGAGGCAGATATTAAGAACTATCTGGAGGATTTTGTCGTTTAGGTTGTGATAGACTGAATCTTAGAGACTTCTTCAGGAGTTAGCTTTCTCAAAGCTTTCTGTCTAACCTGCTTGGGTGATTTTTTTTTTTTTTTTTCTGATTTCTCTTCAGTTATATATATTTTTTTTTTTCTGATATGGTTAGTTTTTTTTTTTTATTTTATAACTTTACAATATTGTATTGGTTTTGCCATATATCAAAATGAATCCGCCACAGGTATACATGTGTTCCCCATCCTGAACCCTCCTCCCTCCTCCTCCTCCCCATATCATCCCTCTGGGTTGTCCCAGAGCACCAGCCCCAAGCATCCAGTATCGTGCATCGAACCTGGACTGGCGACTCATTTCATATATGATTTCTAAACATGTGCACTGGTTTTTTCCTTTGAAATCTCCAAATGATTTGTGTGTGTCTCTCGTAGATTAAGAAGTTGTCCCGCTGGGAAGTGATCGATGTAGTACGCACAATGTCAACAGAACAAGCTCGCTCTGGAGAGGGACCCATGAGTAAATTTGCCCGTGGATCAAGGTTTTCTGTGGCTGAGCATCAAGAGCGTTACAAAGAGGAATGTCAGCGCATCTTTGACCTGCAGAACAAGTGTGTTGTTTTAGTACTGCAGAAGATCTAAGCTGGAAAGGGGAGGGGATCTCAGACATTATTTTATAGGGGAGAGAAGGTCACCTAAAAATGTGACTAGGTGGTCAGGTATCTGAGATTTCAGGTGATATCTATTCATGATAATGCTGTGGTACCTACTCCCTTCAAAACAATAGGCAAAAGTTTTTGTTTTTTTGTTTGTTTTGCTTTTTTAAATTTTGTATTGGGATATAGCTAATTAACAATGTTGTGATAGTTTCAGGTGAACAGCAAAAGGACTCAGCCATACATATACATGTATCCATTCTTCCCCAAACTCCATTCCCATCCAGGCCTGGCAGAGGTTTTCAGTGGCAAGAAGTGTTAGGTTCCATGGCAAATCTTGTGGCCTGCTTGAGCCTGGCAGCCATTACAGTGGTAATAGGGGATTGTGGGGGTTTTTTGGAGGCTAAGTGTTTAGAGGATGATAATGCCCTATTAAAAATGACTACTATGCTGATTTGTTGTTTCTCAGGCTTTTTCCAAGAATTCTGAAAGAGGTTGCTATACTATTTCATATTTTGAACTTGCCTCGTTGACTGAATTTCTAGGAAAACTTGTAGAGCTTTTCTGTTCAGGGTTCCATGTTTTAGTGGATTTTGAATATTTCTCTTTTAAGGTTGATTTCTCAATTTCCTACTCTTGCCTAAACTAAAATTGTTTTTTCAGCTTTTTTTAAAACTTATGTTTCCCCTCCTTTTTAATTTAACATTATTTTGTCTTTTTAGGGTTTTATCATCAACTGAAATCTTATCAACTGACACAGATAGCAGCTCAGCTGAAGACAGTGATTTTGAGGAAATGGGAAAAAACATAGAGAACATGTTGCAGAATAAGAAAACCAGCTCTCAGCTGTCACGTGAACGGGAGGAGCAGGAACGGAAGGAGCTACAGAGGATGATACTGGGTGAGGGTAGTGACTTTACAGATACACAGACAAAAAAAAGAAAGATCAAAAAATTGTAAATAACTGCTCACTGATAACTAAGGTAAAGATGGAGGCAGGAGAAGTAGGACATGAGTATAGAAAAGCCCATAGATGAATTAGAGAGATTCTGCAAACTGGACTCTAGGTATGTCTGTGGGGCACAAATTGAAGAGTGCTGCCAGTCTGCTACTGCCTTTGTTTGTATCAGGCCTGGCCAAACCAGGGCTATCAGTGCTCTACATCACTTGAGCTTTCTGGGCATTCATCCTAGAGGGTAAGAGTTTTTAATACAAAATCCGTGGATGAATTTGGGGGTTGTTCATGAACCCTCTGAAATCACATGTAGAAGTCTGTACAGGTGTACTTTTTCTGAGGAGAAGATCCATGGCTTTTGGAAGATTCTCAGAGGAGTCTTGGATTCTAAAAAGAGTTTAAACTCACCAACCCTAAATTGCATAAATTGAGGGTGGGGATGATGAAGGCCTGAACTGGTTTGTCTTTTTTTTTTTTTTTTCTGTTAAACAATGATTTTATTGCTTTAGTACAATACACAAATTTATGCAACCAGGGCAGAGGCTGTGGATGACTCGTATTTCCAGTTAGGGGGTAGGACTCGTTTGGTCTTGTAGTCTGAACTGGTTTGAGATGTGGTCATTGGGAATGAAAAAAGGAGAGAGATCAAAGTTAAGGTTTCACTCTGGCTTGCTGTAAAGATGGTGGTACCATTGATTAGGGTAGTACATTTCAGAAAAAGAAGCAGGTTTAAGAAGGAAAGGTATAATATGTGGATTTTGAGGTCCTTATGACACTCCCCAGTATAGATGTCAAACAGGCAATTGAGAACTTGGATGTAGATACTGAGAGAGGATAAAGGCTGAAGATGAATGCTTTAAATGACTACACTCACAGTAGTCTTTCCTTTGTTTTCCCTTTGTAAAAGCTTTGTGTGATTTGGTTGTTCTGACTACTTTGTAAAAATATGATAAAGCCTTTCCTCGAATGTGGTCTTGAACCAGCAATGTCTACATCATGTGGAAGCTTGTTAGAAATGCAGTATCAGGTTTCACTCCAAAATACAGAATTAGAATCTGTATTTTAACATGATCCTCAGATGATTCCTGTTCGTTCATATTAAAGTTTGAGAAGCATACTCTAGGCCTTAAGACCCTGGAGTTTTTCTGTGGTGTCATTTCTGCCTGCCACACCCTAGCCCCCACCCCCGTCATCCCCAGTGCTTGGGTGCTTTTCTATAGTGTGATCATCAAGTACTTCCTACTTGGACTTTCCATTTGTGCATTGGTTCAAAGAAATCAGAATACAGCTACTGCTCTGCTGTCCTCCATATGACAAACGTGTTTCTTTGAGATCCTCTCAGAACTTTCTGTACTTATAAAAATGGGAACATTGACAGTGATAAAATGAAGTCAGGAAAGGACAACTAGTGTATCCTTGGGGCTGGTGGTGACTTTGATGCTTTCTATAGAACAATAGTTCTGTGGCATGTTGAGTTTTGGGGTCTCCACTCAACCCCAAGAAAATAGCCATTTAGGTGGTAGGGGGACTGTGTGGAAATCTTTTTCTCCTTGCAGCAGCAGGCTCAGCAGCATCAGGAAACAATCACAGAGATGATGACACTGCTTCTGTGACAAGCCTTAATTCTTCTGCCACTGGCCGTTGTCTCAAGATTTATCGCACGTTTCGAGATGAGGAGGGGAAAGAATATGTTCGCTGTGAGACGGTCCGAAAGCCAGCTGTCATTGATGCCTATGTGCGCATACGGACCACAAAAGACGAGGAATTCATGTGAGTTTGACTCCCCACTTGCCAGTGTGATAAGGAGAATGATAATGATGGGGAAGTGGGTGAGGACGGATACTTGAATTTTAGTGACAGGATTCTGCACAGTTGTCCCTGGAAATCTGTGTTAATTGAGAACCATCTTGCCTTTAGAACTTTGGGTTTGAACAGAGCCAGATCACAGGGAGAATCCCCAGTTTGCTGGGTCCTTTGTGTTTTTGTTTGTTGGTTGGCAAAAATCTTAGGGACTCCTCAGGGCTCCTCATTCTGAGAGAGGTACCCCTCTGCACATGGAAGACTGATGAGCAGGGTAAGTAGGAATACAATGTAGCCCCTTTTGTTTCAGTATTACTTTAGTTCTGAGATGTTTGTTATCAGTACAGTCTTCTTGGTTTTAAGTTCGCTTATGGATCCGTGAATTTTTTTCCCCTTTATATAGTCGAAAATTTGCCCTTTTTGATGAACAACATCGAGAAGAGATGCGAAAAGAACGGCGGAGGATTCAAGAGCAACTGAGACGACTTAAGCGAAACCAGGAAAAGGAGAAGCTTAAGGGTCCTCCTGAGAAGAAGCCCAAAAAAATGAAGGAGCGTCCTGACCTAAAAGTAAGTATAGTGTAACGTGATCATAACTAACAAAGCAGAGAAAGAAAGCATACCTTTTCCTTTAGCTTTTGGCATCCTCCCTTACTGGGAATGAAGGCAGTATTATGGAAAGCTAGTTTGAACTGATGTGGCCACTTGGGTGTTATAAATGCTATTACAACTGGAACTGACAATACCAGATTTAATCTGGTGTCATTGGGTGTCATTTTATGCTTCATCCATTGAAAATATTTTCTGTGAGTTGAGACAGGTGTGGTGGATTTTTTTGACATGTATATTTATGTACATATGTAGACACATCTTGTTTTTAAATTGCATGTGTTAAAAGCAGTGACTGAGAAAACATACAATACAGGTTGCTTTGCATAGTTTAGGTATCACTGTGCAATGTAACGTGCAGCACAAAATGGGGCAACTGTGGTTCAGTGGAAAGAGCCGTGGACTTGGAAACAGAAGATCTGGGTTCAGGTTCTTGTTCTGCCATTTAGTAACTGTGACCATAGCCTCTCCAACCTGTTTTTTCTTTTTTAAAATGATACCTATATCACAGTGGTATTGTATTAAGGAATGTAATACATGGGAAGCACTTTATACCTGGTAAAATTCTCAACAAATGTGAACTGTTAACATGTACTGAGCTCATTAAGTATTCTAATGTTTCTTGTATGTGATATTATATGATACAGTATTGATTCCATTTTACAGATGACAGTGAGGGCAATTGCACAACTAAGATGGAGACTTGTTTTGTTGTTGTTTTGGCTGTTTTGTGTGTGGAGTGTTTTTGTTTTTTTTTTTTTTTTTTTTTGGCTGCACTACACTCACTGCCTGTGGGATCTTAGTTCCCTGACCAGGGATTGAACCCAGGCTCTCTGCAGTGAGAACACAGAGTCCTAACCACTGACTGCCAGAGAATTTCAAGAGACTTAGTATTATTAAGCCTTTTCCTTGAGACTGAGAATATACTCATTCTGGCTACCTGTGCTGCTGAATGCAACCTTGGGCTTTCAATAGCCTTTCTTCTGCATTTTTAATGTTTTCATAGTTTACAACTTAAGTTGGGTTAAAAATCCTCTGCCTTTTCTTCCTCACTTGATTTTTAAAGTAATGTTCAGTCTCTGGATTTCATTTTGTTTTTAATGTGTCATTTCCATACATATACTTTTGTTCGGTCGCTTCTGGTTGAAAGGTGTGTGAGAATAAAAGTTCTGGGCCTGCCTTTGTTTCACTTCTGCCTTCTGTGTTATTTCTTAAAGCTAACATGGAGAGCCTGCTTACCTCTGACATGTTGATACTTTTCCTTTTACAGCTGAAATGTGGGGCTTGTGGTGCCATTGGGCATATGAGAACAAACAAATTCTGCCCTCTTTATTATCAAACAAATGCTCCCCCTTCCAACCCTGTTGCCATGACAGAGGAGCAGGAGGAGGAGTTGGAAAAGACAGTCATTCATAATGATAATGAGGAACTTATCAAGGTTGAAGGGACCAAGATTGTCCTAGGGAAACAGCTAATTGAGAGGTAAGAGCGGTGGGAGACATCTGTTGGAGGTTGGCAATATTGGTGGGGGGCAGGGGTGGATGTGACGTGTTCTCTGAAGTGGAACTGAGGACATAGGAACTTTAATGGACTTTCCTCAGTAATTGTTGCCAGTAATGGAAATTACAGTCTTGTAAAGCACTCATTAGGCTCCACCACCTACTTGCCCTTGGGCATGCTACTCAACTTTTCTGAGTCTTAGTTGCCTTATTTACAAAATAAAATCACCCTTTCAAGGGTAACTATGAAGATAAAATGAAGGAGACTATATAAAGCAAGTAGTACAGTACCTGGTATATACTAGATGCTCTTCCTGTTCTAATTCCAGGCACTTGTAATATTTGTAAGGTCCCTGATCTCAGATGTTTTGATAATGGACCAGCCAAAAAGATTGAGGAGACAGACTATACTTATACTTACCTAGCCCTTGTCGTCAGAGAATTTGATAATCAAGTAGAAAAGTTTTTATTTTTTTTAATTCATTTTTTACAATGTTGTATTGGTTTCTGTTGTACAATGAGAAAAGTTTTTAAATTAAAAAAAAATCCTCCCAACTTTTTTTTTTCCAGGCATTTTATTTTATTTTTTTATGACCCCCAACTTTTTAGTTAGAAAATTGCAAACCTACAGAAAAGCTGAAGTAATAATATAGTATGTTTTTTCTCTAAATTCACCAACCATTAACATTTGTCACATTTGTTTCATCTTTATATATCAAAAACATTTTCTTTTTTGCTGAAACATTTGGAAGTTGTAGGGATCATGACATTGCTCTCAAATTCTTTAGCACACATCTCCAAAGTATAAGGACATAACAAACATGATACTTGGAGAAGGAAATGACAACCCATTCCAATATTCTTGCCTGGAAAATCCCATAGATAGTAGAGCCTGGCAGGCTGTAGTCCATGGGGTCACAAAGAGTCAGACATGACTGAAGTGACCTAGCATGCATAAACATGATACTACACCTAAGAAATTTAACATTAATTCAGTAGTATCTAATATTCAGTCCTTATTCAAATTTCCCCAGTTGTCTCAATGTTATTTATTGCCTACACCCTACTTCCATTCAGGATCCAATTCCAGTTCAAACATTAAGTATTTTGAATCTCTCTTAATGTAGAACTGTCTTCCCCACGTTGTTTTTCATGACATTGAATTTTTTGAAGAGTCCAGGTCAATGGTCTCATAAAATATTCCACATTCTAGATATGTCTGTTTTTGTATTGATTATATTTGGCAGGATTACAGCAGAAGTAATATTATGCATTTACTGCACCACATGAGAAAGCATATAATGTCAGGTTTCCTCAGTATTTTAATCATTTCATTAAAGTGGTAATACTCAGATTCCTCTATAATAAAAATTTTTTTTCCCATTGTAATTAATTTGTGGGTGAATATCCTGTTCTCTTACAATATTTCTCTCAATAGTTTTAACATCCATTGATGATCATTACCTAACTCATTACATAGGGGGTTGCTTAATTGTTTTTCTAATTCTATCATTCTTTATACTAACTGACATTCTGTAAAGCAGGACTTCTCCCTCTTTTTTTGAATATTACTATGGATTCTGAAATTCTTCGTTTTGTAAACTATATTAAAATTTGTTAACATCATTATTAATTTGAATGCCCAAATTGTCCCAGATTTGATTCCTTCAAGCCAGAACCTGTGTCCTTTTGAAATGAACCTATAAATTTTGCAAACTTCTTTGCTTTCTGGCACTAGATGTCAGGCTTTCCTTGAAATTTCTCTGTCCCAGACCCAGAATCAGCCCTTTCTCAGAGAGTCCTGGTTCCTTTTATTGGGGAATAGTATTTTGGAACCAATATCTAGGTGTTAGGTATGCTCATTGGCACTGAGATGTCGCTGCTTCTAGGTTCTTAGTAGATAGAACTAGGAAATATATAAATATTGTAAGTCACAACCTCATTTAATACTTCCAATACAAATTATATCTATAGATTCTTTGTCTTTTTCTGCTTTTTAGCTATAGTTTGCATTTTATTTTTAGCTCACACTTTTTAGGTTCTTGATTTAATTAAAATCAATGAAAACATTATATCACCTCTATTTGTACATCATTAAGTTTTATTCTTTTTCTGTTTTATATTTATATCCTGTTTGGTTCCCAGCATCAGTGTATTTATACATTTGCCCATCCTGTGATATGTGCAACATAATTTGAGAATTTGGAGAAGGAAATGGCAACCTACTCCAGTATTCTTGCTTGGAAAATCCCATGCACAGAGCAGCCTGGCGGGCTACGGTTCATGGGGTCGCAAAGAGTCAGACATGACTGAGCAACTGAGCACGCATACTACTACCAATAACAAACATGTAAAGTAGATTCAAGATATTTTCTGTAATTTGTTGTCCTTGGATTATATGCCACTGACGTTGTACAGTCAGGGTATTACATTCAAAATATATTTATTTTTTGAGTATGTAATTTTTAATTTAATATGTGATTATACTCATTTATTCTGTTTAGATTTGAGAGTTTTTTCCTATCCTTGTTAATTTATCAACATCTATAGTAATGTTTTGAAGCACATTAGAAAAAGAAAATATAGTATCTTGATATATGATTAAAGGGAAGTAGATAGTTGGGCTTTTAATAATTGAGGGAAACTCAAACTAGTTTTTTCTCTTCTTTTCGGCCACTCCGTGTGGCATCCAGGATCCTAGTTCCCCAACCAAGGATTGAACCCATGCCTCCTGCAGTGAAAGCATGGAGTCCTAACCACTGGACCATTAAGGAAGTCCCTAGTTTTTCTTTTCAAACAAGCTTTAATGTCTTCCCTTGTTTCTATTCTGAATAAGTTAAATTTCCTAGCCCTTTTATCCTGAGATAGAATGTTCGAGATAGAAAGATTTTTGAAATTCCTTTAGCCTAGTTCCTTTATCTTCCAAGTAGGAAACTGAGGTGAACTTGTTGCTTGCCTAGTTCTTTATTAATTTGGAGATACTATGAGGTCTTGCCCAATCTGAGCCTTAGGATGTGGATGTCTGGCATTTAGTTTGGCTTTTTACTCCCCAGGCTCATGCTCAGGTATTTTGGGCTTTTTCTTCGTGGTTGATTTTTTTCTGGGGGCTAGAAATATGGACTGCATGCTATGAAAGTGTTATGATTATTACAGTGCAGATGAGGTTCGCAGAAAATCTCTGGTTCTCAAATTCCCTAAGCAGCAACTTCCTCCCAAGAAGAAACGGCGAGTTGGAACTACTGTTCACTGTGACTATCTGAATGTGAGTATCTGCATTGCTGCTTTCTGACTAGATGGGATTCTCATTAATTCCCCCTGTCCTCTAAGCTGTGGCCCTGATACAGCCTTAAATTCTCACTGTGGCATTGCCCTGAGAATTACATGTACTGCTCATTACAAGGTTTCCAAATGTATTCTTTCTTTAATTTAAAGAAGCATTCTGATATTTTGTTTCTCCTTAGAGACCTCATAAGTCCATTCACCGGCGCCGGACAGACCCCATGGTGACATTGTCATCCATTTTGGAGTCTATCATCAATGACATGAGAGATCTTCCGAATGTGAGTTCACTGCATTCAGGTCTGCAGTATGGATTGCAAGGCCCTTTGTTCTGTCTGATTTCAGATAGAGGGCGGTATAGTCCTCAGTTCAGTTCAGTTCAGTTGCTCAGTCGTGTCTGACTCTTTGCGACCCCATAATCGCAGCACGCCACGCCTCCCTGTCCATCACCAACTCCTGGAGTTTACTCAGACTCACGTCCATCGAGTCAGTGATGCCATCCAGCCATCTCATCCTCTGCCGTCCCCTTCTCCTCCTGCCCCCAATCCCTCCCAGCATCAGAGTCTTTTCCAGTGAGTCAACTCTTCGCATGAGGTGGCCAAAGTACTGGAGTTTCAGCTTTAGCGTCATTCCTTCCAAAGAAATCCCAGGGCTGATCTCCTTCAGAATGGACTGGTTGGATCTCCTTGCAGTCCAAGGGACTCTCAAGAGTCTTCTCCAACACCACAGTTCAAAAGCATCAATTCTTCGGTGCTCAGCCTTCTTCACAGTCCAACTCTCACATCCATACATGACCGCTGGAAAAACCATAGCCTTGACTAGACGGACCTTTGTTGGCAAAGTAATGTCTCTGGTTTTGAATATGCTATCTAGGTTGGTCATAACTTTCCTGCCAAGGAGTAAGCATCTTTTAATTTCATGGCTGCAGTCACCATCTGCAGTGATTTTGGAGCCCCCAAAAATAAAGTCAGCCAATGTTTCCACTGTTTCCCCATCTATTTGCCATGAAATGATGGGACCAGATGCCATGATCTTCGTTTTCTGAATGTTGAGCTTTAAGCCAACTTTTTCACTCTCCTCTTTCACTTTCATCAGGAGGCTTTTTAGTTCCTCTTCACTTTCTGCCATAAGGGTGGTGTCATCTGCGTATCTGAGGTTATTGATATTTCTCCCAGCAATCTTGATTCCAGCTTGTGCTTCTTCCAACCCAGCGTCTCTCATGATGTACTCTGCATATAAGTTAAATAAGCAAGGTGACAATACAACCTTGACATACTCCTTTTCCTATTTGGAACCAGTCTGTTTTTCCATGTCCAGTTCTAACTGTTGCTTCCTGACCTGCATACAGATTTCTCAAGAGGCAGGTCAGGTGGTCTGGTATTCCCATCTCTTTCAGAATTTTCCACAGTTTATTGTGATCCACACAGTCAAAGGCTTTGGCATAGTCAATAAAGCAGAAATAGATGTTTTTCTGGAACTCTCTTGCTTTTTCCATGATCCAGTGGATGTTGGCAATTTGATCTCTGGTTCCTCTGCCTTTCCTAAAACCAGCTTGAACATCAGGAAGTTCACAGTTCACATATTGCTGAAGCCTGGCTTGGAGAATTTTGAGCATTACTTTACTAGCGTGTGAGATGAGTGCAATTGTGCGGTAGTTTGAGCATTCTTTGGCATTGCCTTTCTTTGGGATTGGAATGAAAACTGACCTTTTCCGGTCCTGTGGCCACTGCTGAGTTTTCCAAATTTGCTGGCATACTGAGTGCAGCACTTTGAGGCCCACTTGACTTCACATTCCAGGATGTCTGGCTCTAGGTGAGTGATCATACCATCGTGATTATCTGGGTTGTGAAGATCTTTTTTGTACAGCTCTTCTGTGTATTCTTGCCACCTCTTCTTAATATCTTCTGCTTCTGTTAGGTCCATACCATTTCTGTCCTTTATCAAGCCCATCTTTGCATGAAATGTTCCCTTGGTATCTCTAATTTTCTTGACGAGATCTCTAGTCTTTCCCATTCTTTTGTTTTCCTCTATTTCTTTGTATTGATCGCTGAGGAAGGCTTTCTTATCTCTTCTTGCTATTCTTTGGAACTCTGCATTTAAATGCTTATATCTTTCCTTTTCTCCTTTGCTTTTTGCTTCTCTTCTTTTCACAGCTATTTGTAAGGCCTCCTCAGACAGCCATTTTGCTTTTTTGCATTTCTTTTCCATGGGGATGGTCTTGATCCCTGTCTCCTGTACAATGTCATGAACCTCCGTCCATAGTTCATCAGGCACTCTATCTATCAGATCTAGGCCCTTAAATCTATTTCTTACTTCCACTGTATAATCATAAGGGATTTGATTTAGGTCATACCTGAATGGTCTAGTGGTTTTCCCTACTTTCTTCAATTTCAGTCTGAATTTGGCAATAATGAGTTCATGATCTGAGCCACAGTCAGCTCCTGGTCTTGTTTTTGCTGACTGTATAGAGCTTCTTCATCTTTGGCTGCAAAGAATATAATCAATCTGATTTCGATGTTGACCATCTGGTGATGTCCATGTGTAGAGTCTTCTCGTGTGTTCTTGGAAGAGGGTGTTTGCTATGACCAGTGTGTTCTCTTGGCAAAGCTCTATTAGCATTTGCCCTGCTTCATTCTGTGTTCCAAGGCCAAATTTGCCTGTTACTCCAGGTGTTTCTTGACTTCCTACTTTTGCATTCCAGTCCCCTATAGTGAAAAGGACATCTTTTTTGGGTGTTAGTTCTAGAAGGTCTTGTAGGTCTTCATAGAACTGTTCAACTTCAGCTTCTTCAGCATTACTGGTTGGCTCATAGACTTGGATTACTGTGATATTGAGTGGTTTGCCTTGGAAACGAACAGAGATCATAAGAACCTCAAACTTCTTATTCTTTGGAATATGGTTTTTTATTTATTTTTTAACAGTTAGTAGAGGAAACAGTCAGACCTGCTCCATCTAGAGAGATTCCTTTGAGAGTTGATGGCCAGATAGAGACAGGTAAGATGTGAGAGAGTCTTGAGGAATTGGTTATGGCAAATGTTCTTTGCTCATGGATGGTGCTGGCTCTTGTTTGCACAGACATACCCTTTCCACACTCCAGTCAATGCAAAGGTTGTAAAGGACTACTACAAGATCATTACCCGGCCAATGGACTTACAGACACTCCGTGAAAATGTGCGTAAACGCCTCTACCCATCTCGGGAAGAGTTCAGGGAGCATTTGGAGCTAATTGTGAAAAATAGTGCAACCTACAATGGTAAGAATCACCTGTCTTTGACTGCAAAGGTGACCTTTCAGATCCTTACTTAATTCCTTACTAGTCCTAAATTCAAACTAGATTGGACTGATGGAAAGGACCTACAATGTATTAGTGAATTTGAGGGTTATGAAAGTCAGGTAACGTATGTTTTTAGTCATTTAATAGATATTGCTGCTTTTTATTCCCACTTTTTAATGTATCCTCTGGAGAATTTGGAGTCTATCTGTTGAAATGAAACAATTGGATGGCGAGTATGGGAGGAAGAAGTGAGCCTAGGTAAATAGAAGAGGCATTCGCTGTGGATGGAACCCCCACAGAGCATGTGCTTGTGACTGTATTTGTCTTTAATTTGATCTACAAATATGTTATAGGGGCTGTTATATTTCCACTTTGCTCAAAAACTGAAAAGACAAGGAGGAAGAAATCTGTTTTCTGAGTCTTAAAGAGTTCAAGATATAGTACATACAGCTTTTGCATGTAAAGGATAAAATTTTCTGATTTCCAGTTGTATCCTTGAGCACAGATTCGTCTCTAAGTATAGAGATTAAGGGTACAGATTAACCATGGCACTTAATAATTGAATTACCTTAGATGACTTGTTTAGCATCTTACAACCTTTTCCGTTTTCTCACCTGTACGCATGGGACAATAGTTGTACCTAGATTTTAATACCTTTCACAAGCAGGCCTGACCCGTTTATCTAGTCTCATTTCCAGTGACTGGCTCCCATACCTACTATAGATATAGATTCCTGCCACACTCAGCATTGTATTTCACTAAATATCCTATCCCATGTCTTCATTCCTTTGCACAGTCTTTGCCCTTTGTAAGGAATGCCCTTTATTCTCTTTCCATTCATATTCCAGACCAGCTCATATCCTCGCTTCATGAAGATGTATTCACATTGCTCACAGTACCCATTTTTCAATCATCTGTGCCCCTTAGCACAATTAAATCAACTTTTATAGCTCTTATTATGTTACATGTAATTGATTATATATTTGATTTTCCTACCACTTTGTGACCTCCTAGAGAGACTATTCATCTTTCTGTTCCAAGGGCCTAGCAGAGTACCAGACACATACATACAAAGGAAGAATAAATTTGTTAGGTCCAACTATCATTTAAGTTGGCAAGCATAATTGCATAAAAAAAAAAATGGGTAGGTAAGAGCTGACATTGAAAATGCAGAGCTTGAGGTACCTGTGGGTCATTTAGGGGCAATGTTAGTAAAAATTTGGAAATGATTTTCTCCTTACATCCCCCTCTAGCTCAATCTTCTTTCTTCCTTATACCCAAATGATGATAATAGTAATGATACCACCATCAGTGGTATTACTATCCTTCCAGTTATACAACCTAGAAATATTAGTCATCGTTGATTCACTCTCCCTCTCCCGCACTCATAGATCACTAAGTTCCATAAATTGTACCTTCTAAATTTTGCTAGAACAAATTCCCTTCCTTTTGGTCTCCATTGCAACTGTCTTAGTTGAAGCCCTTGTCATCTCTTCTTTGACCTCTTGCAATTGCTTCCAGACTTTCTCTCTGCTGCTTGCCTTAATTCTTCATACTGTTGACAGGGTATTTTTTTCTGATATACAAGTTTGAAAAATTACTCTCTAGCTTAAAATCTTCAGTGCCTTTGTATCTCCTATGAGGCCACTGTAATATGTCCCATCCAGCCTTTCCAAGTTCCATTTCTGGTTTCTCTTCCTCACACATACCTGTATTCCAGTTGTATAGAACTACTTGTGATTCCTGTTGTGAAATGTGTTGCTTCGTGTTTCCATGAATTTGCTTACTTAAATGTTTTTGCACAATTCTTCTTCCCTCTGGAATGTTTTTCTACAATACTATCTACCTGGTGGACTTCTCTTCATTAATGACATTGCTCAAGTATCAGTCACAACAAGCCTTTCCTGTTCCTGGTACTCAGATTTAATTGTTTTAAAACTGTTGCAAACCCTCCACAGTTCATAGTAATCAGTATGTTCCTCTATTTGCACTTACACTCACTTTTTAAAAACTTTAATTATGGAAATTGTTAGGCATATACAGAAGTAGAAAGTAAATAAACTTCAGTACACCTATTCACCCAGTTCAGGACTTACCAGCATATGGCCAGTCTTGTTCATTATTTATATTTCCAGATATCATATCATTTCACTCATAGATATTTCAAGCACTTATACCTTGTTGTATAGCAATTTATTTTCATGTCATTTTCTTTGACTAAACCAAGAACTTTCTAAGGTAGGACTTGTGTCTTATTTTCCCTTTAATCTCATCATTGAATATATCACAGTCATTAAAAAATTGCTGAATGAACAAATAAATGCCAGCTAATTAATTAATAAGTAGTTGAGAATAGAGCTAAGGTTTAGGCTCTGGGGAGCACTTACTTTAAAAGAATTGACAGGAAGATAAACAAAGGATACTGCAAGGAAATAGAATTACTGTTTAGAAGAAAATGTTTTGACTATCCCTATGATGAGCTTAAACTAGGGTAGCCATAAGCAGGGAATGTAGGTGATAGTTGGAGGATTTTGTGAAACTCTTGTTAGGGACTTCAGGGAAACTAAAGTAGTAGTCTGAGCTAGGATGGAGATTGTTTTCTGACGAAGGCTTTGGATTAGCCATGTGTTGGGCGGACATCACAAACCATGAGTTCTGCAAATGAAAATTGCAGTCACAAATTTTGAATGCTAAAGATGATCTCCTTAGTCATCCTTAAATAAATTGTCCTTTCCCTATCCATAGTATTATTTTCAAGGTATTAAAGGCAGCAGTATCAAAGGTAGTCTGCTGTGTGTGGATATACACAACTAAGGGAGAGAATTAAAATTAGTGTATTCATCCATATTATTCATCTGGTATGTGTTAGGCACTGAAAAATGGAGGTAAGACTGAACATCTGTCTGACTCAGCAGCTAGGTTGGTGCAAGTCTGGAGAGGTGTTGGTACTCTTGCCTCCTGTGTCCATGGTCTCATCTCTTCCTGTTTGTTTCTCTGTAATCTAGGGCCAAAGCACTCACTGACCCAGATCTCTCAATCAATGCTGGATCTCTGTGATGAAAAACTTAAAGAGGTAAGACATTTAAAATGAGAGAAGGGCGGTAGAATTTGAAGCTGGCAGGTACCAGAATTGAGGAAGTAGGGAATGTAACAGAAGATTAGAGAAATGAGGGAGAAGCAGGTCTTTCGTACATTAGAGTCTGGAAGGGACCTTAGAAATCATATAGTCTAATTACCTCCCTTTTGTTGATGGAAAAACTGAGGTCCATAGGAGAAACTAACTTGTCTTGGGCATCGTGGCTGTTAAATAGTAGAGCTAGGATTAAAATCTAAAATCCACATAACACTTTAGAAAGGGCTAAGGAAATTGACTTCCTGGAAAGCCAGCTGAAGCTAAGAGACTGTTTTGGCAGGGATAAATTTTAATTTTTAAAAGATAATCTGTATTTTATCTTCTTAACAACAACAAAATATGGCAGCTGTACAGGCCTAAAAAATATAAATGTGATGATGTTAATATTGAAGTAGAAATTTCATGAAAGAAGATTGCCAAATGGCCAATAAACATGAAAAGATTATAAGTTTGGTTGATCATTGTGGAAATAAAAATTTAAACCAGTTAAACCAGTTAATACTTCATACCCACTTAGAAAGGCTAAAAAAAAAAAAAAAAACAAACTTAAACAAAAGACATGGTCTTCCCTGGTGGTCCAGTGGTTAAGAATCCAACTGTCAATGCAGGGGACACAGGTTCGATCCCTAGTGGGGTAAGATTCCACATGCCACAGGGCAACTAAGCCCATGTACCTCAGCTGCTGAGCCCAAGCTCTAGAGCCCGTGCTCCACAACAGGAGAAGCCATTGCAGTGAGAAGCCCATGCACAGCAACAGAGACCCAGTGCAGCCAAAAATAATTTTTAAGAAGATTTTTAGTGGGTTAAGACATGGAGCAATTGATATACAGACTTTTTCGTAGTATAGTCTAAAATGAATTTATTGGGTTAGATTCCCTTGTATAAAAGTTACTAATCAACAATAATGTGTTCAGTGTTTTCAGTGATAGTTTTACAGAAAAAACAGTGTGATATTAAAACTTAATTTGGTGAAGATGTTTTTGTTGTGGGAACTAAGCTGTTGTTGCCCAAGGGTGTATATTTTTGATGATCTACAAGACTAGAAGATAGAATACCTATAAGAATGGTTGACACATCTCTTTTGATCCTTTTACTGGAGTATTATTTCTTATCTGAATTTTTGTCTGGAACAGATGAGTTTACAATTCAAAGTTAGACTTTTTGGGACAAGAGAAATATTAATTGTCCTTAATACTCTATGATGATTATACCTCAGGGAAGCCTTTATGTTTCCTTTGCTTTGTTTCATGTCAGAAAGAAGATAAATTGGCTCGTTTAGAGAAAGCAATCAACCCCTTGCTGGATGATGATGACCAAGTGGCATTTTCTTTTATTCTGGACAACATTGTCACCCAGAAAATGATGGCAGTTCCAGATGTAAGTGGTCTGTATGTTGAATATTGTGAAGATAGTACAAAGGAAAGAAAAGGACAAAAGAGTGTCTGCATGTGTGTGTATCACTGGGGAGTTTGGAGTGTGGTGTTTGTCAATTCAAACTGGTATGTAATTTTTTTCTTTTTTTCAAACTGGTATATAATTTTAAAAAGAAACCTTTTTGCTATATGAGTGCATTATCATTGAAATCAAAGAGGCCAGGAATCTGTGATATAGAGAGGGTCTTTATTCCTGTTGTTGACATTCAGTATTTAATGCTCCTGAGTAGCTCGGGAGAGAAATTAGGATGCCAGGTAATATGGGAGGCTTTGGATTTAGAGGTGCTTCTTAACAAAGGAGAGTTTGATAATTACCCAGCATTTGTTGTCTTTTGTTTCAGTTTTTCCCTTTTGCAACTTTATGACAGGGCTACCATGTTGGGTCTCTGTATCATTTTGTTATAATGATCTTCCCTAGGGAATTCTGAACTGAGTTTCCTTTTGTGTTATAGGCATATGTTGTGTATGCAATAATGCTGTGAACCCTCTGCAATGGGACTAGGGGATGCGAGATTTTAATTGTGAATATAGGGCAGGGGTCCTTACCCTGTCAGGGCACATGAACTCTTAAAAGAATCCGTGAACCCCTTAAATTATATGCAAAGTTTTGTATGATTATGTGTCTTTCTGGGAAAAGGGTCCATAGCTTTTGTCAGGGTCTTAACATTATGACCCAGTGAAGGTTGAGAAGCTCTGGTATAAAGAATGGTTTCCATTTAATTTCTCATGCTTTCTTTTTACTAGTCTTGGCCGTTTCATCACCCAGTTAATAAGAAGTTTGTTCCAGATTATTACAAAGTAATTGTCAGTCCAATGGATTTAGAGACCATACGTAAAGTGAGTGATTTGGTCTAAAATATCTTTTTGGAAGCAAGTAACTTTATATGTGTATCTGAGTCCCTTGATTTCTTTTAATCACAGAATATCTCCAAGCACAAGTATCAGAGTCGGGAGAGCTTTCTAGACGATGTCAACCTTATTCTGGCCAACAGTGTTAAATACAATGGTGAGTATGTCTCCTTTTTTTCTCTTTCCATCAGTATATCCACCCAACATTAGTTAGCATTATTAAAATTTTGTTAAGTGCATAAAGCAGGCTTGAGCTGTGATAGTCAGCAGAGTCAATCAAGTGACTTAACTGCATTTTTTTAAAAAGACATATTTTAGTGTGTTCTGTAAAGTTTGCTAATAATGTTTAATGATGACAAAGCAATGTACATTTATTTTCTAAACTTCAAAAGCACAGACAAATGAAATGAGAATAAAAATCAAATGGATGTCACTTTGGGCCATCACTACTTTTCATGAGTTGTGAAAGCTTACCTAGTCCCCAGGCCCTTTGATGGAACTTAGGGAAATGTGTTAACATAACATAGACTATGGTGTGCTTCCTCAGAGCATGGAATTCCTGCTCAGTATATGAACTGATTGAATGATATGTGTCAGGTTCTGTGCTAGCTACTCCCGTCTACTGATGGGAAAGACATCACTGTCCTCATGTAATTCACAGTCCAGTCAGTGAAGAGAAACAGTTAAAATGCAGCTTATCAGGGGCTATATTAGAAGGATGTACAAAGTGCCCTAGAGGAGATGAAGGAGCACCTTCACCTAAGGGTTAGGAAGGCTTTGTAAACAAGTTAATCAAGTTCAGTTTTGAACAACTCACTTGTTAAATAAACATCTATTGAGCACCTAGTATGTGCTGGCACTGATAGATATTACAAATATAAAATCAAATTAGATATGTTCTCTGCCCCCAAATTGGCTATAGTTTAGTTGGGAAAACAAAAGAAAAATCACAGAACTTGTTGTAATGCTAGATGCACGCACAGAGTGCCAAAGTAAAACAGAAACTGAATATCTTAATCAGAGTGGGATGAGAGGAAGCTTCTTATAATAGAATTTTCTTAAGCTGAGTTCTAAAGGATCAGTGGAGTTTACTAAGCAAAGGATGTAGAGGAGACAGCATTATAGGCAGAGAGAATAGCATATGTGAAGGCACAGAAGCCTGAAATTACATCTTGGGTTCAAGAAATGAGTTATTGGGGTTGCAGTTAAGTGTAGAGTTAAATGTAGTGAATGACTGGTTATATGTAGAGAAGTAGATGTCAAATCATAAAAGGACCTGCTGCTGCTGCTGCTAAGTCGCTTCAGTCGTGTCCGACTCTGTGCGACCCCGTAGACAGCAGCCCAATAGGCTCCTCTGTCCCTGGGATTCTCCAGGCAAGAACACTGGAGTGGGTTGCCATTTCCCTCTCCAGTGCATGAAAATGAAAAGTGAAAGTGAAGTCGCTCAGTCGTGCCTGACTCGTAGCGATCCCATGGACTGCAGCCTATCAGGCTCCTCCGTCCATGGGATTTTCCAGGCAAGAGTATTGGAGTGGGTTGCCATTGCCTTCTCCGTAAGAGGACCTAGTGTATGCCATATGCCATATGCCATGCTTAAGAGTTTTTCAGGGACTTCTCTGGTGGTCCAGTGGTTAAGACTCCACACTTCTAATGCAGGGAGCAGGGGTTCAATCCCTGGTCAGGGAATTAAGATCCCACATGGTACAGCCAAAAAAAAAAAAAGTTTTTCAGTTCAGTCGCTCAGTCATATCTGACTGTTTGCAGCCCCATGGACTGCAGCATGCCAGGCTTCCCTGTCCATCACCAACTCACAGAGCTTCTCAAACTCATGTCCATTGAGTCGGTGATGCCATCCAGCCATCTCACCGTCTGTGTCCCCTTCTCCTCCTGCCTTCAGTCTTGCCCAGCATCAGGGTCTTTTCCAGTGAGTCAGCTTCTTGGCATCAGATGGCTAAAGTATTGGAGCTTCAGCTTCAGCATCAGTCTTTCCAATGAATATTCAGAACTGATTTCCTTTACTTTATCCTAAATGGAAGAACACTGAAAGAATTAAGCAGCAAAATGACAATCCCATGTAGCTCGTGAAGCAAAAAAGAAGAGGGAGCTAAGGGAATTTAAGAGCATTGCCTAGCATACTGAGGTCTCAACTAAAAATCTACATGTCTATATGACTTTTCTCCTACAGTATTCAGCAGCCCAAGTAGTGTGGCTGTTAAGTTCATCAGAAGGGACAGAGAATTGGGAGGAGGAGGTGAAGGAGGGGACAACCGGAAAGACAGATGAGAAAATGGGTATTCTGGGTATAGAGGATAGAATATCATGGAGGAATGAAAGAACAGGGCAAGTTCAGGGAACTGTACTTGGCTAGAACCTATATATTTCATTAAGAGAAGTGGTAGGAGATGAGATGAGCCTTCTAGTTTATTCCATCTAGGTTGGGTTAAAAGAATCTACTTTGTCCCTTGTATCCTTCTTCTTGCTGATTGTAAAGTGGAAATGCAGGTCATTTATCTTTCCATTATTGTTTCCTGAAAATACCTAAAGCTAATCAGCCCAAATTCTGGTAATAGAAGTTAGCAGCCTCACAGGTGTCTTAAAATGAATATAACAAGTAATAAGCAAGCAGGAATGTTACAGAGATGATGTTTGGCCTGGGGATAGCTGCCTTAAGATAGAGGGTAGGTTTATGAGGAGCTTAGGTAAGGCAATAAGGAGAAAAACCCAGAAGATGGTAATTGGAATGAGCAGAGGGCAGTAGACAAATCACAAGACAAAAATCAAATGCAAAATGAAAATGAATAAATATTCAGTTGTATCTGGTAATCAAAGAAATAAAAATTGAAGCAGATAAACCATCTTTTTTTTTTGCCTATTAGATGAGCTTGGTTTCCTTTTTAATGGAAGTATTCAAAATGCTAGTGAGGTAGGTACTCTTACATATG
This sequence comes from Bubalus bubalis, assembly GCF_019923935.1. NCBI lineage: Eukaryota > Metazoa > Chordata > Mammalia > Artiodactyla > Bovidae > Bubalus > Bubalus bubalis. Next base: position 63,393,773 of record NC_059181.1, read on the forward strand.
CAGTATAAAATTACGAGACATTTCTAGAAAGCTCTTTGATAGCACTGAGACTTAAAAATAGTTAAGTGAACAGATCTTATAGTCAGGTAGACTTGAATTTGAATATTGCCCCCCCCCCCCCCCCACTTCATAGCAGTATGACTTTGGACAAGCAACTTAGACTCTGCTTTCTCATCTGTAAAATGGGGGAAATAATAATACCCTCCTCAGATGGCTATTGTGAGGATTACAGGAAATAATGAATGTAAGTGCTTAGCATGTAGTAAGATAATCTGTCCTAATCAGAGATACAGAAAAAGCTATTCACAATAATGTCATTTATATTAATGAGAAATAACTTTGGAACGGTTAATGTAAAGGGAATGACTAGTTAGTGTGCCACCTGCATGATAGATTATTGTGTAAAGATTGAAAGCTTATTCTGAAAAACTAATGACAAAAGTGCTTAGAATGTTAAGTGAGAAAAGTAAAACACATAACTTTAATTTCATCTCAGTTATGCTTTTTATGAAAAGATACATACATTAAAAAAAAAGTGATGATAATAGTGGTTATTTCTGAGATGTAAGGTTAGGATTATCTTCATGTTCATCTTTTGTAGTTTTCCAAGTTTTCTACTGGTATGGAAATCAGGAAACTCTTTCAAGAGGATGTAGTTTTTGAGCTAAAATTTAAAGGATGATGATTATTGCAGCTAATTCTTTATTGAGCACCTGCTGTGCTGAGCAGATAGTCAAGTGGAGAAAGGTAGGGAAGAAGTTCCAGATAGAGAGTGCAAATGCTAGAAAGATGAGAGCACCTTGGACAGGGAAGTGCAAACAGTTGAGTTTGGCTATGGTGCAGAGTGGGAGCTAGTTTTGGTGTTAATAAAGGAGTTTTTAAAGTTCAGTTCAGTTCAGTCGTGTCCGACTCTTTGCGACCCCATGCATCACAGCACGCCAGGCCTCCCTGTCCATCACCAACTTCCGGAGTCTATTCAGACTCCTGTCCATCGAGTCGGTGATGCCATCCAGCCATCTCATCCTCTGTCATCCCCTTCTCTTGGCCCCAATCCCTCCCAGCATCAGGGTCTTTTCCAATGAGTCAGCTCTTCGCATCAGGTGGCCAAAGTATTGGAGTTTCAGCTTTAGCATCAATCCTTCCAATGAAGTTCAGATCAGATCAGTCGCTCAGTCGTGTCCGACTCTTTGCGACCCTATGAATCGCAGCACGCCAGGCCTCCCTGTCCATCACCAACTCCCGGAGTTCACTCAGACTCACGTCCATCGAGTCAGTGATGCCATCCAGCCATCTCATCCTCTGTCGTCCTCTTCTCCTCCTGCCCCCAATCCCTCCCAGCATCCAATGAAGTTAGGTGGGCCCAAATCATGAAAGGCACCTAGTATGTCTTACTAAGCCTTTAAAAGGACAAATCACCAATAAAGAAACTATTAACAACCATCCAAGTTAAAGCACTGAGAGTTTGAACTAAGTTACGAAGCAATAAAAATGGAAAGATGGGGACAGATGGTAGAGATGTTGAGGAAGTAGAATTGATAACCTTCATAAATGGCTAGAAATTGAGGGTATAGGTAAAGGACTACTGCTAAGTCACTTCAGTCGTGTCCGACTCTGTGCGACCCCATAGACGGCAGCCCACCAGGCTCCCCCGTCCCTGGGATTCTCCAGGCAAGAACACTGGAGTGGGTTGCCATTTCCTTCTCCAATGCATGAAAGTGAAAAGTGAAAGTGAAGTCGCTCAGTCGTGTCCGACTCTTCGCGACCCCATGGACTGCACTCTACCAGGCTCCTCCGTCCATGGAATTTTCCAGGCAAGAGTACTGGAGTGGGGTGCCATCGCCTTCTCCAAGGTAAAGGACAGGGAGAATTAAAAATGATGCCAAGTACTCCTGTTCTCTTGGTGAAAACATAAATTGGTACAAACTTTTTAGAGGACTATAAATGTGTATTCCCTTTGACTAAGTAAGCAAGTTCATCTCAAAGGAATATTCCATACAAGTTTGCAAAGGCATATGTGCAAATGTACATATGTTTGTAATTGCAACTTTGTAATTAAGGAAACAGCATTCTAAAATATCCAACAATAAGAAATTATTAATAGTTAAACTATGGTACATCTATATGATGGAATACTGTTTAGCCATCAGAATGGTAGATTAGCTAACAAATAAAGCTGTATCTTGTATATGCTGATACCCAAATATATCCAAGATATGTATTGATGAAAACTAGATCACTCAACAGTATATACAGAAGGATTTGTACATTTAGATCCTATGGAGGCCAGACAGGTAACATAAATGAGTTGAAATGGGCTCAGTAGTAATGATGAACTGAAGAGCCCATCTAAAGGGCTCAGTCACTAGTTCAATTGTCATAAGGAAGAATTACTAAAGGGAGAGGTGGAGGATAATCTTCACTTTATGCTTTTTTGTACTTAGATGTTTGAATTTTTTTAATTGAGCATGAAGTACTTTTGTTAATTTAAAAAATCTGGTTTTTGGAAGGGTGGATAAGCCAGATGACATTCAGAATTCTGACTTGGGCAAACTGGTGGTATCATTGACTAATACAGTCATCCCTCGATGTCCACAACTCCCAGGAATACCAAATCTGTAGATGCTCAAGTCACTTGTAAAATGGCATAGTATCTGCATCTAATTGTCACACATTCTCCCATATACTTTAAATCATCTCTAGATTACTTACAATACCTATACAATGTAAATGGTATGTAAATAGTTATAAATACAATGTAAATAGTTTCCAGTGTGCAGAAAAATCAAGTTTTGCAATTTGGAACTTTCTGAAATTTTTTTCACAAATGTTTTTGCCCAATGATTCCATCATTGTGGAACCCATGGATACAGAGGGCTGACTATAATAGGAAATAAAGGAGGAGTAGTTTTGGAGGAAAAGTGGTAGAGTTCAATTTGGGCTGTGTTGTATTGAGGTAGGATATCCAAGTAAAGACTTTGAGTAGATAATAGAGGTACAGAGCTCAAAAGAGAAGTCTGTACTGTTTGTATATATGGATATTTTTTCAAATCATCAGCATATAAAAATATAAGTGGATGAGTTCAAATAGGGAGTCAGGTACATTCCTTGAACCCTCTGATGCTATAGCTGAAATACGCTTGTATGTTTTTCTGGGTAGAAAGATCATAGCTTTATCAGATTATCAAAGTTATATGTGACCCAAAAAGGTTAAGAACCACTGTTAAGAGAGAATGTAGGATGAGAATATATTTGACAGATACCAAACCAGCATTTAAGGGATAGGGTGGAGAATACTGGGGAGTGACCAGGATGAAAAAAAGGAAAACCAGAAGAGAGTAATGCTCTAGAAACCTAGAGAATAGGAAAATGGCCAGCAGATCAAGTGCTACAGAGAAGACCAAAGAGAATGGTCATTAGAAGAGCTAGTTCAGTGCAGTGGTAGAATCAAAAGCCAGACTACAGAGGATATGAGTGAATGAGAATTTAAAAAGTGGAGGCTGAAATTTGCCTAAGAAGGGAAGAAGGAAGACTAATCAATGTGTTAGAAGTGATGAGTCAGTTGGACAGAGGGGATCTTTGTATAGATGAAAGAGAAGAAAATAAAGAATATGAGATAAGATCCCTGTGAGAATGGGAATATAAACATTGAGAATGTTTCTGCCCAGTAGCCTCTCATTTTCTCTGCAAAATAGCAAACAGGGCCTTTTGCTAAGAATGAGTGAGGTGGTGGGAGAGAGAATTTGAAGAGAAATGTAGATAAAGGTTTGAATTAATACAAACTTTGTATTAGGGAAAATCTGTTTATAGTTTAACATGTTTCAAATTTCTTACCAAGTTATTTTAAATCCCCCCACCCCCACCTCCTGATGAAGAAAGATAAATAACAGCAGTCCTATAGCTTACTTTGGTATACTGCTGTACATTGCCTTAGTTTTTGAACTAAAGTTAGGAGAGGCCTGATAGAGACAGGATTTAATGGGGATGCAAGTTTCCTTTGGATGAAGAGACTGGACAGATACAAGGCTGTGATAAGGAAATGTAGGATATTGGAATTGAAACTTTCAGAGGTTAAGCAGTAAAATCTGCTTAACAGTTAGCAGTAAAAGACAGCATTCTAGATATAGCCATGGATATGTTTGGCTGGAATGGAGGTGCAAACCATTGGCATGAAGATTTACAAGGATTTTGGATAGGTGGTACATATGAACATTAGAGTAACCCATCATAGTGGAGAGGGATTTGGGGCCAAGAAGATTGTGCCAGGTGTGTAAGTCCTTGGTGAATGTGAGTTAGTTAATGATGGTGAGTAAAAGTGAAGAGCAGAGATCTCAAACTCAAGTGGCCTATAGGGGCCAGGCTAGTAATGTAAATGAGTTGAGGTGGGCCAAGTGTGGATTGAACTCTGAAAGCCAAATAAAAACATCTATCTGCCGGCCAAATCTAGCTCCAAGGCAGCTCGTTTTCAACCTCTGGCATGGTAGAGAACAAGCCTCAAAGTAGGAGGAATTTTTTTTTCCCCAAGGGGAAGTAAATAATAATTTGGTAGCAGCAGTAGACAGCCTAGAAGGCTGTCGTCCCCTCATCCTTAATCTGTGGGTGAGAGTATAAGAAACCTCTGAATAGGGCAGAAAGGGTTAGTGGTGTCATGAGATAAGAAATGTGATCTTTTTTTGTGCTAAAAGGATATCCATTATGGAGTTGAAGGCACATATGAGATGTTTCCTACCATCAGGTACTATATACAAAGTAATACTTTTATTTGAAACTGTGTTGGTTTGGCCAGATATGAACCTGCCTCTATTTCTAATTAATAGTAATAAAGTCCATGTGGAATCTATTCCCTGCTTTAACATTTTTATTTCAAAAAAATTTTCTAGCAAAGTTAGTAGAATGGTATCTCTGATTAACATTATTTTGACCCTTTCCATTCAAATTCTTCACACATATCACACTGCATATGGCATATTTCTATAGCATTTTACATACTTTCATTATCATGTATGTAACATATGAGCTAAGTTGTACATAGCTAGAATGCTTAGCACTAAGGTTAGGATCATTGGGCAACAAGTGAAAGATAAGTAATACTTACCTAGAAGTATGCAGTATACGTTGGAGGACTCAGGTCTTGTACTAGAGGTGGTGGTGATAGACTGCACGCTAGTGTTCAAGCCTCTAGGTCTGTTCAGCTACCACATAGGTGCTGAATCAATTGCAGAGCCTCTGTTCATGTTCAGATTACATTTGAAGGAACATTAATAATCAGAGAAACCCAAAACTTGGGATTAGAACTATTCGCAATAGTCTTAAAAGTCACATAACATTCCATGTCAGTGAGAATGATACAGATAAAGAAATCCTGTCTGAAAAACACAACCCAAACTTTATACCAGTCTTAGCAAAACCATAAAGTAGTTGGCAGAGGCCTTAATACTTAATGTTTGATTAAATTTAAGATAAACTGCATAGTCTGTGGGCTTCCCAGGTGGCTCAGTGGTAAAGAATCCACCTGCCAATGCAGGAGACAGGAGACACAAGTTTGATCCTTGGGTTGGGAAGATCCCCTGGAGGAGGGCATGGCAACCCACTCCAATATCCTTGCCTGGAGAATCCCATGGACAGAGGAGCCTGGCGGACTACAGTCAATGGGATTTCAGAGACTTGGACATGACTGAGCATGCACACATGCCCGCATAGTCTGTACCAATAGATGATGCCAAACTATTCGTGATGAAACCCCTTTTCCCAAAGAATTTCCTAACAAGTTCCTCCTCCAGTGTTCTTCAAACCAAAAATTAATAAGAAGCCATCTTACCTATGATAAGTAGATCACATATCATAAAATCTCAGTGCCTGAAGTTTTAGAATGCTCAGCAGGACCCTACAATCTAGATTAGATAAAACAATAAATTTCCCAAAAAATCTCCAGGGAAGTTTTTTCTACACTTTTGTTTGAGTAACTCCCAACCCTGTGTGATCTCTAATAGTTCTGTGTATAGGACTCTTTTGTGGAGCTCATCATATACACATGTGCAGCTTAGCATTCAGCTGAAGATTTAAGAGAGCTTTTCTGCAGATCTTAGATTGTCTGTGGAGTTCCAGCCTCTCCAGTTCTGTCCTGCAATTTCTAACTGTTGTAGCCTCTTCAGACTCCAGTATCTGTTTCTATGGCTTAGTCAGACTGCTGTGCTTTTGTTGGATTCAGCAGAAAGCCAAGGACAATTGTAGGGCTCACTTCCTTTATTTCCTTTCTCTCAAGAATGACAGTCCTATACTTCCTGGTTGGAAACAGTTGTTTCATTTGTTTTTTTGCAGTTTTCTGGTTACAGTGGGAAGACTAATTCAATAGCAATTACTCTATTGTGCCCAAGAAGGTCTTTAGGTTTATTGTATTTTCTGACATAGAAATTTCATTTTTATGTAGTTATATTTATCAGTCTTTGCTGTTTAGATTTCTGTATAATTGTTTAAAAGACCTTCCCTACTCTGAGATAGCCAACTATATTTTCTTCTAATATGTATAGTATTTAAACATTTACTGATTTTTAAAAATAGAATCTAAGATATAAGGTAAATATCTAACTTATTTTCTCTTCCAAAGAATTAGCCAAAGTGTCCAAGTTGTACTTATGGAATGGTCTGTCCTTTTGTACATTAGTACAAAATGCTACCTTTATCATGTAGTAGATTCTTATATATTCTTTAACCTATTTTGGAGCTTTCTGTTTTATTTATTTGTTTATCTAATCTGTACTGTTATCACCAGATAGTGTCTCTGATTATCATTCAGACTTTATAATTTTAAATTCCTCTGATGTGACTATCTTTCCTCTATTAGCCTAAATAAACTCTAGGATCATTTTTGTTAAATTCTAACTTGTCAGTGACAGATAATTTTGAAGTCTTATTTTAATTTATGGATTAATTTGAAGAGAATGTATATCTTTGTAATATGTTTCTCCATCTAGAAGCTCATGTTTCTTCATTTATTCACATGTTCTTTTACCTTTGTCAATAAAGACTTTTGGGTTATGTTGAATAATTTCTAGGCATCTTTTGTTTATTTCTATTTATAGTTTTTATTGCTATTGAGCATCTACTTTTTTTGTTGTTGAGTTTATTCCTGGCTAATTTAAAAGTTTTGCTACTATTGTACATGTGCTGCCCTCCTGCAAAGTGGTTATTAAATCTAAAGGTTTCAATCAGTTTGAAGAATAGTATTGTTAACAGGTTAATATAATGCTTAAAGTATTTTTGTATACTAGTTTCTAAGTCTGTAAGTTTGGCCATTAATAAATATTAAGGTTCTTTTTTTCTGTTAATAACTTTCCTTGGATTGGGGCCAAGGTATAAGTATTCCTACATAGAGGTTAAGTCTCACATCATTAAAGAGAATAAAATCTCTTTTGATATCGCTTCAGCCCCTTGCTGCCATCCATTCTTTTCATAGCTGACTTTTTGTTTGTTTTTATTATGGTAAAATATACATGAAATAAAAATTTACCTTTTCAACCATTTTTAAGTTTACAGTTCACTGGCATTAAGTACATTCATAATGTTGTGCAGCCATTACCACTATCGGTTCCCAGAACCATTTCTTTATCCCAAACAGAAACTCAGTATCCCCATTCTCCCATTCCCCCAGTTCTTGGTAAACTCTATTCTACTTTCTTTCAATGAATTTGCCTCTTCTAGGTACCTCATATGAGTAGACTCATATATAGAATATTTGTCCTTTTGTATCTGGCTTTTATTTCACTTTGCATAATGCTTCCAAGGTTCAACCATCCATGTTGTAGCATGGGTCAGAATTTCTTTTTTCTTTTTTAATGAACATGTAATTTGTCTCTCCTATTCTTTACCTGCCATTCATGTCTCACTCAGCTTTAGTTTCTACCCTGCCAAGCATACCAAGTGAACAGGATCACATAATTGCCAGGTATAGTGGGCACTTTTCAGTCCTTATCTTTACCTCATCCCACTCTTTGACATCATTGAGCATTTCTTCCTTGAAATTATAGTATGATTGGCTTCATGACAACTTTCAGCTCTTACTTTCCTCTTACCTCTTAGACCATTACTTTTCAGTCTCCTTTACTGAATGTTATTCTGCCTGTTACTACAAGTTTAACCACCACCTCTTTCTGATGACTCTCAACTCTATTCTGGGCAAAGATCTATATATATCCCAACCACCTGCTGAACATTCCCTCTTGGATGTCCCAGTGGAACTTGAAACATGCTTCAAACTGAATATTCTACTATCCTTTTCTATTCCAACTTTCTCCCTCTGTCCTTTACTTGACTCACTCCTTTACTGTTTCCAGTCTGGATTTAATGGGTTACTAGCATCTTGCCGGGAGAAATATCAATAACCTCAGATATGCAGATGACACCACCCTTACGGCAGAAAGTGAAGAGGAACTAAAAAGCTTCTTGATGAAAGTGAAAGAGGAGAGTGACAAAGTTGGCTTAAAGCTCAACATTCAGAAAACTAAGATCATGGCATCTGGTCCCATCACTTCATGGCAAATAGATGGGGAAACAGTGGAAACATTGGCTGACTTTATTTTTTGGGGCTCCAAAATCACTGCAGATGGTGACTGCAGCCATGAAATTAAAAGACCCTTGCTCCTTGGAAGTAAAGTTATGACCAACCTAGACAGCATATTAAAAAGCAGAGAGATTACTTTGCCAACAAAGGTCCATCTAGTCGAGGCTGTGGTTTTTCCAGTGGTCATGTATGGATGCGAGAGTTGGACTATAAAGAAAGCTGAACGCAGAAGAATTGATGCTTTTGAACTGTGGTGTTGGAGAAGACTCTTGAGAGTCGCTTGGACTGGAAGGCGATCCAACCAGTCCATTCTAAAGGAGATCAGTCCTGGGTGTTCATTGGAAGGACTGATGCTAAAGCTGAAACTCCAGTACTTTGGCCACCTCATGCGAAGAGTTGACTCATTGGAAAAGACTCTGATGCTGGGAGAGATTGTGGGCAGGAAGAGAAGAGGACGACAGAGGATGAGATGGCTGGATGGCATCACCGACCGATGGACATGAGTTTGGGTGAGTTGGTGATCACAGGGAAGCCTGGCATGCTGCAGTCCATGGGGTCGCAAAGAGTCAGACACGACTGAGCGACTGAACTGAACTGAACTGAGCATCACTGAGTAGCAGCTGGAAACCTCACAGTTATTTTTGATTCTTCCTGTTGAATAAATCCCTGACTTCCAGCATATCACTAAAACCCTCATTATATTTTGCCTAAATTATTACAATAAATAGTCACCTGGCCAATATCCCAGCCTAGACTTCTAGACTTATCTCTTTCTCACCTATTATTTGCATTTTTGTCAGATAGACCTCTTTAATTGGAGAGGGAAATGGCAACCCACTCCAGTATTCTTTCCTGGAAAATCCCATGGACAGAGGAGCCTGGTGGATGGTCCATGGGGTCATGAAGAGCTGGAATGACTGAACGACTAAACAACAGACTTCTTTAATAATTCATACTTCTTATAAAAAAGGTCAAATGATACAGAAATAGATAGAATTAAATATTAAAACTTCCGGAGACACTGCTTTGGGAAAGATCCCTAGTGTTCTTACTTGCTGCAAGTAATAAATCTTTCCTTCTCCTGAAAAAGAAGAGAAAAGCTTCTTCCTACCCGCACACTCCTATTTCTATGGTTTTATTCCCTGGAGGTAACAGTTTGGTGTATATCCTTTTATACTTTTTTCTGTACTTGACTCAAAACATGGTAAATAATTACACATTAGTTTTTAACTTTTTGTCTTTTTTTTTCTTTTGGCAACAATGGACATTTTTATATATAATTATTCTGTAATTTGCTCTCTTTGTTCATGAATATATCCTGATCCTCTTTTTTTAAGCTTCTATTTTGATATAATTTTTTATGCAGTTTTATGCCATCACCTAACCACCACAATCAAGGTTTAGAACTGGTCTGTCATCACAAAAGAACTCCCTGATGATACCTCTTTGTATTCCTGTCCCTCCACGTGCATGCACCTTTCTCCTTGTTCCCTGGCAACCACCTAGCTGTTCTCCATCTCTGTACTTTTGATACTTGAGCATCTTATACAAAGAATAGTACAATATTTTTGAGATTGACTTTTTTTTTCACTAAGCATAATTCTCGAGATCCATTCAAATTATTGTATGTGTCAGTAGTTCTTGTTTTAAGTTGTTGAGTAGTGTTCATCGTACCAGAAGTTTGTTCAGCCGTTCAGTCATTGAAAAATATTCAGTTCTCCAATATTTTGCCATTGTGAATAAAGCTGGTATGAACATTCGTGTATAAGATTTTGTATGAATGTAAATTTTCCTTTCTCTGAGATAAATGCCCAAGAATGAGATGGTAGATATATGTGTAGTTTTGTGAGAAACTGCTATACTCTTTTCCAGAATGCCTGTACCATTTTGCATTTCCTCCAGCAATGAACTAAATCATACAGTTTCTCTGCAGTATTTAGTATTACCGCTATTTAAATAAATTGTATCTGTTCATCTTTTTCATTGTGTTTTTACTTTGCATTCCCCTAATGGCTATTGATATTAAATATCTTTTCATGTGCATATTTACCACCCATGTATTTTCTTCGGTGAAGTGTCTGTTTCTTTGCCCCAGGTTTTTTTTTTTTTGGCTGTACTGGGTCTTTGTTGCTGCTCAGGCTTTTTTCCAGTTATGGCGAGTGGGGGCCACTGTCTAGTTGTGGTGTGCAGGCTTCTCATTGTGGTGGCTTCTCTTGTGGAGCACAGGCTCTGGAGTGTGTGGGCTTCTGTAGTTTCAGCACGTGGACTCAGTAGTTACGGTGTATTGGCTTAGTTGCTCCACTGCATGTGAGATCTTCTGGGACTTGGGATCAAACACATGTCTCCTGCATTGGCAGGTGGATTCTTTACCACTGAGCCACAAGAGAAGTCCTGCCCCAGTTTTAATTGCATTGTTTTCTTATGATTAATGAGTTTTAAGGTTTCTTTATGTATTTTAGGTACACTTCCTTTATTAGATATATGATTTACAAAGAATTTTTCTAGTCTGTATCTTTTCAGTCTTTGGACAGTATTTTTGGAAGAACAGAAATGCTTAATTTTGATGAAATCCAATTTATCAGGTCTTTCTTTTTGCATTGTACTCTTGGTACGTCTCTAAGGAGTTGTTGCTTTACCCAGGATCACAAAGGTTTTGTCTTATATTTTCTTTTTTAAAAAAAAATTATTATTTATTTACTTATTTATTTCTGGCTCTGCTAGGTCTTCGTTGCTGTGTAGGCTTTTCTCTAGTTGTGGCTAGTGGGGGCAGCTCTCTAGTTGCAGTGTGCAAGCTTCTCATTGTGGTGGCTTCTCTTGTTGCAGAGCAAAGGCTCTGGGGCTCTTGGGCTTCAGTAGTTGCAGCACATGGGCTCTGTAGTTGGGGTTCCCAGACTCGAGAGCACAGGCTCAGTAGTTGGGGTACATGGGCTTAGCTGCTCGGCAGCATGTGGGATCTTCCCAGATTGGGGATCGAACCCTTGTCTCCTGCATTGGCAGGTGGATTATTTACCCCTGAGCCACCAGGGAAGCCCTCTTATATTTTCTTTTCTAAAAGTTTATAGTTTTAGTGTTGTACATTTAAATCCATGATCCATTTTGAATTTATATACAATATGAGATTTAGATTGAGGTTTGTTTTCTTTTTGCCAATGGATGTTCTACTGTTCCATTGCTGTTTGTTGAGAAGACTGTTCTTCCTTCAGTAAATTGTTCTGAGCATCTTTGTGAAAAATCAGCTAAGTGCATGGGTCTGTTTCTGGGTTTATTTTGTTCCACTGACCTATCCCTCTGCACACTGCCGTGATTACTATAGCTAAGCTACTGTAAGTGTTATCATCAGGTAGCGTGATTCCTCTCACTTTATTCTTTTTATAAATTGTGTTCTTTTGCCTTTCCACATAAATTTTAGAAGTATTTTGTCTATGTCTATAAAAAAAAGTCTTGCTGGAATTTTAATAGGAATTGCGTTAAACCTATAGATCAATTTAGAGAAAATTAACATCTTTACTGATCCTGTCTTGTTGTTGGTACATAGGAATCTCTATCATTCTTTTTAATGTATTCCATAGCATGTATATTTGTATCATAATTGATATCCTTGTACATTTGTAGGGAATTTTGATAGATGTTCTAACATTGTATTCTAAGAGGGTTGTACCTGTTTATAATAAAAACAACAGTGAAGGAGAATGTCTGTTTCCCTACAACCTCTCCAACTCTGGGATTATCAGTGTTTTAAAGTCTTTGCCAAATTATGTCTGTAAAATTCAAGTATATAACTTAAACTGAAATTTTCCATCGTAAAAAGTTGCATGCGCATTAAAAAAATCAAACCATCTAAAATTGTATATAAAGTGAAAAGGAAAAATCTCCCTGTCCTTCCCCTTTTCCCATCCTGCTCTCCAGAGTACCATTGGGTTTGGTGTGAAGTATCTGGGCCTTTTTTATACATACCATATATTTTTTCTTTTTCTTTTTTTTTCTTTTACAAATGAAAGCATATATTTGGTTATACAGTTTTCACCTGACATTGTTATGGACAATTTTTCATTCATCTAAGTATGTGATATTGTTTAAGTAAATTCTGTTTCTGTATGACTCAAAAAGGCAAAAGAATGAACTGTACAGCATTATGAATGCTTCAGAAAAAAATTGAATTTCTACTTTGTTTTTAAAACTGCTGTGGCTATTGATTATGGATAACAGTATGGAGATTCCTTAAAAACTAAAAATAAACCTGTTTGCAAAGCAGAAATAGAAACACAGACTTAGAGAACAAACATGGATACCAGAGGGGAATGGGGGGAAGGGCGAGGTGGGATGAATTGGGAGATTGGGATTGACATATCTACAGTATTGGTACTATGTATAAAATAACTAATGAGAACCTGTATAGCAAAGGGAATTCTACTCAATGTTCAGTGGTGACCTTAAATGGGAAGGAAATCCAAAAAAGAGGACATATATGTATACATATAGCTGATTCATTTTGTTGTACAGCAGAAACTAACACAACATTGTAAAGCAGCTATACTCCAATAAAATTTTTTTTAAAAAAAAAGAAAAAAGAAATAAGAATAGAGTTACCATATGATCCAGCAGTTGTACCATATGATCCAGTAGGCATTTGTCTGGAAAAGGTGAAAACTCTAATTCAAAAAGATATATGCACCCCAGTGTTTATAGTAGCACTGTTTACAACAGCCAAGATATGGAAGCAACCGAAATGTCCATCAACAGATGAATGAATAAAAAAAGAATGTACACACACACGCACAATGGAATATCACTCAACCATAAAAAAGAATCTTATGATACTACTTTATGTGAAATCTAAAGTGATACAAAAGAACTTATTTACAAAATAGAAATAGACTCACAGACATAGAAAACAAACTTACAGGGCTTCCCTGGTAGCCCAGTGGTTAAGAATCAGCCTGCCAATGCAGGGCACACGAGTTCAATCCCTGGTCCAGGAAGATCCTACATGCCGTGGGGCAACTAAGCCTGTGCACCACAACTACCGAGGCTGCATGCTCTGGACCCTGTGCTCTGCAATAAAGAACCCACCACAACGAGAAGCCCATGCACCATGAATAGAGAAAGCCTCTCGCAGCAGCAAAGACTCAGCGCAGTCAATAAATAAATAAAACATTGAAAAAAGAAAACTTACAATTACCAAAGGGGAAAGGTGGAAGAAGGGATAAATTAGGTGTTGAAATTGATACACATTGCTATATGTAAAATAGCTAAATATCGGAAACTATTAATATATTCAATATCTTATAAAAACCAATAATGAAAAAGAACCTGAAAAAGAATGTATATTAATAAATGAATCACTTTGCTGTATACCTAAAACTATCACAATGTTGTAAATCAACTATACTTCAATTAAACAAATACTGTGGCTTCTACTATGTATAAAAAAGGTACAAGGATATGTTGTATAGCACAGGGAATATTAGCCAGTATTTTATAACTAAAGGGAATACAATGTATAAAAATTTTGAATTACTATGTTGTACACTTGAAACTGATATAAATCAACTATGCCTCAATAAAAAATATGAGTGTCTATATATATATTAAATCTGGCACTGATTTTTTTAAAGCTTTCTACTGCTACTGAGATTTTATTTTTTAATTTTAATGCTATTTTTTCTCTGAAACCTTTTAGATAGCAGTAATACTTGTTTGCTGTCTCACTACTAGAACTACAAAGCTTGTAGCTTTCCTTTCTTCTCCTGACATTACTAAAGAGCGAAATTAACTTAGAAATGACAAAAGGAGTTTTCTTTGATTTTAGTAAAGTATCAACTTTCCAAAGCTGTCACTAAAATTATCACTATTTAGGGATATTTGAATTTGAATTACATATGATTCTGTAGGCCACTGCCAGTCCTTATGAATGAGGCAAAGTATAAATATAAATATATATTTTTTTACATTTGCAGCTGCTTTGCCATGATTTACTAAATAAGGAGAGAGAAGAAAAACAAAACTTTTCTTTTTTGCAAACAAAAACATTTCTTTTTGCAAATGGGTCACTTGTTCTCTTGTAAGGCACAGTGGTAATTCATAGACAGCCTTATCTTTCATATTCATTTTCATGCCGTTCCGGAAATTATTCTTGCTAAATTCTGATTTTCTGTATAGTAATTCTTTAGAGACTGGGAAATTGAAACTTAGTTTCTATTTACTCTCTTCTCCCCCACAATAGCCCCAGCTTCTTTATTATTCCCACAGAGGCCTTGTTGTCTGTGTATGTCTTCACTGGATGACTCTTTTCTTCCTTAGCTGTGAAACCTAAAGCTGATCATCCTACTTTGAGTAAGCACCTGATTACTGCAGAATATAGAGCACAATTTTTAGCTTTATGGAGGTGGTTATGGACCCCTTTGAGAATCTGATGGAAAAGCGTGGATCTTCTACTCAAAAAAATACATATTACATACAAAATTCTGTTTGCAGTTTCAGGAGGTTCATGGATCTCTCATTACCACCCCATTCAAGAATTTCTGGTATAGGTATAGATCTATCTGGGTATTTTTATCCTTTTTCAGTGGTGTTAACAGTGGTTTGCCAACTCCGCCACCATCTTTCATCAGAAATACTTCAGTGCTGTGGAGCTCTGCTCAATGTTACGTGGCAGCCTGGATGGGAGGGAAGTTTGGGGGAGAATGGATACATGTATATGTATGACTGGATCCCTTCAGTGTTCACCTGAAACTATCACAATATTGCTAATTGGCTATACACCAATACAAAATAAAAGGTTACAATAAAAGGATACCAAAAAAAAAATTAAAAAAATACTTCAGTGTTACTTTTCATATATGTAGAGTTAAGTAGCTGAAACACTTGTAACTCCTGAGAGCATGGACTGTCAAAAACTGAGAACAGACACAGCTAGTAATCAAAACACATAGAGAATTGTATTTGCTATATAAATAAGTATATTTTTTATATTCTGGAGTATTATTGGTGGATATTTCTTTAGAGTTATGTGTTGCAAAGAAAATGGGGAATGAAGAGGACACATCTTTTTTTAAATTTTTATTATTATTATTATTATTTTTACAATATTGTATTGGTAAAATGGTTTAAGGGAGAAAACTTTGCAAATGTATAAAATTAATTTTCCCCTGCATTATAAATGAGAAGATTGAGATATTGAAAGGGTTGGTTTATGTTTCAGTTTCAGAACTGAAGAGCTGAATTCTTAATCTGTAGGCTGGAATTTTAGCGATGAGTCAGGTTCTTGTAGGTGTATGAGCCAGGATACTGCCATAAGCTGCTGATGTACTTGCTCAGTAAAGGAAGCCTGTGACTTGTATGCAACCTATTTTCTCTAGCATCATGCATTTCTAATCAGCATGAAACCTTGTATGATAACTTTTGCAGTCTGTCTCCATCAGTACTTTGAGGACCAACCTCCTGGTGGCTTTAGGAGATTAGAACTCAGAAACTTCAGCTGTGGACGCCTATCTCTCAAAACTGTTCCTGACTGTGAGCCAGCTCTGGCTGTCTTTATGTCCTGAATATCTTTTAGTTGACTTTAGTTTTCCTTCTGGTTTGGCACAGGCAGCTTGTGTGAGGACACAACTTAATTTTACATCTTTTATGAAGAATAGATGGACCTATGCTTGTGAAAAATTTAATCTGAAGTGAACTTATTTGTTTGTATAAAAAGTATAAAGTGTTAGTCGCTCAGTCATGTCCAGCTCTTTGCAACTCCGTGGACTGTAGCCCACTATGCACTTCTGTCCATGGGATTCTCCAGGCAAGAATACTGGAGTGGGTTGCCATTTCATTCTCCAGGGGATCTTCCCAATCCAGGGATCGAACCTGGGTCTTCCTCATTCATTGCAAGCATATTCTTTACCAGCTGAGCCACCAGGGAAGAATAGCTTAATAACAATACTCAGAGTAGTTATGTAGTTATGGCACGAAAATGTCACATGGGGTATATTTTTTATACTTTACATCCTGATAAATAGTAGGTTTAATTCAAGGATCACCTCCTCTATGAAGCCTTTCCTAATTCTCTTTTCCCTCTTCCATCCCAGCAGTGGTCACTTCCTCCTCTATGCCTCTACTAAACCCTCTTATGTATTTTTTCACTGCATTGTATCACCTCATTTGTTTATAGTCTGTCTCACTGGGCTCTCTGGTAGCTCAGACAGTAAAGAATCTGTCTTCATTTCAGGAGACCTGGGTTTGATCCCTGGCTTGGGAAGATCTCCTGAAGAATTCCATGGATAGAGGAGCCTGGCAGGGTGACAGTCCATGGGGTTGCAAAGAGTTGGACACGACTGAGTGACTAACACATACACTGTGCTAAGACCATAAGCTTCTTGAGGATATAGTCTGTATCTTACTCATGTCTGTGTATTATGCCTGGCACCTAGAGGTACTCAAAAATGTTTTACAAATGAGGAGGTGAATAATTAGTATATTAAAGAATATTATAAAGCACTTAACAACTCAGTTAAGTTGGAAATAACAACTCAGATGCTTTCAGGCTCCAGGCATAAACAAGCAGACCTGGTAGGGACTGTGTGAAACACATGCCTTATCTAAAAGGGGCAGCTGCTACTCAGATCCAGCCCATTGGTGCTTCGTGAGAATGCTGACCGTGTGTTGCCACCTTTTAATTTTTTGAGAGAAGCCGGACATTTGGGTTTTTATATGAAATCTCTTGATTGTTAAATGTTGCCAGTTAACTAATTAAGCTCTTTTTAAGCTTTTAATTGAGGTGTAATTTACATACAGAAGTGTATGAGTACACAGCTCAATCCGTTTTCACAGACTGAAGTGATTTTTAAATTGAAGTATAATTGACCTACAGCAATATATTATATATATACATATATATACACTGTATATAATATATATATATAACTATGTATATATGTGTGTGTGTATATATATATAATATATATATATATATACAGTTCCAGGTATATAATACAATAATTTGATATTTCTTCACATCACAAACTGATCACCACCTGAACTGATTTTTTGTGAGCCAAATAAAACTGATTGACCTGCAAGCCACCAATTTACAACTTATAACAAAATCTATATGGGGAACTGTGTAGTTTGGTTAAGAATCACCCTATAGGTTAACTATCTTAAAGAGACACATCTGTCAAATGCAGTGTGTGGACCTTATTTGGATTATAATTCCCCCCCCAAAAAAAAATCAAATGTAAAAGAGCATTTATAAAAAAATTGGGGAAATGTGAATGTTGACTGGCCATTTAATAATATTAAAGAATTATTGTTAGCTACCTTAGGTGTAATATGGTTTTTTTTTTTAATTAAAAAAAAAAAACATTTATTTATTTATTTGGCTGCACTGGGTCTTAGTTGTGGCATGCAGGCTCTTTGTTGCAGCACGTGGGGTCTAGTTCCCTGACCAGGGATCAAACCCAGGCCCCATGCTTTGGGAACATGGAGTCTTAACCGCTGGACTACCAGGGAAATCCTCAGTAGTTGTTTTTTTAATAGTTGTTACTGTGTTTTATTTTTTAGAGCAGTTAGAGCAAAATTGAACAGAAGGTACAGAGTATTCCCATGAACCCTGTGCCCCTACACATGCACAGCCTCCCCTGTTATCCACATCCCCCACTAGAGGGACACATTTGTTGCAACTGATGAATCTACATCATTAGCACCCAAAGTCCATAGTTTGCATTAGAGTTCACTCTGGGTATTGTACATTTTATGGGTTTGAAATCCTCAGTAGTTGTTTTTTTAATAGTTGTTACTGTGTTTTATTTTTTAGAGCAGTTAGAGCAAAATTGAACAGAAGGTACAGAGTATTCCCATGAACCCTGTGCCCCTACACATGCACAGCCTCCCCTGTTATCCACATCCCCCACTAGAGGGACACATTTGTTGCAACTGATGAATCTACATCATTAGCACCCAAAGTCCATAGTTTGCATTAGAGTTCAGTCTGGGTATTGTACATTTTATGGGTTTGACAGATGTTTAATGACATGTATCTACCGTTATACAATTGTCCATGTTCATTTCTTTTAAAGAGTCCTTTAAGACACATAGTGAACAATTTATGGATGAAATGCTAGAATTTGCTTCAGAATAATTTGGGAAGAGTGTGAAAGTTGGTGTGTAAATGAAACAGGATTGACCATTTATTGATAATCGTTAAAGATGGGTAAGAGGTACATGGGAGTTCATTATGTTAGTGTCTCTGGTTTTGTATGTGTTTGAAATTTTCCCCCTCCAAAGTTAGAGCACGAGTCCAAGTTAAAGCTGAAGCATGATTTTTTGGACCTAGGACAAGAGGACACCACTGCTGGTGACAGAAAGTGCATTTCTGGAGCTGAAGCAATGGCATTCTCTTTTTTCATTTATAGGGCCTGAAAGTCAGTATACTAAAACTGCTCAGGAGATTGTGAACATCTGTTACCAGACACTGACTGAAGTAAGTGAAAAAGAGGACGTCCTGTAGGATCTAACTTTTTGGAATCCTTTTGTTCCCTAGGGCTGAGGGAGGCCTTCTCTGCCTATCCTTTTTTAAAATGTAATATCCCACCCCAACCCTCAACCCACAGTCTGTATTCTTCCCTTCTTTATTTTCTTACCCAGCACTAAATGTTTTTAATAAGCTGTATAATTATTTACTTTATTACCATATGTATCCTTATATCCTGCCACAAGAATACAAGCTTCATGAAGACAGGGATTTTTTTCACAGGCTGACATCACTTTAGTAAGTTCATCAGAAAGTGGTTTTTATAAACTTATTTTTCTGTGCTCATCTTTTAGCTTTTTAAATTATATTTATCTTTAATTGACTGATGATTACTTTATAATATTGGTTTGATTTCTGCCATACATCAACATGAATTAGCCATAGATGTACATGGTCCCCTCCCTCTTGAACCTCCCTCCCACGAAGACAGGGATTTTTGTTTGCTTCTCAATGTCTAAAATACATGTTGAATGAATTCACTGCTTTTCTTCCTCAGTATGATGAGCATTTGACTCAACTTGAGAAGGATATTTGTACAGCTAAAGAAGCAGCTTTGGAGGAAGCAGAATTAGAAAGCTTGGACCCAATGACCCCAGGGCCTTACACACCTCAGGTAAGTCTGAGGACTAGAAACTTCCTCTTACAGTTTTCTTATTGATTTTGGAAATTGGGAGCATGTTAACAGATGTATTTACTGAGATACCCTTCTTCTCTGTCCTTCCTCTTCATATGCCTTTCGTGTGCTTTCTTGTCTTCTCAAAGGCTAAGGTGAGTGAGGGCCATGGGTCTTGGTAGCCTTGTTGGATCCAAAAGAGACAGGCGTGGGATGTATGAATGGGGTGGGGTCTTAGTCGTTTAGGCAGTACTTAGGAGTACCAGACTCCTGACTACCATGGCCAAAGGCATCCTCTTGAATCCCTGGAGTTCCTTTGTCCCCAGCATTGGGGTTCTGTGTATGCTGTGCTAAGTCGCTTTAGTCGTGTCCAACTCTTTGCGAACCTTTGGACTGGAACCCGCCAGGCTCTTCTATCCGTGGGATTCTCCAGGCAGGAATACTGGAGTGGGTGGCTATTTCCTCCTCCAGGGGATCTTTCTGACCCAGGTATCGAACCCGCATCTCTACATCTCCTGTGTTGCCAGGCGGTTCTTTACCACTAGCACCACCTGGGAAGCCCCATTAGGGTTCTGTGACATCCCAAGAGTATAGACATGGGCCACATTATTCCCTCTGAATTATCTTAGTGTAGCTCAGACGTCACCCATTTTCCTGGATTGACTTTCTCTCCCTGTAAATGAAGAAGGTAATGTTTATAATGTTCTTAAATTTCCATGTCAAAGACTAGAGAGCAAGATTAATAAGAAATTTTTAGTCTTTCTGATCTGACCCTTGAATATACTGAGAGTATTTCATCTATACTGTACTCTTAGAGGGCCAGCATATTTGAAGACTAGGACTTAACCAGACTATAACTGTTGGAGGCACTGTGGTAAAGTGGAAAATACATGAAGTTTGGTATAAAACAGTCCTGGCTTTGAGTCTTGGCTTTGAGTCTTATCTCTGCTGCTATCTAGCTTTGTGAACTTGGGAAGTTGACCCCTCTAATCCAGTTTCCATTTCTCTAAAATGTACTTTTCAAGATTATTGTAAACATTAAATGAGGCCATTTGCCTAGCACACAGTAGACATTCAGTAAATGTTTATTTCCTTATGTGTATGAAAGTCATCTACAGGGTTCTCAGAGGTTCTTTCAAATTTAACCAAATATTCTAATACAAGTTTCTCCCAATTCCCACTGGAAAACTTTTTCATTCTGCTCAGGTTTCACTCTGAACTAATAAATGCAGCCTTTGTGATCTCTGTTGGATAATTGCTGTCTGTATCTCATTCATACAGTCTCCCTATCTATCTTTTACTCTCTCTTTTACCCTAAAACCTAGGTCACTGAGGGGCCAAATACAAAGAGCCCTAAGATACTTCCTCCAGGCCCAGAACAAGGAAAAGCTCTAGGAGTATGTGGGCAGATTGGGTCAAGGGGGCTTGGGTGAGTGATGTTCCCCAGGAAGGTCCTATTTGCTAATAGGCCCAACAGCTTCCACAGACCCTTTCTGGTAAGTTAAAGCCTGGGTTTTAGCCATCATTCCTCAGGAGAGTCTAACTACTGAGTGGCACATGGTTTGCTCTGGTCTATGACAGCATCAGTCTAGCACTGTGGTGAGTCCTTCCCCTCCAATGCTGTCTCAAAAATAGCTGAGGAAAACCTGGCAACTGTGCTCCCTCCTGAGCAGTAGCTGTTTGGTGCAGTTAGAGGATCTCCTGGTAAGAGTAGGGTGTAGGTATTGCCTCTTCATTATTCCAGTTCACTCTCTTATCATTGCCTTCACTCATATATACACATTTAGTAAGCCCAGTTCATTACCTCTGAACCTGAGGAAGATACATGTGAGTGATTGTCCTTACTTAATATTACTCTCAAACCCAAATGCTATTAAATACTAAAAAGTGTGTAAGTTTCCCTGGTAGCTCAGACGGTAAAGCGTCTGTCTGCAATGCGGGAGACCTGGGTTCAATCCCTGGGTTGGGAAGATCTCCTGGAGAAGGCAATGACACCCCACTCCAGTACTCTTGCCTGGAGAATCCCACGGACGGAGGAGCCTGGTAGGCTACAGTCCACGGGGTCGCAAAGAGTCAGACACGACTGAGCGAGTGCTTTGCTTTTGCCTTTTTAATACAATTTTGTTGTGTAGAAATATGACAGTAATCATACTGTACTGCCACCTCTAAATGGGTGGTAATCAATGTATTTTCACTCAACTATTTCTACCCAGCTTATATTGCACTATACATTCAGCTTGACATGTTATCTAAAATTGCTTGCTTTATATTTTTCCACATAGTGTTTCATTCCCTAATTTTCTCTTCTTTTGTTCCACAACTACTTTATCTGCACTTGTAATCCTTTTGAACTCAGTTTTTCCTTTCTCCAGAACCCTGTTCCCACTCAGCCTTGTTTGTTTGCTTTAAAAACAAAACCAACAGCAAAGTAACACATATGTGGGTTCTTTGTTGATAAAAGTACATGTTCATTGTGACAAATTGGGAAACATACAGAATAAATAAATTACTTAAAAATCAAGTCCACCACTGAGAAAGAACCAAACCACTGTGAACATTTTGGTGTGTTTCTTCAAACCTGTAATGTGCGTGTGTGTGCATTTATAACGTGAAATTGGTCATTATTATTTTGTGTCTTGTTTTCACTTCACATTATATTATGAGCATTTTATTTCATTAAATGGTCTTTGAAGACATTTTTAATAACTGTGTGATATTTATACCCTCAGCCAACTTTTTAGAGAGCCCTTTCCTAAATGAGCAGGCTTTGCTAGCCTGTTAATTTTTAGTCCCTCCTGCCCTCCTTTCCCAGGTGGTGCTAGTGGTAAAGAACCCACCTGTCAATGTAGGAGACATAAGAGACTCGGGTTCAGTCCCTGTATCAGGAAGATCCCCTGGAGGAGGGCATGGCAACCAACTCCAGTATTCTTGCCTGGAGAATCCCTATGGACAGAGTAGGATCTCAAAGAGTCAGACACGACTGAAGCTACTTTGCACACCCTCCTTTCACTGAATAGTCCATTTGCTAAATCCCTCTTCACTTTAGGAGAAGGAAGAGGGAAGGGAGCTATAATTTTTTGACTGCCAGGCATGGGGTAAGGAGCATGTATACACATCTCTTAATTTTCCCAACAACCATTTGAGGTAGACATTACCATCCATGTTTTAAAGTTGAAACTAAGACTTAGAGACATTAAGTTATTTGTTTAAGTTACTCAGCTAGCAAATGGTGGAGCCAGGACTCAAACCTAGGGCAGTTTACTCCAAAGTCCGTGGTTTTTCACCATGCTATTTTGCCTCATATTATCCTCTAGTGAGCTCATAAGCTATTACCCCTTTCC
Organism: Bubalus bubalis; assembly: GCF_019923935.1. Lineage (NCBI taxonomy): Eukaryota > Metazoa > Chordata > Mammalia > Artiodactyla > Bovidae > Bubalus > Bubalus bubalis. The sequence goes on from NC_059181.1 coordinate 63,416,797, forward strand.
ATGTTCTGGTTGGAATTGACATTTCTTTATCCCATTTTAGATGTCTCTACACCAAAACAGACAGAATAGCAGTGGTGTGGAGCCCTGGGCCTAAAAGCAATAAGACCACACTTAGAAGAAATTAGGTTATTGACCAGAGAGGCTATTAGGACATAGAATTGTCCCATAGCTTGGATGCTTTTCTGCTTCAGGCTTCTGATCATATACATCAGATGCCTCTTTGATAGAATGAGCAATATTTGTGAGAGCCCCCAAAACTTGCCCATAAAGCTGTGTCAAAACTATGTTTTTTTTTCCTTAAATGGATTGTTCTGCATGACCTTTTCTTCAGTGAATGCACTAAAGGGGAGTTCTCTGAATTTTTTACTCCCTTTACTAAATAGAAGCTAAGTTGTATGATTTGTGCCACAGCCTCCTGATTTGTATGATACCAACACATCCCTCAGTATGTCTCGAGATGCCTCTGTATTTCAAGATGAGAGCAATATGTCTGTCCTGGATATTCCCACTGCCACTCCAGAAAAGCAGGTGACACAGGTAGGATAGTCTTTTTCTCTTAGTGAGATTGGTAGTATGCTTAGGGGTAGGGGATGGGTGAGTAATGGTGGTGATATATGACATGTGTCAAGGATGATGATCAGACCCCTTGGCCCTGGGAGTGAAAGCCTGGAAATGTGATTTCAAGGTGGGATGGTGGCAGGTCACGTGACTGGCTTGTCTTCTGTCATGATGGGCAGAGTCAGGCACGGCAGAACTTAAGACACAAGTGTGAAAAGTGTGTGAGGCATCAGAGTATCCTGACTGGAAAGACCAGCTGCATTCAGAGACATAGTTCAAAATAATTGCCCTGCTACCTTACTGTACATGTGTTATCAAAGTTGTTTTTAAAATTAAGTTTTTTAAATTGGCCTTTTCTAGAGGTATCAGCAGATACTCCTGATCTGAAGCCAGAAATCTTATCAGCTGATCTCGGTCAAGGTTCCACTGGCGAGTGCAAAATCCAGGAGGGTTTTTCTGTCCCAAAGAGTCCAACACAAGCTAGGAAAAGCTTGTTTAGAAAGGAAGTCTCCTTGTGATGCTATACTAATAACAGACCAAGGACCTTCCTATTCTTTGGGTTTAATTTTTACCCTACCTGTGATTTCCAAAGAATGAATGGGGGAAAATGCACATGCTTTGAGCTGTGTAACAGCCCCCACTAGCTGTGGGGTTGGCCGGGATATCAGGGAGGAGCATCTGTCCTGGGTGAGAGCCCCTGGTTAACTCCTCCTACCGGCATGTCCCTCAATGATGTACTATTTGTGTTCCTTACTCAGATGCACCAGGGCCGAGGTAGGCTGGGCGAGGAAGACTCTGATGTAGATATTGAAGGGTATGATGATGAGGAGGAGGATGGGAAACCTAAGACACCAGCCCCAGTGAGTATGCTTACAGAAAGCTTATGGTTTCATTATACCTTTATATGGTAGGTGCCCCAGAAGTACAGGACAGGCCAAGTCCCCAGGCGATACCATAGGGTCTCTATAGTGAGGCCCAGTATGACTTTAATCCTTGGAACCAGCTGACCAAATCTATCCACCAAAATTATATCTTGTAAGGCAGCAAGGGGGCGGCTGGTGGTGGCTTCTGGTCTCTTAGTTGGTCAGTTAATGGTCTCAACTGGTCTCCTTTAGGAAGGTGAAGATGCAGATGGTGATCTTGCAGATGAAGAGGAAGGAACTGTGCAACAGCCTCAAGCCAGTGTCCTGTATGAGGATTTGCTTATGTCTGAAGGAGAAGATGATGAGGAAGATGCTGGGAGTGATGAAGAAGGAGATAATCCTTTCTCTGGTACATAGCTCACCATAGCACACTCAGGGCTCAGAGGAAGCTCTGGGCCACATATGCTGTTAAAAAGCTGTTCTTTTATTGAAGTCCCATTAATAGACCTCAGGGTGCTGAGCATTCACTCATAGGATGATTAAATTCATTGGTCTTAGAAGACGTGAAAAAATACAGCATAGGTAGAAAAAGATGATAGTCAGAAAAGCAATGCCAAAGCAGCGTTTGATTTGAATACTTGGATAAAAATGAGAAAGATGTGTTATATGTGGCAATAGGGAAAGAAAATTAAGAAAAAGAGATGTTTGTGAATTAATCGCAGTGGTAGGGGAATAATATAGGAGATGATGGGGAAAAAAAACAGATTGCACTGAAATGGTTTTTTAATTCATTTTCCAAACTATAAATCTTGTCAATGTTGACCCTAGGCAGTCCTCTGAGGTGGAGGGTCCAGGCAAGATACCTGTGTAGATGCATGGGATTAACTGTTCTGGAAGACTAAGCCAAAGATGTTAATTCTGTCAAGCTTATCTCAGGATTTCTCTTTTCATAGCTATCCAGCTGAGTGAAAGTGGAAGTGACTCGGATGTAGGATCTGGTGGAATAAGACCCAAACAGCCCCGCATGCTTCAAGAAAACACAAGGATGGGCATGGAAAATGAAGAAAGCATGATGTCCTATGAGGGAGACGGTGGGGAGGCTTCTCATGGTTTGGAGGATAGCAATATCAGGTAATCGATAGCAACATGCTACGTACGGGGGCTGTGGCATCAGTGCTCAGCTATGATGTCAGAGGGCCCAGCATCATATTACTTTCATCCATCAAACATTGCTTGAGCACCTACTAGGGCCAGGCACTATGCTAGGCCCTTGGGAATACACAAAGGAGCAAGACATATCCTGCCCTTGAGGAGCTCACAGTCTAGTGGAAGAGACTGATACAAAATCATTGCAATACAGTGTGAGAAGAGCTATATAGCATAAGTTTAGTACAAAGTGCCAAGTCACACTGAGGAGGAGGAAGTGTCTCACTCTGCTTGGAGTAATCAGGGAGTATCACAAATGAGGGGACATTTGAACTGGGCCTTACAGGATGAATAGAAGTCTACTAAGTATGTAAGTGGCAGCAGGTGAGGAGATCCTTAGAGGTGAAACAGTATGTTCAAAGGCACAGAAATATAGCAAAGAAATTCCAGACCAAAGGGAAGTTGTTGGGAGTTGTGACTCTAGAAGCAGCAAGGGATTATGTTGTTAGAGGACCTTAAATGGCGTGCTAAGACATGTGGATTGTGGTTAATGAGAATCATCACTTTAAGGAAAAGAAAGTAACATCAAGTTTATGTGTTAAATAACTCTAGGGCAATGATTGGGCTTCCCTGATAGCTCAGTTGGTAAAGAATTCACCTGCAATGCAGGAGACCCTGGTTCAATTCCTGGGTTCGGAAGATCCGCTGGAGAAGGGATAGGATACCCATTCCACTATTCTTGGGCTTCCCTTATGGCTCAGTTGGTAAAGAATCCTCCTGCAATGTGGGAGACCTGGGTTCGATCCCTGGGTTGGAACGATCCCCTGGAGAAGGAAAAGGCTAACCACTTCAGTATTCTGGCCTAGAGAATGTCATGGACTCCATGGGGTCACAAAGAGTCAGACATGACTGAGCAGCCTTCGCTTTCACTTTCAGGGCAATAATAAGAAATTCAACTAGGATCTGTGAGGAGTGGAGGAAAGGGAAGGGACATATTTAAGAGCTGTTTAGAGGACAGATCATTTGGATTTAAGAGGTAAGGAGATTAGATACGTAATGAATGGGAATGTCACTGACATAAGTAAGAGGGAAAACAGGTATTAGATGGAGTGGGAAGGGAGGCAAAAAATGAATTTGTCTTTGGATATGTTAAGATACATATGATACATCTAAGCCAAAGGTATCCAGCAAGCCACCAACAAGCCTGGTGGCTCAGATGGTAAAGAATCCACCTGCAATGAGGGAGACCCAGGGTTCAATCCCTGGGTTGGGAAGAGCCTCTGGAGGAGGGCATGGCAGCCCACTCCAGTATTCTTGCCTGGCGGGCTACAGTTCATGGAGTCACAAAGAGTCAGACATGACTGAGTGACTAAGCACACATCGGGCAAGCAGTTAAGAGCCTTAATTCATCGAGCAAATATTTGTCACAAGTACAAAAGCAACTAGGATGTTATCCCTTCCTTCAGGGAGTTCAGTTTAGTGGGAAGTCTAAAACAGGCAAACAGATGATGATCACAGTGTAACATGAAAAGTGCTGTGATAGGAAACCACGGGATTTTTCTGGGGCTTGGGTAGGAGTGGAGTAGGGGAGCTGGTTAGAGAAACTGAGCTGAATCAGAGTAGGAATTAGCTAAATGAAGAAGAAAGGGAAGGGCATTCCAGAGACCGAGAAGAGCATATATGAACACACAGAGACATGAAACACTTCTCAAGAATACAAGTAGCTCAGTGTAGTTGGTGCTTTTCATCATGATCCGTGTAATAGAGACAGTTTAAAGAGGTAGGTAAGTAAGGACCAAATCTTGAAGGGCCTGAGAATTTTGGGCAGACATTGAATGAGAGTAGTATGATCAGATCTGTATTTTAAAAAGATTGCTCTGTACCCCAGAAGAAGGATGGGCAGAAGCCATGAATTAATTCACAGAAGAAATGCAAATGGCCAATAAATTATGAAAACTCAGCTTCCCTAAGAATCAAAGAAATGCAATAAAACAACCAAATGCAATTTTTTTCCTATCAGATGGGCAAAGATTAAAATGAATAATAATGCCCAGTGTTGGAAAAGACGTGCATAAAAGGACATTCAGAAACCACTGGTTGGTAATAGAAATTGAAAAAATGGGGTAGGTGAGAGAGGTATAGCAATTTATCTTACAAATCAGAAACTTAAAAAATGTATATCCTCTTTGGCCTCCCAATTCCATATCTAGGGAGTTATTCCATGGGAATAATAAAATAACCTTCATCAAGATGTTTGTACAAAGATGTTCATCACAGCATTGTTTCTAATAGTGGAATAATTGAAGACAGGTTAAATGTTCTAGTGAGAGACTGTGAAATAAATCATGTTACAGCCACACAGTGGAATACCACACAGCTGTTAAAATGGTGCTATCGATGTATGTTTATTGACATGGAAAGATGTTCATTATAAACGTTAGTGAAAAAGCAGATTCCTGAAGAGTATATAGAGCATTCCAATTTTGTAAATTAAAAAAAAATGTTTAAGCATCAAAGTAAACTGCATAGAAAAAAATTTGGAAGGTCATATACTGAAAGAGTATCTCTGGGTAGTAGAGTTATTGGTGATTTTTTCCTTTTTTTTCTGCTGTATATTCTAATTTTTTTAAACCAGTAAACGTGCATTACTTGTGTGATTTTTTTTTTAAGTAAAATTAAGAATAAACAAACAAACAAAAATAAAGAGCACTCTGGCAGAAATGTGAAGAAATTAATTGGGGAGAGCAAGACTGGAAGAAGACTGATTGCAGTGGTGCAGGCCAGAGATCTCAAAGAATGAAGCCAGAGCAGGCAGAATAGGGCTGGAAAGATGGGGATAGAAGTGAGATATATTGAAGAGGTAGAATCTTTAGGACTGTTGACTAATTGGATATGTAGATGAGTGAGGCTATAAGTGGTCGACAAACCTACAAGGCTTATCAGAGCATTTATGGTCACGTAAGCTAGCAGTGTGTTGTTCAGGTGTAGGGGAGTTTCATTCAGATTCTTGCGTATATGAAGTTGGCAAGTTGATGTTTTAGAATAGGATCATTTTTCTCTCAGGTACCCGTAGAATAGTCCAGAGCCATCATTTTAGTGGCCAGGGGAGGTGAGATGGGCTGATCCCTTGGTGGCACTGAGAACGGGACTGGTCAGCTAGAGGATGGTGTCCGAGCTTGAGAGATGACATGTTTCTTTTCTCAGTTATGGGAGCTATGAGGAGCCTGATCCCAAGTCGAACACCCAAGACACGAGCTTCAGCAGCATCGGTGGGTATGAGGTATCAGAGGAGGAAGAAGATGAGGAGGAAGAGCAACGCTCTGGGCCGAGCGTACTAAGCCAGGTCCAGCTGTCAGAGGACGAGGAGGACAGTGAGGATTTCCACTCCATTGCTGGGGACAGTGACTTGGACTCTGATGAATGAGGCTTCCTTTCGGCCTCCTTGGTCCGCCTTCCCTGTTCTCCAGCCTAGCTCACCTTTCCCCCATTTGTTTATATTTTTTGTTACAGTGTCTGATCCTGAAACTACCAAATTAATGAATACTGTAGCTTTTTAAAAAATAATAAGTAAATGATAATAAATTAACTCTTCTGATTTTTCTGAGGCAGTGCCACCCTTTGATTTAAAACCAGGCAACCCCCTTTCCCCATCACTAACAAAAAGAGAGCACTCTCCTCCTTCTGCAGTACTCTCCTTAACTCTATTAATTGCTTTTGGTATCATTTTGTTCCTGGGGAAGGAAGAGAAATTATGAAATAGCTAATAACTTTATGTCCTCTTGATGTATTAGAAAATTTCCAAGCATGATATCACCTCAGTTTTCTAATTTGCAGGCTGTAACCATTGACAGCCCCCTGTTGGGACAGAGAATTGCGTTCTGGTGGACTCTGTGCCACACTAAAACCATAAAGCTATTGGACAAACTGAACTGCCCGTTATTTATTATTTATTTGATTATACAATGCCTTGTTCCTAAGTGGATTGGAGGCAAATAAATTATAAATCTTTGAAACAGCATATTTGTCAGAAATGATATGTCGCCATGTAAATGTGTTCTGTCCTTCCCCCACCCCCAGGGGAAATGGTAGGGAAATGGTAAGTTCTTTAGGGCAAAGACTGTGTCTTCTGTTTCTTTTCATGCTTAGGATATGGTTCTGTGCAGAATAGGTACTCAGTAAATGTTCCTAGAATCATAAAATCCTCAACAGATTTGTTATTAAGCATCTGCTCCATGATAAGCATTCTATCAGCTCCTTGGGATGCAAACTTAAATAAGACACATTCCTTTTATTGAAAGAGCTCACCATTAAGTTGGGGGAGGGGGAGGGAAATTCAAAACATGTTAATAAATCATTACAGTACTGTAAGATAAGTGCAATTAAGCTAGGTATAAAACATAGGAGAAAATAGAGGAGCAGTCATGTCTGAAAAAGTCAGGGAAGTATTCTTAGAGATAATTTTTAAGCTGACTGTTGAAGAATTAGTAGGAGCTTGCCAGATGGAAAAGTCTAGGCAGAGTGTCACATGAAATGAAAAGGCCAAACTCCAGAAATGGCAAATAGCAGAGTGTGTTCCTTGTTTGTTTGTTTGTTTGTTTGTACCTGCCTTGTTCCAGAAAGGATTTAAGGTGGTTTATGTTCCAGTCCCTCCATGCTGGAATGGCTCTAGGTGAGACTGAAAGATGGACAGGAAGCATATCATCAAGAGCTTTGAATTGATGCTAATGAATGTGAATTTTATATTAATTAGAAATGAAATGTGCTAGTGGAGTGATAAAATATGATTTGTGTTTTAGAAATTCTCAGTATATTGAATGAAGAAATAAATTGAAGAGTCATGTGTAACAAGTGTGATCCCATTTTTGTAAATGATAAAACCACATGTATATATTTATATGTGTTTACATATACTTGTATATGCAAAGGAAAAAGTCTGAAAGGATTTACACAAAATGGTTGACAGTGATAACCTCTGGGCAATGAGATTGGAGGGGAAGGGGCTATATGTTTATTTGTATACTGGGTGGGGCATTGTGCTTTTATTTCTGTATTTGAATTTTTATAAGAACATATTATTTTTGTAATAAAAATAAAAAAAAAATAATTCCAGTGGTAGTGTGGAGAATGGTTTGGAGGGTGGCAAATACAGTTGAACTAGGACTGTGGCATTAGGATAGGGAGGAAGGGGGTGAATTTGAGAGATATTTAGGGGACAGATCAACAGGACTTGGTGACCAGTTGGCATTTGGGAGTGGAGAAGGAAAAATGGAAGATGACTTCCAGAATTTTGGTTTAGGAGATTAGATGGATACATGGTATTCATTCATTCATTCATTCAGCATTTATTGAGCCACCGGGCTTCCCAGGTGGCGCTAGTGATAAAGAACCTGCCTGTCAATTCAGGAGACATAAGAAATCCACAGGTTTGGTCCCTGGGTCAGGAAGATCCCCAGGAGGAGGACATGGCAATCCACTCCAGTATACTTGCCTGGAGAATCTCATGGACAGAGGAGCCTGGCAGGCTACAGTCCATGGTATTGCAAAGAGTCTGGCACAACTGAGCCACTGAGCACACATGAAGGTCACAGAGAGCTCTGTATGCAAAAGAATCTGGACTTAATCCTAAAGGCAGTAAGAATCTATTGAACGATTTGGATAATTTTAGCAGCAGTTTGGGCTATGGACTATAGAATAGGACTGCATATGGTTGTGAGTCATTTAAGCAAAGTATGAGTCAGTTGTTCTTATGCAAGAACAGGCAAAGATTTGAGAGAATTGAGGGGAGGTAAAATCTACAAGTGATTAAATGTGAGGGATATTTCAGTTAATTAGTGAAGAAACATTGATTGAGCCTAGTGAGTACCAGGCATTATTGTTGGTGCTCTGAATATAGCAGTGAATAACACATACCCCCTTCCCTCATAGAGTTCAGGATCTAGTGGGAGAGGAAGACAGATAAGTGAATGAGAGTGAGAGAAGTACTCTGAAGACAAAGTGATATGAGAGGGTTTGGGGTGAGGGTTCTAATTTAATGGTCAAGGAAGACCTTGCTGAGTAGCTGTCATCGGTGTATAAATAAGCATGTGTTGCTGTGATAAAATATTTTTTAAAAGTCTGAAAAAGGAAGCAATGAAAGAACCAAGAAAGTTACTTTGAAAGACTGGCCAGAAGTATGAGGAAACCAGGATACACTGTTTTTGTTGTTGTTCAGTTGCTAAGGTGTGTCCAGCTCTTTGTGACCTAATGGACTGCAGCACACCAGGCTTCCCTGTCCTTCACTATCTCCCAGAGTTTGCTCAAACTCATGTCCATTGAGTCAGTAATGTCATTCAACCGTCTCATCCTCTGTCTCCCCCTTACTTGCAGAAAGGTCAATCAAATAAAGACTGAAATTTGTCATTTGGACTTGGCAGTTGGTGAGCCTTGTGAAAATAGTTTCCTTGTAATGGTGGGTACAAAAACCAGATGGCAGGTGGGTTGAAGAACTCAATGTGAAGAAGTAGAAACAGAGCTTGGTTTGATTAAATAATTGCTGCCGTTCACTTTGCCAGCTTCTGTACAGAGAGCTCTTACCTGATCTCATTTGATCCTGAACCATCTGAGATAGGTGTTACTATTTCTGTTTTACTAATGGGGAAACTGGACTGGAGAAGGGTCACCTTTAAGACCAGAAGGATGAGTATTGGATAGAGAAGCAACTAAGAAGGAAACCATACCTCTCGGCATTTGTAGACGCTGGTAAGAAGTTTTGTCTATATCCTGAAAGTAGTGGGAAATTTTTCAGTGGGACTAGGATTGAGCTTGAAAAGGTGACCTCAGGATTGTGTTTCCAAAACATGAGCTCCATATCAGTGTAAAAATAGCCAATCTTTTCCTATTGATAGTTTAGTTACACTTCTTTGGCAACTCCAGGGTTTTAGGAATTATGTTGCAAATATTTGCTGAATATAATCTAATATTACCCCCTGACTTTGAAGATAAATCACTGGTGTGCTTCAGGAACACTGATTCCTAGGCCCCAGTTAAACCTTCTTGAGTCACAATGCCTAGGGAAGATTGGTGGTCTGTATATTTTACAGATACCCCAAGTGATTCTTTTCTTTCCAAGTGATTTTTTCCCCCACACCACGTGGCTTGAGAGATCTTAGTTCCCTGTCATTGAGTCGCTAAGTCATGTACGACTTTTTGTGACCCCAGGGACTGTAGCATGCCAGGGTTCCCTGTCCTTCACTATCTCCCAGTTTGCTCAAACTCATGTCCATTATGTTAGAGATGCCATCCAACCATCTCATACTCTCTGTCGCCCCCTTCTCCTGCCTTCAATCTTTCCCAGTATCAGGGTCTTTTCCATAAGTCAGCTCTTTGCATCAGGTGGCCAAAGTATTGGAGCTTCAGCTTCAGCATCAGTCCTTCCAGTGAATATTCAGGACTGATTTCCTTTAGGACTGACTGATTTGATCTCCTTGCAATCCAAGGGACAAACTCTCAAGAGTCTTCTCCAATACCACAGTTTAAAAGCATCAATTCTTCAGTGCTCAGCTTTCTTTATGGTCCAACTCTCCCATCCATACATGACAGCTGGAGAAACCATACCTTTGACTAGATGGACCTTTGTCAGCAAAGTGAAGTCTCTGCTTTTTAATACGTTGCTAGGTTTGTCATAGCTTTTCTTCCAGGGAGCAAGTGTCTTTCAATTTTGTGACTTGGATCCCAAGAAAACAAAATCTGCCACTGTTTCCACTTTATCCCCATCTATTTGCCATGAACTGATGGGACCAGATGCCATGTTCTTAGTTTTCTGAATGTTCAGTTTTAAGCCAGCTTTTTCACTTTCCTCTTTTACCTTCAACAAGAGGCTCTTTAGTTCTTCTTCACTTTCTGCCATTAGAGTGATGTCGTCTGTATATCTGAGGTTGTTGATATTTCTCCCGGCAGTCTTCATTCCATCTAGTGATTCATCCAGCCCAGCATTTCGCATGATGTACTCTGCATATAAGTTAAATAAGCAGCAACATTCCCAAATTAATGCTATCCTCTGTATCAGCTGTTTTTAAAACAAGTGTTACATCAATATGGAAATAGGGGTTGCTTATTGTAAATTTAAATTCCTGGGCTTGAAATGTGCATTTTTAATATGCATACCTATAATTCTGATGCACATAGTCCTTGTAACAGTATTCACAATGATCCTTTGGTAAACATAAGCGCTTTAGAAAAAATATAGAATTGCAAATTTTTAATTATCAGGATATTGGAGAAGTGAATGGCAAACCGCTTCAGTATTCTTGCCTTGAGAACCCCATGAACAGTATGAAAAGGCAAAAAGATAGGATACTGAGAGATGAACTCCCCAGGTCAGTAGGTACCCAGTATGCTACTGGAGATCAGCGGAGAAATAACTCCAGAAAGAATGAATGGACGGAGCCAAAGCAAAAACAACACCAAGTTGTGGATGTGACTGGTGATAGAAGCAAGGTCCGATGCTGTAAAGAGCAATATTGCATAGGAACCTGGAATGTCAGGTCCATGAATCAAGGCAAATTGGAAGTGGTCAAACAGGAGATGGCAAGAGTAAAAGTCGACATTTTAGGAATCAGCAAACTAAAATGGACTGGAATGGGTGAATTTAACTCAGATGACCATTATGTCTACTACTGTGGGCAAGAAACCATTAGAAGAAATGGAGTAGCCTTCATAGTCAACAAAAGAGTCGGAAATGCAGTACTTAGATGCAGTCTCAAAAACAACAAAATGATCTCTTTGTTTCCAAGGCAAACCATTCAATATCATGATAATCCAAGTCTATTCCCTGACCAGTACTGCTGAAGAAGCTGAAGTTGAACGGTTCTGTGAAGACCTTCAAGACCTTTTAGAATTAATACCCAAAAACGATGTCCTTTACATTATAGGGAACTGGAATGCAAAAGTAGGAAGTTAAGAAGCACCTGGAGTAACAGGCAAATTTGGCCTTAGAGTACAGAATGAAGCAGAGCAAAGGCTAATAGAGTTTTGCCAAGAGAACGCACTGGTCACAGCAAACACCCTCTTCCAGCAACACAAGAGAAGACCCTACACATGGACATTACCAGATGGTCAATACCGAAATCAGACTGATTATATTCTTTGCAGCCAAAGATGGAGAAACTCTATACAGTCAGCAAAAACAAGACCAGGAGCTGACTATGGCTCAGATCACGAATTCCTTATTGCCAAATTCGGACTTAAATTGAAGAAAGTAGGGAAATAGACCATTCAGGTATGACCTAAATCAAATCCCTTACAATTACACAGTGGAAGTGACAAATAGATTTAAGGGACTAGATGTGATAGACAGTGCCTGATGAAATATGGATGGAGGTTTGTGACATTGTAGAGGAGACAGGGATCAAGACCATCCCCAAGAAAAAGAAATGCAAAAAAGCAAAATGGCTGTCTGAGGAGGCCTTACAAATATCTGTGAAAAGAAGAGAAGCAAAAAGCAAAGGAGAAAAGGAAAGATATACCCATTTGAATGCAGAGTTCCAAGAACTCTTGGAGAGATAAGAAAGCCTTCCTCAGTGATCAATGCAAGAAATAGAGGAAAACAATAGAATGGGAAAGAATAGAAATCACTTCAAGAAAATTGGAGATACCAAGGGAACATTTCATGCAAAGATGGGCACAATAAAGGACAGAAATGATATGGACCTAACAGAAGTAGAAGATATTAAGAAGAGGTGGCCAGAATACACAGAACTATACAAAAAAGATCTTCATGACCCAGATGATCACAATGGTGTGATCACTTACCTAGAGCCAGACATCCTGGAATGTCAAGTCAAGTGGGCCTTAGGAAGCATGTCTATGAACAAAGCTAGTGGAGGTGATGAAATTCCAGTTGAGCTATTTCAAATCTTAAAAGATGATGCTGTGAAAGTGCTGCACTCAGTATGCCAGCAAATTTGGAAAACTCAGCAGTGGCCACAGGACTGGAAAAGGTCAGTTTTCATTCCAGTCCCAAAGAAAGGCAATGCCAAAGAATGCTCAAACTTCCACACAGTTGCACTCATCTCACACACCAGTAAAGTAATGCTGAAAATTCTCCAAGCCAGGCTTCAACAATACGTGAACCATGAACTTCCTGATGTTCAAGCTGGATTTAGAAAAGGCAGAGGAACCAGAGATCAAATTGCCAACATCCATTGGATCATCGAAAAAGCATGAGAATTCCAGAAAAACATCTATTTCTGCTTTATGGACTATGCCAAAGCCTTTGACTGTGTGGATCACAATAAACTGTGGAAAATTCTGAAAGAGATGAGAATAGCAGACCACCTGACCTGCCTCTTGAGAAACCTATATGCAGGTCAGGAAGCAAGAGTTAGAACTGGACATGGAACAACAGACTGGTTCCAAATAGGAAAAGGAGTACATCAAGGCTGTATATTGTCACCCTGCTTATTTAACTTATATGCAGAGTCCATCATGAGAAACACTGGGCTGGATGAGGTACAAGCTGGAATCAAGATTGCCAGGAGAAATATCAATAACCTCAGATATGCAGGTGACACCACCCTTATGGCAGAAAGCGAAGAAGAACTAAAGAGCCTCTTGATGAAAGTGAAAGAGGAGAGTGAAAAAGTTGGCTTAAAACTCAACATTCAGAAAACTAAGATCATGGCATCTGGTCCCATCACTTCATGGCAAATAGATGGGGAAAAAATGGAAACAGTGACAGACTTTATTTTGGGGGCCTTCAAAATCACTGCAGATGGTAACTGCAGCCATGAAATTAAAAGACGCTTGCTCCCTGGATGAAAAGTTATGACCAACTTAGATAGCATATTAAAAAGCAGAGACAAAAAAAAAAAAAAAAAAGCAGAGACATTACTTTGCCAACAAAGGTGCATCCAGTCAAGGCTATGGTTTTTCCAGTAGTCATGTATGCATGTGAGAGTTGGACTATAAAAAAAGCTGAGTACCGAAGAATTGATGGTTTTGAACTGTGGTATTGGAGAAGACTCTTGAGAATCCCTTGGACTGCAAGGAGATCCAACCAGTCCATCCTAAAGGAAATCAGTCCTGAATATTCATTGGAAGGACTGATGTTGAAGCTGAAACTCAAATACTTTGGCCACCTGATGCGAAGAGCTGACTAATTTAAAAAGACCCTGATGCTGGGAAACATTGAAGGCAGGAGGAGAAGGGGATGACAGAGGATGAGATGGTTCAGTGGCATCACCGATATGATGGACATGAGTTTGAGTAGGCTGTGAGAGTTGGTGATGGACAGGGAGGCCTGGTGTGCTGTAGTCCATAGGGTTGCAAAGAGTTGGACATGACTGAATGACTGAACTGAACTAAACTGAATTATCAGGTACATAGTATTACAAATTTGCTTTTTGGTTCATAATAACTTAATATTCAAGGTTTTTTAAAAATAGTAAATTACCCTTAATGGTATGCATTCAATCTATCATTTATAAACGTCATGCATAAAGTGACAGTTTATATTACATATAAATTATAAATTCTGCAAGTTGGTTTAAATAGATGTGAGACTTTCAAAATCATTTCTTTAAAATTTTGCCTGTATAGGTTTGGATTTTCCACATTTGGGGATCTCGAAGTACTGTATTTTTCAATCAACTCTATATTACAGCTTTTAAATATCCATTCATCCTGATTTATAGAACAGAAATGTACGATTATATCCTGTCCTTGTGACTCTGTCACTTACGTAGTACAAATAAGACCTTGTATCAACCAAAATTTTGACTCAGTTATCTTTAAAAGTGGTCAAATAACAGAATAAGCAGAATTAAATCACATTTTAGTAGGCAGAGGGTATGTCATATTAATGATTGCAAAACTATTCACTTTTTGCGTGCTTCCTCCTTTTGAAATCAAGAATACTTTAAAGGGAGGAAATGGTTATGTGGGAAAGCTGGGAGCAAATAAATGCTCAAAACTGGAGAAATAGTTAAATACTTAGAAAGGAAAAAGAATTTGTCAATGAGAAGTGAAGGTTGGTTGGGTGCCAGATACATTTTGCTTCAGTTTTGACAACTGTATCTGTAGAAAGTATATTAGAAACTTTATTTTAGACAACTCACTTCCTAAATTTCTTTATGCCAAATTATGACAGTCTGCCTGTCTTTGAAAATAACATCAGTTTAGTGCTGGGCACATATGACCCTGAAGACAAGAGTTTAAACCAGTCTTTTTGTTTCTTTGTTTCTTCCTCAAATATAGTGGGAGTTAAGATAAGCTTTTATTTGGAAAACTCAGCAGTGGCCACAGGACTGGAAAAGGTCAGTTTTCATTCCAGTCCCAAAGAAAGGCAATGCCAAAGAATGCTCAAACTTCCACACAGTTGCACTCATCTCACACACCAGTAAAGTAATGCTGAAAATTCTCCAAGCCAGGCTTCAACAATACGTGAACCATGAACTTCCTGATGTTCAAGCTGGATTTAGAAAAGGCAGAGGAACCAGAGATCAAATTGCCAACATCTGCTGGATCATCGAAAAAGCATGAGAATTCCAGAAAAACATCTATTTCTGCTTTATGGACTATGCCAAAGCCTTTGACTGTGTGGATCACAATAAACTGTGGAAAATTCTGAAAGAGATGGGAATAGCAGACCACCTGACCTGCCTCTTGAGAAACCTATATGCAGGTCAGGAAGCAAGAGTTAGAACTGGACATGGAACAACAGACTGGTTCCAAATAGGAAAAGGAGTACATCAAGGCTGTATATTGTCACCCTGCTTATTTAACTTATATGCAGAGTCCATCATGAGAAACACTGGGCTGGAAGAAGCACAAGCTGGAATCAAGATTGCTGGGAGAAATATCAATAACCTCAGATATGCAGATGACACCACCCTTATGGCAGAAAGTGAAGAGGAACTCAAAAGCCTCTTGATGAAAGTGAAAGTGGAGAGTGAAAAAGTTGGCTTAAAACTCAACATTCAGAAAACTAAGATCATGGCATCTGGTCCCATCACTTCATGGCAAATAGATGGGGAAACAGTGGAAACAGTGTCAGACTTTATTTTTTGGGGCTCCAAAATCACTGCAAATGGTGATTGCAGCCATAAAATTAAAAGACACTTACTCCTTGGAAGGAAAGTTACGACCAACCTAGATAGCATATTGAAAAGCAGAGATATTACTTTGCCAACAAAGGTCCGTCTAGTCAAGGCTGTGGTTTTTCCAGTGGTCATGTATGGATGTGAGAGTTGGACGTAAAGAAAGCTGAGCGCCGAAGAATTGATGCTTTTTGAACTGTGGTGTTGGAGAAGACTCTTGAGAGTCCCTTGGACTGCAAGGAGACCCAAACAGTCCATCCTAAAGGAGATCAGTCCTGGGTGTTCATCGGAAGGACTGATGCTGAAGCTGAAACTCCAGTCCTTTGGCCACCTCATGGGAAGAGTTGACTCATTGGAAAAGACGCTGATGCTGGGAGAGATTGGGGGCAGGAGGAGAAGGGGACGACAGAGGATGAGATGGCTGGATGGCATCACCGACTTGATGGACATGAGTTTGAGTGAACTCCGGGAGTTGGTGATGGACAGGGAGGCCTGGCGTGCTCTGATTCATGGGGTCGCAAAGAGTTGGACACGACTGAGCGACTGAACTGAACTGAACTAAGATAAACTTTTATTAGTAAACAAAGGTTCTAGATTCTGGGAGGGGTGTGTGAGGTAACTCCTAGGTATGTAGTGGTGAAGCTCACCAGTCTAGGAGAATTTTTTTTTTTAAAGCCTCCCAGGTGGGCTTCCCTGGTTGCTCAGTGGTAAAGAATCTGCCTGCCAATGCAGGAGACATGGGTTTGATCCTGGGTCAGGAATATCTCCTGGAGAAGGAAATGGCAACCCACTCCAGTATTCTTGCCTGGAAAATCCCATGGACAGAGGAGCCTGGCAGGCTACAGTCCATGGGATCACAAAGAGTTGGACATCACTTAATCAAAAAAACAAGTGATAGGGAGACTTGTTCCAACCCCCCGCCCCATCCTTCTCTAATCCCTGATTTAGATAATTTGATAAAGCTTTCCCAATATTACTGATACATTACAAAAATTCCTAGGCCTCAATATGTAAACTTAAAACTAATTGATTTCTTATCAGTAAGGAATTTTCGGCCTTTTTCCGTTGTTCTCTATCAAACAATGGTTAAAACAATGGATCTTACCCAGTTTTTGGAGTATGGACAATTTTGAAAATAGGGTAAAAACTGAATTTTCCCTCCACAAAAAATATGACTACGCAAAAAGTTTTTTTATTTAAAGAATTTTTAAAGTTTTATATTGGAATATGTTAACAGTGTTGCGTTAGTTTCAGTTGTGCAACATAGTGGTCCAGTTATACATATGTATGTTTCCTTTTTCAAATTCTTTTCCCATTTAGGTGAGCAGAGTTCACTGTGCTGTACTATAGGTTCTTGTCAGTTATTTTAAATATAGCAGTGTGCGTGTAAGTTTTGTGTATATCAGGTGCTTCTTAGACTCCTGGTTAAGAAACTAAAAAGAGGTGTAGTCTGAGATTTCATGTAATTTACTCTCCAAAAGTATCTAAGTTGCAAATCATAAGCTAGTTATAGGCTGGATAGCCAATTTACAATAGAAAAATTGGGGCAATGCATTTTCATTCTCTTAAGGGAAATTTACGTGTCATTTCACTTCCTGCAACTTTCTAATTGCCAGCTGTAACTCCAGATTCCTGTAGAATTTCTTTGTGGACTACAAGGAAGAAAAAAAAAATTCAACAAAATCCCACATTTCAGATCCAAGTGTCTTAGAAATAGTGTTTGTAGTGGTTTGAAATACAGTCTTTTGTGTGTGTGTGTGTGTATGTGGCTTCCACAGCTTACTAGCAATTAAGTAACATTCAGTTTCCTAAGGTTGTGGTGATAGTTAAATGAGATAGTGCTGATGAAGTGCTCAGCACAGTGCCTGGCACATGGTTCACACCCAGTAAGTATTAGCTGTGGTTATTATCTCTTCTGAATAGACAGTAGTTCACACATTTAGACCAATTTAAATTATTTTAGCTACTTAAAGTGAAATCTTGATCTTAATGTGAAATTGCAAACACCAGTTAGTCATATTCCAGACTAACTAGAAATACTCTGGAGAGGAGGGCTTGTTAGAATTGCTTGAGGCATTTTCAAACTCCCATTCCCTGTTAGTCTTCTCCCCCCACATGGAGAGTTACTTTCACTCACACCTACAGTTTTATTATCCCCTTGGCTGAAAATCAGTGCCTTGGTGAGTCACTGTTAGATAAGAATATACACCGACAGAGGGGAAAGCTTCAGAACCATGTATTGACTTCATCTCTCTTTCTGGCAGGGTCAGAAAACAACATTTCAGTTTACTTGACTCTCCTTTATTTCAAATAAACAACTCTTAATGACGCAGTCAAATAAAAGTAAAATACAAGGGACTTCCCTGGTGGTTCAGTGGCTAAGACTCCATGCTCCCAATGCAGGGGGCATGGATTCAACCCCTGGTCAGGAAACTGAGATTCCACATGTGTAACTAAGACCCAGCACAGCCAAATCAATAAATATATTTAAAGTAAAACAAATACCTGATGGCTCTAGACTAGGGGTCCCCAACCTTTTTGGCACTAGGGACCAGTTTCATGGAAGAAAAATTGTCCATGGAATAGGGCAGGGTCGGGGGATGGTTTCAGGATGATTCTTATAAGGAGTATGCAACCTAGATCACTCACATGCACAGTTCACTGTAGGGTTCATGCTTCTATGAGAATCTAATGTCATTGATCTAACAGGAGGCGGAGCTCAGGCAGTAATGTCAGCAATAGGGAGCAGCCGTAAATACAGATGAAGCTCTTCTTGCTTGTCTGCCATTCACCTCCTGCTGTGCAGCCCAATTCCTAACAGGTCACAGACCACTACTGATCCAGTGTTGGGGACCCCTGCTCTAGACAGCTCCAGTACTATAATAAAGCCAAAGTATTGGAAATATGAAAAAAGCATAAGAATTTATTCACCACTATCTTTAGTAATTTAAATATTATTTTAGCTTTTCTTCTAAGTTTCTGGATGTGTTTCAGAAATTCAAGTTTAGAATAAAAATTGACACTTGTTTTTTCTTTTTTTGGCCATGAGGCTTGCAAAATCTTAATTCTCCCACCAGGGATTGAACTTGGGCAGCAGCAATGAAAACACTGAATCCTAACCACTGACCACCAGGGAATTCCCAAAACTTGGGGTTTTAAAACTTCTGCTTCTCATTTCATTTTCTCTTCTTATGACTTCATTTTTTTTTTTTTTACTTTAGAATCAAACTATAAGTAATCATATTTAACTCTCAGGTCAGCAAGTAAGTATGGCTTCTCCTCTAACTGTAAGCAGTAAATATCAGACTGGGCAGAATTTGCCAGAAAATATAAATTCTTAAAAAAGCTGAGGGTTACTCTACCAGATCAACTTACCCAAACTAAAATCCAACTGCCTTCATATTAAAATGTATAACTGAACAATAAAGTGCAAAAATAAATAAATATAAAAGGCAAACAATTTAAAAAAAGTGAGATGAGAAATTTCTTGCAACTAAATGAGAAGTTCCCTTTAACTCCATCCTAGCATGATGATTTTAAAATTATTATTTCAAAGTAAGTTACACAGTAATACATCCACTCAGTTTATACACATTTTACATACCAGTTTAGTCAATTAATTTCTAGTTTCAAGGGCTCTTCATTTTATAACATACAAATTCTAAGCTTTTCCATGCAAACCTCTAATTATTCAAATTTCAAGCAATTAAACTGCTTTTGATTCAGTGGAAGCTGTGTAAAGAGGACAGCCTGGCACTTTCCCTAGGTGTCATGTCCTACCACAGATAGTGCCCAAGACTTAGAAGACAGTTTCTCAGTATACAGATAGATTGAGGCTATACTGCCCTGTCCCCTTCCCTCAGTACTCATTACAAAATAATAACTGAATTTCCATTAACTCTTCTGTTCTCCAACATATACTACCCTTGTGCATTTTGCCAGGGAGATATTTACTTGCTGAGTCTCTGTGATATGGTTCTTCAGAGCCTCGAGATAATAGAGAGACATTCCTGGATGTGATTTACAAAGTAAACCAGATGACTTCAGCATTGTTTTCAGATGAAGATAACATGTTCTAGTGCTTTTAAGTTAAACTCATATGGCTCTTTAGGCAATGGGCCTGGGCCTTAGTTTCCTCATTTGTAAATGCAGGATAGAAGGATAATCCTAAAGATTAAATGAAAAATACGTTGTGAAGTGCTTTGAATAATGTCTGCTGCTGCTAAGTCGCTTCAGTCATGTCCGACTCTGTGCGACCCCATAGACAGCAGCCCACCAGGCCCCGCCATCCCTGGGATTCTCCAGGCAAGAACACTGGAGTGGGTTGCTATTTCCTCCTCCAATGCATGAAAGTGAAAAGTGAAAGTGAAGTCGCTCAGTCGTGTCCAACTCTTAGCGACCCCATGGACTGCAGCCTACAAGGCTCCTCCGTCCATGGGATTTTCCAGGCAAGAGTACGTATATGTTAACTCTTAACTCTTATTTTATTATTATAAATAATAATGATGAGTAGAAGAGAGGTGGACCTTCCCTTGTTCTAATTCTACAGTTCATCAATTCCTAAATCACCATCTACCAGTGTTGCAGTTCAAGTAGGAAAGCAAGACATGTTGGTAAAACAGTGAATGTAGAACTGTTGGGAGGTAATATGTCCACTCAAGGAAGACCAATTGGCTACCCAATGAGCTGACCACTGGTAGCATTCATTCTAGCCCATGGTCTCTGCCTCACCAATCAGAAGCTGTGTCTAAACCTTAAATCCAACTAATATGTAAACATTTATTAATTTATCAACCAGCAATGAGAAATTTAACAAATAGGTAAGTACTCATATTTGCTAATTAGTACGTTCTCTACTAGTTGACAAGTCTGCATCAGAAGATACTGTATTAAGAATATTGCTCAGTGAGGAGACAATCAGAACCAGGGCAGTAAGTTGGATTTTACCTTTAAATTTTTACTATGGAAATTTTCTAACATACCTAAAAGTAGAAAGAGGAGTATAATGAACTCTCATGAACCCTTCCTCTAGCTTTAACAATTATCAACATCTTGCCAGTCTTCTTTCATCTAATCCTCCTTTTCTTGGAGAGGTTCTTAGTGTGTGTTTGTGTTAGTCGTTCAGTCGTGTCCAACTCTTTGTGACCCCATGGACTGTAGCCCACAAGTCTCCTCTGTCCATGGGATTTTCCAGGCAAGAATACTGGAATGTATTGCCATTTCCTTCTCCAAGGGATCTTCCCAACCAAGGGCTCGAACCCAGGTCTCCTGTATTGCAGGTGGATTCTTCCCGTTTGAGCCACCAAGGGAGCCCTGGAGGGGTGCTGCAGTATTTTAAAATATATCCCAGATATTGTATTTTGCCAGAAAATTCTCCAATTTGCATCTCTTATGGATAAAAACTTTAAGAACTCCCCTACCTTTATATCAAAAATAACAGTAATCCCCCCAAACTATCTGATACCCCACCTGTGTTCAAATGTCCCCATTTGTTGCCAAAAAAAGGTATACATTTGGCTTGTTGAAGTCAGCATTCAAATATTGTATTTGGCTCACATGCCTTTTTTAATACATAAATTTATTTATTTGTGGGTCTTCTGTGCTGCACGGGCTTTTCTCTAGTTGCCGTGAGTTGGGGTTACTCTTTGTTGCTGTGCTTGGGCTTCTCATCACAGTGGCTTCTCTTATTGTAGAGCCCGGGCTCTGGGGCACATGGGCTTCAGTAGTTGCCGTCCCTGGGCACAAGCTTAGTTGTTCCACGGCATGTGGAATCTTCCTAGATCAGGGATCGAACCCATGTCTCCTGGATTGGCAGGCAAATTCTTTACCACTGAGCCACCAGGAAAACCCTCATATGGCTTTTAAGTTGTTTCTAAGCGTTAACAGTTCCACCTCTTTAAAAAAAAATGGCATTTGTTTGTTTAGAAAACCAGTTGCTCTCACTTTCTTCCAGTGTGGCTGATTGCACCCCCAACAATCTCCTATTCCCTGTATATCCTGTTAATATATCGTGGGCAATTAGACCAGGAGGTTTAGTTAGTCAAGTTCAAAATACTTTTATTTTCGAAGGAGAGGGAGGAACAAGATGTTTCATAAGTGATGGTGTGTGCTTCCTATTGCATCACATCAGGAAGCAATCTGGTAACAAATCTGGTTGTTACATGGGCCGATCTGAGTGACTGGGATCAAGCTTGATAACCTCATGCACCCATCTTCTGTATAGGAATGGATTTGATACCAGAACATCCCCCTACACAGTGCTGGAGAGTATTGATAACTTTGGCCTCTACCTTGGACTGTCTTATCTGATGACTTGCAGACTATCTTTATTTGTTAGTGTCTCATTTCATCAGATGGAGCTCAGTATATTTGCTAAAATAAAAGGTTCTTACCTACAGAAACAGTCCATCCTGTGCTTTTCCCAAATCAACTTTATTGAATCTGTAGTATTAAAAATTTTTTATATGCTGGACTTCCCTGGTGGCTCGGTAGTAAAAAAAAAAAAAAAAAAAATCCTCCTGCCAATGCAGGAGACATAGGTTAAATCCCTGATCTGGGAAGATCCCACAGGCTGTGGAGCAACTAAGCCTGTGCACCACAACTACTGAGCCTGTTGCTCTAGAGCCTGGGAACCACAGATACTGAGCAGTGAGGCAACTGCTGAAGCCTGCGCTTTGCAACAAGAGAAGCCACTGCAGTGAGAAGCATGCATGCTGCAATTAGAGTAGCCCCCTGCTCACTGCAACTACAGAAAAGCCCGAACAGCAACAAAGATCCAGAAGACCCAGCACAGCCAAATCAAATTATTAAAAATTTTTTTCATATATCCCTTTCACAGATGGCTTATTTTAGACCCCTTACATTTTTCCTTTATTGGTTTTTAAATTATGAAATAGTTCATGTGTATAAAAATATAATGGAGAGTGGGGAGAGATGGATTGCAAGTTTGGGATTAGCAGATGCAAACTATTATATAGAGAATGGATGAAAAAGGTCCTACTTATAGCACAGGGAACTATATTCAGTATCCTGTGATAAACCATAATGGAAAAGAATATTAAAAAGAATGTATATATCTCTATAGCTGAATAACTTTGCTGTAAAGCAGAAATAACACAACATTGTAAATCGACTATACTTAAAAAAAGAATATAATGGATATATTAGATATAAAGAATAGTAAAGCCATTAAATGTGTACTAACCACATTAGAAGGGCTTCCCTGGTGGCTCAGTGGTAAAGAATCTGCCTGCAACGCAGGAGACATGGGTTCGATCCCTGGGTGGGGATAATCCCCTGGAGAAGGAAATAGCAACCCACTTCAGTATTTTTGCCTGGAAAATTTCATGGACAGAAGAGCCTGGAGGGCTATAGTCTATGGGGTCACAAAGAATTGGACATGACTGAGCGACTGAGCATGTACCACATAAGAAATTATATTTTTTCTTCAATAGTTTTAAGTTAAAATAACTTTGGATTAACAGTAGAGTTTCAAATATAGTACAAAGAGTCCCCCCCATATCTTTACCTGATTTCCTCTAACGTTAACATCTTACCCTGGTACATTTATTAAAACTAAGAAATCAGCATAGGTACAGTTCTATTAACCAAACTAGTGACTCCACTCAAATTTTACTAGCTTTTTCACTTACGCCCTTTTTCTTTCCTAGGATCCAATCCAGGATACCACATTGCAGTTAATAATTGTGTCTCTTTAGTTTCCTTCAGTCTGTAAAAATTGCTTGGTCTTTTCTTGTCTTTTATGATCTTGATGCTTTGGAAAAGTACTGGTCCAGTATTTTCTAAAATGGCTTTCAATTTGGGTTAGTCTGATATTTTTCTCATTATCCTGCTGTTATGCATGTGGAGGAAGAAAGCCACAGCAGTGACGTGCATGTCTCGTCACGTCATACCAGGTGGTGCACAGAATATCAAGATTTATCAGTGATGTAAAAGCTCAATCACTTGGTTAAAGAACTGTCTGCCAGGTTTCTCCACTATAAAATTACTAGTTCTTTCCCACATACTGCTCCTTAGAAGCAAGTTACTAAGTCTAGTTCACACTCAAGGTGAGGGGAAATTAAGTTCCACCTCCTATGGGGAGAAATAACAAGGAAGTTGTGAACCTGTGATAGATTTCTTACTTTTTTCTTTTTTACCAGAAATAAGAGTTTATTTAGGAGTGGCAGAGGAATGGTAAATAAGGACATGCAAACTATAGCAAACCAGAAACCAAGGAGAGGAATATTACTTTTCAAAAAAAAGGGAAGTTGGGAAAGGCTGCTTTGTATGAAAGTCCACTGAAGGTGTTGACCTTAAAAATAAAACAGCCGGTTATTTTACCAGAAAAATGGATTCATTCAGGAATAGCAGAGAATTGCAATTTGAGATAACTGCTATAGAACTACAGGCAATTCTGCCAGACTCCTTACATTTCAACTCCTCTTAATTTTATTATTACTACCAGTATTACCTACACTATCCACCAACCACTTCCTTATTCTTCACCCAGGAGTTAATTATGAATTTGTTATTGCCTTCTTGAAAGCTACAGGTATTTGTACAGCAGTTTCCTAGACTTGTCTGATTATCATAATGCCCTGGGGTGCTTGTTTAACAAGTTTCCCAGCCCCTCCTCCACAGTATGGTTCAGTTTGACTAGGATGTGGGCTTGGAAACAAGCTTTAAAGCGTCCCACGTGATTCTTATTATGAGACCAAGTCTGAGAAACCTTGACTTACACTATTTCTCCCTTCTCCCTGTTTTGCAATAGCTAAACATCGACTCAGAACGTATTCTTTATGTTTATAGCTTACTTGTTTATATAGTTTGTTTCCTCATTTCCCTTTTTCAAATTTAGGAAATTTGTATTTTCCCATCTTTCACAAAGTAAGGACATTTGAATGTAAATGACGCGAAATATTTCCAGTTGGGAAAGGGTAGGTGGTCTCCCCACTCTTTCCCTCTAGTTTTAGTCTCTTTTTCCCGTTTTCCCTTTTGTTGTTGGAGCCTCTATTGCTTTTGCAAAAAGGCCAGAAGTTTTTCTTTAGGAGTTTATCTCTGCTTATTTCTTCTAAGGCTGGGGTGTGGCGGGTGGGAGGGTGGGAGGGTAGGGAGATAGGGGGGTGGGCAACACTTAGTAAGGATGCCATTCATTTTTGTTATCCTATTTCTGTAATAATAATTTCAGTAACTATCATTTATTGATCACATAATATGCCAAATACCATATTTTATGTATTAGACTGAACTATGGGAAAAACATTTTTGTAGGTCAAAAGGATTGAATGTTGGTGATTTAATATGTTTCAGCCTAATACATTATCTTCTTTATTATTTTTTTTTTTACATTATCTTCTTTAATCCTCACAATACAGGGTTGGTGATAGTAAACCCATATTTACAGATGAGAAAACTGAAGATCAGAATAATTAGGTGACCTTTTGAAGTCACATATTTATAAATGGTAGAGCCAGGATTTGGATACAGGACTATCTGTTTCTGAAACCCATGTTTTTGAACACAATACTGCTTTAAAGAAAATGTTACAATGAAGATATGATAAAGCAGGCCTTGACACACTGTGTGTGGGAGTATAACTTAGTTCAATTTGGCTGAAAGCTATTTGACACTGCACCATGAGCCTTAAGAATTTTCATCCCTTTGCACCGAGTGCTGCTGCTGCTGCTAAGTCACTTCAGTCGTGTCCGACTCTGGGTGACCCCATAGACGGCAGCCACCAGGCTCCCCCGTCCCTGGGATTCTCCAGGCAAGAACACTGGAGTGGGTTGCCATTTCCTTCTCCAATGCATGAAAGTGAAAAGTGAAAGTAAAGTCGCTCAGTCGTGTCCTACCCTCAGCGACCCCATGGACTGCAGCCTTCCAGGCTCCTCCGTCCACGGGATTCTCCAGGCAGGAGTACCGGAGTGGGGTGCCATTGCCTTCTCCTTGCACCGAGTAACTCCAGTTTAAAAACATTATCTTAAGGAAATAATCAGAGATGAACACGAAGATTTATGTAAAAAATGCTCATCAAAGCATTCTATTTTTAATATTAAAAATTGGAACATTCTATTTTTAATATTAAAAACTGGTGGCCTAGTGATTAAGATTCTGGGCTTTTACTGCTGTGGCCTGGGTTCAGTCCCTGGTTGATGAACAGAGATGAACTGAGATTTCACAAGCTGCACAGCATGGTGAAAAAAAAAAAGGAAACCATGAGTGTTCAACAATAAGGAATTAAATTAAGATACAGCCACAAGATGGACAGGGGCAGTGGGAAAATGTTTGTGCTACAATGTCAAGTGAGACAAGCAGTATACAAAATTAAGTATGACCATATTTTTTTGTTAAAAAAATAAGTATAGAAAGACTCTGGAAAGAAATACAACTATACACTTTAATTTTTAAAAATCTTATAATAAAATATAATGTAAAAGATCTGAGTAAGTATATATATATTCAGTTATGCATATATATTCAGTTATGTATATATACATATATATGTATTGTTTTATATATATATTCATTTATATGTATAACTGAATCACTTTGCTGTACACCAGAAACTAAAACATTGCAAACCAACTATACTTCGATTTTTAAAAAATGATGTCTTTTGATGAACAGAAGTTTGACTTTTAACAATGTTAAATATATCAAACTTTTCTTCTATGGTTTGTGCTTCCTATGTTTTGTCTAAGAAATCCTTCCCCATACTAAGGTTATAGAAATGGTCTCTTATATTTTCTTGTAAAAAGTTGAAAAATTTTGCCTTGCACATCTAAGTCCTTAATGCATCCAGAATTGCAGCTCTCTTTTCTGTTCTTTTGTCACATTTGCCTATTCCTGTGCGTATTTCAAAATCTCTTAATTATTGCTTTATAATGCATCTTGATATAGGAAAGGGAAAGTTTCAATTCCCTCACATTCCATTAGTCTACTGATGGCAGATGAAATGATGGAAATGAGATCAGGGCCAAAGGCAGAACTTTGGGGAAAAGATTCAATATTTAATGCGTGTAGGGGAGTCAGCAAGGTGATTGCAAAAGAACAGTGAGCAAATGTGTAAAAGAAGTCAAGTAAGAACTAAAAAGCACCCATTGAATTTGGCAGAGTGCCAATTTGGAGTGGTAGGAGTAGGAAGTACTAGATTTTTACTGACTCAAATAATTATTGGACAGAAATATAATTATAATATATATATATATACCACTTAAAATAACAAAAATAATAAGATGCCCAGGAATAATTTTAAATAAAAGGTTTCTAAGACCTTTATGAAGAAAATAATGAAATTTTACTAAAAGATATTAAAGACTTAAATAAATAGACACCAGATTCATGAAGAGGAAGATCCAATATTGTAAATGTGTGAAGATGTCCTAAATTGATTTATGGATTCCAATTTCCATCAAAATTCTAGAAGAGTTTTTCATAGAACTTGACAAAATAATTCTAAACTTTGTATGGAAGAGGAATAGACTGAAAATAGCCAAAAAGACAAAGAAGATGAGTGAATCTGAACTTTCATATATCAAAATGCATTATAAAGCAATAATTAAGAGATTTTGAAATTGACACAGGAATCAGCAGTGTGACAATAGAACAGAAAAGAGAGCCTAGAAGATAGAAGTGGCATTGTAGATCAGCAGGGAAAGGATGGACTGTTTGATGAACAGCTTTGGAACAGTTGCTTATTTATATAGGAAAAAGAAAATGAAATGATATCACTACTTCATACCTCAAGCAAAAAACAATTCTGGATGGATTAAGGACCTAGATGTACAAGGCAAAATTTTGCAACTTTTTACAAGAAAATATAAGAGAATATTTCTGTAACCTTGGTATGAGGAAGTATTTCTTAAAACATAGGAAGCACAAACCATGAAAGAAAAGTTTGATGTATTTAACATTGTTAAGACAAACTTCTGTTCATCAAAAGACATAATTTTTTAAAAAATCGAAGTATAGTTGGTTTACAATGTTGTTTTAGTTTCTGGTGTACAGCAAAGTGATTCAGTTATATATAACTGAATATATCTATATAACTGAATATGTATATAACTGGATATATATATATATATAACAATATATATGTATAAATGGATATATATGTACTTTTTTAGATTATTTTCCATTATACTTTATTACAAGATATATAGCATAGTTCCCTGTGCTCTACAGTAGGACCTTGTTGTTTATCTATTTTATATATAGTAGTTTGTATCTGTTAATCCCAAAATCTTAACTATTCTCCCCCCCCACTTTTCCCCTTTGGTAACCGTATGTCTGTGAATCTGTTTCTGGTTTGTAAATAAGTTCATTTGAAACATGTTTTTTCAATTCTACATATATGTGGTATCATATGATATTTGTCTGACTTAGTACATAAAGTATAATAATCTCTAGGCCCATCCATGTTGCTGTGAATGGCATTATTTCATTTCATTCTTTTTTAATCACTGAGTAATATTCTATTGGGTGTGTATATGTGTATACACACACACACACACACACACATATATATATATATATATATATATGCTGCATCTTTATTCATTTATCTGTTGATGGAAATCTAGGTTGCTTCCATGTCTTGGCTGTTGTAAATACTGCTGCTCTGAACATTGGGGTGCAGGTGTCTTTGCAAATTAGAGTTTTCTCCAGATATTTGCCCATGAGTATGATTGCTGGATCATATGGTAACTCTATTTTTAGTTTTTTAAGGAACCACCATATTGTTTTCCATAGTGACTGCACCAGTTTACATTCCCATCAACATTGTAAGAGGGTTCCTTTTTTTCCACACCCTCTCCAGAATTTTATTTGTAGACTTTTTGATGATGGCCACTCTGACAGGTGTGAGGTGATACCTCAAGGTAGTTTTGATTTACGTTTCTTAATAACTAGTGATGTTGAGCATCTTTTCATGTGCCTGTTAGAGAAATGTCATCTTTGAAAAAATGTCAGTTTAGGTCTTCTGCCCATTTTTGGATTGAATTTTGTTGTTGTTGTTATTGAGTTGTATGAGCTATTTGTATATTTTGAAAATTAAGCCCTTGTTGGTTGCATCATTTGCAGAGTATTTTCTCCCATTCCATGGATTATCTTTTTAGGTAAATGGTTTCCTTTTCTCTGCAAAAGCTTTTAAGTTTGATTAGGTCCCATTTGTGTATTTTTGCTTTTATTTCTATTGTCTTGGGAGACTGATCTAAGAAAACATTGGTATGATTTATGTCAGAGAATATTTTGTCTATGGTCTCTTCTAGGAGTTTTATGGTGGCATGTACTTTTTTTTTTTTGGCTGCACCCCACAGCATGTGGGATCTTAGTTCCTCAACCAGGGATCAAACTCATGCCCCCTGCTTTGGAAGGCAGAGTCTTAACCACTGGACCACTGGGGAAGTCTGTGTCATATCTTATATTTAAATTTCTAAGCCATTTTTAGTTTATTTTTGTGTATGGTGTGACAGAATATTCTAACTTCATTGATAACTTCAAGGATAACTATCCCGAATATATATATATAAAGAATATGTAAAATGTGTGTGTATATATATATATAAAGAATATGTAATATATATATATATATATATATAGGATGTATGAAATGTATATTTAACTACCATATATCAATAAGAAAAAAACAAGCCACACAATAGAAAACTGACCAAAAGACATGAATAAGCATTTCACAGAAAAATAAGGAATGACAAACAATGAAAAGATGAACTAGTTCATCAGTAATCAGCGAAATTCAAAATTTAACCACAAAGAGATTCATTTTATACCCACCAAACTGACAAATGTTTAAAAAGTCTGATAATATCACCATAGTCAAGGAGGTTGTGCAATGGAAATCCAATTAATACAATCACTTTGGATATATTCTGACATTGAGTATATCTGAAAATGATCATGCTCTCTGACTCAGCAACTCTACTCCTAGCTATGAGCACTAGAAAAATTCTTGCATTGAAGTTCCAGAAAACATGTACAAGAGTTCAAGAGTGTTCATGACAGCAGTGATCTTAATAGCAAAAAGCTGGAAACAATTCAAATGTCCCTCAGCAGGATATTTGGCTTCATAAATTGCAGTATAATCATAAAATGGAAAACTACACATTGGTGAAAATGAATACTTACTACAGCTACAATATCAACATGGATAAATCCCACAAACACATCCTACAGAAAAGTCAGGTTCAAAAAAATTCATACAGAATGATTCCATGTATGTAAAACTCAGAACCATAGGTGAGAAAGCAATCAAGAAAAACAAAATTCCTGCAGGGCAGTTCTGTCTTGCGGGGAAGGAGAAGAGTGCAATGCAGAAGGGCATACAGAGGGCTTAAAAATCTCAGGCAGTGTTCTGTTTCTCAAGCTGATTGGTGGGTTACATGGGTATTCATTTTATTATTCTTTAAATCACATACATATATGATTTTATTATTCTTCACATATATGATTTAAATAATTAAATCATATGAATATATATGTATATATTGTTTTGTATTTGTGATATGTTTCAAAAAAATTTTAAGCTGGGACTTCCCTGGTAGTCCAGTGGCTAAGACTCTGCACTCCCAATGCAGGAGGCTGGGTTTCCATCCCTGATCAGGGAACTAGATCCCACATGCTGCTACTAAAAAAAAAAAAAAAAGATCCCACAAGCTGAAATAAAGATTGAAGATCTCATGTGCTGCAACTGAAATCTGGCACAGCCAAATAAATAAAAATACGTATTTAAAAAAAGTTTTAGGGTAAGAAATGATCATTGGAAGGCTGTGAAGGGAAGGAGAATAATAGTAATAACTAGAGGGAGAAATGGGATCATCATCAGATTTTTAAAAATACTTATAGCATGTTTATAGACTTTTTTCATTTATTCAACAAAAGTTTGTTGATACCATCTAGGTATAGGGTACTAGGCTGGGCCCTGGGGTATAGAGATACATTTATTTAATTATGTAGTTACTTCCTATTCTAAGAGCTGCTGCTGCTGCTGCTAAGTTGCTTCAATCGTGTCCGACTCTGTGCGACCCCATAGACGGCAGCCCACCAGGCTCCCCCGTCCCTGGGATTCTCCAGGCAAGAACACTGGAGTGGGTTGCCATTTCCTTCTCCAATGCATGAAAGTAAAAAGTGAAAGTGAAGTCGCTCAGTCTAGAAATCATTAATTGATTTATTCATTCAACAAATATTGAGTGAATACTCTGCCAGGCTGTGATCTCAGTGCTGGGAATATAGCATGGAACAAAATAAAATCCCTTTTTTTCCTGAGGGGAGAGAGACAATAAATAAATACTGTTGGCCCTCTACATCTGCGGGTGTTAAATCCATGGATTTAACCAACCATGGCTTGAAAATATTTGAGGGGAAAACTTTAGAGTTTCCAAAAGCAATACATGAACTTGGTACATGCTGGCAACTATTTACATAGCATTACATTGTACCAGGTATTACAAATGGGCTTCCCAGGTGGCTCAGCAGGTAAAGAATCCGCCTTCAATGCAGGAGCCAAAGAAGAGGTGGGCTCGATCCCTGGGTTGGGAAGATCTCCTGGAGGAAGAAATGGTAACCCACTCCAGTATTCTTGCCTGGAGAATCCCATGGACAGAGGAACCTGGCAGGCTACAGTCCATAAGGGTTGCAAAGAGTCGGACATGACTGAAGTGACTGAGCACACACACAGGTATTACAAATCATCTAGAGATGACTTAAAACATATGGAAGGATGTGCATAGGTTATATGCAATTAAAAGACTCGAGCATCCGGGGATTTTGGTGTTGGAGAGGTTGTCCTGGAATCAATCCCCTCCCCCAGGACTGAGGGATGACTGTATATGGAGGGTGGTGATAAGTACTATGAAAAAACTGAAGTCAAGTAAGGGTATAGAGAGTGTGTGTGGAGGGGAGTGAGTTGCTATTTTAGACAGAGTGTTCAGGGAAGGCCTTTCTGAGAGGGTGATATTTGAGCAGAGAACTTAATGAACTGAAAAGATAAATCATGTGGATATCTGGGGGAAGATCATCCCAGGCAGAGAGAACAGCAAGTACAAGGACACTGAGATAGTTGAGGTGCTTGGCGTGTTAAAGGAACAGCTAGGAGGCCATCTTGTCTGCTATAGTGTAAACACGGGGAGAGAGAGGAAGGGGATGAAGTCAGAGAGGTTTCCAGGTGTCAGATTATGTAAGTTCATGTGGCATGGGAAGCTGTTAGAAGGTTATAGGTATGGAGTGACATGATTTTTATTTTTATTTTTTAAAGGGATCTCTCAGGCTTTGGGCTTCCCTGATAGCTCAGTTGGTGAATCTGCCTGCAATGCAGGAGACCCCAGTTCAATTCCTGGGTTGGAAAGGAATCTTGGATTTCTGGAGAATGGAAAGGCTACCCATTCCAGTATTCTGGCCTGGAGAATTCCATGGACTGTATAGTCCATGGGGTTGCAAAGAGTCGAACC
Source organism: Bubalus bubalis (assembly GCF_019923935.1). Taxonomy (NCBI): domain Eukaryota; kingdom Metazoa; phylum Chordata; class Mammalia; order Artiodactyla; family Bovidae; genus Bubalus; species Bubalus bubalis. The sequence continues at coordinate 63,448,906 of NC_059181.1, forward strand.
TGACTGAGCAACTTTCACTTTCACTTTCACTTTAAGCTTTGTGGTAAATATTAGGGGACAATGGCAGAAGCAGGGAGACTAGTTAGTAGGCAGTTGTAGTAATCCAGGCAAGAGATGATGGTAGCTTGGATGAGGTTGGTAGGAATGGAGATGGTGAGAAAGGATTAGAGTGGGGATGTGTTCTGAAGATAGAACCAACAGGATTTGCTGATGGATTGGATGTGAGGTATGAAAGAAAGAAGTCAGGAGTGACTCCCAGGCCTAAGAGACTGGAAGGCTGGAGATCCTATTTAGTGAAGTGGAGAACACTAAGGTAAAAGAAGGTTTGGAGGGGAAAATAGAGTTCCATTTTTGACATATTAGTCTTCTCTAGTGGCTCAGATGGTAAAGAGTCTGCCTTCAATGAGGGAGACCTGGGTTTGATCCCTGGGTCAGGAAGATCCCCTGGAGAAGGGAATGGCTACCCATTCTAGTATTCTTGCCTGAAAAATCCCATGGATGGAGGAGCCTGCCGGGCCCCAATCCATGGGGTCGGACACAACTGAGCAACTAACACCCTTTGACATATTAGGTTGAGATGCCATTAATTTTTAAATTTAACTTCTGTATTTATTTCTTTTTTCATTAGGGGATAATTGCTGTACAGTGTTGTGTTGCTTTCCGCCATACAACAATGCGCTTTAGTCATAATTATATATATGTGTGTATATATATATGTATATATATATATATATATATATATATAATCCCAGAGAAGGCAATGGCAACCCACTCCAGTACTCTTGCCTAGAAAATCCCATGGACAGAGGAGCCTGGTAGGCAGCAGTCCATGGGGTCGCGAAGAGTCGGACATGACTGAGCAACTTCCCTTTCACTTTAAACTTTCATGCATTGGAGAAGGAAATGGCAGCCCACTCCAGTGTTCTTGCCTGGAGAATCCCAGGGACTGGGGAGCCTGATTGGGCTGCCATCTATGGGGTCGCACAGAGTCGGCTGAAGCGACTTAGCAGCGTATATAGTCCCACCCCTCTTGAGCCTCCCTCCCCAGTGAGATGCCATTTAGACACCCAAGTGGAGATGAATAAGAAATTGGCTCTATGAGTCTGGGGTTGAAGGGAGTGGTTGGGGCTAGAGATATGCATCTGGGAATCATCACTATGTAGATGGTATTTAAAGCCATAGAGTTAGGAGAGATTGATGCCTGAGAATTGAATGCAAAGAAGAGAAGTGGTTAAAGGACTGAATCTTGAGGTCCTCTGACAATAGAGAGTCCAGGAAGATGCAGAGGACTCATTAAAGGAAGTCAAGAAGGAACAGACTGTGAAGTAAAAAGAAAACTAGGAGGTGGGAGTACAATTTCTAGAAGCCAAGTGAAAAGAATTTTAAAAAGGAAGTCATCTAGAGATTATCATAATACATAATGCAGGTCAGACAGAGAAAAATGAATATCATGATATCACTTATATGTGGAATCTAAAAAATTGATGCAAACAAACTTACTCACAAAACAGAAATAGACTCACGGACAGAGAAAGCAGATTTATAGTTACCAAAAGGGAAAGAGGGCGAGGGATAAATTAGGAGTTTGAGATTAGCAGATACAGACTACAATGTATAAAATAGATAAACAACAAAGACGTATAGCACAGTAAATTATATTCAGTATCTTATAATAAGCCATAATGGGAAATAATAAGAAAAAGAGTATGTGTATATATATATGTATATATACACATTGCTGTATAGTAGAAACTAACACAACATTGTGAATCAACTATACTTCAGTTAGAAAAAAAGGAAGTCATGATCAACTATATAAAATGCTGCTCAGAGGTCCAGTAAGATGCTGTCTGAGAACTGAGGAAAAATGGATTTGAATAAATGAAGGTAACTGTATTATTGACAAGAACCGTTTCCATGCAGCAGTGGTAGTGAAAGCCTAGTTAAAGTTGTTTTAAGAGAGAAGTGGCAACAGTGAGTAATAGACACTTGAGTTTTGCTATTAAGGGGAGCAGAGAAGGGAGATAGTATCTCAAGGGGGATGTGAGGATCTAGAAGTCATATATGTGTGTGTATGTGTTAGATGAGAGGTATACTTTTTAAAAAATACATTGATTTTTGGCTTCTCTGAGTCTTTGTTGCTATTCATGGGCGGCAAGCAGGGGCTACTCTCTAGTTGTGGTGTGCAGGCTTCTCATTGCGTTGACTTCTCCTGTGGCTGGAGCCCGTGCTTCAGTAGTTGTGGTGCCCAGGCTTAGTTGCCCCCTGGCATGTGGAATCTTCCCAGACCAGGGATCAAACCTATGTCCCCTGCAGTGGCAGGTGGATTCCTAACCACTGGCAAGTCTGAAAGGTATACTTTCTTTTTACACTTAATATATTGTGAATGTATCTCACTCTCTCTCTCTCCACACACATACACACACCTCATTCATATTTTTTTTTTTGGCTGTGCCACACAGCCATTCTTTTTTAATTGAAGTTTTCATTGAGGTAAATGTAAAAAATAACAGTGATCTCTTGTACAGTTTGCTAAACTAGTATGGTATCACAACCAGGGTATTGACAGTAATACAACCCACTAATCATTTTCAGATTTCTCCAGTTTTCCTCATTATTTTTTAATAACCTATTGATAGACATTTAATTTTCCAATTTTTTGCTCGAGTCTCTTGGACTCTATTCCATTCTGTTTAATCTTCTTGTTTATTTCTAGACCACCATAAAACTTTTAATTACTATGCACTTAATTTTATCTGAGGGGTCAAATGACCTTATTATTCATCCTTCAAATTATTTTCTTTGGCTACTGTGGAGCATTGATGGCTTCCAATGATCCTCTCCTCCTAGTATTCATGCGTTTGTATAATCCCCTCCTCTTGAGCGTGGCCTGGACCTTGTGACTTAACAGAGTACAGCAAAGGTGATGGGATGTTGCTTCCAGGACTGAAATACAAAAGGCATGACTTGCGTCTTGCTGGCACTGTCTTGCTTGCTTGCTTTGAGGAAGCCAGCTGCCATGTTGTGAGCTTCCCAGCAGAGAGGCCAAAATGGCAAGTAACTGAGACCCTCAGTCCAACAGCCCACAAGGAACTGAATCCTGCTAACAACCACAGAGTGAACGTGAAAGTAGATCTTGAGATGAAGACAGTCCTGGCTGACACTTTGATCAAAGCCTTGTGAGAGACCCTGAGCTGTAGAACTTAGGTAAGCAGTGCCCAGTTTCCTGACCCATGAGAAATGGTGAGAGGATAAATGTACAGTTTAGGGATTTTTTCTTTTTTTTTAACTTAATTTTTTTTGCTTTCTTTGTTTTTAAATATATGGTTTTGTTTTAACTTCTTAATTTGAGGTAAGTATAGATTCACAGACAGTTGTTAAAAAAAAAAAAAAAGTAATACAGAGATCCCAACACCCTTCACGCAGTTTCTCCCAGTGGTAACATGTTGCATAACTATGGTGTACTGCACAACCAGGAAACTGACATAGATCCATAAACCTTATCATAGTGCACCAGCTTTCCGTATGCTCATCTGGGCATGTGTTTGTATGTGTGTTTAGTTCTATGCAATTTTATCACATGTATTTTACAGTTACCAATCTGTTTTTATTTTATTGAGGTATACTTGATTTACAATGTTCTGTTCCTGTCTGCTGTACAGCAAAGTGATTCAGATATACACATATATGTTCTTTTTTATATTCTTTTCCATTATGGTTTATTGCAGGGTACTGAATATAGTTCCCTGTGTTATACAGTAGGACTTGCTGTTTATCCATCCTGTATAAACTAGTTTGTATCTGCTAGTTTGGGATTAGCAAATGCAAACCAATGCTTTCTTTTTTTAATTATCTTTTAATTGGAGTATAATTGCTTAACAGTGTTGTGTTAGTTTCTGCTGTACAACAGTGTGAATCACCCATAAGTATACATATATTCCCCTCCCTTCTGAGCCTTCCTCCCCACTCCCCCATCCAGCCCCTCTATGTCCTTGCAGAGCACAGGGCTGAGATCCCTGTGTTATGCAGCAGTTTCCCACTAGCTGTTGTACATGTGGTAGTGTATATGTCAATGCTGTTCTCTCAGTTTGTCCCGCCCTCTCCTTCCCCCACTCACACGTGTAGTTTTGTGCCACTACCACCACTGTCAAAATATAGAGCAGTTCCAGCTCAAGACGGCTCATGCTACCCTCCCCCCACTTTTTTTTCTTTTTTTTTTGGCTGTGCTGGGTCTTCATTGCTCCGAGGGCTTTTCTTTAGTTGTGGGGATCAGGGGCTACTCTATTGTTGCAGTGAGTTGGCTTCTCATTGCTGTGGCTTCTCTTGTTGTGGAGCAAGAACTCTAGGATGCTTGGACTTCAGTGGTTGCCGCTCTTGGGCTCTAGAGCACAGGCTCAGTAGTTGTGGCGCTCAGACTTAAGTTGCTCCGCTGCATGTGGGATCTTCCTAGATCAGGGATCGAACCTGTGTCTCCTGCATTGGCAGGCAGATTCTTTACCACTGAGCCACCAGGGAAGCCCTCATGCTACCCCTTTATAGTCCCTGAGCATAGAACTTTGAAGTTAGCAACATTTTTTTTCTTTCAGTACTTTAAAGATGTTGCTCTGCTGAATGCTGGTTTACATCTAGTTTATATTTCTCATGAGAAACCTGTTGTCATTTTTATCTTTATTTCTCTGTACATATATTTTTTCCTCTGGCTGCTTTTAAGATTTTTTCTTTATCACCATTTGTAAACAATGTCATTATGATGTGCTGTGGTGTGTATGTGTGTGTATTTTAAATAATGGTAAATATACATAAAATTTGCTGTTTTAACCATTTTAAGTGTATAGTTGAGTGGCATTAACTACATTCACAATGTTGTGCTTCCATCACTACTATTTCTGACACCCTTTATCACCCAAACAGAAACTTTGTACCCATTCAGCAATAACTCCCTATTCCCTCTTGCCCCTAGCCCCTAGTTACCTCTATTCTACTTTTTGACTCTGTGAATTTAACTACTCTAAGTATTTCATATGAATGGAATCATACAGTATTTTTCCAGTTTTGACTGGCTTCTCTCACTTGGCATAATGTCTTCAAGATTCATCCATGTTGTAGCATGTATCAGAACTTCATTCTTTTCTTGTGGTTGAAAAATATTCCATTGTATGTATATATCACATATTACTTACTAACCATTCTTCTACTGATGGACACGTGGTTTGTTTCCACGTTTTGGCTATTGTGAATAATGCTGTGAATAATACTTGTGTACAAGTTATCTATTTCAGTCCTTGTTTCCAATTCATTTGAGTGTATACCTAGGAATGGAATTTCTGGATCATATGGTAATTCTATGTTTAACTTTTCGAGGAACTGCCAAACTATTTTCCATAGCAGCTGCACAATTTTGCACTCCCACCAGCAATGCATGAGGGTTCTAATTTCTCCACATTTTCAACCATGCTTGTTAGTTTCATATATATATATATATATATATATATATATATATATATATATATATATTAGCCTTCCTAATGGATGTGAAGTAGTATCTCATTGTTATTTGGATTTTAATTTCTCTTGTGGGTAGTGCTGTTGAGCAAAATCTCATGTGTTTGTTGGCCATTTTTATATATTCTTTAGAGAAATGCCTATTTGAGTCCTTTACCAATTTTTGAATTTGCTGTTGTTGTTATTAGCTTCTAAGGGTTTTATAGTTTAGGTATTTGATCCATTTTGAGTTACTTTTTGTATATAGTGTAAGGTAAGGGTCTAACGTCATTCTTTTGTATGTGAATAACCAGTTGTTCCATCAAACTTCAGCTGAGGATGGAGAACAGGGGAGTGGCCACCCCTGAAGTCATCTTCCCAGGGAGGAACCAGCTCTGGGAGAAAACCAACACTATTTCTTAATGAGACTGTCCTTTCCCAATAAATGGTCTTGGCATCCTTGTCAAAAATCAACTGATCATATATGTGAGGGGTTTGGGGGGGCTCTCTACTCTGTTCCATTGGTCTATGTCTGTCCTTACACAGTGCCACAATGTTTTGATTCCTGTATAGCTTTGTAGTGAATTTTGAAACCAGGAAGTGTGAGACCTCCAGGTTTGTTAATTTTCAAGATTATTTTCACTCTTTGGGAGTTCCTTGAGATTTAATGAGAGACTTTATTTTGGGGGGCTCCAAAATCACTGCAGATGGTGACTGCAGCCATGAAATTAAAAAATGCTTGCTCCTTGGAAGAAAAGCTATGACCAACTTAGACAGCATATTAAGGCCCATCTAGTCAAAGCTATGGTTTTTCAGTAGTCATGTATGGATGTGAGAGTTGGACTATAAAGAAAGCTGAGCACCAAAGAATTGATGCTTTTGAAGTGTGGTGTTGGAGGAGACTCTTGAGAGTCTGTTGGACTGCAAGGAGATCAAACTAGTCAATCTTAAAGGAAATCAGTCCTGAATATTCATTGGAAGGACTGATGCTGAAGCTGAAGCTCCGATACTTTGACCACCTGATGCGAAGAACTGACTCATTGGAAAAGACCTTGTTGCTGGGAAAGATTGAAGACAGGAGGAGAAGGGGACGACAGAGGATGAGATGGTTGAATGGCATCACTGATGCGATAGACATGAGTTTGAGTAAGCTCTGGGAGTTGGTGATGGACAGGGAAGCCTGGTGTGCTGCAGTCCATGGGATCACAAAGAGTCAGACATGACTAAGTGACTGAACTGTACTGACATTCAATATGAATTTCACTATTTAATTCAATATGAATTTCAGGGTGACTTTTTCTATTCTATTCAATATGAACTTCAGGGTGAGGTTTTTTTTTTATTTCTGCAAAATCTCCACTGGTATTTTCTTTTGTTGTTTGTTTGTTTTTTGACTGTGTGGCATGCAGGATCTTAGTTCCCTGACCAGGGATCAAACCCACACCCCTTGTAGTGGAAACTGGGAGTCTCAGCCACTGGACCACCAGGAAAGTACTTCCACTGGCATTTTGATAGAGATTAAATTGACCTGTAGATTGCATTGGGGAGTATTGTTGTCCTAACCATACTGGATGCCAGATGTGAAATTTACCTTGTTCAGTGCTGGATGTTCTTATACTACTATAGTTAAGTGAGTGAGTTAAGTGAAGTCGCTCAGTCGTGTCTGACTATTTGCGACCCCATGGGCTGTAGCCTACCAGGCTCCTCTGTCCATGGGATTTACCAGGCAATAGTCCTAGAGTGGATTGCCATTTCCTTCTCCAGGGGACCTTCCCAACCCAGGGATCGAACCCAGGTCTCCCACATTGTAGACAGACGCTTTACCGTCTGAGCCACCAGGGGTTTTATAGATGTGCTTAAAGTCTTGTTCTGGGAAGTTCAGTTCAGTTCAGTCGCTCAGTTGTGTCCGACTCTTTGCCACCCCATAAATCACAGCACGCCAGGCCTCCTTGTCCATCACCAATTCCTGGAGTTTACCCAAACTCATGTCCATTGAGTCGGTGATGCCATCCAGCCATCTCATCCTCTATCATCCCCTTCTCCTCCTGCCCCCAATCCCTCCCAACATCAGGGTCTTTTCCAATGAGTCAACTCTTTGCATGAGGTGGCCAAAGTATTGGAGTTTCAGCTTCAGTGTCAGTCCTTCCAATGAACACCCAGGACTGATCTCCTTTAGAATGAACTGGTTGGATCCCCTTGCAGTTCAAGGGACTCTCAAGAGTCTTCTCCAACACCACAGTTCAAAAGCATCAATTCTTTGGTGTTCAGCTTTCTTCACACATCAACTCTCACATCCATACATGATCACTGGAAAAACCATAGCCTTGACTAGACGGACCTTTGTTGGCAAAGTAATGTCTCTGCTTTTGAATATGCTATCTAGGTTGGACATAACTTTCCTTCCACGGAGTAAGTGTCTTTTAATTTCATGGCTGCAGTCACCATCTGCAGTGATTTTGGAGCCCAGAAAAATAAAGTCTGACACTGTTTCCACTGTTTCCCCATCTATTTTCCATGAAGTGATGGGACCAGATGCCATGATCTTCATTTTCTGAATGTTGAGCTTTAAGCCAACGTTTTCACTCTCCTCTTTCACTTTCATCAAGAGGCTTTTTAATTCCTCTTCACTTTCTGCCATAAGGGTGGTGTCATCTGCATATCTGAGGTTATTGATATTTCTCCCGGCAATCTTGATTCCAGTTTGTGCTTCTTCCAGCCCAGCATTTCTCATGATATACTCTGCATATAAGTTACATAACCAGGGTGACAATATACAGCCTTGACGTACTCCTTTTCCTATTTGGAACCAGTCTGTTGTTCCATGTCCAGTTCTAACTCTTGCTTCCTGACCTGCATATAGGTTTCTCAAGAGGCAGGTCAGGTGGTCTGCTATTCCCATCTCTTTCAGAATTTTCCACAGTTTATTGTGATCCACACAGGCAAAGGCTTTGGCATAGTCCATAAAGCAGAAATAGATGTTTTTCTGGAATTCTCATGCTTTTTCTATGATCCAATGGATGTTGGCAATTTGATCTCTGGTTACTCTGCCTTTTCTAAATCCAGCTTGAACATCAGGAAGTTCATGGTTCACGTATTGTTGAAGCCTGGCTTGGAGAATTTTCAGCATTACTTTACTAGCGTGTGAGATGAGTGCAATTGTGTGGAAGTTTGAGCATTCCTTGGCATTGCCTTTCTTTGGGATTGGAATGAAAACGGACCTTTTCCAGTCCTGTGGCCACTGCTGAGTTTTCCAAATTTGCTGGCATATTGAGTGCAGCACTTTCACAGCATCATCTTTCAGGATTTGAAATTGCTCCACTGGAATTCCATCACCTCCACTAGCTTTGTTTGTAGTGATGCTTCCTAAAGCCCACTTGACTTCACATTCCAGGATGTCTGGCTCTAGGTAGTGATCCACCATCGTGATTATCTGGGTCATGAAGATATGTTTTGTACAGTTCTGTGTATTCTTGACACCTCTTCTTAATATCTTCTGCTTCTGTTAGGTCCATACCATTTCTGTCCTTTATCGAGTCCATCTTTGCATGAGATGTTCCCTTGGTATCTCTAATTTTCTTGAAGAGATCTCTAGTCTTCCCCATTCTGTTGTTTTCCTCTATTTCTTTGCATTGATCACTGAGGAAGGCTTTCTTATCTCTCCTTGTTATTCTTTGGAACTCTGCATTCAGATGCTTATATCTTTCCTTTTCTCCTTTGCTTTTTGCTTCTCTTCTTTTCACAGCTATTTGTAAGGCCTCCTCAGACAGCCATTTTGCTTTTTTGCATTTCTTTTCCATGGGGATGGTCTTGATCCCTGTCTCCTGTACAATGTCATGAACCTCCATCCATAGTTCATCAGGCACTCTGTCTGTCAGATCTAGTCCCTTAAATCTATTTCTCACTTCCACTGTATAATCATAAGGGATTTGATTTAGGTCATACCTGAATGGTCTAGTGGTTTTCCTTGCTTTCTTCAATTTCAGTCTGAATTTGGCAATAAGGAGTTCATGATCTGAGCCACAGTCAGCTCCTGGTCTTGTTTTTGCTGACTGTATAGAGCTTCTCCATCTTTGGCTGCAAAGAATATAATCAATCTGATTTCTGTGTTGACCATCTGGTGATGTTCATGTGTAGAGTCTTCTCTTGTGTTCTTGGAAGAGGGTGTTTGCTATGACCAGTGTGTTCTCTTGGCAAAGCTCTATTAGCATTTGCCCTGCTTCATTCTGTGTTCCAAGGCCAAATTTGCCTGTTACTCCAGGTGTTTCTTGACTTCCTACTTTTGCATTCCAGTCCCCTATAATGAAAAGGACATCTTTTTTGGGTGTTAGTTCTAAAAGGTCTTGTAGGTCTTCATAGAACTGTTAGGTAGAATAGGGAAAAGGAGCCCAAAATGGTGGTGGCTAAAAGACAAGGAAGGGAAAAGCCCGCGAAAAAAGAACAAAGGAAGGTCTGAGGACCGGAGTGAGGACCTCAGGTAAAACAAACAACACTCCTGGTTGGCCCAATTTACATAGGACAGGCCCAGGGAGAGAAAAACATATAAAAAGAGGAGCCAAAGCTAGCTCTCTCTGTCTCTCTCCCCCACGTGCTGGGGCGCTCTTCTCTTTGCATCTTTGGATTGACGTGCCCTCACGCCTCGAAGATGGGTTTTCCTGATATCTTCTATATAAAATAGAGCTGTAAGTAACACTGAGCTGTAACACTGATTTGTCTAAGAGCTATAACACGGTCCGTTTGAGTCATGAGAGCTATAACACGGTCTGTCCAAGACCCAAGAGCTGTGACATGCCTAGAGGGCTTTAATGTCTGTCACTCCAAATTTTTGTTGTGATGAGACAAAAACAGAGTCGTCTGACATCTAGGTGCTATGACTCGGGTTTAACCTCCACGCGGAAGAGGCCAAGCACAGCAGGAGTCCAACTCAGCGAAGCTCCTGTGGTACACGCTGAACGCAAAGAAAACCCAGCGCAGGGGAAGGCCCATCATGCTGGAAACGGGGACAGCGAAAAATGAACTCAGCAGAAAGCTCACGCGGCTCAGTCTCAGATTCTAGAAGACCTCCGGTTAAGGTAGGAGGTCCTCGCTCCTATGGCTGGAGGGACATGCCTAACAAAATCTTAATTCCTTTACAATCTTTCGTTTCTTGTTTCCTCGAACCTCTCGTGAACAGGCGGGCAGCAGTGGGCACAATTGAGGGACTCTGGAGAGGCTACTCCTCAGCATGTCCTAAAGGCGCTATCTGCTGAGCCCCAGTAGCTGTTACACAAGCCGGTGGGGGTTCTTCTGTCCTTACTTTTCTTTGTGCCAAGGATCAGACCAATGAAAACTGTGAGCACCGGTCAGATATTCAGCAAAATTTCCCACACACTATGAAGGGGATCCCTTGGCATGTTTTTCCCACTGCTTTTTTTTCCTCCTGTCCTTCAGCTCTCTTTCCCAGGACTTGAGCCCTACCAAAACCCAGGATGCCCGGCTTCAGGACCTAATGAAGCTCAGGCTCTGATGTTTCATTGCAAAAATTCAGTTTGAGACAAAGCGATAGGTAAAGAGTTGGACTTGTTAAGATTCAGAGAGAAGCGCCCACTCTACAGGGTACTGGCCATGGAATGCGGCCTGGCTAGGTTTTGCGAGGGGGATGAATTCATATGCTAATGAGTGGGAAGATCATCCCAGCCATTGGGGAACCACCCACACTCCTCCATCTTTTGACAGTGCCTTGAAGCTGTCTTGCCACCTCTGGGTGTGTCTGTTGGCTTATAGATTGGGGATTAAGGTTTACTTGAATTTGACCTGTCATCTTGGACCCAGTTGATTTTAATTGGTTTACGTTATACCCTTGTGTTATGTCATTCTTTCAAAGGTTGTGCTCTGCCCCCCTTCCTTCCTGTTTCATGCTCTTTTCCTGAGCCCCATCCAGGCCCACAAGGTTGCCTCTACAATCTTCTGGAGCTGGCCTTGGGAGGGAAATACTGTGTAATATCCAACCCCCTAATCCTACCCAGTACTGGTCACACTGGAGATCTTGGGGATGCCCAACTCCAGTCTGGGAGTCCCAGGAGGTCATCATGCCTTGACCTGCCTAGGGATCTGGTCCTCAAAAGGTTGTCATGCCTCAACCTGCTCTGGGATCCGCTAATCCCAGGGTTCCCAGGAAGTCGTCACGCCTCAACCTCCCCAGGGACCCAATTCTCGGGAGGCTGTCACGCCTCGACCTGCCCGGAGATTCAATCTCTAGGAGGCTGTCATGCCTCAGCTTGCCTGGGAATCTGCACCCTGACCCAAGGACGCCTGTCTCTCAAGTTGCAACAGTACTAGGTAGGATGAGCTTACATCATGATATCTATTCCCGTCCACAGTGGGCAAGCTAGCAATGAGTTATAAACCCCTTAATTCTACCCAGCAGTGGTCATGCTGGAGACCTTGGGGATGCCCAAACTCCAGTCTGGGGGTCCCAGGAGGTCATCACGCCTTGACCTGCCTAGGGATCTGGTCCTCGAAAGGTTATCACGCCTCAACCTGCTCGGGGATCCGCCAGCCCCGGGGGTCCCAGGAGGTCGTCATGCCTCGACCTGCCCAGGGATTCAGGAAGCTGTCATGCCTCAGCCTGCCTGGGGATCTGCACCCTGATCCGGGGACGCCTGGCTCTCAAGTTGCAACAGTACTAGGTAGGATGAGCTTACATCATAATATCTATTCCCGTCCACCGTGGGCAAACTAGCAATGAGTTACAAACCCCTTAATTCTACCCAGCAGTGGTCATGCTGGAGACCTTGGGGATGCCCAAACTCCAGTCTGGGGGTCCCAGGAGGTCATCATGCCTTGACCTGCCTAGGGATCTGGTCCTCGAAAGGTTGTCACACTTCAACCTGCTCGGGGATCCGCCAGTCCCAGGGGTCCCAGGAGGTCGTCACGCCTTGACCTCCCCGGGGACCCAATTCTCGGGAGGCCGTCACGCCTTGACCTGCCCGGGGATTCAGGAAGCTGTCATGCCTCAGCCTACCTGGGGATCTGCACCCTGACCCGGCGACGCCTGGCTCTCAGGTTGCAACAGTTCTGAGTAGGATAAGCTTCAGAAAGATTCACCCCTAAGCAAGTCCACCCATGGAATCAGAAGGAAGCCTATTATTTGTGGGACTGTGCCCAGTCTCAGCAATAACTCAGGGGCCCAATGAAAACCCCATTGTCTTTCTGGAAAGGTTAAAAGAGGCCCTCCAAAAGTTTACCAATCTGGACTCAGACTCTTACGAGGGACAGGTGATTTTAAAGGACAAATTCCTGTCCCAATGTGCATCAGATATCAGAATTAAGTTACAACAGCTACAGCAGCAGGACCCTGCTTCCTCTTAGAAGAAATGGTCCAGACAGCCACCAATACCTTTTATAACAGAGAACAGGAGAAGGAGGCCAAGGCCCAGGAGAGGGAGAGAAAGAAAGAGACAAGGCATGCCCAGATGCTGGCCGCCCTCCAGAGAAGCCCTATGGCAAACCCTGAGTCCTTGAAGGACAAGGCACTAGGCAAATGCCTAATCTGTAGACAGGCGGGGCATTGGGCCAAAGAGTGTCCAAACCGTGACAAGTCTCCTAAAATGGATTGCCACAAATGCCATCAACTGGGACATTGGGTGGCACTCTGCCCTCAGGACCCAAGAGCCTCAAGGTCAAGCACCAAGCCTACCCTCACGATGGTTCAAGAGGACTGAAGCAGCCCACTCCAGCCAGCCACCTGTCACAGATAACCATCACGGGGCTGGAGTCAAGGGTGCAACTGGATGTGGCAGGTAGGCCCCAAAATTTCTTGGTTGACACAGGGGCTACCTACTCTGTCTTGATCTCCTACTCCAGAGCCTTCTCCTCCCAAACCTGTACCATTTTGAGTGCTAAAGGAAAAAACAACTACTAAAAGATTCGCCCAAGCACTTCTTTGTTGCTGGGATGGACAAGTATTTTCCCACCAGTTTCTGGTGGTCCCTGAGTGTCCTACTCCATTATTGGGAAGAGATATACTCACTAAATTGGGGACCACCCTTGTGATGGGGATTTTTTCAGCCCCTAGAGCTCTACAGCTCCTGGTTACTACTGAAGAACCCATTACACCTTCTTCAATAGAGAGGGACCAAAAACTATGGGAAGACAAAATTAACCCCCAGGTGTAGGACTAGGGAATTCCTGGATGAGCCCACCAAGCTGAACCGGTCATCATTGTCCTCTGAGATCCCACTCGGTTTCCTAACCAGAAACAATATCCCCTCAAAAGAAAGGCTCGGGAGGGACTACAGCCTTTAATAAATGAATTCCTTGCTTGTGGGCTATTGGTCCCCACTAATAGTTCACCATGTAACACCACAATCCTCTCAGTAAAGAAAAAGGATGGAACCTGGCGAATGGTTCAAGATCTCCGGATCATAGATGAAGCTGTAGTCCCCCCCATCCCACGTACCCAATCCCTATGTAATTTTAGAAGAAATCCCACCCAGTGCCAAGTGGTTTACAGTCTTGGATCTCAAAAATGCATTTTTTTGCATGCCACTGGCTAAAGAATCCCAATATCTTTTTGCTTTTGAGTGGGGGGCCCCAGGAGAAAAACACAAATAGATGACTTGGACAGTATTACCTCAGGGATTCAGAGATAGCCCCCACCTGTTTGGACAGGCCCTTAGCCGGGACCTCCTAAATCTGGACCTGGGACCTAATGGGAAAATATCACAATACGTAGATGACCTACTAATCTGCTCTCCAGATGAGAAAAGTGCCCAACAACATGCAATTCAGGTTCTAAACTTCTTGGCAGAAAGGGGATATAAAGTCTCCCATGCTAAGGCACATATGGTCAAGACAAAGGTCACTAACTTTGGAGTTCAGATTACACACGGGTCCAAGAGGCTGTCCTCTGATCGGGTACAAGGAATCCTCCAGTTGCCCTCCCCCACGACTCGAAAACAATTGCGAGCTTTCCTGGGGCTAACTGGCTATTGTAGAATCGGGATACCCAACTATGGTCTAATTGCCCAGCCCTTATATGAAAGTTTAAAGGGAGATGATTCAATCCCACTAATGTGGGAAACTCCTCAAAAGAAGACAGAGGCTACACTAAAACAGGCCTTAACTCAGGCACCTGCCTTGAGGTTGCCAGACCCAGAAAAAGCATTCCAACTTTATGTCCATGAAAGAGAGGGAATAGCCTTGGGAGTGTTAACTCAAAGGTTGGGATCTGAGCCCCAGCCTGTAGCTTACTTATCCAAGAGGCTCGATACAACTGCTCGAGGCTGGCCCCCTGCCTTCGAAATCTTGCAGCTATTGCAATCATGATAGAAAATGCTTTAAAACTCTCCTTTGGGGGCAAACTAACTATTTTTACCAGCCACCGAGTAAAACAACTTCTAAGTCAGAGAGGCCATTTATGGATGTCTGATCAAAGAATCCTCAAATATCAAGTAATGCTGATGGAAAATCCAGGCCTCACTATATATCGCCTTGTGAGGTTCTTAACCCAGCCACCCTCCTGCCTACCCTCGAGGGCTCTCTCCCCTTTCACTCTTGTCTAGAAACCTTGGACCACTGGACAAAACCCCAAGAGGGATTGTCAGAAGATCCTGTGACCAATCCTGAGGAAATCTGATACACTGATGGAAGCAGCTTTATCTTGGATGGAAAAAGAAGAGCCGGGTATGCAGTAGTCTCCAATTTTGAGACCATAGAGGCTAAGCCTCTGCCACAAGGTACTTCAGCCCAATTAGCTGAGCTCATAGCCCTGACTTAAGCTTTAGAGCTAGGAAAAGGAAAAAGAATAGCCATTTACACTGACTCCAAGTATGCCTTTCTGGTGCTATATGAACATGCTGCTATTTGGAAAGAAAAGGACCACTTGACCACCCGAGGGTCCCCAATCTAATATGGTGATCAAATTCTTAGACTCTTGGAGGCAGTCCATCTGCCCACTGAGGTTTCAGTCTCCCATTGTAAAGGACACCAAAAAGAGAGCACGGAAGTGGCACGAGGAAACCAAGCAACTGATCAGGCAGCTAAGAGAGCAGCATTACAAAACCATGACCTAATAGGGGTTGCCACCTTAATTCCACAGACTAATTTGCCAGAGACTCCTTCACATACTGAAGGTGAGACTCTTAAAGCTAAGAGTGAGGGCTTTCAAGAAGATCATATGGGGTGGTTCCAAAAGGAGGGACTCCTTTTTCTGCCTGGGAACCTCCAATGGAAGTTGGTTAACTCCTTACATGCCACCACTCATTTAGGAGAAAAGGCCCTCCAAAGATTACTAGAAAGGTCCTTCAGAGGAACAGGCCTCCAAACAACTATAAGACAGGCGGTCTCCTCTTGTCTCACTTGCCAATTAAACAACCCCCAAGGAGCTCGAAGACCCCAGCTGGCCCAGCCTGTCCGGCGACATGGGGCCTGCCCAGGAGAGGACTGGCAGATGGACTTCACCCAGATGCCAGTTTCTCAAGGGTATAAATACCTATTAGTCGTGATAGATATATTCACAGGATGGATTGAAGGCTTTCCCACTCGGACTGAGAATGCTGAGGAGGTGGTAAAAAAAACTGCTCCATGAAATCATGCCAAGATTTGGTCTGCCCAGGTCATTACAAAGTGACAATGGGACATCATTTACTTCTAAGGTCACCCAAGGGGTCTCAAGAGCATTGGGCATTACTTATTATCTCCGTTGTGCCTGGAGGCCTCAATCTTCAGGAAAAGTAGAAAGAGCCAATCAATTCTTAAAATCAGCGATAAAAAAGATAACCCAGGAGACCTCCCTAGGATGGAAGGAGGCTTTACCAATAGCTCTCCTCCGCACCCATATTGTCCCTAAGGAACAGGTTGGTCTTAGTCCTTATGAGATGGTATATGGGAGACCTTTTGTTTATGTCAATGACCTCTTCCTAGATCCAGAGGCTGAGACCCTCCAATCTTACACCATGGCCATTGGGCAGTTCCAACAGGATATACGCTTGTGGGGTATGAACCAGGACCCAAAAGATTCTAAGGAGTCACCACTGTATGCTCCAGGGACTCAAGTCCTAATTAAAGTCTGGAAAGATGGGTCCCCAAAGGCTCAACTCCAGCCCACATGGAAGGGCCCCTACCCTGTAATACTTTCTACCCCCACAACAGTCAAGATACCAGGACATGACTCCTGGATTCACTACTCACGAGTCAAGCCGTGGAAGAAAACAGGACACTCAATACACCTGTGAGCCCCTGGGAGATCTCAGATACCTATTCAGAACTACCAATGAGTACCATTCTAATGAACACCCCCAAAATCTGGTTTCTGGGGGTAAGATTTCTCAGGATAGCTCTAAAGAGCCAACACAGCTTGGTAGGGACTGTACTCCAAAACAGACAGGAGATAGATCTTCTGATCCCTGAACAAGGAGGGACTTGAGCCATCCTGGCAATGTGAATTTAAAATTGGCTAATGCCCCTACTAGTCCTTGTTATAATATATTGATGATGCTTATGATTATTCCGTGTACTGTCAATTGTCTAACCTGTTTTGTCTCTGCCCAGGTCAACAAGCTACAACATGCAGTGCCAGTTCAACAAAGATATAAAACTACAGCCGAACATGGAAAATATCACACACCGTTATATGGACACTGCTATAAGGACTCTGAGGCTTGAGACTAGCAAGAGAGGGAGGCCCAATACCCCTAGCCATTCCAGTTCGGCAGGAAGTAGCCAGAAAGACCTCAATGCTCCTATTCCCAAAGAATTGGGCCTCCCATCTCTTGAGGGGGGGAATGTTAGGTAGGTAGAATAGGGAAAAGGAGCCCAAAATGGCGGTGGCTAAAAGACAAGGAAGGGAAAAGCCCATGAAAATAGAACAAAAGAAGGTCCAAGGACCGGAGTGAGGACCTCAG
The DNA here is from genome assembly GCF_019923935.1 of Bubalus bubalis. NCBI lineage: Eukaryota > Metazoa > Chordata > Mammalia > Artiodactyla > Bovidae > Bubalus > Bubalus bubalis. The sequence goes on from NC_059181.1 coordinate 63,466,269, forward strand.
CTAAAACAAACAACACTCCTGGCTGGCCCAATTTACATAGGACAGGCCCAGGGAGAGAAAAACATATAAAAAGAGGAGCCAAAGCTAGCTCTCTCTGTCTCTCTCCCCCGTGTGCTGGGGTGCTCTTCTGTTCACGTCTTTGGATCGACGTGCCCTCACGCCTCGAAGATGGGTTTTCCTGATATCTTCTAAATAAAATAGAGCTGTAAGTAACACTGAGCTGTAACACTGATTTGTCTAAGAGCTATAACATGGTCCTTTCGAGACCTGAGAGCTATAACACTGTTCAAGACCCGAGAGCTGTGACACGCCTAGGGGGCTTTAATGTCCGTCACTCCAGATTTTTGTTGTGATGAGACAAAAACCGAGGAGCATACACTCGTCTGACAGAACCGTTCAACTTCAGCTTCTCCAGCATTACTGGTTGGGGCATAGGCTTGGATTACCATGATATTGAATGGTTTGCCTTGGAAACGAACAGAGATCATTCTGTCGTTTTTGAGATTCCATCCAAGTACTGTATTTTGGACTCTCGTTGACCATGATGGCTGCTCCATTTCTTCTAAGGGATTCCTGCCCACAGTAGTAGATATAATGGTTATCTGAGTTAAATTCACCCATTCCAGTCCATTTTAGTTCGCTGATTCCTAGATGTCAACGTTTACTCTTGCCATCTCCTGTTTGACCACTTCCAGTTTGCCTTGATTCATGGACCTAACATTCCAGGTTCCTATGCAATATTGCTCTTTACAGCATTGGACCTTGCTTCTATCACCAGTCACATCAACAACTGGGTATTGTTTTTGCTTTGGCTCCATCCCTTCATTCTTTCTGGAGTTCTTTCTCCACTGATCTCCAGTAGCATATTGGGCACCTACCGACCTGGGGAGTTCCTCTTTCAGTATCCTCTGGGGAGTCCCTCTTTCAATATCCTATCATTTTGCCTTTTCATACTGTTCATGGGGTTCTCAAGACAAGAATACTGAAGTGGTTTGCCATTCCCTTCCCCAGTGGACCACATTCTGTCAGACCTCTCCACCATGACCCGCCAGTCTTGGGTGGCCCCACACGGCATGGCTTAGTTTCATTGAGTTAGACAAGGCTGTGGTCTGTGTGATTAGATTGGATCGTTTTCTGTGAGTATGGTTTCAGTGTGTCTGCCCTCTGATGCCCTCTCGCAACACCTACCGTCTTACTTGTGTTTCTCTTACCTTGGACGTGGGGTATCTCTTCACAGCTGCTCCAGCAAAGCGCAGCCGCTGCTCCTTACCTTGGACGAGGGGTATCTCCTCACCACCGCCCCTCCTGACCTTGAACATGCAGTATCTCCTCTTGGCCCTCCTGTGCCTGCGCAGCCACCGCTCCTTGGACGTGGGGTTGCTCCTCTCAGCTGCCGCCCCTGACCTCGGACGTGGGGGTAGCTTCTCTCAGCCACTTGGCAACAATTTGATCTTTTTGAGAATTGTTTTTCAGTTTTTTCCCCCCTGCTAAATCCAGAATCAAAGCAGCCTTTTAGTCTTGGGCTAATTTTGCTCTACTACTGAGGCAAAACTCATCAATATTTTTATCCTGTGTCTTGTGACGTTTTCCCACGCAGGATGTGGGAATACAAACGATCTGGTCCTTTTGTGAGCTTTGAATATTTCCCCCTCTAATCCTTTCAGGTGGTTCTTTCTCCAGCTTTAGGTAGTTTCTTTACATGTATTCACTAACCAGTCCTCAGCTGGAAGACTCAAGGAGGATCCTCTGCAGATATCCAGAGCTTTCTCTATATGCAGCCCTCTTCTCTCTAGTACTTTGTCCTGTGAATTTTAGCTGTCTTGTCCTCCCTGGACACCCAGCTCTCTCTTCTCAGCTCACAGAAGCTGCTAGGCTCTGCTTAGATTCCACCTCTCTGCACAGTAGCCTAGAAACTCTCTAACGGTAGTATGCTAGATCAGTCATAAGACTCAGCTTGTTTGTTTCTCCTCTTTCTGTGATCATTATCATGTCCTGCCTGAGGTCCAATACCTGAAAACTTGTTTAATAGTCTGTCTATTTGTCTTTGCAGCAGCAGGGTAAATTATTCTATCTTGGCCACAAGTAGAAATCCCTTCTGGCTTTTTGTGAGACTGTGGCATGAGATTTCAGAAGTCTTATTTTTCTGAGCAATGAAGAAGCCCAGGATGTGGCTCTGAGAGTGGAGGCTGAAAGGGGATGGAGATCAAAGTTCCTAGAGTAAAGGCAGAATAGGAACTGGAAGGCTGGATTGTTAAATGAGTCATTCATATGGATGCTCAAGTGGCAAACTAAGTGGGGGTGGAACTGGCATTACAGACAGAAGGAGGAAGATGGCAAAGGGCCTGGAGGAATAAATTAGCAGTAGCTTCAGAGAACTGTAAAATATTTCTTATAGCTGGAATATAAAGTACCCAAGAAGCCATACCAGGAAATAAAGTAGACTGATGACTATATTTGAAGGATGCTGTCTGTTATACTAAGGAATTTGGATATTTTCTTGAAGGCAATTGAGAAAGGAAATTGGGAAGCCAGGGAATCAGATGATCATCCAGATTAATTCTGGAGTCGTCTAGCTGATGACAGGACATGAGGTAGAGAGGAAAACTGAAAGCTGGATTCATTCTTACTGAATAAACGAGGGTGGGATCATAGGCTTCCACCGTGGCTCAGTGGTAAAGAATCCACATGCAGTGCAGGAGTCGGAGGAGGAGCAGGCTGGATCCCTGGGTCAGGAAGATCCCCTGGAGGAGGGCATGGCAACCCACTCCAGAATTCTTGCATGGAAAATCCCATGGACAGAGGAGCCTGGTGGGCTACAGTCCACAGAGTTGCACAGAGTCAACTGAAGCGACTTAGCATGTATGCACGCTGCTGCTGCTGCTGCTAAGTCTCTTCAGTCGTGTCCGACTCTGTGCGACCCCTTAGACGGCAGCCCAACAGGCTCCCCCCGTCCCTGGGATTCTCCAGGCAAGAACACTGGAGTGGGTTGCCATTTCCTTCTCCAATGCATGAAAGTGAAAAGTGAAATTGAAGTCACTCAGTCGTGTCTGACTCTTCGCGACCCCATGGACTGCAGCCTACCAGGCTCCTCCGTCCATGGGATTTATCCAGATACAGCCTCAAAGGAACAGAAATGGTTCACCCATGAGTGGTGGACTTGACAACAGAGAGCAAGGAGAAAGCTTCCCTCATTTGCCCTACTCCTCCTCACCTTTGTGGTAATCAGAGTGTGAGAGAAGAAGCAGCCTCCTTCTGGAGAGGAAAGCAGGAGCCTCAGGAGACAACCCCAGATCAGTTAAGACAAGGACTGAAAGGAAGAGCTCAGCAGAGAAAGCCAATGTGTAGGGCAGTTAGTTTCTAATGGAATAGGAGCTCCAGAGGGCACAGTGGAAAGGGCTCTCAGAAATCAAATAGTGGCAAAAACATGTTGTGGGTGTATGTGGAGGAAACAGCATCTGGGGCTCTAATATCAGTCTTCACCTCTTTTCCAATCTTGCAAAGGTGGTAACACCTCCTCTACTGTCATTTGTTTTTAATGCCCTTCTTAATGTGCTCCATTATAACCAATTTTAGTTTCACTTGAACATATTTCTAACTCTTACTTTGCTTTCTGTTTAAAATTCATATTATCAGATTGGTGTATTTCCAAGGAAATACTTTCTCTAGCCCTCATGAAATGTGCTCTCTCTGTAGCAAAAACCTTGTCATTCTGATATCTTAAGTCTTGGTCCAAAAGGCCCAATTGCTTTCTCTGACCCTGAGAATTTGATATCCTCCCCACTCTTCCCAGAGCCCTTCTTTTAGTGAATGAAGAAATGGCAGTGCCCCCTTTCACTCCCAAGATCTTCAGCTTTTGCCCAAGCGTCCTTCCACAGAACTGCTTTGCAAGTTATTTGTAGATGTGCCCTTCAGCCCTGTTGGAGGTACCAGGAGCAGATAGAAGTCAGAAAGTGAGGTGGATGCTATGACATACTCCATATTCATAGTGGGAAGATGGCACTGCTTTCAACATTACTTGACATATAATATTAATTTTTGTATACCTAATGATAGTACAAAATTAAAATCTCCAAAAATGTATTTGGTAAAGAGTAAGTTTGACTTCTTTCTGTATCCCCAATTCACTTCCCCTCCCTGGAGATAACTACAGTGATCAGTTTCTTGAATATGCTTCCAGAAATATTCTATACATTATCAACTTATTTCCTCTTTAAAAGCCACAGATTGTAGCATCATATACCCACAGTTTTGCTTTTTTCACTTAAAACTATATCCTGAAGATCTTTCTAGGTCAGTCCCTATAGAGCTGCTCGTTGTGTGACTGTGTAGTATTGCACTGCTAGTTATACCCTGGTTCATTTAACCAGTTTCCCACTGGCAGTCTTTAGGCTACTTCCAATTTTTTGCTCTTGCAAGCAGTGTTTCAGTGAATATTTTTGTAAATGTGTCATTTCAAACATACAGTTGTAGAGTATATACAGATTAAATATGTAGGTTATATATAGAATACATCCCTTGAAGTGGATTTTCTAGATCAGACTATGGCACTATTGCTTTTGATTGGCCCCTGAGGAAGCTTTATCCAGTGATCTCTTGAACATGATGGCAGCAAGCCATCCACTTCCACAGTCTCCCTTACTGCTGCCAAGGGCAACTCTTTCCACTTTTTGTTTCCACTTACAGAATCCTCCCTCTTCTTCTGTGGAGAATGTGATAAAACATCTTGTCTAGTGAGTGTGCAAAGCCTTCACGGAGAATGCTCTGTTTCTGTGGTGTAATGTGGCTGGTTCAACTTGTTTTTCTTTTCACATTTTTCTACTTATCATCATAAACTTGGTTATGAAACCCTCTTCTGACCTCCTGGTGTCTTCCTTCTCCTTTTCCTCTTTTTCCTACACCTCTTTCTCCCCTCCCCCTTTCTCTCCCTCCTCTTTGTTCTCCTTTTCCTTCTTCTTTTTCTCTTCCACTTCTCCCCTCTTCCTCCTCCTCCTTTGTGATGGTTTTTGATGGGTCAAGTTGCTAGGCTACAGTCCCCAGTTATTGAATCAAAATAATCTTGCTGTTTGCAGATGTGAAGTCCATAAGTAGTTGGCTTTAAGTAAAGATTATCCTAGATAATCTGGGTGGGCCTCATTTAATCAGTTCAAAGGCCTTAAGCTGGGGCTTCCCTGATGAAGAAATTCTTCCTGTGAGCAGCAGTTCCAGCCTGCCTTTCTTGACCTACTGTCCTACAGGTTTTGGACTTGCCTAAGCAGCCCTTATAACTGTGTAAGCTTGTTTCTTGCAATAAATCTCTTAATATATATCTTCTACTGGTTCAGTTTCTCTGGTTGAACTCTGACTGATACATCCTTCAAAGTATTTTCTCCATCCAGTCTGGGAAGTCCTCATTTCATTGACAAGTGTAAGAAGGTACTCCTCAAACTCTTTTATCTGTTCCTCAGGGTAGAAGATGAACTTCAGTAAGTACTTACCGAGGGCCATCATTGCCTGTGATTGGAAGGAAACCATTCTTCAGGTCCCAGGAAAGGTTCCCCAGCATCAGGAACAATGTGCTTGGGTTGTCTTATTGGTTGATTGGTTGATGTCAGATCACTGTTAATTGCATTAAGAAGAAAGTAAAAATTATTGAACAAAAAAAATGAGAATGGGCAAAGTATAAAATAAATATCTCTGTGTCCATACTGATATAAATAAGTGATTGACTGAATAAACAGATAAATAAATGGAAGAGGCAAATCTCCCAGGCAGAAGAATTTCAAATAATTTACATAGGTAATCTGCCCTCAAGGAGGTGGATCATTACTTTCTATTTCCTAAGATTGGGTGGGCATAGTGACTTTCTTTCAAAAAGTACACTGTGGAAAGAGGGAGGGAAGACTGACTCTATAGTGTAGAAATCTGACAAATGCTACCTCAGTCAGGCTATCAAGTTCAACATCAGTTGTGCAAAGTCATGTTGATACTACATATCACAGCTATGATGCAATGAAAAGGCACTTTACCTCTGTGGTCTTCTCCCTCAAACCCATAATCCTAGTCTACTCATGGGAAAAACGTCAGAAAAATCCAAGTTGAGGGACATTTTGCTAAGTAGTTGACCAGCACTTCTCAGAACTGTCAAGGTCATCAAAAACAAGAAAAGTCTGAGAAACTATCATGATCAAGGAAGAGCCGAAGATAAGACATGATGACTAAATGTGATGTGGGGTCACGGATGGGATTTTGGAACAGAAAAAGGACATTAAGTAAAAACTAAGTAAGATTGAACAAAGTGTGGGCTTTTATTAATGATGATGTATCAATATTGGTCCATTAATTATAACATGTGTCACACTAATGTAGGATGTTAATAATAGGGATGGATGGATGTTGGGCATATGAGAGTTCTCTGTATTATCTTCTCAGTTTTGCTACAAGTGTAAAACTGCTCTAAAAAATAAAATTTATCTCTGGAGACAATAAAAATATCAGTGATTGCCAGAGGTTCTGGGAAAGAAGGAAGAGAGGGTTGAATAGGCAGAGTGCAGGGGCGTGTAAGGCAGTGAAATAAAACTGCATGATACTGCAATGGTGGATAAGTGTCATACACATTTGTCAATGCCCACAGAATGTGCAACAAAAGAGTGAACCCTACTGTAAACTATTAACTTTAGACTTTGTAACAGTGTATCAACATGGGTTCCTTAACTGTTGCAAATGTACTACACTGTTCCAAAATGTTCATAATTGGGAAAATTGTGCATGCCAGAGTTGGAGTGTTCGGAGAGGGAGAGGTGGGTGGGGTGAGGATACAGAACTCTATGTAATATCTGCCTAATTATTCTGTAAACCTAAAAACTGTACTAAAACACTGTCTACTAAAATAAATGAAGAAAGAACTTGACTACCATTTCTCCAAAGAAGATATGCAAATGACCAACAAACACATGAAAAGGTGTTCAATGTCACTAGTCATTAGGGAAATGCAGCTCAAACCTACAGTGAGATACCACTTCGCACCCACTAGGATGGCTATAATTTTTTAAAAGTAAAATAACAAGTGTTGGTAAGAATGTGGTAAAATCGGAACTCTTGTGCATTGCTGGTGGGAATGTAAAATTGTGCAGCCACTGTGGAAAACAGTTTGACAGTTCCACAAAAATCTTTTTTAAAGATAGAATTACTGTGAAAAGTGAAAGTGAAGTCGCTCAGTCGTGTCCGACTCTTTGAGACCCCATGGACTGTAGCCTACCAGGCTCCTCCCTCCATGGGATTCTCCAGGCTAGAGTACTGGAGTGGGGTGCCATTTCCTTCTCCAGGGGATCTTCCCGACCCAGGGATCGAACCTGGGTCTCCTGCATTCCAGGCAGACGCTTTAACCTCTGAGCCACCACAGCAATTCCACTCCTAGGTATTAAAATAATTGAAAACAGGTATTTAAACCATAACTTACCAAAACTTGTACACAATTGTACCTATTTCAGTATTCACAATAGCCAAAGAGTGGAAATAATTGAACTGTCCATCAATGGATGAATAAATAAATAAAATGTGATATAGCCATACGATTAAATTTTACTTCATCATAAAAAGGAATGAATTACTGATGTATGGTACATAGATGAAGCTCGAAAACATTATGCTATGTGAAAAAAGAAAGACATAAAAGGTCATATATTGTATGATTCCATTTTTATTAAATATCCAGAATAGATAAATCCATAGAGATAGAATGAAGATTAGTGGTTGCCAGAGGCTGGGGGGCACTGGAGGAATGGGAAGTGACTGCTTAATGGGTATGGGGTTTCCCACTGGGATGATGAAAATGTTTTGGAACTAGACAGAAGTAATGGTTACACAACATTTTGAATATAGTATATGCCACTGAATAGCACACTTTAAACTGGTTAATTTAATGTTATGTGAATTTTACCTTGATTTAAAACCCAAGGAATGTACAAAGTACATAGAGAAGGAAACCACTAGCTGCTTTAGGAGAGGTCAGAAGATGGGAGGATGGGAAGGTTTAAAGCAGCTTTCAAGAAAGTATTGTTTGAATTGAGTTGAGTCAATCAATGTATGAATCAACTATCAAACATTTATTGTGTGCATGCAAATGCCAAGCACTAAGGCATTGAGGATATATCTATATATATGAATGAATATGAATTCAGGTCTCATTTGCCCCCTCAGGGAGCTCATAATCTGGTTGGGAGAGACAGACACATAAATAGGCAATTGCAGGGCCTTGTAGTAAGTGCAGTGATAGATGTGTGCACAAGGTATTGTTGAAACACATCCTTGGAGTGTTTGAAAGGATAGGTAGGTAGTGTGAGTGAAGAGGGAGAAGGAAAGTAATTTTAGTAGAGGGAACATAACAAGCAAAGGCATGGAACCAAGATAGAAAGGGTGTGTGTGTGTGTGCGCGCGCATGCGTGTGTGCATGTGTGTGTGTGTATAGGGAGTAATTACAAGTGGTTCCATGTTGTAATAGCAAAAATTTTCAAAACAGGAAGTGGCAAATGAGGTTCAAAGCAAGAGGATGACAATCGGGCTTATATTTTAGATAAATCCCTCTGTTAACAGTGGAGACTGGGATTGGAAGGGCATGAGACTAGAGGCAGGCAGACTAGTAGGAGGCTGTTGCCATAAGTCTGGTTGAGAAATTATCTGGGCCTGAGCCAGGGAAGTGGTAATTGGGATAAAGAGGAAAGATCGGAACCAAGAAATGCTTAGGAGATAAAATGAACAAGACTTGAGGATTGAGTGGATGTTGGTGGTGAGGGAGAATTAAGAACAACTCTAGGCTTCTGTTTTGTGTGATGGTATGATATTTGTCAGAGGTATTAGTTGATAGCTAATAGAGGCTGACTCCAGTTGACTAAAGAGAAAAGTCAGTTTTTAAACGAAAGAGTATTGAGGTGCTCCCACAAGTGTTGGGAGGGTTGGAGCTTGAAGGCTAAGCTTCCAGGAACAATGCCCCAAACCATTGCAGAAGCAGTCAGATGATACAGGTAATACACGTAGAGCCCAAAAGGAAACTGCTACTGATGCTGCTGCAAGAAGTCAATCCTGAAAACACTGGGAAATCTCTGATAGCAAAACTGGAAGCTGTGCGTAGAGCTGGTTTCCCCATGGTGCTCAGTTCTGAATCAGTCTCATGCAGATGCTTCTGAGTGGAGAAGTGAGGGGGGCCAGCAGGTAGTCCTGACTCTTACACAAGGGAGGCAGAGCTCATAACGTGCAAATACTTCCATATGTAAAAAGGTATTCCAACAATGAGGACAGCCACAAGTATAATACACATGGTGCTGCTGTCAACTCATGTCGAGGATGCAAGAGTTTGAGATTTCCCCTACGGTCCAGTGGTTAAGACTCTGCCTTCCAATGCAGGGGGCATGGGTTCAGTCCCTGTTGGGGAACTAAGGTCCCACATGCTGTGATGCGCAGCCAAAACTTTTTTTAAAAAGTTTTTGGGGATGAGGGTAATGAGTTCCATCTCAAACTTGAGTAGTTAGAACACTCAGCTACAGATGTCTAGAAGGTGGTTGGGGTATTTGAAGGTCCCAGCATAGAGGTAGCAGTTAAAATAACCAAAGAGGTGGGATGGTCCAGGGAGAGCATGTAGAGTGAGATGAGAAGACAGAGGATAGAATCCTAGAGTGGGAAAGAAAACTTGCCAGGATTTCTCAGTGCCCCTGTAAAAAGCCTGTAACACAGGAATGTATACAATGTAAAGACGGAGAATGTTTGCTCTCACTTCCCCTGCATTTCACTTTTTACATACCTTGAGGATATTTCTAGTCATTTGTCTAGCTCACTGCTGTGATCCAAAAGGATGATAAAACTTCTCTTATCTCTCCAAGAGCTCCAAGCAGTGACAGCCTGGACCAGGTCCCCAGGTGAAGTGCCCAAGATTCCAGGAAGACTGAGCACTATTTCCCTAAGTATTAACACTTCAAAAGGGATAAAGCCCAGACTTTGGAGATGTCTCTAGGCTGTAAAAGCTGGAGACACAGGACTTATCTGGCTTTTGGAAGGACATGCTAACCTTACAAAAGATTGGTGTAAGAACGAGGACTCTTTCCAGCTCCTCTCCCAGGAACAAAGGGTTTTCTCTTTCCTTTTGGAGGGGAGCAGGATGGCTGTCTCTTTCCCATATATAAATGGAGAAAATCCACTGTTCTCTATCCCTTATCTTGGGGGTGAATCCACCATTCACATAGAAAGTTTCCATCAGTTCTCACCCTGTTGCCTATGGATCTGGGTGTGGTGGATTGACATGGTAATATTACTCTGGCTGTTGACCTGGTTGTGAGTATTAAAACAAACAAACAAACAAACAAACAAACTTATCCCTGATCCAGGTGTATCCTGCTTCTTTAGTATCCATACATATATATAATGTACATAACTGTGTAAGTGGGGTAACACCTCAGAACCCTTGACAAAAGTTCTTGGCAAAACATTGGGAAACATAAGCATTTAAATGGTGGAAGGAGGAAGAGATTTTAAAAAGAGAGTACAAATGAAATAATGCCATTTGCAGCAAAATGGATGGACCTAGAGATAATTATACTAAGTGAAGTTAGAGAAAGACAAATATCATATGATATTACTTATATTTAAGACCTTAAAAATGATACAGGTGCTTATTTACAAAGCAAAAATGGATTCACAGATATAGAAAACAAATTTATTGGGGACTTCCCTGTCAGTCCAGTGGTTAAGATTCCATGCTTCCCATTCAGGGGCCATGGGTTCAATCCCTGGTTGGGGAACTAAGATCTCAGATGCTGTACAGACCAAAAAAAAAAAAAGAAAAAAAAAAGTTTATGATCACCAAAGGGGAAAGGAGGGGGGATAAATTAGGAGTTTGAAATGAACAGATACACACTACTATATATAAAATAAACAACAAGGATCTACTGTGTGGCACAGGGAACTACATTCAATATCTTATAATAACCTATAATGGAAAAGAAACTGAAAAAGAACATATATGTGTGTGTGTGAATCACTTTGCTATGTACCTGAAACTATCAGTTCAGTTTAGCTGCTCAGTCATGTCCGACTTTGCAACCCCATGGACTGCAGCATGCCAGGCTTCCCTGTCCATCACCAACTCCCGGAGCTTGCTCAAACTCATGTCCATCGAGTCGGTGAGGCCATCCAGCCATCTCATGCTCTGTCGTCCTCTTCTCCTCCCGCCTTCAATCTTTCTCAGCATCAGGGTTTTCCAATGAGTCAGTTCTTTGCATCAGGTGGCCAAAGTATTGGAGCTTCAGCTTCAGCATCAGTCCTTCCAACGAATATTCAGGACTGATTTCCTTTAGGATTGACTGGTTTGATCTCCTTGTAGTTCAACGGACTCTCGAGTATTCTCCAACACCACAGTTCAAAAGCATCAGTTCTTCAGTGCTCAGCTTTCTTCCATCATAGCTCAGTTGGTAAATAATCTGTCTGCAATTTAGGAGACTCTGGTTTGATTCCTGGGTCAGGAAGATCCGCCTGGAGAAGGGATAGGCTACCCACTCAAGTATTCTTGGGCTTCCCTGGTGGCTCAGCTGGTAAAGAATCTGCCTGCAATGCAGGAGACCTGGGTTCAGTCCCTGGGTTGGGAAGAGTCCCTGGAGAAGGGAAAGACTACCCACTCCAGTATTCTGGCGTGGAGAATTCCATGGACTGTATAGTCTATGGGGTCGCAAATAGTCAGACACAACTGAGCTTCACTTTCACTTTTCAGCTTTCTTTATGGTCCAATTCTCACATCCATACATGACAACTGGAAAAACCATAGCTTTGACTATGTGGACCTTTGTTGGCAGGATAACAACCTCGTTATCCTCAATGAGACTATGAGCCATGCCGTGTAGGGCCACCCAAGATGGACAGGTCATGGTGGACAGTTCTGACAAAACATGATCCACTGGAGAAGGGAATGGCAAACCACTTCAGTATTCTTGCCTCAAGAACCCCAGAACAGTATGAAAAGGCAAAAAGATGTGACACTTGGAACTGTCACAACATTGTAAATCAACTACACTTCAATAAAAAGTAAATAAAAGAAAATGCCTGAAAATAAAATTAATATTACCTACAAAACCAACAAGGATCTACTGTATAGCACAGGGAACGATACTCAGTATTTTGTGATTATCTAGACAGGAAAAGAATCTGAAAAGGAATATATATATACACACACACACACACACACACACATATTTATAACTGAATCACTGTGTTGTATACTTGAAACTAACACAATATGGTAAATCAACTATACTTTGATTAATAAATAAAAATAAATTTTAAAAAAGAAAGAGGGACTTCCCTGGTGGTCCAGTGGTTAAGACTTCATGCTTCCACTGCAGCAGGCATGGGTTTGATCCCCGGTTGGGGAATTAAGATCCCATATGCTATGCACAGTGTGGCAAAAAAAAAATAAGGAATGCCCAGATAAGTATACAATAACCAGGCAACTGAATGAATTCCATGTGATGGAAACCTAAGAACAAGAACGTTTTGAGGGGGGGGCAATTATATGCACTGTCAAATGCATAGAGAGGTTCGATAACATCAAGACTGAAAAGCTTTGGCAGTTTGGAAGTCACTGGTGACTTTTGCCAAAAGAAAATTCAATAGAAACATTTTTCAGTAGTTTGAGGCATGAATGAATTTGAGGAAGTAGAGGCAGAAAACATAGGCTACTACTATTTGGAGAGGCTTAACCTGAGAAGGTAAGGAGAGTAAGTGGCACCTCATGAAGATTTCGGGTCAGGAAACAGTTGTTTTTTTTTTGTTTTTTTTTTTTAACAGGAGAGACCCAAGCAGGTTTAAGGATAAGAAAAGGTACTATAGATAGAAATCAGAGACAGAAGGGATAATTGATGGGGCATATTGCTAAAGGAGGTTGAAAAAGATGGCACATAGGGCCCAAGTGGGTGAGTGGATCTTGAACAGGAAGGTGGGATGGAGACAAGGATGGGTGAGAATGTAGGTTTGTCTGTAGAAGAGATTAGACAATGAATTTAATAACTAGGTGGAGGAGAGAAGGGTGGTTGGTAGAACTGACACAGAGTGAGAAGTTTGTGGGGCTGGTTTGGCAGACAGGAAAAGGGAACTGAGGCTGCTGGTGAGAGAGTAGTTCAGGTGATCAAGCATGACATTAAGAAAGGTTGGGAAGAGAAGGAAAGGAGGCCAGGAGGGGCTGGGAGATTGGGAGAAAAAATGGAGGGTGCAAAGGACTAAAGGGGTAAAAGAGGTATATGAGGTAAAAGAACAAGTGTCCTGTGAGACCCTTACTCCTGAGGGATCAGGTGGAGAAGAGATTGTCTCAGAATGGAAAAGTGAAGGGTTCAATGTTAGAGGTGAGCAATTCTAGGCCACAGTAAAGTTCAAGATGCCGTGCTTTGGGTGCAGGTGGCTGAAGTGGAATGGGGAAGGTAATTGAGAGGGCCAAGGGACCCAGAGGTTGCTGGTTGTGTCATCTCCATGGACAGTGAGATTTCCTAGTATGAGTACCAGGAATTAGGGTGGAGTGGGAGGTCATGGGCGAGGCACCAGTCTCCTTATTTAAGAAGGGAGGAGTGAAGGATACCTAAGAATTTTCTCAGCAGACTGAGATGGAGAGGATGACCAGTCTAGATAGAACAGATTAAGAAAAGGCATGGCTGGAAGTGTGAAACAGCCTGATATTTTCAGGGAACTGAAACCAGTACGAGTGTGAGCACAGAAATGTGGCAGCAGATGAGGCTGGATTAGCAAGTGGGGCTGACATTGGAGGCACAGCCACCGAGAGGTCTTCAGCAGAGCATTGACATCATTCTGATTTGTGTTTTAGATTTTCTAAGGTGAAGTGTGGAAAACTAGAGTCAGGTAGGGTTAGAAACCAGTTAGATATAGTAGTGTGCTATTTATAAAATAGATGGCTAATAAAGACCTACTGTATAGCACAGGGAACTCTACTCACTATAATTGCCTATATGGGAAAATAATCTAAAAAAGAAGGGATGTACGTATACATATAGCTGTTTCACTTTGCTGATTTCCTAGGCAAGAATACTGGAGTGGGTTCCCATTTCCTTCTCCAGGGAATTTCTCCGACCCAGGGATCAAACCCATGTCTCCTACATTGCAGGCAGATTCTTAACCATCTAAGCCATCAGGGAAGACCCATGTGCCATGTCACTTCTATATGGGAAAAGAATCTGAAAAAGAAGGGATATATGTATACATATAACTGTTTCACTTTGCTGTACAGTAGAAACTAACACAGTATTGTAAATCAACTATATTCGAATAAAAATTTGAAAGAAAGAAAGAAACCAGTTAGAGGGCTCTGGCAATTGCCTGGGCCAGTACCAGGGAAATGGCACTGACAGAGGAGGTGGAAGATGAATTTCAGAGCTATTTTGATATCACATTTGTGTTTTTGCAGCTCTGCACCCTTTCACCTATTTTCGGCATATGCAGTATGAAGCCTGCTAGGTTTATCCTTTCAGTTTATGTATTTTATGGTCCAGCTCTTCATCATAGAAGCTTTGATATTATCAGTAATGTCTCCATTTTGTCCTCTGTATAGGACAGGGTATGCACTTATCAAAGGATTTTGGTCTCAATGAATTTACTTGTCTTTGCTTTCCCCACCCACTACCAAATCCTTCAGTTAATCTGAGGCTAGAATTTGATATCTTGAACATTATGGGATTGGGCTGTTTCCCTCTTTTGTGCTCTATTGCCTGGAGCTCACATGTGGAAATACGAAGGGCTAGTATGGTATATGAGAGTTGAACTCAGTATGTGAAACTGAAGCCTCCAGTTAGCACTTTGTCTCCTTTTCCAGGGCTACTCTGCCATTTGTGGCAGGTAGGACTCTAATGTGGTCCCCAGGATTCCTGCCCTCCTGGTGAATACACACTTTCTCCCAGATCTTTGCTCAAAAACTAATCTAGGTGCCTCTGTGAAGGGATTATGCAGATGTCATTCAGATCCCAAATCATCTAACTTAAAAAATAAAACAAACAAAAAAAAACCCCTAGATTATCCTAAGTGTGCTGACCTAACCAACTGGTCTTTCTTTAGTCACAGAAGACAAATACTGTATGATTTCACTCACATTAATGTAGTCAAATTCATAGAAACAGAAAGTAAAATGGTGGTTTCCAGGGGCTGGGGAAGGGGGAAATGGGGAGTTGTTTAATGAAACTAGAGTTTCAGTTTTGGAAAATTAAAAAGTTATAGAGATCTGTTGCACAACAGTGTGAATATACTTAGCTAGCACTACTGAACTGTACATTTAAAATGGTTAAGATGGTACATTTTGTTATTTTTTATCACAATTTTTAAAAAGTGGGAGAGATGGGGCTCTTTCTGGTGAGTTTCAAAGTGCAAGAGGAATTTGACCTGAGGGAGATTCTCCATTGCTGACTTTGAAGATGGAGGGGACCACGTTGCAAGGAATCTGGGTTGCCTCTACCAGCTGAGAGTAGCTTCCAAGATGGCTACCATCAAAGATGTGGAAACTGTGGTCCTATGACTACGAGGAACTAAAATTCTGCCACAACCACATAAGTTTGGAAGAACATCTGAAGTCTCAGATGAGCCTACAGCCTGACATCTTTATTTCAGCTGATGAGACCCTAAGCAGAGGACCCAGTTAACCTGTGCCTGGATTTCTTTCTTTCTCTCTCTTTAAAAAAAAAGTATTTATTTATTTGGCTGCACCAGGTCTTCACTGTGGCGTGTGGGATCTATTTCCCTGACCAGGAATCAAACCCGGGCCTCCTGCATTGGGAGCACGGAGTCTTAGCCACTGGACCACTAAGCAAGTCCCTGTGCCTGGATTTCTGATCCATGGAAACTGAAAAAATAAATGTGTGTGTTGTGTGTGTGTTTGGTATATGTTTTTAAATGAAAATTTTATTTATACACTGTATATAGAAGTAGATACATAAATTCTTGTACAATTTATTTCCAAAAGTGTGCAAGAAATTGCTATTATTTATTTACAAACCAAACCACATATTGCAGTCAGTGGACTTGGGATGATAAGTGAGGTACTAAATATGAATGGTTTTACACACCTGATTTGAAACAGAGAAAAAGTATAAACTACAGCAGTCCGGTTTGCAAGTATTAATCTCATGACACACCATGATTATAAAATTTCTAACCCAACATGTGTACTTATCACAAATTCCATAAGGATTTTTCATCATTTCTAGATGTAGAGTTTGTAACACTTTTCAGAAACAGCAACTAAACATTTTGTCATGTCATAATTGATTAATAAAGGGTGATTATAAAAAAAAACTTTCTCTACCAGATTAAAAAAGTACTAAAAGAAACGAAATTTGTGATTACTAGCATATCAACACTTTATTTTAGAAATGCAAAGTTATTTATGGAGCTGGCAATTGTTCTTTATTGGAGTATTCAACAGAACTGTCTACTGCTGATAGTATGATTTCATTTTTCAAAGTAAGAGTTCACATTTGAAAACCAAGGACCTACTGTATACCATAGGAAACTATATTCAATATCTTGTAATAACTTACAATGGAAAAAACCTGAAAAAGAATATATATATGTATGTATAACTGAATCACTTTGCTGTACACCTGAAACTAACACAACACTGTAAATCAACTACATTTCAATTAAAAAAAAAGAGAATTCACAGAGTCCCCTGGTGGCCTAATGGTTAGGAGTCTGAGCTTTCACTGCCGTAGCCTGGGTTCAATCTGTGGTCAGAGAACTGAGATCCCACAAGTGGAGCAGTGCAACCAAAAAAGAAAAAAAAAGTTGATGAAAAGCCATTACAATATCCTGCTGCTGCTGCTAAGTCGCTTCAGTCGTGTCTGACTCTGTGCGACCCCATAGATGGCAGCCCACCAGGCTCCCCCATCCCTGGGATTCTCCAGGCAAGAACACTGGAGTGAGTTGCCATTTTCTTCTCCAATGCATGAAAGTGAGAAGTGAAAGTGAAGTCGCCCAGTCATGTCCGACTCCTAGTGACCCCATGGACTGCAGCCCACCAGGCTCCTCTGCCCATGGGATTTTCCAGGCAAGAGTACTGGAGTGGGTTGCCATTGCCTTCTCCGCATTACAATATATATGTATAAATACCTATTATTGAATCATTCATAAAGCAATATCTCTCACAACATGAAATGTACAATAATTAAAACTGCAATTTCTGAAGGCATTTATATATATATAGTTTATATTTATTTATTTGGCTGCATTGGATTTTAGTTGCAGCACACAGGATCTTTGCTGCCTCACGTGGAATAGAACCCTAATTCTCTAGCTGTGGCACGCTCAGGCCCCTGAGTACCCAGGCTCAGTTGCTCTGTGGTGTGGGGGATCTTACTTCCCCAACCAGTAATCAAACCCGTGTCCCCTGCATTGCAAGGCAGATTCTTAACTACTAGACCACCAGGGAAGTCCCTCTGAAGCCATTTTATAGAGGAAATTATTGTTTTGATTAATTTATTTATTATTTTTGGCTGCCTTAGGTCTTCGTTGCTTTTGTGCTGACTTTCTCTAGCTGCAGTGCACAGACTTCTCATTGTGGTGGCTTCTCTGGTTGCAGAGCACAGGCTCCAGCATCTGCGGGCTTCAGCAGTTGCCCCATGCATGCTCTGGAGTGAGGGCTCAGTAATTGTGGTGCATGGGCTTAGTTACTCCACTGCATGTGGGATCTTCCTGGACCAGGGATTGAACCCTTGTCCCCTGCATTGGCAGGTGGATTCCCAGGGAAGTCCTCTGAAGGCATTTTAAACAAAATGTTTGAACTTTTACCTCTAGCAGAGACATTGCACATAATCTATTTAAGATTTTAGTAACTTTTATCTTTTTATCTAGTTTCAATAATACTGGCCCAGAAATTATATACATACATACACACACACACACACACACACACACACACACACACATATATATCTATATATATACTCTTTTTTTTTTTTTTACTTGTTTTGGTCACGTAGCTTGCAGGATCTTAGTTCCCTTACCAGGGATTGAATCTGGGCCTTTGGCAGTGAGAGTGCAGACCACTGGACCACCAGGGAGTGCTCACTTCAGCAGCACATATACTAAAATTGGACCACCATGAAATTCCTTCCCTTCCATTTTTAACTAGACTCTTTGAGTATCATGAAAAATTAACCTTTTACATTCTGTTGTACTACCTATGTCTTCAGTTCAGATCAGTCGCTCAGTCGTGTCCGACTCTTTGCGACCCCATGAATCAGAGCACGCCAGTCCTCCCTGTCCATCACCAACTACTGGAGTTCACTCAGACTCATGTCCATCGAGTCAGTGATGCCATCCAGCCATCTCATCCTCTGTCGTCCCCTTGTCCTCCTGCCCCCAATCCCTCCCAGCATCAGGGTCTTCTCCAATGAGTCAGCTCTTCACATGAGGTGATCAAAGTACTGGAGTTTCAGATTTAGCATCATTCCTTCCAAAGAAATCCCAGGGCTGATCTCCTTCAGAATGGACTGGTTGGATCTTCTTGCAGTCCAAGGGACTCTCAAGAGTCTCCTCCAACACCACAGTTCAAAAGCATCAATTCTTCGGCGCTCAGCCTTCTTCACAGTCCAACTCTCACATCCATACATGACCACAGGAAAAACCATAGCCCTGACTAGACGGACCTTTGTTGGAAAAGTAATGTCTCTGCTTTTGAATATGCTATCTAGGTTGGACATAACTTTCCTTCCAAGGAGCAAGCGTCTTTTAATTTCATGGCTGCAATTACCATCTGCAGTGATTTTGGAGCCCAGAAAAATAAAGTCTGACACTGTTTCCACTGTTTCCTCATCTATTTGCCATGAAGTGATGGGACCAGATGCCATGATCTTTGTTTTCTGAATGTTGAGCTTTAAGCCAACTTTTTCACTCTCCACTTGCACTTTCATCAAGAGGCTTTTTAGTTCCTCTTCACTTTCTGCCATAAGTGTGGTGTCATCTGCATATCTGAGGTTATTGATATTTCTCCCGGCAATCTTGATTCCAGCTTGTGCTTCTTCCAGCCTGGCGTTTCTCATGATGTACTCTGCATAGAATTTAAATAAGCAGGGTGACAATATACAGCCTTGACGTACTCCTTTTCCTATTTGGAACCAGTCTGTTGTTCCATGTCCAGTTCTAACTTTTGCTTCCTGACCTGCATACAGATTTCTCAAGAGGCAGGTCAGGTGGTCTGGTATTCCCATCTCTTTCAGAATTTCCCACAGTTTATTGTGATCCACACAGTCAAAGGCTTTGGCATAGTCCATGAAGCAGAAATAGATGTTTTTCTGGAACTCTCTTGCTTTTTCCATGATCCAGCAGATGTTGGCAATTTGATCTCTGGTTCCTCTGCCTTTCCTAAAACAAGCTTGAACATCAGGAAGTTCACGGTTCACATATTGCTGAAGTCTGGCTTGGAGAATTTTAAGCATTACTTTACTAGCGTGTGAGATGAGTGCAATTGTGCAGTAGTTTGAGCATTCTTTGGCATTGCCTTTCTTTGGGACTGGAATGAAAACGGACCTTTTCCAGTCCTGTGGCCACTGCTGAGTTTTCCAAATTGGCTGGCATATTGAGTGCAGCACTTTCACAGCATCATCTTTCAGGATTTGAAATTGCTCCACTGGAATTCCATCACCTCCACTAGCTTTGTTCTCCATGATTTCTAAGGCCCACTTCACTTATATATTAGAACCTAATAATTTCAGATTGCATTATAACAGGGCATATTTCTTTAAAGTATTTTATAATACAGCTTCACAAAGACACATTAAAAATTGTCTTTCTGAATAGAACAGTATTGACATTTTCCCTCTAAAACAACACAAAATTTAAAAAAAATTAAACATTTAACCAAATAATCCATTTAAAAAATGGGCAGGTGACCTGGACAGACATTTTTCCAAAGAAGACATATGAACAGGCACATGAAAAGATGCTCAACATTGTTAATCATCAGGGAAATGCAAATTAAAACTACAGTGAGAATCACCTCACACCTGTCATAGTGGCTGTCATCAAAAAGAACACAAATGTTGGCAAGGATGTGGAGAAAAGGAAACCCTCATACACTGTTGGTGGGGAGAGGGGAGGGGAGAGGCAAGAGGTAGGGGATTAAAAGGTACAAACTACTATGCATAAGATAAATAAGCTACAAGGATATATTGTACAGCACAGGGAATACAGTCAATATTATATAATAACTATAAATGGAATATAAACCTTTAAAAATTGTCACTATATTGTACACCTAAAACCCTATATAATATTGTACATCAACTATGCTGCTGCTGCTAAGTCGCTTCAGTCGTGTCCGACTCAGTGCGACCCCAGAGACAGCAGCCCACCAGGCTCCCCTGTCCCTGGGATTCTCCAGGCAAGAATACTGGAGTGGGTTGCCATTTCCTTCTCCAATGCATGAAAGTGAAAAGTGAAAGTGAAGTCGCTCAGTCATGTCCGACTCCTAGCGACCCCATGAACTGCAGCCCACCAGGCTCCTCCGTCCATGGGATTTTCCAGAGAAGAGAACTGGAGTGGGGTGCCATTGCCTTCTCCCACATCAACTATACCTCAATAAAAAAATAGTAAAGTAAAATAAAAATGTGTTTCAGGGAAGTCCAAAAACTTCTGTGCACCATGGTTTCACACAAAGCACATGTAAATGCTTCTAGAACATGGAAAAGTCATTCCAACAGTTACTATTAATATACACTGGCTCTCTGACAACACTTGCCATCTAATATAGATGCACAAGATTTTTAACTCACTCTAGATACATTTTAAATTGTTTAAAAATAAATAACTTTCCAAAAGAATGGTTTAAATGTATTACACTAATTTGATAACAAGCTTACAACTGTGTAATAATTCTTAATATGAATAGCTTATAGTGAACACAAGTGGTATTATTATAATAGTCTCCATCTTCTTATTAGGTGAAAACATATCAGAAAATGAGAGACAAGTTTCCACAATAAGGTATAATCAGCATCTGCCAAAACTCAGTATTTTCCTCTCAAGTCAAAAGAAATAGTGCCATGATATTATGGCTTTGTGCCATTTCTTGGTAATAGCTCAATTCTGACCTTAAAGAACAAATAGAGAAAAAAGTAGGGATACAGATATGTTTGAATGACAAAGCAAATAAATTTGACTTAAGACTTTTACCCTTGTGGTTAAATGAGGCTAGGGAAAACTTAGTGACAAAGGAAGAAACATCTTGAATTACATGTGTCATCTTAGATAGAAACATTTTTCTTGTGCAAATGGAAACAGGGCAGTTCTAGACAGGGCAATATCAAAACACTATGCTGCAGCATTGTGCAATGAATAAACACTCTGCATTTCAAAATAAAAAAATATTAGGGATAATCACCCCCATGACTACTGAATCAGAGGTAAAATGTTTAATGATTCCAAATTACTCAAGACTTGGCTAAATTTAAAATAAACAAGTAAAACACTTTCAAAAATGGCAGTACATATGATAGGCAATAAGACTTCCATATATCTTATATGGTTTAATATTTTTCTTACACAATGCTTCAGAATTTCCACACTTTTTTCCACTAGAGTCTTTGGTGGGGGCAGAGGTCAAATCTAGCACATTTTACTAGTGACTACATTAAGGAGAAATATAAGTCCAACTGCAAAACAATGTTTTCTTTTTATCTAAGTCAATTCCAATCCTAATGTAAACTTCAATATTGCAAGAGAATCTGCCAATCCATTTATGCAAATTAGTGGTACAATCAAGTTCTACCAAGAAAATGTTGACTAAACTGAAGAAATTGAGATAAAGCATTCACCAGAGGAAAGTACAGATGTAAAAAATTGCTACCATAGGAATCTAAATTCATGTAATATTTATTTAATAATAGTTCTAGTTCCATAGGTCTTTATATGTTATGTCAATTTGTATCACTGTTTATAAAGACAGAAAAGGCAACAATTTCTAAATTGGCGGGCTACATTTCTTCAAGATTTTTAAATGCAAGGCCATTTTTATAAAATATAGAAATCATTGGATGAAAATGAAGGCAACAGAAAAACTGAACTTTCATAACCAAAAAATTAGCACAACCTTAAAAACAATCTTGAAAAAAATTGTCATAAAAGATAAATCGCAGATCTTCATTTTAGTACCCAATCTATGTCAATTCACAATTCTAAATCTTTCTACAGTATAAGATTAAAGATCTTTTTAAGTGTATATGTAAATTCTGCATTTTATCACATGGGTATGTTTCTTCAACACTATCTTTTGAAAACAGGCCACTTAAATAGACCACAATTTTTATTCTAAAAATTTCTTTCAGCTTAACTTCAGGTTGCACACAGGTGAAATGTGTTCTCAACGCATAAAAATCACAACGGATAGCAGCAAAGGACTTGGGGGGGGCATAGATTAAAGAGAATCTGATAATTTACATTGTCATTATTTTGCATATGATAGAAGACAACTCACACTTCTTAAACCTTTTGGTTCTTTTTAAAGAACCAAAAATAAACTCAAGACATGTTGACAATACTTCCTCACCCCTAAACAAATTGGCTATTCTTTTCACTTTAATCTTGAACAGGTATGGCAGCGAAAGATTTTGATAGTAATGTAAGTTTATAAACTATAGTCCAGTTTCATTTCTGGAACCCAAAGTGCAAGATGGAGGGTTCTCCTAATCTTTCAATAATCCTTCATTTTGTTTGGCAAAAGCAGTTTTTAAAATAAATCTATTCTGATATGCTGACATAAAACAGTACAAAGAATGCACCTGCAGGAATCTTGATACTGATTGGTCAGTCTGACAGGGTAAACTGCATATCCAGGTAACGGAGACCTTAAATAACAAAAAGCTCTATTTTCCCAGTCTCTGGCTGAATGTTTAATTAGATCAGCAAATTGTCCATCCACATCTGGTTGTTCATAAAAGCAAAACCTAACATTTGAGCGCTCATTTCTAGTGTAAAGTGTTTTACTATGGGAGCGAAAGCTGGAGCTTAAAAGATAATGGTCATCAGAACTAGCTGGAGCAAGAAAAGAACCATCTGGCATTTTTGCTCGATTTCCTTCCTTCTCCCAGCATGTGATTGGTCCCCAGCACTATCCTTATTTCGCAAGTTTTTTCAACTCCTCTGTAAAGCTTGTCACAACCATAAGACCACTACTTTCCATTGAGTCATAACTCTTGCAACCACAGGAGCAGAGTCAGGATCAAAATTCATATGATGGCACACATACTTTCAGACACATGGACATCTGTGCTGGTAAGTCCACCGATGTTCATTTGGATTTGATTATTCTGTAATGGTGAGTGTGGAGGGACATCATCATGACTCACTCTTGGGCTTTGCAACGTGACACCTGTGGTGTCAGTGAACAATATACACAGACGGATCCACAAAGTTCTCTAGGGCAACAACTAGGTCCTTGTCTTCCGGATTTTCATTTTGGCAGAAAGAGCTCTCTCTGGGTTGAGAAGGAACTGCAGAAACTTACATGGGAGAACTATCCAGACAATAGCTAGGCAATCCTTCCAAATCATACATTACCTCATTTCTAGGCACAGAATATCAAACACAGTATTTTTTAAAATAATTTGCTTATTTATTTTTGGTTGTGCTGGGTTTTCATTGCTGCCGAGAGGGCTTTCTCTAGTCGTGGCAAGTAGGGACTGTAGGGTAAGGGAGTCAGAGAAGGTGAGGTTCGGAAAAAGAACAAGACCTGCACTTTACAGGAACAGATCACTTTTAATGAGGCGAGAAGGGGCAGTAGTCACATTAGTGAGCTGCTGCACTAACCCAAGAAAAGAGTAAGTATATATAGGCATATATGTGGAAATCTATTGTCTTAAGGGGGCCTGTTCTTCTCCAAGGTTGTTCAGATTAGTTCTCTCTTAAACGGCTGGGACAAGGAATTTGGAGATCCGCCCGAGGCTGGGCCGGGCTGGGAGCTGGGCGTAATCAACCTTAATGTCCATTTTTTTCTTCAGGTGAGAGAGAGTTCTTTGTTTTGCATAGAATGGTGGGGAGGCCCGGAGGGGATTTTGAGCCGTGTCACTTTCCTTCAAGGACTACCCTCCATTGTGGTGCGCTAGGTTCTCATTGCTTCTCTAGTCGAGGAGCACAGGGCTCTAGGTGCATCCGCTCAGTTGCTCGGAGGCAAGTGAAATCTTCCCAGGTCAGGGATCAAACCTGTGTCCCCTGCACTGGCAGGCAAATTCCTAGGCCCTGTACCAGGAGGGAAGTCCCAAGCGCAGCCTTGAGGCATAAGTCCAATAACTACAGGTTCGTGTTCATTGAGGGAAGATGCAAATCTCCATTCTGAGATTCTGAACTCTTCGATTATTTTGTTCTCAGCACACAGTTTCAGTCTGAAGACGGAAAATATTTTCAGACATCATTCTGTGTTGGATCTGGATTGGAAGAATGAACCAAGACTTTGAATCTTACTTCCTCCATTTTGATACAGGCCTCCTCAGAGTTTGCCGGTCAAGAGGCTAAGGGGTAGGACTATAGTGATGATTGCTAAGGGAAGTGGACCTTATTGATCTTTCAGAAGTCACATCTTTAAAAACTACTGGTGCTGAGGAGAGGAAACCGCATCCTCATCTGGCAGAGCTCCCAGAGGATGTGATCCTCTTGCCTTTTTGCTTTTGTTCTGCAGAAAGCCGCCTTTTTAAGGTACCCATTAGGCTTTCACTCTTTGATCTATTTTGTTCTACCTTTTTCATCTTCCCTGTTGCTATCCCAGCTGGCCATGTCTTTACCATAGCAGCTACCAAATAAGGAATCATGTTTTCCAAACTCACTGGCTAGTGATGGTTGCTGTGCTACCATGAAATCAGTATCATCCTTTTATTCAGGTTCAACGATTTCCCCAAAGTTTTAAAACAACTTTTCTTCGTTATGACTGGTTAGCTAATCTGAGAGGTGGAGGCCAATCTCTCTCTGGAACAGTATCCACAAACATCTGATGAGCCTGCGGTGCTACATCTGTGTATTCTTCCAGCTTCATTGAACCGTTTGGCGGCGGCCAGAGCGTGTCTCAGGCTCCCTCACCGATTGCTGGCGCAACTGCTGCGAAATATGTATTTGTTTCAAGCCGCTAAATTGGTGGTAATTTGCGAGACAGTAACAGAAAACTAATACACCATTAGCGGTGTTATTAGGGTGGCAAAGTTTGGGATTGCGGTGGAAGAAGCATCTGGTTTGTTTTAGATGATTCTGAATTTTGAATTGCTACCCATAAAAGGGAGAAAACAAAACAAAACACTAAACAGAAATCGGTGTGAAAGAGAACGCACAAAAGCACCCCCTTCAATGCCTAGGTCAGGCCTTCTTGGTCACCCTTCTCTGGTCAGCCTGAAGTGACTGTTCCCTCCTCAGATATTTACAGACACTGATGTATTTTATCACCTTTATAATGCTCTTCTTTTTTATGCTCTAGTGGCTGTCTGTGTCTAACTAACTGGGCTTCAATTTCCTTGAGGGCAAAGATCTTCTCTTGTTGATTTTTCCATCTCCCACAGTGCCTTGCACAGACTCTAGTAAATGTTACTTGATTGGCCAAAGAAGATGGTTTTATCTGATAAGTCCTTCAAACTAAACCCTCCAGGTGCTACTCCTGGAAAGCACCTGGAGGGGGTTCTTGAGATTCCAACGGGGGAGGGGGGGGTGTTTCCTTATTGATTCACAGTGAGCCCCACCACCCAGCTTTCCCCAGCAGCATCCCTTGACTCCTTTCTCAGGAGAGGGAAACTTAGAGACAAGTATGGATGGGCCAAATAGCTGGCCCAGCTGGCAACATAACCTACTTAATTAGCTAAGCACCCTCTAATCAGGAAGGCCTAAACATCTGCCAGTGGAATTTGAGAAGTCTGTTATAAAAGTTGAAAAGCTGATTTTATTCACCACAGATCAAACACTCGTAGTGAGGGCTGGGGCACCAGGGGGGAGTGGGGAGTGGGGGGAAGGTTTTACCAGTTAAATCAAATTAAGAGAAGCTGGTACCCAATTTCCAGGAGAGTTTGTGTAGTGAACTTTTTCACTGCACCTGACTTTTAATTATGGATATAATAGAAGAAACTATCAATATTACACATTTCTTCTGCACTCATATCCATGATTAACAGTATGTGAACTGTCTCAAAGAAATTAAAACAAAATTCGAGGACCTAAGTTTTTTAAAAAAATAAGTGTGGTCAGATGACTAGGTAGTAGAAACATTTTGAATAAACTCACGGATTTGTTGTCTTAGATCAAGGACTATTTTTTTTGGAAATAAAAAGGCTCTGAGAGACCCAGCTTCTTGCCTTCATTGGTTTGTAATTTCTTGCTAATGTGGCAAGCTACTTTAATCCTTTCTGGAACAAGGGATGCAATATAAATTAATACCTTTCTGGAATAAGGGATGCAATATAAATTAATACCAATGTGACAAAACGTCTGAACAGTGGACTTGAAACTGCAGGAGGATCATAAAGAACTGATTTGTTCAAGGAAGCGGAGCAGTTTAGTCTCTATTTAGATGTGTGGTTTAGGTAGATGGCAAATGATAATCAATTTATCATTGTTGAGCTGCCTTGAGTTAAATGGTATCACTGATTTTAACAATTTGCAAAGCAATGTGATGGAAATGAAGTCACTTCGGAAGGGTCATGGATTTCGAAGAATATGAATCTTTAACATTTTTATGGCTGTTGCCTTTGCAGTGCAAACTGTCAGCATGTCCCTGAGTTGTGAAGCATTTGCCATAATACTGGGGGAAAAATTATCGTGAATATCAAGAGGATTTGGAACTTTCGGGCTATATGGCCAAAATCTGAGATGCTTGGGTTCATTTGGCCCTGAGAAACTCAATCCTTTTAATCAAAGCGCTTAAACCAATGGCTGGAATCAGAACTAAGACGTGTTCGAATTGGAACTCTCCGCTGTTTTGAATTCTAGCCTTTGAAATATAACCATTTAAATTTACTTGCTCAGAATTGATTCATCATCTTGCGACTATACGAATGAAGTTGATGAAACTTGTATACCCCTTTGGCATTCCTATTAAAATCTATGCTCTTTGCTAGGTAGTAGACTATACTACGGAGAAGGCAATAGCAACCCACTCCAGTACTCTTGCCTGGAAAAATCCCATGGACGGAGGAGCCTGGTGGGCTGCAGTCCACGGGGTCCCTGGGAGTCGGACACGACTGAGCTACTTCACTTTCACTTTTCATTTTCATGCATTGGAGAAGGAAATGGCAAGCCACTCCAGTGTTCTTGCCTGGAGAATCCCAGGGACGGGGGAGCCTAGTGGGCTGCCGTCTCTGGGGTCGCACGGAGTCGGACACGGCTGAAGCGACTTAGCAGCAGCAGCAGCAGACTATATCACTGGCAAAAGTATTATTCAAGTGTACAGTTTCTTTTAAACCATCCGCTTCGCTAGTAAAAAAAACCTTGGTGGCTCCTGTCCCAGACAGTGCCCTAACAGCCAGTCGGGCTGACACGGCTGCTCGCATGCGCTCTCAACATAATCGTGTTTGTCGCAATGGGCCCTGCGCGGAAGGTTACATAGGAGCGATTGACTTTGATTACAGTCATTTTGTTGGTATCACTGGTTACCGCGCTACTTCCGCGCTGGTACTTGATTATAACAGAAAGTAGTTCCGGTCCGTGTTGTTTCGGCCGAGGAGCCATCGCCGCCATTTCAAGACCTTGAGAGGTAGATGGCCAACCAGAGTTCTAGGGTTCGAAAGCTGTAACTGTTGCTGCTGCTTAAGCCTGCCAAAGGGCTGCTGCCTTCGTGCTACTACCTCTAGAAACATTGCCAGTAGTGGCGGCTGCAGGATTCAATCACCCACTTCTTGCACTCGCTCTAGAAGCTCCAGATGGCGTCTTCCGTGGGCAACGTGGCCGACAGCACAGGTACCGGTGTCTGTTCTACTTTGGCAGACGCCCCCTTGGGGTCTCGCGCCGTCTTCTGCCTCTCATCACTCCCTCCCCTCTGGCCATCCCCATTGCATCAGTGGCATCGCTAAGCTTTTCGGCGTCTAGCGGCATCTGATCTGGGTTTTCTGCTGTCGTCCGTTCCTAAAACATTTTCTTTCGCTTGCTTGCTTTTTGCTTCCTTTCTTGCTTTGTAATCCTATACATTTTCTAGCCTTCTGTCTCTCGGGACCCTTCTACACCTGTGCGCTTAGACTGTCTCAGAATGGACTGCATTGGAATCCCTGCCCTTCTCGCTGCCTTTCATTCTCCTTCGCAGTCGTTTTCTCCCCAGTTCAGCTCACCGCCCCCTTCTCTTCCCCCTCCACCCCGCTCCCCTTAGCCCGATTTGGTGGTCCTCTGTCAATCGAGGGCGGAGGTGTCGTTCCAGTGTAATCGTATCCTCACTTTGCATCACCCCAAGGACGAGCGCAAGCTCCTGGGTGCGCTCCGAGTCACCTCTCCAACGGGGGATTTTCAGCAGCACCGCGCCTGGCAGCGCCTGTGTGCTGTGCCTTGGGTTGAGCGGCCCCGGTTTCGATTGGAAATTTCCAGGGGTTCTTTTTGCCATCGCCCAATTCCACTCGCTGCCCCCAGCCTGGATTACCCACCCTGTCCTCCTCCCTCCGCTCCCGCGGGGAGCCACACCCTTTCCTTCGCGAGGTTGCCAGCCCTGCGGTCCGTTTCCTACCCTCGGGGAGAAACCACTCTAGTGCAGGGGCTTCGGCGTTGACCACCCTGCCCGCCAGATTCTCGCTTTGTGTTACTTTGTCCTTGTATTCCTCCGCCGCCGTCTCTGGGTCTTCCATCCCCATTCTTTAGCCCGGTATTTCTTTATTCATAGAGGGTATATTTTTTTGAGTTTTCATCCCTGCTTGAAGAGTTTGTAAAGCAACTGGAGTGTAGCTGCACAAGTGCAAGGCGGTTGCCCTTTTAGACAATTAGTCTGAGAGCATTTAGTACTAAAAATAAGAAAACTCCAAATTATAGGAGTGTCCTTCAGCTGCCTTTCCGTATTGAGGCTATTTGGGGCGGGAGGGAGGGGGGGATTGGGCTGCGGTTCTACGGTTTCCCACGAGGTTATTTTTTTGTTGGTTTCTCAGTTGAGATGTCAAGGGTTTTATTGTTCTTGGACATTGTGCACTAAGAGATGAATCTTCAATTGTATCTTATATTTTGACTGTAGGTAGTGAGATTGGTAGTGTTCCCCTCTCGCTCAGGGATTTTTTTTTTTAAAGATTTAAGAGTCTGTCCTAGATTCTCTTGTTCTAGCTTGCCCTTTTCTTTATTTTTTGGCCGTACCATGCGGCTTGCGGGATCTTAGTTCCCCGGACGGCATGGAACCTGTGCTCCCTCCATTGGGAGCGCAGTCTTAACCGCTGGACTACCAATGAAGTCCCTGCTTGCCCTTTTCTGCCTGTTATTTTATTTGAGAAAGTTGTCATTTCTAGTGTTAAAATAGCAGATAGGCGGCTTTTGAAAAGTTGTAAAGTATGGGTTAAAAATAAAGAGCAAGGAAGGGAGTTCTAGAGACCTGTTTAAAATGTGATTTTCTAGTTTCTATAAGAGGTATAGTGAATAGTGAAGTCGCTCAGTCAGTCGTGTCCGACTCTTTGCGACCCCATGGACTGTAGCCTATCAAGCTCCTCCGTCCATGGGATTTTCCAGGCAAGAGTGCTGGAGTGGATTGCCATTTCCTTCTCCAGGGGATCTTCCCGACCCAGGAATCGAGCTCGGGTCTCCCTCATTGCAGGCAGACGCTTTACCCTCTGAGCTATCAGGGAAGCCCCAAAATAAATGGAACCAAATTGAACAGGAGCAGAGTGAGCTGGGGAACAATAGCAGTCTGGAATTCTCCAGGCCAGAATACTGGAGTGGGTAGCCTTTCCCTTCCCCAGGGGATCTTCCGAACCCAGGGACCGAACCCAGGTTCCCCACATTGCAGGCGGATTCTTTACCAGCTGAGCCACAAGGGAAGCCCATAAGAGGTGTAACAGTCCACAAATGTGGATGCAGGTCTCTCTGCTCTTAAGGTTAGTGGTCAGCTAGCTGTGCCTTGTTAGGAAATTGACTTTGCTTTCCTGAGTATACAGTTCATTTGCCAGGTCTAATGAGTGAGGGTCTGGGCTCAATATGAGCTTCTCACTTGGACCTTGGTAGAATTTAAGTATTTAATTTGTAGGAAGTTTCTTACTCTGTCTCGTGAAAGTACTGTGGTCAAATTCCCAAGTAATGTATCATTGTTTAAGTATTTACACTTGAGACTTATGCAATCTTGTTGTTGTTTTCCATCTCTGGGCTTTAGCTGTATAGTCTTTATCTTTTTGTATCTGAACAAAGTTACACACAACAAAGTGCATTCGTTTATTATTAATTTAGTTGCACTGTATCAAATGGTTTTATATTTTAGCATTTCCCCATTCTTTAAAAAATTCATTGCAGTTGTAGGTAACTGCTTAGTTTATACAGGGTTGTTTGCAATGTTTTAGTCCCTTTAGTCAGTATCAGAGCTCTTCGGAAAATGCTAGTGTTAAACCAGCGTGGGTGGGATTTAGCTAATGTGGTCTCAGTGTGAGTTTGGAATGGTACAGGAACAATATAATACAATCTTGGGTTTTGACTTAAAATGTTTGACCGCTTTAAATATTTTGGCTCTTGACAGATGAATTCATCTTGTTTATCAGCTGTTTTAAAAATAGCACCTTGACTTTTAGTTTTTTCTCCTTATGCCTGTTTCTAGTGTCACCCTTTAAATAATTTAAAAATTAAGTTGTGAAATAATACAAAAGCATGAATATAATTTGAAGAGTTAACCACACATCTGGTGTCCCCACCCAGGTTAAGAGGTAGATTGTTACCAGTACCCCCCCTCCCCGCCAAATCCAACCTAAAACATGGGACAAAGTATTAAGTTTCCCAGGAGGTTATTCTGACATTATTACATCTATGTGACCTCGCAAATCACATGTTTTATATTTCATTTTTCTATGTTAACTGAAGTATAAGGAATAATGTTTAGTAGTGAATCTTTAGATGCTACATCTGATTTGTAATTTAAAATACCAAGTATTTTTGGTCATAAAATATAATCTCATTTGCAAGTAAATATTTCTGTCTAGGCGGGGAATTCTAAAAATGCCAATTCTGCACCTGCTGTTAACTTGGGGGTATCGATAATGTGCAGAACATTCTAGTGCTTTACATAGTTTCAAGCGTTTTCATCTTTAAGTTTAATATACCATATTTTTACATTTTTTTGTTTGCATTTCTAACTTTTTGTTTTCCCCCCTCCTTCCCTCAAATGTTTTGATGATTCTCCAGAACCAACGAAACGTATGCTTTCCTTCCAAGGGTTAGCTGAGTTGGCACATCGTGAATATCAGGCAGGAGATTTTGAGGCAGCTGAGAGACACTGCATGCAGCTCTGGAGACAAGAGCCAGACAATACTGGTGTGCTTTTATTACTTTCATCTATACACTTCCAGTGTCGAAGGCTGGACAGGTAGGAGATGTGGGGGTGATGCTGGTGATTGCTGCCTCTGAGTGCTGAGCTTGAAAAATGTTACTTAAATATCTGAACTTGAAATTTTTCCAGTTCTGGGTTTCACCTGGAGCCACCAACGCACATCTGCTCTCTTGCCCACTTGTGATAGGCCCAGCTGCCAGTTTTCCTCCCTTCTTTTGTGGTGGTGGTTGTATTATTGGTATAACTAGAGACCTTTTCTAGATTTTTCCACCCACGTCAGCTGCTTTTTTAGAACTCTTTTTCAGGTGATAAATTATTCTTAGTCTACATCTGAGCGTCCAGTCTCAGCTTTGTAAGATGTGTCACCTTGAGGGACAGAAGTGTTTAGAGATAATAGTGTGTATGTTGTGGTAGGAGGCGCATATGTAGTTCGAGTTGCAAATGCCATCATTAAATCATTATGATGTACTACTTTTAGCTAATCAGTTGAATTAATCAAAAGGGAAGAATCTGTGTTCTTGGCCTTTTAATAAATTGTCACTGGCTTATTTAGACATTTAAAGATGTGCATCATTGAATCTTATCAGCAAATGGAAAATGAGACTCATGCACATAGCATTTTCATTCTTGATCTTATTGATCATTGTTTATAATGAGGCAGTTTGGTAATGAGACTAGTTAAGAATTTTATCTCTTAAGAAAAAAGTGTTTTGATTTGAACTCCGAATGCCTCCACGTCTGAAAAACTTTGATTTCCACAATTTTTCCTTCTATGAGCTAGTTAAAAGATAATATATTATTATATAATGAGCAATACACAGGATCTTCAAAAACTGTTGCATAAGGGCCATACCTTCTTTCTGTAACATGCATACCCATGCATCAACACTTTTCCCCTTTTCCAGATCTGCCCACTTTAGTACTCTGGCAATTAAACAGAACCCCCTTCTGGCAGAAGCCTATTCAAATTTGGGGAATGTGTACAAGGAAAGAGGGCAGTTGCAGGAAGCAATTGAGCATTACCGGCATGCATTGCGTCTCAAACCAGATTTCATCGATGGTTATATTAACCTGGCAGCTGCTTTGGTAGCAGCAGGCGACATGGAAGGGGCAGTACAAGCTTACGTCTCTGCTCTTCAGTACAATCCTGTAAGTATAATTTTAATGGTTATTTATTTTCTTTCCTTTCACAAAAGCCTAGAAAGAAACATACTTTAGACACTAAAATAGGTTTTTTTGCGTGGAATAAAGTCAAGAGTTTGGAAATGTTTACTTAAAATGATGAAATTGCTTTGACCCAGACCTGCGTTGTTGTGTTTAAAAAATTCATTTTATCTAGCAAGTTATTAGCGTAAAAATTACCTTACTGCAAGAGAGTCTTACATCTATTTTTAGAATGCCTGTAAAAGTACAGAACACATGATATTGTTTCTTTGGGCTCTTTTGATTAAATTTGGATACTTTCTGCTATAATGTATTCAACAGGTAATTGACTTTCAAGAAATAGGGGTAGCAGGGCCTTAATCTGTAATATAGACTAGTTAAAATGAGATGTCAATATATGGATCCATAACATGAAAACTAGGCTGCAAATTTTTTCCCTCAATATCCTATTCTCTCTTCTTTCAGCATAATCAGAAGTGGTAAAATAGAGGTACTAGTATGCACACAAGGCTTTTGATTAGTTCTTAAAAATTTTTTTAATCTAAATTGCAGATGTTTTCTGGGAAGCAAGTGAGGCCCAGTTGGCGGACACGTTCAGTGTGTTAGGGTCTCTGAAAGGTACACAGAAAAAGTAAGACTTGCCCTTAGAACTTTTGATGTAGTTAAGGAAATAAGACAGATATAAATTTAAGAGGAAAGTGATAGATTATAGGAATCCATAAAAAAATTTAGGAATATGTTTCTAAGCTATGTCCTCAACTTTTAGCTTTGCAGCAACCCAGGAAGTGGTAAATAGTTAGCTATTATGGCTACCTTTTATTTAAAGTCTTCTGTATGCTCAGACACTGTGCCAGTCAGACATTGGTCTTTCTTAATGCTCACAATGATCTTTCAAAGTAGATGGTATTCCAATTTTATCACTTAAAAGTAATGGAGGGGTTATGTAACTTGGGAGCAAACAGAATGATGAAGTGGATATTGAAACCTGAGTCTGAATATCTTGAAAACAAACATTGAAGAGAGAAGAAAGACAAGATAAAAAGGGGAAGAGGTGCTCAGAGGGCACTCATTCCTCAAGATAGCCCTTGAGCACAGTGTGAAAACCATTCTGCTGCTGCTGCTGCTAAGTCGCTTCAGTCGTGTCCGACTCCGTGCGACCCCATAGACAGCAGCCCACCAGGCTCCCCCATCCCTGGGATTCTCCAGGCAAGAACACTGGAGTGGCTTGCCATTTCCTTCTCCAATGCATGAAAGTGAAAAGTGAAAGTGAAGTCGCTCAGTCATGTCCGACTCTTAGCGACCCCGTGGACTGCAGCCTTACCAGGCTCCTCCGTCCATAGGATTTTCCAGGCAAGAGTACTGGAGTGGGGTGCCATTGCCTTCTCTGAAAACCATTCTGCTATCCCTTAATCCTTATTTTACAGGTAGGAGACTGAAGCTTAATTTAGTAGTTTATGCAAAGATCTGAAATCACTTTTTATCAGGACATCTATTAACAGTTGATTTTTTTTTTTGAGTTAATTTTGAGTGTAAAATTTTAAACTTTATTGTTTTTTGTATGAACACCATGTATCCTTGGAGGTAGCTGATACTAGTTTCTTAGGTACCCTTTCAGAGATACTCAATGGATATATATGTAAAGTTAAAAGACTTCTTGTAATTTTTATTGCAGTACTATCTAGCTAGTTACAGAAAGTTTTAGGTACCCCTGTATGTGCTGCTGCTGGGGCTTGGACCTTGTTCTTGCCAAGGTTCAGGGCTCACTTGTGCATCTAATTGTGATAGTAAGTTCTTTCCCTTTATTAATTAGGTTGGTCCCATCCTTCACTTGTTGATTGCATACACATTCATTTGTGTCCTCTTGCCTAGCTGTGGGCCCAAACGCCTTGAACTCTGATCCCCTTTGCTCAGGTTTCCACATGTGTGGCAGAGCAGTCATTGCTGCTGACAGTATACCAGACTGCAGGAGTATGATGAGAAAGGAAAACTAAAGTGGGAGACGGAACCATGTATTTCAGTATCTAACCTGTTAACAGAAAGCTTATCATTGTGCCCTACCAAAGAAGTAAGATAATATGAAAATAAGTCATGGGACTACCCTTGAAGGTATTGAACAGTTATGCATTCCCTGGTTTTGTTTCTACTAGTGAAAGGTGCTGCTTTATTTCTCTGTCTTTACCAATGAGAATGAGAAAGAGATTGTGCCTACTGCCTTGATTTCACCTAAATATAAGTGATCATGCTTTAATTCATTTCAGGGTATCTTGTCTTAACTAGGTTTAAGAGCTTCCCAATGCACTCTGGGCGTGCTCAGTTGTGTCCGACTCTGTGATACTATGAACAGCCTGGAGGCCACTCAGGCTTCTCTGCCCATGGGATTTTCCAGGCAAGAATACTGGAGTGGGTTACCATTTCCTCCTCGAGGGGAATCTTCCCAACCTAGGGATTGACCCTGCATCTCCTGTGTCTCCTGCATTGGCAGGCAGATTCTTTACCACTGTGCCACCTGGGAAGCTCCTAACTAGATTAAAGCTTACTGTCAAATGTCTTTGTCAATTCAGGACTGACAGAGAAACTTGAGTCTGTTCCTAAATTGTGCTTCTATGGCAGTGCATTGCTGGCCTGAATCAGAGTTGTAGTTGGCCTTCTATGAGAAATAGTTAAACTCAGGTTATTTTGGTTTTGCCGTAGTGAAAAAGTAAAATGTTATGGTGGTGGTCTTGGCAATGTGTTTTCTCTTTTTCGTTTGTCTCTTTAGGTTAATGGTATGTCAATTTGGAAGTTATTCTCTGACTTGGTTATAGAAATTACTTTTAAGACATAGAGCTGTTTCATATTTTTACATTCTGAATTGGCTTCCATTATGTTGGATGATTTAATAATTTCACTAAAATTTTAGTCCATCGTATTTGAATGTGCTATTGCAGCTGGTAATCTTCACATGATGACTCACAGAGTTGCTCATACTTGACAATCCCTTTTATGAATTATGTATAAAATGTTCTTTGTAAAATGGCTGTAACCCTGAGTTGCTATAAGGAGCCCTGTTTCTGATTCTGTGGGTTGTACTTCTGCTTTGATTGTGGATGCATAGCACTGAGATCTGCCATCCTGACCATCAAGTGTTCCTGTCTTTTGTTATCTGTTACTGTTGCAAGCCTCACTCATACAGCTAAACTGTAGAAAAACTTATGCAGTCATCCCTTGGTATCCATGAGGGATTGGTTCCAGAGTCTGTGGGTGCTTAAGCCCTTTGTATGTACCTTACCACTTATATAAAGTGGTGTAGTATAGTTGGCTCTTCGTGTCCATGGCTTCCTCACCTGAAGATGCGGAGGGTTGATTGTATTTCTGTCCCTCTCTGCTTTGCTTTTTTTTAAGTTTGCTGTGCATATGTCACATTTAAATATTTGAGTACTTATTGTATGTACAATACTTTGTTAGGAATTGGGGAGATGTGTTGAGGGGGATTGTGGATTATAGCATGAGCAGGACCTGACCCATAAAGGAAAAAAGTTGTAAGTTCCTCAGATGATTATTATTAGAGTATTAATCATGAAGTTTTCTCGAGTGGATGCTTATAACCTAAGCATTCTGTAGGAAGGTAAATAGCAAGTAGACTTCTTGTCTGAAGTGGTGAGTCAAGTAGTAACAAGAAGTAAGCGTAGTAGAGGAGAGTCAACTGGAAGATTTAGAAAGAACAGAGAGGCTGAGGAGTTTGAATTTAATTTGAGAGGCAATTGAGAACTACTGTAGGCTTTTATCCGGAGAAGGCAATGGCACCCCACTCCAGTACTCTTGCCTGGAAAATCCCATGGATGGAGGAGCCTGGTGGGCTGCAGTCCATGGGGTCGCAGAGAGTCGGACATGACTGAGCTACTTCACTTTGACTTTTCACTTTCATGCACTGGAGAAGGAAATGGCAAGCCACTCCAGTGTTCTTGCCTGGAGAATCCCAGGGACGGGGAAGCCTGGTGGGCTGCCGTCTATGGGGTCGCACAGAGTCGGACATGACTGAAGCAATTTAGCAGCAGCAGCAGTAGGCTTTTATCAACCCGATTTTATTTCCCATCTATATAGATGTTGGGTGTCGGGGGTGGGAGGCTCTAGGAGGATAGGTGGGAAATAGATGCTATCTTAGGAAGGGTTGTTGTACAGGAAATTCTTACTCATTTCCATCTTACCTTTATTCATACTATTTTCCCTTGTCTACAATGCCCTCCTCTTTTGTCTGTTAAAACCCTACTCTTCCTTTAAGGCCCAGCTTTTAATTTCTCCTTTGAGTTTATTTACTTCTCTAAAATTCTTTACAGTTATGTGGCTGGTTAATATGTATGGGTTTAGTGTTGCATGGGTTTAAGTGTTGCATGAACAAAAGTTTACTATAAGAAACATACCAGATTAACCATCATTAGCATTTGTATCTACTTTGTGTTTAAAAATCAGTTGGTAATTCTGAAACACTGTAGAATAGATAAAAATTATTTTGTGATCATAACTCTTTGTTGAACTAGACTATTTTTGCAGCATTCCCTGTAATCAGAAATACTGTTAAAAGTTTAAAACTAGAAGCAGCAGAAAAGTAGCTTGTAAAATTTATCCAAGTAGAGTGAAGGGTTAGACTGTCTTGGGGAAATAAAAGTAAAACTCAGAGCAAGGGCTTCCCTGGTGGCTCAGTGGTAAAGAATCTACCTGCTAATGCAGGAGACACAAGTTCAGTCCCTGATTTGGGAAGATCCCACGTGCTGAGGAGCAACTAAAGCCCGTGCACCACACCTATTGAGCCTGTGCTCTAGAGCCTGGCAGCTGCAACTACTGAGCCCACGTGAGGCAACTGCTGAAGCCCGCGCACCTTAGAGCCTGTGCTGCGCAACAAGAGAAGTCACTGCAATGAGAAGCGCATGCGCCGCAACTAGAGCGTAGCCCGTTCTTCACAACTAGAGAAAAACCCGTGCTGCAGTGAAGACCCAGCACGGCCAAAAATAAATAAAATTAAAAAAAGCAATGTTTTACATGGGAAAAAATATGTATGTGTTTGTCTTTCCACATAGATTGTAGGCCCTTTGAAGATAAGGATTCTATTATTTCCCCACAGTTTCAGGCATATTGTTGAATTGAATAAAGGTTTGCATAAAAGATATTAAGTTGGTGCAAAAGTGTGGTTTTTCCATTGTTGAAATTTGCTGTTTGATATTGGAATACATTCTAAATAAATGTGGTTATGTTATATACATCATTTTAATGCACATTTCTTGCATTAATTTTTTTTTTGCTAATGACTTGTTAGGTTGGTGAAAAAGTAATTGTGGTTTCAGACCACGGTTTTAAATCATAACTAGGCTCAAACACATTTTTGTTAATCAAAATAAGAACAATTACAATCAACACATTTTTGCTAACGAGATATATGTTTATTCCTGTAGCATAAAAATCCATGCTTTGGGCTTCAGCGAACTCTTGGAAAGCATTTTCTGCATTTTGCTGGTCATGGAAGCATTTTTCCCTGCAAAAAGTTGTCAAGATGCTTGAAGTGGTAGTCAGTTGGTGAGAGGTCAGGTGAATATAGCAGGTGAGGCAAAAGTTTGTAGCCCAGTTCGTTCAACTTTTGAAGCATTGGTTGTGCGATTTGTGGTTGGGCGTGGTTGTGGAGAAGAATTGGGGCCTTTTTGTTCACCAGTGCTGGCTGCAGGCATTGCAGTTTTCAGTGCATCTCATCGATTTGCTGAGCATACTTCTCAGGTGTAATGGTTTTGCCAGGATTCAGAAGGCTGTAGTGGCTCAGATGGGCAGCAGACCACCAAACAGTGACCATGACCTTTTCTGGTGCAAGTTTCGCTTTGGGAAGTGCTTTGGAGCTGCTTCTCGGTCCAGCCACTGATCTGGTTATTGCCGGTTGTCATATAAATTCCACTTTTCAGCACACGTTGCAATCTGATTGAGAAATGGTTTGTTGTTGTTGCCTAGAATAAGAGAAGACAACACTAAAAAATGACGATTTTTTCAGTCAACTCATGAGTGACCCACTTAATTGAGCCTTTTCACCTTTCCAATTTGCTTCAAATGCCAAACAACCGTAGAATGGTCAAGATTGAGTTGTTCAAAACTTCTTGAACAACTACTGCTCTGTACATTTGTTAGGTGATCCTGGGCCAAACGCATTGTTGATGTAGTAACTTGTCTCTTCTTTATGATCCATTTTGTAGTTGAGTAAGAGAATTGCTTGAATTTGCTTTTTGTCTAACATCATTTCCTTAGTCTAAAATAAGTAAAAAATACACAGCAAGTAATAAGTTATTAGCAAAAAACATAAATCAGGAAACACATTAAAATGATGTGTAACAAAAAAAAATGATGTATAACATAACCAGATTTATTTAAGAATGTATTCCAATATTGAATAGCAAAGTTCAACAATGCAAAGCCACAATTACTTTTGCACCAACCTAATACTTACTGTTTATTTAATATTTATATTTATTATATACTTATAATTATGGAACTGATGTTAGAAAGCATATTAGAGTGATTTTCTTATTTGAGTTCAAAATGGGTTGTAAAGCAGTGGAGACAACTCAAAACATCAACAAGACATTTGCCCAGAAATAGCAGTGCAGTGGTGATTCAAGAAGTTTTGCAAAGGAGACAAGAGCCTTGAAGAGGAGGAGCACAGTGGTCAGCAATCGGAAGGTGACAATGACCAATCGAGAACCATTGTCGAAGCTGATCCTCTTAACAACTACACGAGAAGTTGCTGAAGAACTCAACATCGATCATTCTATGGTCATTTGGCATTTGAAGCAGATTGGAAAGGTGAAAAAGCTCATTTAAGTGAGTCCCTCGTAAGATGACTGAAAATCAAAAAAATTATCATTTTGAAGTGTTGTCTTCTCTTATTCTATGCAACAACAACAAACCATTTCTCAATCAGATTACAACGTGTGCTGAAAAGTGGAATTTCTATGACAACCGGCAATAACCAGCTCAGTGGTTGGACCGAGAAGCAGCTCCAAAGCACTTCCCAAAGTGAAACTTGCACCAGAAAAGGTCATGGTCACTGTTTGGTGGTCTGCTGCCCATCTGAGCCACTACAGCCTTCTGAATCCTGGCAAAACTATTACACCTGAGAAGTATGCTCAGCAAATCGATGAGATGCACTGAAGATGCAGTGTCTGCAGCCAGCACTGGTGAACTGAAAGGGCCCAATTCTTCCAGGCCACAGTGCCTGAGCACACATCACACAACCTATGCTTCAGAAGTTGAGCGAATTTGGATACTTTTGCCTCGCCGGCTATATTCACCTGACCTCTCGCCAACCACCTACCACTTCTTCAAGCACCTCAATAACTTTTTGCAGGGAAAATGCTTCCACAACCAGCAGGATGCAGAAAATGCTTTCCAAGAGTTCATCAAATTCTGAAGCACAGATTTTTATGCTACAGGAATAAATAAACTTATTTCTCATTGGCAAAAATGTGTTGATTGTAATGGTTCCTATTAATAAAGATGCTTTTGAGCCAAGTTATAATGATTTAAAATTCATAGTCTGAAACTGCAATTACTTTTGTACCAACCTAATATTAACCTAGGAATGGATACAATGGGCCAGGTTTGAAAAATGTGATTCTTCTAGTAGATATTTTTTTGATATGACGAATGGAGCAGAATTGATGTCTTAGGTTTTGAACTTTGGGGGAGAACAGTGGTATCCTTGAATTTTGAATTTTCTAGAAATTAGTTATTCATGCATGAACGTTTGAATTTCCAATGGGAGAATTGGATTTCACTATGATATTTGATATATGTTTTACCTTCTAAAATTGCTTTATTATTTTATAGTGATCTTGAAGATAATCTATTTTAAACTATGGGCACTGTGTTAACTTGATTTAGCATGTTGTAATGGATCTAAATGATGTAACTAAATATTTACATACACTGGGATGTAACTAAATATGACATACACTGTCAGTACTTGGATGGCATCCATCCAAGAGTTTATAGAAACTGGAGGGTAAAATTATGCAACAGTTGGCCAAGATGTATAGCCCACTAGGGTCATTGTTGAAGTATTGCAAGACTTCTGATTACTATGTCTCAGAAAAGGCATAGGAATTGGTAAAAGTCCAAAGATGTATAACCACAGTAATCAGATGTAGTAGAAGGAGTTTGTATGAATAGATTGGATTGTTCAGTAATGGTCTGCCAAAACAGAAGGGTAACCCTTAAAGTTTAGGGGAAAAAAGTCATAGAAAGAAGATAGCAAGGTTATATAATTCATTACTTCTCAGAGTGTAAATAGGGTTAAAAAGTACTTAGACTCATTAGAGGAGGAGAAGTCTGTAATAAGATTAATGATACCTATGAGGATTAGTGTTAGCCTTTTGTGCTTGAGGTCACAGGAGACAACCTTTCTCCCCCAAAACACCAGTCATTGTTCAATGGACAGACATACCACGTAGCTCATGGAAGTGACCCAGAATGGCCAACCATAAGGGTTTTCTGTGGCAGCCTGTTCTTTGCTGGCTGACTTTTGGTTCACCTGATGGATAATAATATACAGTCACAAAAGCTCTTTATCAGTTAAATTAATCACCTGATTCTGGAAACCATGATATAGTTGTATATAGAATAATATATATGATTATACTTTGGCACAGTTGACTGAATTTCACTTTCTAGGCCTTACTGTAAGGCTCTTAGACCCATGAAACAATTTAGAATGATAAGCTTACTCCCTATTGCCATTGCCATTGCTTGTTGACTGACAAGGCAAACAAGAACAAATAAAAATTTAAGCTCACTGTCCTGACGTGTCTTTCATACTGATGAACAGACTGGTGAGTCAGATGACTAGTAACACAATTGTGCTGCTAATAAAAAGTGGAGTCAACTGCTTTTCATGATTTGCCCACTCAACTCTAATGGCACTTAATACTAATGAGTAATCTAGTGCCAGGTGCCAGGATTAAAGCTTTGGTTGGATGGTAATCCGTTGGTCTATAACAGTGAAATGAAGTCACCAAATAAGTTTCTAAATGTGTCTGACAGCCTTAGGGTCAGGTTTGCTGATAACTAATCACAGCTAAATATTTTTTTCCACTATGGAAAATGTTTGACCCTTGATACAGTAGTGGTTCATAATAACCTTGAACAAAATAGTTGAACAAACACTTGATGCTTTTTTTAAACATGACTACCATTTGGGGAGAGGAGAACTATAGCAAGGCCCATAGTTTTATCTGAAACCGCTGGGATCTTACAGTTCAGAATTTTTAGGACTTTAGAAAGATGATAATACCATATATAACCCCCAGGTGAGTCTGGAGCAGCACCATCTAGTACAACACACATTTCTGCAGCAAAAGGTATGAGTATTCATACTGAGTGGGACCAGTAAGCTCTGTAAATAATTTCATGCCAGTTCAAGTCAGATTTAATCATCAAATGCGTTTTTTAAATTTTTGGAATTGAGGATGAGGGATTGTGGTTCTGTACTGAAATTTGTCAAGCAGCATCTCTAATTGACACACAAAAAATGGAGCTAGATGAATAAAAGTAATTTCAAGATATCTTTGGTTGATGAAGCAGAGTGTAATTAATGCCAGAATATCTCTGGGTTTCTAGGATTTGTACTGTGTTCGCAGTGACCTGGGGAACCTGCTCAAAGCCCTGGGTCGCTTGGAAGAAGCCAAGGTAGGTGTTTGATAGAACACATTTAAACATCAGTGTTATGGAAACTTGTACTTTTTGCCAAGTCTTCAACTCTTCATTGAGCTATCTTCACAAAACAGTCCTATGAAACTGAGGAAAACTGACGGCATGAATCGCCTCAGACTAGAGCAGGGCCAGGCTTTGGCATTTCTGTTCTAAATCTGGGGGTAAAGCAAGAACCTGAACATTTTGGAGCCTTTCTGCTGACTAGATCATCTTTATAACAATGGGCTCCGTCATGATCTTATGTGGGAATAAATAACATTCCATTAAATCTGAGGCTTGCCTGCTGGTGACAAGCAGAGCGCCTGTGATTTGGCTCAAGACTCCTATATGATGCAGGTGCCATTGAAAATGCTGCTCTTCTAAGTCCTTTGTGGCTTGTAAGTGGAGAAGAATTTCATCCAAATGTTACCCTATAATACTGGCATTTAAAGTTCTTATTTAACCTTCCTCCCTTCATCTTCCTCACCCTTTTTACAGTGGAAGAAAGGCTGTTAAATGATTACAAATTAATAATTGGAACATCCTCCCCCTTCTTGTTCCCACTCCCTCCCCCAAGTTCCTTTTTCCTCTTTTCCAATCCTAGTTGTTTACCTTCTTTTCTTCCTTACTTCCTTCTTTTATTCTTCCCACCCCACCTCCTTAAAAAAAAAAGTCAGAAGGACAAAGCTGGTTTGTTTGAGAAATGGACTGATCGAAAGAAAACTTGCCAAAGTGGAAAGGTGGCTTTTAGCATTGTGTTTCCAAATAATGAATTTGAACACCAGGTTGGGTTATTAAAGCTTTTGGTATAATTTTAAATTAAATTTGTAAATGAAATTGTCTTGTTACAAGCCACCTTACGCAACCGCGCTGCAGGGGTGAGGAGTGGGGAGAAACCAGAATGCTTCTGAAACTCCCACCTGTTGCTCTGAGCCCCACGCGCATGCTAATACGTGGAGTGTATGCGCAGCGTAGCTGTCTGTTTGCTTCATCCAGGGAGGGACAAGGCTTTTCAGCACTATCTAATGTTAAAAGGCACTAGTTTTAAGTGCATAGCTCATAAATTCTGCTGACACTTTGGATTAACCTTATGTAGGTTTCCAGCTAATGAATTGTAATTGATTTCAGTCTTAGTTGATAAATCTAATTGGTAATTTATAGAACAAATATTTGATAAGCTTCTATTAATTGTCACCCCACCAAGCGGACAGCTAACATGAATTGCACTTCACTGCAGCTTTAGAGATCGGTTTAGGCTGAGACATTGCGCCTGCCTTAGGTTGCTGACTTCTTTATTTCAGAGCTCTGGAGACACCTAGTTTGAAAAATGTTACTCTGTTTTTTTGTGAGAATTTAGTGAACAAGAAAATACTCTTGAGTGAAATGCAATGTATTTCTTTTGTAATCAGTGCATTTGAAAATTCAAGCCAGCATATTCCTAGTAGATGGAAGCAAAATTCAGTTGTCTTTGTAGAAAATAAAGAGCCTTTCTTCCAGCAAAATCCCTGCTGTATGCAATAGCCCTGATTAACCCTCTCCCTTCTGCATGTTTCCCATATTACAGACTTGAGACTGTCCTCATTCCCATATGTAATAGACATCCAAAGAATTTCAATTGCTTTGTTGAACTTTTACTAATGATCTTGTTTTTATTTTCTCTCTTGTTTTTGGTTTTTCACCATTGATATTGTATTTAGAAGGTTTCAGGTGGGTGAAACCTCCTATTCCATGCGTAAGGTGCCTCGCTGAAGGGAGCTCGAGGCCTGGATCTAGGGCAGACACACACCTCCTCCTCTTCCAGCAAGGAACGCACCGAAAAGTCACATGATGAGAAATATGGTAACGGGTTTGTAACTGCCACAGCAAAACAATTTGCCTCCATGCCTGAATCTTCTGTCTTGTGGCTTCAGAAACAGCTTAAAATAATTTTAATACAAGCAAGTTATGTAAGAAAATGTTTTATACTGTAGCCACAATTCTGTCAAAGATAAGTAAAAGTTAATTGATATTAAAATTATTAGAGATAATTTACTAGTAAAAGCTTCTAACTCTTCTTGTTGTTCATTTTTTCCTTTTTTCTTCTTTGTTTGGATTGCAGCATTCTGCTCTTCTGATGATGCGCTGTGACCCTGCAGTAGCGCAAAGGCTGCGCAGCGTTAATGCGCAATGCGTGCAAATGAGCCCCTGTGAACGGTTGACTAGATGAGTAATCTGATTGACTGGCTCCCTCAGTCCTATTCTGTAGCCTTTTTGGATAAAATTGGGTTTTAACATACCTTGAGTCCAACTAATCTCATTAAGAAAATATTCTCTATGGGCCTGTCTAGTAGATTAATGGATCTGGTTGGCCGTTTGCTGCGTCTAGGGGTGTTCTATGTAGCGCAGCAGTTCGCAGCGATTGCGCAGTGCGATGCTGTTAGGTTGCGCAAGCGATGTTTGCGCTCGCATTACAGGGACCTCAACCTAGGTGCAATCCTGTCATATGAGGTTTCAGCTTCAGTCCCCCTTGGAGACAAGGGCATTGTGAGGATGTGACTGACAGCTTGGCCTTAATATTTGCCTTGGCAGAAAAACATTTTCCTCCTCAGCATAGTTTGATGTTAGTGAGGAGCAGTATTGTTTGTTTAGAGCAGCATTTCCCAAAAT
Organism: Bubalus bubalis; assembly: GCF_019923935.1. Taxonomy (NCBI): domain Eukaryota; kingdom Metazoa; phylum Chordata; class Mammalia; order Artiodactyla; family Bovidae; genus Bubalus; species Bubalus bubalis. Next base: position 63,511,219 of record NC_059181.1, read on the forward strand.
GTGTTTTATAAGTATTATCATGAAATGTCCAATAAAAGAGGAATTCCATGATCAACTAAGTCTAGGGAACCCTCTGTATACTGTTAAAGGCTTAGGGAAGTCCTATAGTCAAGAAACCTATTTTCTGTTTTCTTATTTGATCATGAAATCTTTTTTTCCTGGTAATAACTGTTATCACCTTGTAGAACACACTTTGGGAAACTTGGGTAGGGAAGATAGGTGGGAAGAATTTACCCTTAAGTTGTACCTTCTAGATACCATTTGAAAACAGTAGCAGGAGCCCTTGGGTGTTCAGATAAGAGAAGTCTGGCATAGCGTCTTAAGGCAGCTGACTTCCTGGTTAAGTCCCAGTGTAAGGGTTGGTTATCGGTTGGCAGAACTGAACATGGTGGTTTGCACCTGGGTTCTGGTGGCGCAAGCGCAGGAGCAGCCAGCTGTGGCAGCGCATTAGTTTTGGCGCAAGCGAGCCTATGCTGCAGGGTCACTTTTGGCTGGTCAGAGAAGGAATAATGATATCACCTTCTTCCCCCTCCCCCAATCTTTTTTTTTTTTCCCCTTTACAAATTTTCCCCTTTCCCTTTACCTCCTTCCCCTCCCATCTTCTTCTTTCATTAACCCCTCCTAAGGCATGTTATTTGAAAGCAATTGAGACGCAACCGAACTTTGCAGTAGCTTGGAGTAATCTTGGCTGTGTTTTTAATGCACAAGGGGAGATTTGGCTTGCAATCCATCACTTTGAAAAGGTTAGTCATTAAATTAATAATTGGTATTTATGAAATACTTATGTATGCAGGGTGTTTCTATTAGAACTGAATAATAGTCCTTTACTTAAGTAGACACGTAATATCTTTCTTTGACAGTATTATAGCATTTGCTGGATGGTATATGGCAGTTTCCAGTTTTGCATTGAAAATGTACTTTAGTAATTAAAAATTGCTTTTTTAAACTGGCAGCTTGAAAAGAAGCAGGGTTGTAAAGAAGCAGGGTTTCTTGGTGAAAAGACTGATTGCAGATCTGGGGCAGGAAATGTACAAAATTAATCTGGCGTGCCAGAGTCTGTCATAGCAGAAAGCAAGGAAGTGTTGATATATTTATGTCAAAAGTACTCAAAAGGAAACTGGAAGAGACTTCCACTGTCTAAAAATGGGTGTTGAGCATCAGTGGGAATAATAATTGAAATATTATTGAAACTTATCAAATACTTTAAATTCATGAGTTCATAATTATTCTAAGAAGAAATGCATGGCTCATCTTCAGAAGATAAGGACCAACTCATTATGAAAACTGTTTAAAAAATTGTGCTCTCCTGTGAACTGGACATCAGGGTAACCCAAGAGTTGATAGGAGAAAGTTTCTCTTTATACAAGTGTTCCAGTTAATAAATGAAGTAGGTTAAATGATAGAATCTGAGTATCACCAGTAATAAATTTAGGCATTTATCAATGGCAAAAAAGAGACCCAACCAAACATTTTGTACCTTGTGATAGAAGTAAGTATTGATACTTGCACTAGCGAAGTAGCCTTTCAAAAAGAGAAAAGAACCCAAATCTGATTAGGCTTGTAGTTCCACCAATTTATAGGAAGTAACATGAGATGGAAGCATAAACATGTTAAAGACACCATAGGAGTGCAGTCAGCAAATTCAAACTATGGGAAGCTGTATAGAACAATGATCTGATCTCTTCAACAAATTGCAGAAATAAAAATGGAGATTTAAGCTTTTAATTTAAAAGATTAAACTCACATGTTAATTGTATGGGTCTTATTTGGATCCTGAATCAAAGCTAATCAGAAATTGGACCACTCAATGGATACTTGATATTAAGGAATTGCTGTCATTTTTTAGGTATGATATTGGTATTGTGGTTATGCTAGGAAAAAATATTCCTGTATTGTCCCTGAAATAGATTTTGAAATGTTTTTGAGAGCACTGAAAATTAGCTTCAAAATGATCTGGGAAGAGGTCAAGTTAGGCTGGAATATAGATTAAATATGATTGAACATGATTTTTTAATTGTTGAATCTGGGTAATGGAGACTTGGGGGTTTATTATAGTCCTCTGCTTTTGTATATATTTGAAATTTTCCATAATAAAAAGTTAGTGGGTGGACATCTATCACTATATATAATCTAACAAGTGCAACAAAGTTGTCATCTATGAAGAGGAAGTATTCTTAATGAATCTTAAATATATTCACAGTTACTTATTACCTTTACCTTTTCAGTGTTTCAGTTCAGGTTTCTACTTTTTACACTATAAGAGTACCTACTGGGACTTCCATGGTGGTCTAATGGCTAAGACTCTGGTCCCAGTACAAGGGACCTAGCTTTGATTCCTGGTCAGTGAACTAGATTCCACGTGGCTCAACTAAATATCCTGCATGCTGCCTAAGATCAAAGATCCTGACTGCTGCAACTAAGACCTGGTACAGCAAGATAAATAAAGTTAAAAAGAAAAAAAAGAGTACCTACTCTTACTCAGTGGTTCTCTTTGGTTGCACGTGAGGAGCTTGTAAAAGTTATGGATGTCCTGGCCCCATTTTCATTTTTAAAATTTTTATTTTATTTTACTTTTTGGCTGCACCCCAAGACATGTGGGATCTTAGTTCCCTTATCAGGGATTGAACTGTACTCCCTGCATTGGAAGGCAGAGTCTTAACCACTAGACCTCTGTGGAAAGTCCCCCAGCCCCGTTTTCAGAGAATCTGATTTAATTGCCCTGTGATAGAACTCAGGCACCATTTAGGAAGTGTTAGTCACTCCAGTCGTGTCTGACTCTTTGTGACCCCATGGGCTGTCTGTCCATGGAATTCTCCAGGCCAGAATACTGGAGTGGGTTGCCATTTCCTTCTCTAGGGGATCTTCCCGGCCCAGGGATTAAACCTTGGTCTCCGACATTGCAGGGAGACTTTTTACCAACTGAGCCACCACGGAAGTCCTACCATTTAGGAGGTAAATTCTGATACACTGCCAGGGTTGAGAATTACTTCTGTGGATATATCTGCTTGTATGTTAAGATAGCTTCAGAACTATTTGGATGAGACCATTTAATGGTTAGCATCCCATTGTAGTAATGTATCTTACTGAGTATATGGCTCTAATTACATATGTTACTAATGTCTGAGTATACAGTTGTAGTTATTGAAGTATATATTTCCTTTCTCAGAGTTTGCTGCTTCTTCCTGCCATTATTTTTTTTAGAAAACCTAGGCTTCATTAACTCAGAATAAAATAGGGTCAGCTATTAGAAGTATTGAGCTCAATAAAATTAGAGCAGACCCAGTTTAAAATTTTTTCCTTCAGGACACATTTTACTCATATTACATAGGAAGTTATTTTGATAATATTGAGGTTTGTGAATAATGAATGTACTGAAATAATTGGGTTTTAAAAATGAAAGAAATAATATTGAATTATACTAGAAAATGTAATGGGAGATCTAAAATTATGTCAGAATTAAGAATTGTAATTGGGAAGTGAGTCTGAAATTCTAACTTCCGCTAAGTAACTATCTTGCAATTTTTAGGCTGTCACGCTTGACCCCAATTTTCTGGATGCTTATATCAATTTAGGAAATGTCTTGAAAGAGGCACGGATTTTTGACAGGTGAGAGAATGTTCTATTTGGAGTCTGTTGTATCAACACTTGAGAGTTTGGACTGAAATTATTACAATGGTTTGTTGAAATGCACTCCTTTTCTACAGTGTTGCTTTCCCTCATCAGGTCTGCTGTGTTACCTTTTATTATTGCCTGACTTTGCATTGTTGGCTTTTCACAAAGTCACTGTCTGTCTCACTGGTTTAGTTGAAATTTCCTTTATTGTAAAACTATTGAAATGGTTATCTTTTAGACAAAATTATTCCTTCTGAATGGTTCAAAAGGTAAAGTAAATCCTGAATTTTAACTTTGTGTTGTTTTCAAAGGAAAGCCTGTTTCTTACGTGGGTATAGAAAAGTTTTCAGTGTAAAAATACATTTTATAAAGGTGCAATATTGATTTTTGAGATTAAGTATAGTATGGCATGAATAACAAAGCATCCACTAAAGGTTAGCTATATTGTGTGTGTGTTTTTTATTTACAGAGCTGTGGCAGCTTACCTTCGTGCCCTAAGCTTGAGTCCAAATCATGCAGTGGTACACGGCAACCTGGCTTGTGTGTACTATGAGCAAGGACTGATAGATCTAGCAATAGACACCTACAGGCGAGCTATTGAACTGCAACCACATTTCCCTGATGCTTACTGCAACCTAGCCAATGCTCTCAAAGAGAAGGGCAGTGTAAGGATTTTTATTCACTTTTTCTTTGTCACCTGGTGGGATTTTTTAAAAAGTCATTTTTGTATTTATTGTCCTATATTAAATATTGAAGCGTCCGACTTCAATATTTTGTTTGACTTCAATACTTTGTTTGACTTCGGAGTTTCGGTTGAGAGGAAGAATAGAAAAAATACCTGTTTCTGGAATATTACCAGCCACTAGGCTTAACTAAGCAATTGTTAGAATAATATCACTGGTGGCTCTTTGATTCCTCTGTATAGGGTTTGAATAGTTTGTTTTGTTTTTTAGGTTGCCGAAGCAGAAGATTGTTACAACACAGCTCTCCGACTGTGTCCCACCCATGCAGACTCTCTGAACAACCTAGCCAATATCAAACGGGAACAGGGAAACATTGAAGAGGCAGTTCGCTTGTATCGTAAAGCATTAGAAGTATGTTGAGTGTGGTGTGACTGGGTATTTTGTGTGATAGTAGAGGGAAGGCAATTAAATCTGCCATGTCATCTACCTCTTTTGTAAGAATAAATAGTGGTTGAATCATTCATTGAACCAATTAATTGAGTACCTAAAGTATGAGTGAGGTCCTGTGTAACATTCAAGAAAGTCCTTAACATTGCGTTTGTTATTTTATATGTGGGTAAGATCTGCATAAAAATTTAAACAGTAAGCGACAGTTCAAGAGGAGTTATCAGTAAGTATATAATTTCAGTGCCTGATGGCTATAATGTTGGTTGGTTAGATGTGGTAGCAATTTCAAAGTGAGAGATGCTAGAGTTACCAGCATAAATTAAGATGAGGAGAGGTCTACCTCATTATGTTTTGAAACATGGAGAGGTATAAAATAAAGAGGTAGAATTTGAGCTCTTTGGCTTTGAAGAATGCATAGACTTGGAGAAGGTAGAGAGAAGTATAGGGAATAAAGGTGCTTGAGCCAAGTTCTTGTTGTAAGTTATTACTGCTATTTTAGCTAAAGTTGTTTTTTTAAACCTCAGTTATCATTTTTAATCTTCATAGGTCTTCCCAGAGTTTGCTGCTGCCCATTCAAATTTAGCAAGTGTATTACAGCAGCAGGGAAAACTGCAGGAAGCTCTGATGCATTATAAGGAGGCGATTCGGTAAGAGACTCCCAGCCTTATTTTTTTTTCAAGGTTTTAAATGCTTGGTGTTTGGCACATTTGATATATGGCACTTTTAGTAACAGCAGACTAAATTAACATTACAGGGGTTAAAGGTTTTAGTACTGGAGAAATAAAATCTTTGTCCTGTCCTTTAGAATCAGTCCTACCTTTGCTGATGCTTACTCTAATATGGGAAACACTCTAAAGGAGATGCAGGATGTTCAGGGAGCCTTGCAGTGTTACACTCGTGCCATTCAGATTAACCCTGCATTTGCAGATGCCCACAGTAATCTGGCTTCCATTCACAAGGTACTGTTCTTTTATATGTATTTTATTATAATATGTGCATCTTAGTAGGTAATGTTTTTAATTTTAGGGAACATTTTAACCATCCCACTTTATTTACTTCCAGGATTCAGGGAATATTCCAGAAGCAATTGCTTCTTATCGCACTGCTCTGAAGCTTAAACCTGATTTTCCTGACGCTTACTGTAATTTGGCTCATTGCTTGCAGGTAAAGAATAATGGGCCAGTAACTGGCTTTCAGGGTTGTAATCTCTTTTTTAATTGTTATGTGCCATATTAATCCAAGCTTGGTTGGAGACAGTGTTCTCTAATGGGTTATCTGACATTACTTTAGGCCAAAGACACATAAAATGTTAAGTCTTGGAATACGATTTTCTGGATAATATCTTCTTTTTGCCTTCTCTAGATTGTCTGTGACTGGACAGACTATGATGAGCGAATGAAGAAGTTGGTTAGCATTGTGGCTGACCAGTTAGAGAAGAATAGGTTGCCTTCTGTGCATCCTCATCATAGTATGCTATATCCTCTTTCTCATGGCTTCAGGAAAGCTATTGCTGAGAGGCATGGGAACCTCTGCTTGGATAAGGTGCAAGTCTTTTGTTTTAATCTTTTTGTTGTAAAGTAAGACACAGATACAAAAAACTGTGAATCAGATTTATGGCTTAGTGAGTTATCATAAGGTGAACACCACCCAAGTTGAGAAATGAAGCTTTGTGAGTGAGCCCAGAAGCTCCTTCCATTGTGTCCTGTCTTTTATTTTTATATTTAGCTGTACCAGGTCTTAGTTGTGGCATGCAGGATCTTCAGTCTTCATTGTGGCATATGCAATCTTTAGTTGCAGTACGCAGGATCTAGTTCCCTGACCAAGGATCAAACCCAGGCCTTTGCATTGAGAGCGTGGAGTCTTAGGCACTGGACCACCAAGGAAGTCCCTGTCCTATCTTGATCATAATCCCTTCCATTCTATAAGGCAGAATCCTTAACTGAAATACTAGCAGTGGACTGATGTTTCTTTAGTTTTAAAATCATAGTTTTTAGTAATGTATTTTATACGTACTTTTGAGAATTAGAGCACTACTTGATAAAAGGTGGGAATTTCCTTAGCAGAATAGAGTGGAGTGCTAGGTCTAATTCTGTTTTTTTGAAAATGTTCCCCTACAGAATTTTCTTCTAAAATGTAGGGTTTGTCATACTCTGTCCACTTTGCTTTCTTCCTATAACTTTTAGACTTGCTTGGGCTATTCATTGGCCTCAGAAACAGGTCACAGTATGAACCATATTATATAAGTTGCTAAGGTTGCATTGAACTGGCTATATGAATTAAAGAAGTATTCTGGGCACAAAACCATTCCCAATAGGCGTGAGTTGTGTTTTTAGTCAGTTTTCCTAGGTGAAAGTTTACGTATAGACTCAACTTTACTAACAAGCCTTGAATTCCATTGTTAGATTAATGTCCTTCATAAACCACCATATGAGCATCCAAAAGACTTGAAGCTCAGTGATGGTCGACTGCGTGTAGGATACGTGAGTTCTGACTTTGGGAATCATCCTACTTCTCATCTTATGCAGTCTATTCCAGGCATGCACAATCCTGATAAATTTGAGGTAAGACTAGTGTTTCCCTAGAGCCGCTATTGTCACCATTAGGTGTTAAGCCCAGTGTCTTTTTAGGAAAGATATGAGCCAAGGTTATTAAATATATATTATGTGCTACCTTTCAGGTATTCTGTTATGCCTTGAGCCCAGATGACGGCACAAACTTCCGAGTGAAGGTGATGGCAGAAGCCAATCATTTCATTGATCTTTCTCAGGTAGGTGTAACTCTTACACTTCAGCTTTATAATTCGAGCAAATAGTGAATAAAACTGTTGACGTCTAGCTTGTATTTTTCCTGACAAATATTTAACATCAGCTGTTTCATGCCTTTCCTGGAAAAGGAAATAGCAACCCACTCCAGTATTCTTGCCTGGAGAATACCATGGATAGAGGAGCCTGGTGGGTTTGCCCATGGGGTCGCAAAGAGTCGGAAATGACTGAGCGACTAACACACACGCACGCACATGCATACATGTATGCCTTTGGGCAATTGCTTTGACCTTATTTCCTTGATTGTTTACATTTATTACATTTATAATCATCATGGATTTTGCTGAGGTTGCAAATTAAATAGAAATATGATATATCTCTGCTTGGACATAGAACTTCTCTGGGGATTGAGCTAGCACTTGTGACAGTAGATATCTAATATTACATGAATAAGTTGAACAAGATGGTGGCTTGGAAGAAGAACAAACAGGTCATTTAAAGGACCTTTGCCTTTAAATCTTTATTTTTATACTTGGCTCCATTGCTATTTTCTCTAGGAGCTAAAGTTTTATGATAAATTAAGATGGAAACCTGTGAGGGAATGTTGCTGAAGGTATGGACTAGAGTTTTTTCTTACAGGCTCTTTTGGCCACTTTGGTGACTAACAGAGGTATGTATGGTATATCTAGTAATTCATATAGATGAATCATTGAAGTCCTAGTAGGAGAATTGCAAGACTCTTGTCATTTCATAAATAATTTGTACCCAACATCTTTTGCATTATAGCTATTGCTTTGGAAGTACACCTTACCATTTTTGGTGTAGGGTTGGACTCTTCTGTGACCAAGCAGCATATGACCCTCCATCCCTTGAGACCTTTCAGGATTCACTGCTTATTGACTGAAGTCTAAACTCTTTAAAATATATATATATCTTTTATACATATATATTAATTGAAGCATAGTTGACATACAATATTAGTTTCAGGTGTGTGTACACTCACTAAGTTGCTTTAGTTGTGTCTGACTCTTTGAACCCCATGGACTGTAGCCCCCCAGGCTCCTCTGTCCATGGGATTCTCCAGGCAAGAATACTGGAGTGGGTTGCCATTCCCTTCTCCAGGGGATCTTTGCAACCCAGGGATCAAACCTGTGTCTCTTGCATTTCCTACATTGGCAGGCGGGTTCTTTACCACTAGCGCCACCTGGGAAAATTTCAGGTGTACTACATAGTTAGTTGACATTTGCACATATTATGAAATCATCATGAAAAGTGTGGTAATCATCTGTCTCCATACAAAGTTACTACAGTATTATGACCATATTCCTCATGTCATATGTTATATCCCTGTGGCTTGTTTTATACCTGGAGGGTTTTTTTAATCTTCATATATGTAAACTTCATATATGAAGTCCAGACTCTTCAGAATGGCCTTCACAACCTTTCTGAGTTTGACTGCAACCTTGTTTGCCAGTGCTTTTCACCCCCCATTAGCCTTCAGTTATACCCTATAGCAAACAGAAGTGATCTACCCAGTTTTTTCAACCTACTGTGCACTTCACTCTGGTTCCTTATTCATACAGTTCTCTGTGAGATTATTATTCTTCCAACTCCCTCAAACTCCTATCCATCTTTGGACACCCATTTCAAATACCATCTCTGCCTTGAAGCCTAGTTGTTCATACATTCAATGTAGAATTAAACTCTCCTTCCTCTGTATCCTGTTTCTGTGATACTGTGGGCCCATTTTAATGGCACTTAACCATATTTTTACTCTACATTAATGTATTCTTAATTTGTGTTCTTGTATTTTTGCGTCTGGGAATTTGAATTCTGTTTAATATCATTAAGGCTAATTGCATCAGTCTGAGATTGTATATAATAAATTTTTATTTTTTTATTCTGTAGATTCCATGCAATGGAAAAGCAGCTGATCGCATCCATCAAGATGGTATACACATCCTTGTAAATATGAATGGTTATACCAAGGGTGCTCGAAATGAGCTCTTTGCTCTCAGGCCAGCTCCTATTCAGGTAAAGGAAATAATAACAACAACATTCATTATGTTTATTGGGCTAAAAAGACAGTGATATGTTTTTCCCCCTCTGGTTAACTGTCCTTTGACACAATAGGATAGATGTGCCTAACTTATGAAAAAAGTGTAGTTCTTGAAAATGCATAGGGACAAAGAATTATAGGTAAGGATACAATGCCCACAGGTACATGTTTATGGAGACATGCAGTTTGTAGTTGATGTAAACAGTTGTTCTGTGTTATAAATTGGAAAAACTGTTTAGCACTTGGAAGTTTAGTTTGAAATAGTACTTGATTGGCTAAAGAAGTCCACCCTCGTTTGTTTACTTATTTAATTTTAGACCCTTTTGATGAAGGTTCTTAGTTTTTCATATGATTTTTTTTTCTTCTAGGCAATGTGGCTGGGGTATCCTGGGACTAGTGGCGCACTTTTCATGGATTATATCATCACTGATCAGGAAACTTCACCTGCTGAAGTTGCTGAGCAATATTCTGAGAAGCTGGCTTATATGCCTCATACTTTCTTTATTGGTGATCATGCTAATATGTTCCCTCACCTGAAGGTAGGTAGAAAAACAGTGCTATAGGGGTAGAAAAACAGTGCTATAGGGGAATTGCAAAGAACTGTAGTCATTTATTTCTTACTACTGTTCCTGCGCATTCTAACAGATATGTTTGAAACTTTTTTATTAGAAAAAAGCAGTTATCGATTTTAAGTCCAATGGACACATTTATGACAATCGGATTGTGCTGAATGGCATCGACCTCAAAGCATTTCTTGATAGTCTACCAGATGTGAAAATTGTCAAGGTCAGAACCTGGTCAATATTGTAATTGAAATAAAGTTATCTGCATTTGGGATCTTTTCCCTAATGATGTATTTTGTGTGTAATTATTTTAAGATGAAATGTCCTGATGGAGGAGACAATGTGGACAGCAGTAATACAGCTCTTAATATGCCTGTCATTCCTATGAATACTATTGCAGAAGCAGTTATTGAAATGATTAACAGAGGACAAATTCAGATAACAATTAATGGATTCAGTATTAGCAATGGACTGGCAACTACCCAGGTAAGAAGAGAATAATAGAATGTACTGTGTACCACCAAGTATACATTTATCTTTTTCAAATCTTGTAACTCTAGGAGGTAAACATCGTTACTCCTGTTTTATAGATGAGGAAATGAATTTGGGGAAAACTGGCATCTTATATAGGTTTGTTTGATTTTAAAAGTCACTTGTATTCAGCCAGCAGATTACTGAATGAGAGTCTTCTGTGTTAATACCTTGTTATTCTCTGCCTCTGTGGCTTTACTCTTATCAATGGTGAAATATCTGTAGACATCATACAGTTTCTTGCTTCTATAACTCATCCTTTCCCCAGTTAAAAAATCTTACTCATCTTTAAGACTTTCAGTTCAGACAGCTCCTCCGACAATCTGTTTCTGTCCGTATCTGTAACCTCTCCTTCCCTGCTCCATTGGTACCTGTATTCTCTGCTTCTGAAATATTTGGGATGTATCTTTACATCCAGCACAACACATTCTAAGTCCTGGGTTTGAATGCATTTGCCACTGAATTGAATTACTTTAGAGCCTGTGTCTTAGCCTCTGTAATGTAGTATGTGCTCAGTAAATATATATTGCTTGTGTGCTTGAATAAGTGAATGTGTAGCTCTGTCAAGAGATCATAAGGCAAGGATCTTTGACCTCTTAGGAGTTAAAAGTTTTAGTGGTATAGCAATTTATACAAGAGGGCGCTTGAAGTGAATTCAGGTTAGGGAATTAATCACCCATAATGTGCATTGGGCTGAAAAGACAGTGATGTGTTTTTCCCCCCCTTCTGGTTAACTGTCCTTTGAAACAATAGAGCAGACACGCTTGACTTAAGGAAAAAAAAGTGTAATTCTTGAAGTGTACAAAGACAAAGAATTTTGAATGTAGAACACAATGCCCATTTGTATGAGACGTCCATCACACCTGGAATAGTTACATAACAATGTAAGGTAGTCCCCAGATATGTGGGAATTGCAAGATAAGACTATAATTATGTATATAGATGCTCAGAAATAGTGGTGAGGCGAGGCGCTCTTACAGAGATTGTTTGGTAACTGAAGTTTAGTCCTGAAAGGTGGATGTGACTTAGAAAAGGACATTTCATTTATGAAGAAAAGAGTGAGAAGAAGCTTGCTGTTGGATTTATAGGATTTTGAAGAGAACTTTTTGGCTAGAGTGAGATGTTTCATAGTGCAGTCCACCCCAAATTAAGATAGTGCCCTAACTTTTTTCCTTTAACTTAATGCGTCACAAATACTTTCCCATTGTAGTTTAGTTATATGACTTTTAATGGTTATACCACTTTGCATCATAAGGATTCTTTATTGATTGAAAAATATTGGAGTATGTTGACTTTAAGTATAATCATCACATTCTTTTTCTTGTTGTAGATCAACAATAAGGCTGCCACTGGAGAAGAGGTTCCTCGTACCATTATTGTAACCACACGTTCTCAGTATGGGTTACCGGAAGATGCCATTGTGTACTGTAACTTTAATCAGTTATATAAAATTGACCCTTCCACTTTGCAGATGTGGGCAAATGTGAGTATGTGTAGATTCATTATTAATGTCTAGAGATTCTAGAAAAGATTCTGTATATAGGCCGTCTTGCTGAGGCTGCCTGCCCCTCCCCCACCCCCATTCAGGAACTATTGTGCTCATGTCTAATTTTCAAAAGAGCTGTAGATTTCAGCAGTTTTTAATTTTCTTTCATGTGTCTAAATATCACATTATGAACTTTTAAAATTTATGTCTTTAAAAGCAAACTTCTTCAGGCCAAGTGGTAAATATTTTTGGTTTCTCAGTCCGTACTGTCTGTCATATCTACTCAGTTCTGCCATTGTAACAGGAAAACACCATGCTTATGTAAATGAATGAGCGTAGGTATGTTCCAATAAATTTTTATTTACAAAAGTGAGCAATACGTGAGATATGTCCGATTTGGCTCATAGGCTATATTTGCCAACTCATGGTCTAAGTTGATAGTAAAGCTATTAATGTATATTCATCCATGTTTAGTAGCATTCTTGCAATATTGTAGAATTAAAACTAGGAAGGAATTGGTTTATGCCATTACCTATCAGTCATTTCATCGTACCACTTCGTGTAAGCAGGACTTCTAAAGGTTCTAAACTTTGCTATCCATATCTGGCTTTTATTCCATAGAGCTAAAATGGAGATAATTCTTGGTTGACTCTTTTTCTGATCAATATCTGGGTTTTTTGGTCTGTTTTGTTTTTTTTTAAAGGAGGAGGGAGGCTGGAGGAGAAGAGGAAGCAGATGAGTTCAGGTTTACTATCCCTTAGTCTTCACTTCCCCATTTCAAAAAACCTGAAAACCAAAAACATGTTCATAAGTTTGCGGTAATTTATTTGGTAGCAAAACTGCCTGAAATGATGTTAAGCTATGATTCTTTATTTTATTCCATTTAGTATGAATATTCCTACATCTTGATGGAAAGATATTAATGTTTGTTTACAGGAAGTTGCTGCTGAGTACATTATGTAATTTTTTTTGTTTTTTTTTAGGTTTTTTTTTTTTTTACAATTTTTTTTTAAATTTTATTTTAAAACTTTACAATATTGTATTAGTTTTGCCAAATATCAAAATGAGTCTGCTACAGGTATACATGTGTTCCCCATCCTGAACCCTCCTCCCTCCTCCCTCCCCGTACTATCCCTCTGGGTGGTCCCAGTGCACCAGCCCCAAGCATCCAGTATCGTGCATCGAACCTGGACTGGCGACTCGTTTCATACGTGATATTTTACATGTTTCTATGCCATTCTCCCAAATCTTCCCACCCTCTCCCTCTCCCACAGAGTCCAAAAGACTGTTCTATACATCAGTGTCTCTTTTGCTGTCTCGTACACAGGGTTATTGTTACCATCTTTCTAAATTCCATATATATGCGTTAGTATACTGTATTGGTGTTTTTCTTTCTGGCTTACTTCACTCTGTATAATAGGCTCCAGTTTCATCCACCTCATTAGAACTGATTCCAGTGTATTCTTTTTAATGGCTGTAATACTCCATTGTGTATATGTACCACAGCTTTCTTATCCATTCATCTGCTGATGGACATCTAGGTTGCTTGCATGTCCTGGCTATTATAAACAGTGCTGCGATGAACATTGGGGTACACGTGTCTCTTTCCCTTCTGGTTTCCTCAGTGTGTATGCCCAGCAGTGGGATTGCTGGATCATAAGGCAGTTCTATTTCCAGTTTCTTAAGGAATCTCCACACTATACTTACTGTACTACTTTTTAAAAATCTGAAATACTCTAAATTCTGAAATCTGTCTGTTCTCATGACTTTCAGTGAAGGGATGGTGAACTTAATTGAATAGATGTAGATCTAAATCAGGTTGACAAACTGTGGCCTGTGGGCCAAATCCAGTCCTCTGCTTGTTCTTGTTTTGTTTGTTTGGTTTTTTGGTTTGTTTTTGGTCACAATGTGAGGCATGTCAGATTTTAGTTCCCCAATCAGGGATCAAACACACACCCCCTATGGTAGAAGCAGTCTTAACCACTGGACTGCCAGGAAAGTCCCAACTGCTTGTTTTTGTAAATAAAATTTTATTGACACACAGCTATGCCTACTAATTTACATATTGTCTGTGGCTGCTTTCCAGTGATGAGGGCAGAATTGAATAGTTGTGACAGAGTCCATGCTGGCATCAAAAGCAAAAATATTTGCTCTCTGATCCTTGACAGAAAAAAATCTGCCGACCCCTGATCTAGATTGTGCAAATAAAGTTTGGCAAATGTGAGCTAACTTTGTTTGTTGTACCATGCTGGGGAATTTGAAAGTTGAAATGGAAAATTCCTATCTTGTGGACAAAAACCACTCCTAGTATCAGTTCCCACAGGACATAGCTGCCTCAGATTATTCCAATTAGTTATTTGTTTTGTGTTTCTTGCATCAGTCTCCTGTTTCTTTGAACTGTGTTTGGGGACAGCTAAGCAGAACACTATAACCCAGTTGATTTAATTCATCTATGGGAAAGAAAAACTTAAGTTCACAGTAGGCTGCTTTCTGGGTGAAAAGCATAGAGTACGGTATATGGTAGAATTACTAGAAATTTATGGGAGCCTTTCTTGAGAAGGGCAGAGCTATTAATACTTGTTCTTATTTTCCCTGTTTTAGATTCTGAAGCGTGTTCCCAATAGTGTACTGTGGCTGTTACGTTTTCCAGCAGTAGGAGAACCTAATATTCAGCAGTATGCACAGAATATGGGACTTCCTCAGAACCGTATCATTTTTTCACCTGTTGCTCCTAAAGAGGAACATGTCCGGAGAGGCCAGCTGGCTGATGTCTGTCTAGACACTCCCCTTTGTAATGGGCACACCACAGGGATGGATGTTCTCTGGGCAGGGACACCCATGGTGACTATGCCAGGTGAGTTGCTTCCTTATTCTTTTTAAAATCTCCTTGGAAGAAACACTTCCAGGTGAAATCATATGTACTAGAAGCAATATTTAGGGCAAAATGATAGAAAATGAGACTTGTTCAGGTCTGAACATGCCTCATCTGCATTGTGTGGATATTTATTTTTTTTGGATATTTAAACATAAATAACATTAATAACTGTGTGCTATTTGCGTTCTCAGATGTGCAATTATTATCTTTTTTTACTGCAGGAGAGACTCTTGCTTCTCGAGTTGCGGCTTCCCAGCTCACTTGTTTAGGTTGTCTTGAGCTTATTGCTAAAAATAGACAAGAATATGAAGACATAGCTGTGAAGCTGGGGACTGATCTAGAATAGTAAGTAAACTTTTCCATGAAAAATTATATGGTATAGTGAAGGAAATAAGGAAAATTTAGAGAGAATTTAGGTGTGAAATCATAAAATAAGGGTAATATAAAATACGTGAATTAGTTGTATGCTCTCTGGATGAGACAAGAACTTTTTATTTTTTATTTAATTTATTTATTTTGGCTGTGCTGTGAGGAATGCCTTGCCCCCTGCAGTGGAAGTGTGGAGTCTTAACCACTGGATTGCCAAAATATAAAGACTGAAGAATATTTACATTTTATATCCCTTAATAGGAAAGTAAACAAGGAAATGACAACTGACCAAAGTAGAAAATCAAATATGTTAACAGGAAAAAGTTTCAGCCTCTGTCGTAGAAATAAATATTTATGTATATATTAATTTATTGGCTGTGCCATGCTGCTTGCAGGATCTTAGTTCCCTGGCCAGGAACTGAACCCATGCCCTTGGGCAGGGTAAGTGCAGGGGCCTAACCACTGAACTACAAGGGAATTCCCTAGTAGAAATAAAATAACACTGAGGTATACACATTATTTGGCTATAAAGTGAAAGACTTAATATGATACAAATGATGAGGAAGCATTGAGGTGCTGGCCTTTTCATACATTGGTAAATAAATTGGTGCAATCGTTTTAAAGCTTTACAAAAAAAAGCTGAATCTTTGACCCTAATAATATCCAGGTACAACTTAAATGCTTAGATACATGATGCTTTATCCATACAATAAAATAGTGTATTACTTAAATGAGATTTTTCTTTGGGTATTATGGGTGATTTTTTTTTTCTTTTTGTTTTTCTGAGAAGTAGCATATTATGTAGAAGCTTAAAGAAGCACCCTCTTTGAGTTAGACTTCCTGGGTTTGAATCCAGGCTCTCATAATTTTTGTGACTTTGGACAAGTTAGTCTTTATGTGCCTTGGTTTTTCCATCTGCAAAATGGGGATGAATGATAGTACCTACCCTGCAGAGATGTGAGGATTTTAAAAAGGTCTTCCATGTGAAGCACTTACAACAGTTCTTGGTACATAGTAAGCATTCAACAGATGTATGTTAAGTATTTATTTATTTTCAAAATTTTCTCCATTGAACATCACAAACAGCTAAGAAAAATAAGTGAAAAATTTGAGACTGGGCATTAAATATGAAGCTCAGGTCCATCATCCCAGAGATAACTACAGTAAATAATTTAGTGTATTTTTTTTTTTTTTTTTTACATTTTTGGAACTTGGCTGACTTCATATAAATAATGCTTTTCCCCAAGATTTTGTTGTGAAAAATTTCAGTTTTATAATAAACACATACTTACCACCTAGCTTCCACCACTAATATTCTTCTATACTTTTACCACATTTATTTCATCTATTTATATTTCATCTATTTATTTCTATCCCCATTTAGTAATCCATCTTATTTGAAGTAAATTATAGACATCAGTGTTTTTACTTCAGAATGGACATCATTAAGAGTTTAATATTTGCTTCTCTTTTGAGGTAAAATTTAAATACAGTGGAATGCACAAATCTTTTTTTTTTTTTTATTTTATTTTTAAACTTTACATAATTGTATTAGTTTTGCCAAACATCAAAATGAATCCGCCCCAGGTATACATGTGTTCCCCATCCTGAACCCTCCTCCCTCCTCCCTCCCCGTACCATCCCTCTGGGTCGTCCCAGTGCACCAGCCCCAAGCATCCAGTATCGTGCATCGAACCTGGACTGGCGACTCGTTTCATACGTGATATTTTACATGTTTCTATGCCATTCTCCCAAATCTTCCCACCCTCTCCCTCTCCCACAGAGTCCATAAGACTGTTCTATACATCAGTGTCTCTTTTGCTGTCTCGTACACAGGGTTATTGTTACCATCTTTCTAAATTCCATATATATGCGTTAGTATACTGTATTGGTGTTTTTCTTTCTGGCTTACTTCACTCTGTATAATAGGCTCCAGTTTCATCCACCTCATTAGAACTGATTCAAATGTATTCTTTTTAATGGCTGAATAATACTCCATTGTGTATATGTACCACAGCTTTCTTATCCATTCATCTGCTGATGGGCATCTAGGTTGCTTCCATGTCCTGGCTATTATAAACAGTGCTGCGATGAACATTGGGGTACACGTGTCTCTTTCCCTTCTGGTTTCCTCAGTGTGTATGCCCAGCAGTGGGATTGCTGGATCATAAGGCAGTTCTAGTTCCAGTTTTTTAAGGAATCTCCACACTGTTCTCCATAGTGGCTGTACTAGTTTGCATTCCCACCAACAGTGTAAGAGGGTTCCCTTTTCTCCACACCCTCTCCAGCATTTATTACTTGTAGACTTTTGGATCGCAGCCATTCTGACTGGTGTGAAATGGTACCTCATAGTGGTTTTGATTTGCATTTCTCTGATAATGAGTGATGTTGAGCATCTTTTCATGTGTTTGTTAGCCATCTGTATGTCTTCTTTGGAGAAATGTCTATTTAGTTCTTTGGCCCATTTTTTGATTGGGTCATTGATTTTTCTGGAGTTGAGCTGTAGGAGTTGCTTGTATATTCTCGAGATTAGTTGTTTGTCAGTTGCTTCATTTGCTATTATCTTCTCCCATTCTGAAGGCTGTCTTTTCACCTTGCTAATAGTTTCCTTTGATGTGCAGAAGCTTTTAAGGTTAATTAGGTCCCATTTGTTTATTTTTGCTTTTATTTCCAATATTCTGGGAGGTGGGTCATAGAGGATCCTGCTGTGATGTATGTCAGAGAGTGTTTTGCCTATGTTCTCCTCTAGGAGTTTTATAGTTTCTGGTCTTACGTTTAGATCTTTAATCCATTTTGAGTTTATTTTTGTGTATGGTGTTAGAAAGTGTTCTAGTTTCATTCTTTTACAAGTGGTTGACCAGATTTCCCAGCACCACTTGTTAAAGAGATTGTCTTTAATCCATTGTATATTCTTGCCTCCTTTGTCAAAGATAAGGTGTCCATATGTGCGTGGCTTTATCTCTGGGCTTTCTATTTTGTTCCATTGATCTATATTTCTGTCTTTGTGCCAGTACCATACTGTCTTGATAACTGTGGCTTTGTAGTAGAGCCTGAAGTCAGGTAGGTTGATTCCTCCAGTTCCATTCTTCTTTCTCAAGATCGCTTTGGCTATTCGAGGTTTTTTGTATTTCCATACAAATTGTGAAATTATTTGTTCTAGCTCTGTGAGGAATACTGTTGGTAGCTTGATAGGGATTGCATTGAATCTATACATTGCTTTGGGTAGTATACTCATTTTCACTATATTGATTCTTCCAATCCATGAACATGGTATATTTCTCCATCTGTTAGTGTCCTCTTTGATTTCTTTCACCAGTGTTTTATAGTTTTCTATATATATGTCTTTGGTTTCTTTAGGTAGATATATTCCTAAGTATTTTATTCTTTCCGTTGCAATGGTGAATGGAATTGTTTCCTTAATTTCTCTTTCTGTTTTCTCATTATTAGTGTATAGGAATGCAAGGGATTTCTGTGTGTTGATTTTATATCCTGCAACTTTACTATAGTCATTGATTAGTTCTAGTAATTTTCTGGTGGAGTCTTTAGGGTTTTCTATGTAGAGGATCATGTCATCTGCAAATAGTGAGAGCTTTACTTCTTCTTTTCCAATTTGGATTCCTTTTATTTCTTTTTCTGCTCTGATTGCTGTGGCCAAAACTTCCAAAACCGTTGAATAGTAATGATGAAAGAGGGCACCCTTGTCTTGTTCCTGACTTTAGAGGAAATGCTTTCAACTTTTCACCATTGAGGATAATGTTTGCTGTGGGTTTGTCATATATAGCTTTTATTATGTTGAAGTATGTTCCTTCTATTCCTGCTTTCTGGAGAGTTTTTATCATAAATGGATGTTGAATTTTGTCAAAGGCTTTCTCTGCATCTATTGAGATAATCATATGGTTTTTATTTTTCAATGTGTTAATGTGGTGTATTACATTGATTGATTTGCGGATATTGAAGAATCCTTGCATCCCTGGGATAAAGCCCACTCGGTCATGGTGTATGATCTTTTTAATGTGTTGTTGGATTCTGATTGCTAGAATTTTGTTAAGGATTTTTGCATCTATGTTCATCAGTGATATTGGCCTGTAGTTTTCTTTTTTTGTGGGATCTTTGTCAGGTTTTGGTATTAGGGTGATGGTGGCCTCATAGAATGAGTTTGGAAGTTTACCATCCTCTGCAGTTTTCTGGAAGAGTTTGAGCAGGATAGGTGTTAGCTCTTCTCTAAATTTTTGGTAGAATTCAGCTGTGAAGCCATCTGGACCTGGGCTTTTGTTTGCTGGAAGATTTTTGATTACAGTTTCAATTTCCGTGCTTGTGATGGGTCTGTTAAGATTTTCTATTTCTTCCTGATCGAGTTTTGGAAAGTTGTACTTTTCTAAGAATTTGTCCATTTCTTCCACGTTGTCCATTTTATTGGCATATAATTGTTGATAGTACTCTCTTATGATCCTTTGTATTTCTGTATTGTCTGTTGTGATCTCTCCATTTTCATTTCTAATTTTATTGATTTGATTTTTCTCCCTTTGTTTCTTGATGAGTCTGGCTAATGGTTTGTCAATTTTATTTATCCTTTCAAAAAACCAGCTTTTGGTTTTGTTGATTTTTGCTATGATCTCTTTTGTTTCTTTTGCATTTATTTCTGCTCTAAGTTTTAAGATTTCTTTCCTTCTACTAACCCTGGGGTTCTTCATTTCTTCCTTTTCTAGTTGCTTTAGGTGTAGAGTTAGGTTATTTATTTGACTTTTTTCTTGTTTCTTGAGGTGTGCACAAATCTTTTTTTAATTAATTTTGTTAATTGAAGTGTAGTTGATTTACAATATTGTGTTTCCGGTGTATAGCAGAATTGATTCAGTTATACACACACACACGTTTTTCATTTTCTTTTCCATTATGGTTTATTATGGGATTTTGAATATAGTTCCTTGTGCTATAAAGTAGAACCTTGTTTATTTTATATATACTATATACATGTGTGTGTATGTATATGCTATGTATAGTATCTGCTAATCCCAATTGGAATACACAAATCTGAAGTGAGTTTTGAGAAATACCTTTATAAGCCAAACCTCCAACAAGATACAGCATATTACCATCACTCCAGATGGTTGCTTCATACCCTTTCTCAGTTGGTCCACCTCACCAGCTCTGAGATAACCACTATTTTGAATTTTTTTCCACTGTAGTTTATTTGGGGCTTACCTGGTGGCACTAGTGGTGAAGGACCTGCCTGTAATGCAGGATATGTAAGAGATGCAGGTCTGATCCCTGGCTTGGGAAGATCCCCTGGAGGAGGGCATGACAACCTACTGCAGTATTCTTACCCGGAGAATCCCATGGACAGAGGAGCCTACAGTCCATGGGGTCGCAGAGTCGGACATGACTGAAGCAACTTACCACGCACACATGCGTGCACATAATTTACTTAGTCTTATTAGAACCTCATACAAATGGAATCATACATTATGTACTCTGAAGGCTTCTTTCACTCAGGATAATGTTTTGAGATTCATCCATGTTGTTGGCTGATATCAGTAACTTTGCTGAGTAATATTTCAGTGTATGGATGCAGCACAGTTTAACCATTCTGCTGAGATTCAGAATTTTATTTGGAAGATAACATTAATATGGTTATGGTTGGTTTGAGGCCAATGGATATGCATAGCCATTTTACTAGTTTCTGGCACAGCAAACAATAAGATAACATTTTAATTAATTAAAAAAAACTCTTCAGGAGTATTCCAGCTTCTGGTTTTAAAGTAATAATTGTCTATATAAGAATAGTTTCATGACAAATGATATATTCAGAACAAGAGTCGAGAGAGAATTCTTTCCTCTGTTCCCAGAAGAATTGATTTTTTTTCCTGTTTCTGAACAAGTGATATTAGGAACACTTTTTTAAAAAATTAATTTATTTTAATTGGAGGATAATTACTTTACACTATTGTGATTTCTGCCATACATTGACATGAATCAGCCATGGGTGCACATGTGTCCTCCCATCCTGAGCCCCCCTCCCATCTCCCTTACCACCCCATCCCTCTGGGTTGTCCCAGAGCACCAGCTTTGAGTGCCCTGCTTCATGCATCAAACTTGCATTGGTCATCTATTTTACATGTAGTAGTATACATATTTCAATGCTATTCTCTCAAATCATCCCACACTCACCTTCTCCCACACAGTGCAAAAGTCCTTGAATATAGGATTGTCATTACTGTCTTTCTAAATTCCATATATATATATATATATATATATATATATATATAAATACACTGTATTGGAGTTTCTCTTTCTGACTTCACTCTGTATGATAGGCTCCAGTTTCATCCACCTCATTAGAACAGACTCAAACACATTCTTTTTCATAGCTGAGTAATATTCCATTGTGTATATGTACAACTTCCTAATCTATTCACATGCTGATGAACATCTAGGTTGCTTCCATGTGCTAGCTATTATGAACAGTGCTGCAATGAACATAGGGGTACATGTGTGTTTCAGTTGTGGTTTTCTTGGTGTGTATGCCCAGTAGTAGGATTTCTGGGTCGGATGGCAGGTCTAATTGCTGTTTTTTAAGGAATCTCCACACTGTTCTCCATAGTGGCTGTTACCAGTTTGCCTTACCACCAGCAGTGTAAGAGGGTTCCCTTTTCTCCACACCCTCTTCAGCATTTATTGTTTGTAGACTTTGATGGCAGCCATTCTGACTGGCGTGAGATGATACCTCATTGTGGTTTTGATTTGCATTTCTCTAGTAATGAGTGATGTTTGAGCACCTTTTGATGTATTATTAGCCATCTGTATGTCTTCATTGGAGAAATGTCTGTTTAGTTCTTTGGCCCACATTTTGATTGGGTTGCTCATTTTTCTGGTATTGAGCTTCATGAGCTACTTATGTATTTTGGAGATTAATTCTTTGGCAGTTGTTTCATTTTGCTTCATTCTGAAGATGCCTTTTCACCTTGCTTACAGTTTCCTTTATTGTGCAAAAGCTTTTAAGTTTAATTAGGTCCCATACTGTTTATTTCTGTTTTTATTTCCATTACTCTGGGAAGTGGGTCATAGAGGCTCTTGCCGTGACTTATGTCAGAGTGTTCTGCCTATGTTTTACTCTTAAGAATTTTACAGTTTCTGGTCTTACATTTAGACCTTTAATTCATTTTGTTTTTGCATATGGTGTTAGAAAGTGTTCTAATTTCATTCTTTTACACATGGTTGACCAGTTTTCCCAGCACCACTTGATAAAGAGATTGTCTTTTCTCCACTGTATATTTTTGCCTCCTTTGTCAAAGATAAGGTGTCCATAGGTACATGGTTTTCTCTCTGGGCTTTCTATTTTGTTCCATTGATCTATATTTCCGTCTTTATGCCAGTACCATACTGTCCTGATGACTGTAGTTTTGTAGTATAGTCTGAAGTCAGGAAGGTTGATTCCTCCGGTTCCATTCTTCTTTCCCAAGATTGCTTTGGCTATTTGAGACTTTTTGTGTTTCCATACAAACTGAAATTATTTGTTCTAGTTCTATGAAAAATACCATTGGTAGCTTGATAGGGATTGCATTGAATTTATAGATTACTTTGAGTAGTATAATCGTTTTCACTATATTGATTCTTCTAATCCATGAATGTGGTATATTTCTCCATCTATTTGTGTCATCTTTGATTTCTTTCATCAGTGTTTTATAGTTTTCTACATATAGGTCTTTTGTTTATTTAGTAAAATTTATTCTTAAGTATTTTACTCTTTTCTTTGTAGTGGAGAATGGGGTTGTTTCCTTAATTTCTCTCTTTTTTCATACACGTTGCAGTGTATACGAATGCAAGGGATTTCTTTGTATTAATTTTATATCCTGCAACTTTAATTCATTGATTAATTCTAGTAATTTTCTGGTGGTATCTTTAGGGTTTTCTATGTAGAGTATCATGTTATCTGCAAACAGAGTTTTACTTCTTTTCCAGTCTGGATTCCTTTTATTTCTTTTCTTTGGTTGCTGTGGCTAGGACTTCCAAAACTATGTTGAATAGTAGTGGTGAGAGTGGGCACCCTTGTCTTGTTCCTAATTTTAGAGGGAATGCTTTTCAATTTTTCGCTGTTGAGAATAATGTTTGCTGTGGGTTTGTTGTATATGGCTTTTATTATGTTGAGGTATGTTCCTTCTGTGCCTGGTTTTTGGAGAGTTTTTATCATAAATGGGTGTTGAATTTTGTCAAAGGCTTTCTCTGCATCTGTTGAGATAATCATATGGTTTTTATCTTTCAATTTGTTAATATGGTGTATCATATTGATTGATTTGCGAATATTGAAGAGTCCTTGCATCTCTGGATAAAGCCCACTTAGTCATGATGTGTGATCTTTTTAATATGTTGTTGGATTCTATTAGCTAGAATTTTGTTGAGTATTTTTGCATTTATGTTCATCAGTGATATTGGCTTGTAGTTTTTTTTGTGGCATCTTTGTCTGGTTGTGTTAGATTAGGGTGATGGTAGCCTCATAGAATGAGTTTGGGAGTTTACCTTCCTCTGCAATTTTCTGGAAGAGTTTGAGTAGGATAGGTGTTAGCTCTTCTCTAAATTTTTGGTAGAATTCAGCTGTGAAGCCGTCTGGTCCTGGGCTTTTGTTTGCTGAAAGATTTCTGATTACATTTTCGATTTCCATGCTTGTGATGGGTCTGTTAAGATTTTCTATTTCTTCCTGGTTCAGTTTTGGAAAGTTGTGCTTTTCTAAGAATTTGTCCATTTCTTCCAAGTTGTCCATTTTATTGGCATATAGTTGCTGATAGTAGTCTTTTCTGATTCTTTGTATTTCTGTGTTGTCTGTTGTGATTTCTCCATTTTCATTTCTGATTTTGTTGATTTGATTCTTCTCCCTTTTTTCCTTGATGTGTCTGGCTAACGGTTTGTCTATTTTATTTATCTTCTCAAAGAACCAGCTTTTAGTTTTGTTGATCTTTGCTATAGTCTCATTCATTAATTTTTCACTTATTTCTTCTCTGTTTTTTTTTTTTTTTTCTAAGTTGGTCAGTCGTGTCCAACTCTTTGCGACCCCATGGACTGTAGCCTACCAGGCTTCTCCGTCCATGGGATTTTCCAGGCAGGAATACTGGAGTGGGTTATCATTTCCTTCTCCAGGGGATCTTCCCAACCCAGGGATCAATCCCGGGTCTCCCGCATTGGAAGCAGACGCTTTAACCTCTGAGCCACCAGGGAAGCCCTCTTCTCTGGTTTTTATGATTTCTTTCCTTCTGCTAACTTTGGGGTTGTTCTTTTCTTTTTCTAGTTGCTTTAGGTGTAAAGTTAGGTTGTTTATTTGATGTTTTTCTTCTTTCTTGAGGTAGGCTTGTATTGCTATGAACCTCCCTCTTATCACGGATTTTACTGAATCCCATACATTTTTGGTTGTCTTGATTTCATTTTCATTTGTTTCTATGCATATTTTGATTTCCTTTTTGTTTTCTTCCATGATCTGTTGATTATTCAGAAGCATGTTGTGTAGTCTCCATATGTTTGTTTTTTATAGTTTTTTTCCCCTGTAGTTGGTATGTACATTGTGATCAGAAAAAGAAACTTGAAATGATTTCAATTTTTAAAAATTTGCCAAGGCTACATTTTTGGCCCAGGATGTGATCTGTCTTGGAGAATGTTCCATGTGCACTTGAGAAAAAGGTGAAATCCAATATTTTGGGGTGAAATACCCTGTAAATAGCAATTAGGTCTAACTCGTCCATTGTATAGTTTAAAGCTTGTGTTTCCTTACTAATTTTGTTTGGTTGATCTACCCATAGAAGTGAGTGGGGTATTAAATCCCCCACTATTATTGGGAACACTTTTTTTTGTATCTAAATAACCAACTCAGTTCATGTACAAGGGGAAAATTATAGCAGTAGACATTGCATTTTCCCCCTGGAGTGTTTTCCTATTTCATTAAAATATTCATAAAATGAATACTTCCATCTGTTTGTGCCTTAGCTATTGTGAATGGTGCTTCAGTGAACATCTTTGCATGGCCAGATGTGTCTGCATCTCTGATGATTTCTTTTGAATAGATTTAAAAGGTTATTGATAGGTCATAATGGTTATGAACATTTATGGTTCTAACAGACACATTGCTAAATTGCTTATTGAAAGAGTAAAGCAGTTTACATTCTAACCAGTAGTACATAGGAATAGATATGTGTCCTTGCCAAGAATTGTTTTTATTTTAAAGGTAGGAATAAGATGAATGGAGAAAGCACGGTATCTCTTGGATATACTTGTTTAGGAAAGAATTAAATTTTTTCACAGAATGTGGGGGGTGAACTCCATTATAGGTGTTTAACATTTTGTTATTCGTGACCTTTCACTTTTTTAGCATTGAGGTAATGGTGGGCCAGTCAGAAGAGAAAATCTTATAAAAATAAGTTTGGCCATGTAATTTACCACAGAGGTGTTTAGGTATTTATGGGAGCTAGTTCTGAGTTTCTGTTGTGATTTATAAACTTGGCTCCTTTTTATTATCCAGCTTGAAGAAAATTCGTGGCAAAGTCTGGAAGCAGAGAATATCTAGCCCCCTGTTCAACACCAAACAATACACAATGGAACTAGAGAGGCTGTATCTACAGATGTGGGAGCATTATGCAGCTGGCAACAAACCTGATCACATGATTAAGCCTGTTGAAGTCACTGAGTCTGCCTAAATAAAGACACCATGTACACAGGAGAATTACCCCTATACCTGAGCCTCAACCTTCTGGTGAAAGGGAACTAGATATGTACTTTTTACTTATCTGTATGGTATCATGTTGCAGATGGGTGACAAATAATGATAATACAATAGCACAGCCAGACTTGCTTCCTGCATGATAGGGAGAGACACAGGAGATGGGAAACTGCTATTCCACAAGGAGTCTCCATAGGATTTTGCAGCAACCAGGTGGTGCATAGGTCTGGAAGGTCTGATCTCCCTTGGTCTTCCATGGGATGGATAGTGTGGAGGGGAGAGAGAGATTGTCCAGCCGTTTTGTGATTCCATGGATTGATGAGTCTTCTGAATTAATTTTTTTCTTTATATTTTGGGTATTGGAGCTTTTAAAAATGTTTGGTTTCAGGTATTTTTATTCATGTGAAGTGTATATGATTCTCTTGAAATAAGGTTTTAAGCTAAATTTTCCTTGTTTTAGTTTCTGAACTCTATGGATTAATGGGAACTTTGCTGGTGTAGTCTTTTTATAGGTTTTATAAACCACTTGAGCCTATATCAGTCGTTTTAGTGTCTGACATAATGTCTGGAGCTATCAGTGCTTTGTTGGTTTAGATGATGATGACAATGACGATGATGATGATGACTTAATATTTTTCCTGGTCTGTTTCCTAGTTCCTTCTTCCCCTCCCCCGACTTTAAAATTTTTCCTGTAACTTGGCTAACAAAACCAAGTCTGATTCAGAACCTCCCAGAGTGTTTCTCTTAAACATATCATCTGGTGCCAAATGAAAATTCTTAGGAGTGATTATTAATTATGAAGGGCACAGTTGTGGTACTGTCATTGATGATAATAATATAGGTTTTCTTGGCCTAGAGTCTTGACCTATTTCACCAGTGTTTTACCTTTGACTGTCCCTCTATGCTGCTTCCAAAAGTGATAATGTGTGATAATATTTTTACCTTCATTTCTGAAGTTTGTTTTTTTAAAGTGAGTCCTGTTCTTCCTATTTCTTTCAGCAGAAATGAAATCCCAGGTAAGTATTCAAATATTTGATCAGTAAGTCACAGTTATCTCTGATACATTAAATAACTTTCATCAAAAACATGTTATAGGAAAAAAGCTCGAAAGGACCAGATAATGTATATGAGTAATTATTTTTCAGACCTTCTAGGGTATCATGTGTTGTTAACTGTCTTCTGGACTTGATCCTGAAGTCTTTTCGGACTCAGCCTCAGTAGTAGCAAACTGCACTGCTACTTGATTCGGAGTACAAATTAGACTTTAGCTCTCCTGGAGCTTGAGTTTTTTGGTATTAAAAAACCATAGGAATAAAATTACTGAATTTCAACAAAGGATCGAGAGCTTGAGGCTTAAATAAGCCAACATATGAATATATGTTTTTGTCTTGCTGTACTGCACATATGCTATCCAGTAACAGGTAATATTTTGTCTGCTAGTAGTGTTCTAGATTATAATGTCTTTCCAAAGTGCTGAGGCAGTGCACCTATTTTGTAGTTGCAGCTGATGCCTGAATGTATCCTAGCTGACAAATTATTGATTAATAAGAACTTTCTGAAATTTCTGAAAGATTCATACTATTAACCAAAATCTGAGCAGAGAGTCTCAAGTGTAATTCTAACCAGAATTACATGTTAATGAACTTGTGTACCTTTTAACAATGTAAATGAAAGAACATCAGTTTAGGGATTTCTTAATTTATTTTTTATCTAATTAAGATACCAGTTAAAGGTTGCCAGCTTGGTTGCAGATAAATTGATGTTTGAAATTCACCAAGCTACTTAATGTGGAATAGGATAATATACTTCCAGTGCCCTCAAGGCTGTGACCTTACAGCCATTTTACATAGCACATCATTCCTCCTATAGGGATGAACCTTTTCCTGGCACGAAAAGTAGCCGCTCTGGTTGAAGCTTTGCTTATCGTAACAGGCTTTTGTTTCCAGGTAACATGTCTGTGGAGGACTTATTTCTGAATAGAGATATAGATATTACTGGAAACTACTTGTTTTTTTCTATTATACTCTGCTTTATCAAAGAAGTAAAACATTTAAATTGTGCTACAGAAATTCAGATGTTGTCTTGCAATCTTTAAACAATAAATGAATGATTTGCCCTTAATATGGCTGATGTATTTTGTGTTCTGTTAAATTGAGCGTTGGATGGAATAATAGGGTCCTCCTATTATGGGGTCCTCCTAATATGATGAAATCTATATTTCAACAGTTCCCAGCAACAACAGGACCAAATTTCTTTATAGTGCACCTATGATAGTAAGAATTATTTCATATTCTCAGCCATGTGTGGTGGAGCATGGGTGAGGTTGGTGTATAATCTATTAAGACTTGAGAAAGCCAGAGACTCGCAACGCACTCACTTGTGCTTGTTCCTGTTTAGCTTATAACCATTCTGGCTTCTTCATCTACCCTTGTAGTCTCATTCTTTATGTGGACTGTTCCTTCCCACTTTGTATGGTGGTTGAACTCAACCACAGGTATGAGGAAGGAGGATATCCATGTATCAGGGACCAGAACAGGCTGTTCAGGTGCCTGTTTTCACAGAGATATAAACAAGAATTTGTTTCCAATAAAATATCTGGTGCTTTACCTCCTAAGTTCTGTGGACTGTAACCCTCAAAGCCCTAATATAGGTTGGTGTTTGTTTCTTGGAAGATGGAACAAGAAAGGTATCCAGTAACTTAGTCATAAATACCTACCACCACCCTCTTGACTATTTATCAGGAATCTGCATCAGTTATTTTCAGTCTGTTTCAGCTCCTTCTGCCTCCAGTCTAAAGGAGTTTATGTACCTTGAATAAACTTGTGTAACTTGTCGTTTGATTCCAGTCCTAAATCCACTCTTTACTTGAAGCACATGCCTTTTAATATTAACTACAGCTGATGTTCAGATTCTTTCCCCAAACCTCTGAGGCACACAGTTATGTAAGCCTCATTTTATGGAAGCAGCTTATAGAGGTAAATTGAAAGTTTCTTATAAGAGATAAGGTTATAATGATAAACCTTTTTTAACCCAATTTCTTATCAACTCAGAAAGTACCTTTATATATGTAGATAGGCAGTTTGGTGCTTCAGACTAATTAGTGCTACTGGAATTTGAATTCTAGCTCCGTGCCACTTTTTAGCCACTGATTGCTGTAAAATGAGAGTACTAACATTGCTTTTTAAAAGTGTCTGTAAGGATTAAATCCAAATAAAACGTTTGGAACCGTGTCTAACATGAGATAAACTCGTTATTAATATTTTTAAATGTCAAGGACATTTTGTTTGTATTCTGTTGGCCAAATGCTTAAATTATGGGATGTGTGGGGTTTTGCCAGAGAATCGGGCACAATATAGAAGGCATTTGCTTACCTCTGTGTGTTTTTTTTTTTTTTTTTAATCTACCCCTGTTTGTTTTTCTTGGTGTCAGGAGTGAGTGCCAAAAAGCTTCAAGTTCACTCCTCTATATCTGCAGAATTCGGGGGGTTCTGGAAGCGGGCATCACAGTTCAATGTTGCCAGGCACTTTTGGGTTGCTGCGTCACTCTTATCTAGGGGTTTGGCCCCCGTGCCCCGCGGCCCCCCCCACACGGGCCCCCGCACCTCCCGCCCCCGCGCCTCCCGCCCCCGTGCTCCCCCGCGCCTCCCGCCTCCAAAGACCCCCACCCCGCGCCCCCCCCACGCCTCCCGCCCTGCGCCCAACCCCCCCCCCCCCGTGCCTCCCGCCCCGCGCCCGACCCCCCCCCCCCGTGCCTCCCGCCCCCGCGCCTCCCCACGTCCCGTGCCCCCCGCCCCTGCATTCCCACGCCCGTGCCCCTGTGCCTGCGCCCCTGTGCCCGCACCTGTGCCCCCACCCCTACGCCCCTATTCCTCAACCTCATGCGTGATTGAGGGAGGCGAAGGAACCTAGAGGCATGGGCAATTCAAGCAAGAAACAGGGCTCGCTTATTCAAATGCTCGCAAATGATGAAACTGTTCTGGAGGATTTGGCTCGGTTTTTCCCTGTTGCCCCCCAAAATGAAGGATCGCTAAACTACGTTCTCTGTGTGAAATGGCGCATTCACTGTAGAAGTAATGCACGTGATTCCGGAAGCACTGTTCCAGGGCGCCAAATTCATAACGGCAAAAATTTGAATCTGCCTGGTGAACACACTGATAGGTGGGTACAGGGAGGGCGGGAATACGTCAGTTCCTACGAACTGCTGAGCCCGGGCTCTATAAAAGGGCTTGCGCTTGGCGTCTGTTACAGTTGCTCGGGACCTTGCACGCCATCCACTTGTCTGAGGAGAGCAGCGATTGACTAGGCCAGAGGCTGCAGAAGCAGGTAGGTTAACCGAGGGTACCAAAGCGAGAGCAAATCTTAAAATTTGTTGCGGTTGAGCAGACTTCATTAAAGTGAGGACCACCGTAAGCCCTGGACACTGATTGTCCATGAATCTTGAGACTGAGATTTTGGCAAAATATTTTGCCTGTTTGCACCTAATGCTTTTGTAAGAAGGAATTTTTGTGCATGTATTAGTAATATTAACTCCGCTAAAGATGGGGGATGGGCAAGCAGATATATTAGTAATATTAACTCCGCTAAAGATGGGGGATGGGCAAGCAGATATATTAGTAATATTAACTCCGCTAAAGATGGGGGATGGGCAAGCAGATATATTAGTAATATTAACTCCGCTGAAGATGGGGGATGGGCAAGCAGATATATTAGTAATATTAACTCCGCTAAAGATGGGGGATGGGCAAGCAGATATACCAGTTTGGGGCATAAGGAAATAGAGGCCTGGGAGGTGGCATGCAACTGCAGCAGGGTGGAAGGCTGACTGGATGGAGGTTGGAGTACGGAGGTAGGGGCGGGTGGAGGCTGGGTAGGGGTGCATGTGCGTTCCTGGGGGTAGGGTGGGGGAGGGGTGGGGTGGCGGAGGGGTGGGGTGGGGGAGGGGTGGGTGGGGTGGGGGAGGGAGGCAGGGGCATCGATGCCTGATCAGCTAGGGGTGAGAGGCAAGTGTGGGAGGGGGGAATGGAGGAGTCGAGGCCCAACTGGTGCAAGACTCACTGCGGGCACTGGGAGGTGAGATGGGGAAGGGGTCTAGGTCCCTGGGGAAGAGGAGGTGGGAGTGGAGGCCTGATTGGTGCAAGGCTGGCTCCAGGCAGCAGCAGGAGAAGGGTCTAGACCTGTTTTTGAAGGACCTCCTGGGGAGAAGAGGCAGAAACAAGGTGAGTGGAATTGTGCGTGAGGGGTGGTGGAGGTGTTGAGGTCTTATTGGTTCAAGACTGGAGGGAGGAGGAGTCTAGGCTTGATTGGTGCAAAGGTGGCGGGAGGGGGAGGCAAAGGACGGGGAGAGGAGGCGCTATGTTGAGTATGATGGTGAACAGAAGGTTCGAGGCCTGATGAGTGCAAGACTGGCTGAGGGAGAAGGTGAGAGTAGGAAGATGGAGGTGTGGGGGGAGGGTGACCTGATCCTCTGTGGGAGGAGGGGGTTGGGGAATTTGTGAGTTGGATTGAGGTATGTGGGGATGTGTGGCCTGGTCTGTGTAAGTCTAGCTCTGAGCAGAAGTAGGGAGGTGGTGAAGGTGGGGTGTGAAAGCCTGATGGAAGACTTTATTGGGGTGTGAGGTAGAAGTAGGTGAAACAAAGATGTGGGAAGAGGGGAGAGGGTGGTGATGTGTGTGTGCGTTAGGAATACATTTAAGGGTAAAAGAGCATTGGGCCAGGGACCAAGTAGCGCATGCTAAAGCCATATAACAGAGAGAAAATTGATCTGGAGGCTGATGAATGAGTGCTCTCGCCTATTTCTGTAATAGGTGGCGGTTGATGTGACATAACATCAGGAGCCCCCATGTGCTTTGGGCATTCTGACTGACCTTGGTGGGGCAAGGTGGGAGAAAGGTCGACAATAAACAAATTTAAATACTTCTTATTTCATGGAGTGAAGTTTTGGTTTTAAGTTACAGTGAAGAAGCTGCTTAAAGGCAAATGCAGAGTGTAGAAACATCTAATTGGTTTTGGTTTCTTAACAGATGTGGACATGTCCAAAGAAGGGGTTGACGATGTGAAGACCGAGGATGATAAATGGTGAGATTTGAAAAAAATTGTTTTCAAACCGATTTTCTTAAAAAGTATACATTTATGTCATTTAGAGTCTACATAATGTATAATTTGGTTAGTCATAAAATGAGAATTGTGAAAAGAGATCTTAGAATCATGGGAGTCCAGTCTCCTATCCAATGCATAAACCCTCTATATAAGAGCTCTTTTAGCGACCAGGAGTATACAACTCCATGAAGCAACTTAATGCGTTGTTGAACATAATTTCTAGAAAGCTCGTCATTCTGATGACCATCAAGTCTGTCCTTTTGTTATTCGCACCCCATTGTTCTCAGTACTCCCCTCTAGAAGTGCATGGATGAAGTATTTTTCTTCTCCGTGATAGGTATTTTAAAATAGTCTCATCTCTTAAGTCTTCATTTTCCTGAAAGGTTGCTCTCTTTTTCTTCTTTCTAGGTAAGATAAGCATACAGATAAGTGTATGGTGTGGAAGAAAGTAGAAACCATAGACTAGAGAGTCTAGAAATTGACCCAAATGCATATGAAAATTTAATTCATGATGGGAAAAAAAGACATTTCAAATCAGTGGGGAAAAGATAGATTCACTGACAAATAATTTGAAGATAATTGGTTGACCATTTGGAAAACAGCAAGAATTGGATTCTTACCTCATCACTCCTTATAGCAAAATAAATTACACATGGATAAAATACTTCAAAATTAGAAGTGAAACCATTAAAAATGCTAGAAAATATAGCTGGATTTTATTTCCAATAATTTTGAAGTGAGGAATGTCTTTCTAAATTTAATATCTTAACAAAAACATAAAAATGAACAAACTGACAAAATATTTGTATTACTTATGATAAAAGTCTATCTTCCTTAGTCTATAAAGAAAAAAGTTAACAATTAGGGAGTTCCCTGGTGGCCTAGTGGTTAGGATTCTAGGCTTTCACTGGTGGCCTGGGTTCATTCCCTGATTGGGGAACTGAGATCTCACAAGCCATGTGGCATGGCCAAAAAATAAATAAATAAAAGCAACAATTAAAAGGTGAACAAAGAGAAAATGGGCAAAAGTTTTAGAAGGTAGTTATCTGGGAAAAAATACAAATGGCCTATAGTCATTAAAATTTATTCAAATTTTAATTTTATTATTTAAAGAAATTTTAAACAAGTTACCATTTTTCATATATCAGATTAGCAAAGATTTAAAAAATTTTGATAATACCCAGTGTTGGCAAATCCATAGGGAAATTTCATGCCGTCATGGTGGGACTATAAATTGGTACAACCTTTATGGAGTGCAGTCTGGCAATATGAAAATTTTAAATGTCCATGTCCTTTGAGCCAGTAATTCGACTACAAGGACTTTTTCTTTTTAAAAACAAGTGGTTGTTTCATACATGTTCTTTTTGTAGTTCACTCTTACTTTCTCTTGACTTCTTCCCCCTACTTCTCCCATGTCCCTTCTCCCTGTAACTCATGCTCATTGGATCACATACAAACATACACAGACTGTTTTGGTCTTTGTTCAGTTCTGTGGATGAAGGACGTATGATTAATTACTAGTGCACTGAGAACTACATACAAGGATGTTTACTGCAGCATTGTTTGTAATAACACAAATTTGGAAGGAGTTTATATATCCTAAGGGTGTACTTGAAATAAATTATGGATCATCCAAAAAAAAAGTGATAAGAACTATATATGCTGATAGTAGAAGTACTAAGATCTATAAAGTCAAAAACTGTAAGCTGCAGAATAATTCATAAAGCATAATACTATTTATAAGAAAAAAGTTTTGTGCACTTGACTTGTAGGGGTATGTGCTTATGCTTGAGAACTTTTCTAAAAGAATAAGAAACATGATTTATATCTGGGAAGTGGGACTGTTGGAAGAACAGGGACAAAGTGTTTTTCTACTCCTGTGTATTTATCAGTCACAAAACTGTCTGGTAAACACTTTTTCTTGATAGCCTTTAAAATGGGGAGGATTAATAAAAGAATGCAGCAAACAAACATTTGGAAACATATCTTAAGAATTAATAGAAAGAAATGCTAATTTAAAATTATTTACTGCTTAAATTAGCAAATTTACTGCTTAAATTAGAAAATTTTAAATATTTAGTCTTATTATAGTAATATTCCTGACACCGTAAACTAGTACGACCCTTTGGAAACAAATAAGGAAATGTACCTAGAGCTATAAAATTGGTCCTACTTTAGACTGAGTAATTTGACTTCTGGAACTCAATCCTAGAAAAATCCAATTTATGAAAGTAATTAAATGCACAAAGATGCTAGTTGCGGCATTCAACTAAAGAATCAAAGTAATGTGTGTGTGTGATCAAAAATGCACAAGGTAAAGTCCCGGCTCTCTCCATGACCCTCAGTAACATGCCCCAAATAGGGAATTCCCAGGGCAGGCACTTGGTTGTCATTAGTTCTCCCCTAAGAAGCAAGCAAGTATATTCTGCTTTATAAATCAGCCCCTTGAAAACTTGGTTAACAGGAATCACTCCTCTAGCATTTGATGAAAAATTGAGAAACCTGAATTCCTGAAGCTATAGATGCAAAGGCCAGATGCTGGACTTCTGCTTGGAGATTGCTCTTGAGGCTGGACAGCAGCCTGCCAGGCTCTCCACCTGCCCCCGCTGCAAGTTAGGACCATTATGTCTCAGTATCTGGGCACTGTATTTTCATTAATGCAGGTGATATTGTTAGTTGTTTGTTTATTTTTGCTTTAGGCTGACTCTGTACTTCAGGTTGTCTCATAGATGGGCGTATATATGTAATTAATTTTTTTTATTTGGGAAAAATTTTTTTATTGATAAATCTTGAGACAGTATTGAGTAGATATTTTAAAAGGCCCCCCATTTAAAAATTTATTTATTTTTAATTGAAGGATAGTTATAATATTGTGTTGGTTTTTGCAATACATCAGCATGAATCAGCCATAGGTATACATATGTCCCCTCCCTCTTGAGCCTCACACCCCTCTAGGTTGTCACAGAGCCTCAGTTTGAGTCCCCTGAGTCACATAGCAAATTCCCACTGGCTATCTATTTCATATTTGTTAGTGTATATGTTTCCATGCTACTCTCCCCATTTGTCCCACCCTCTCCTTCCTACCCCTTCCCCCGTCCATAAGTCTGTTCTCTATGTCTGCGTCTCCATTGCTGCCCTGCAAATAGGTTCATCAATACTGTCTTTCTTGATTCCATATATATGTGTTAATATATGATAATTTATTTTTCTCTTTCTGACTTACTTCACTCTATATAATAGGCTCTAGGTTCATCCACCTCATTAGCACTGACTGAAATGTGATCCTTTTTATGGCTGAGTAATATTCCATTGTATATACTTATCACAGCTTCTTAATCCATTCATCTGTCAATGACATCTAGGTTGCTTCCATGTCCTAGCTATTGTAAATAGTGCTGCAATGAAATCTGGAGTACATGTGTCTTTTTCAATTTTGGTTTCCTCAGGGTATATGCCTAGTAGTGGGATTGCTGGGTCATATGGTGATTTTATTCCTAGTTTTTTTATGGAATCTCCATACTGTTTTCCATAGTGGCTGTATCAATTTACATTCCCACCAACAGTGCAAGAGGATTCCCTCTCTAGCATTTATTGTTTGTAGATTTTTTGATGATGGTCATTCTGACTGGTGTGAGGCGATATCTCATTGTAGTTTTGATTTGTGTTTCTTGATGTTGAGCATCTTTTTGTGTGTTTACTAGCCATCTGTATGTCTTCTTTGGAGAAATGTCTGTTTAGGTCTTTTTCCCACTTTCCCCCCCCACTTTTTGATTGGGTTGTTTGTTTTTCTGTTATTGAGTTGCATAAGCTTCTTGTATATTTTGGAAATTAATCCTTTGTTATTTCATTTGCTATTATTTTCTTCTATTCTAAGGGTTGAGTTTTCATATATGTAATTAAATTTTTAAGTGGAAAAATATTACTTAATGAGATCTAATAGACAAAAAATCCTTTAAAAATGAGGTTCAATGGGGATGTGGGTGGGAGGATGGAAAATAATGAAAGGGATCTTTGGAACCACTTTTTGAGATTCATTCATTTATTCAGCAAATATTTATTGAGTACTGACTTTGTACTTAACAGTATGAAACAGACACACTTCGAGATCCATGTACAGGTTACTGTCTGAAATGGGAGATAGATGCATGTAAACAGGCAATAAACAGTATAGTGTGGTAAATGCCGTGAATGGGGGAGAAGTACATGACCCTATAAGATCTTGTTTAATTTTCATAGTAGCCCTCTGAGATAAATGGTTCTTTTACAACTGAGGCCCAGGTTTGATTTACAGAAATCTAGGTGAGCGGTAATGATGGTTTAGAGTAGGGTAGGGTGGTGATAGTGAAGTTGGAGAGATTTGGATAAGTATAGAATATATTATCGTTCAGTTCAGAGACTTTCCCCACATCTTAACATTTCTGAGGCTGGGATGCTTCATACATTTGATAGCATGTCATCATTTGATAGTGTTTTTTCCTTTCTTAGAGGTACATATAATAATGTATTAGATTAGATGAAATACACTCTAGAAGTAGAGCCAACAGGTCTTGCTGATGGATTGGATATGAGAGGTAAGAGAGCAAAATCAAGGATGACTCCTAAATTTTTTCGTTTGCATTACTGGTTTAATGGTAGTGCCATTGACTGAGATGAATAAAACTGTAAAGGAACAGAATGGAAGGACAAAATTAAAAAAAAAATCTGTGTTGGCCATGTCACACTTTAAATATGTAGTAAATATCCAAGATATCACATAGATAGGTGGAGATTCAGTGGAGAGTTCACGCTAGAAATATAAGATTGGAGGACATGGGGTCTAGGGATAGTAGAATGAATGACCCAGGAGAGGGGTCAGTCCTGCAGCACAGCATGGAAGATGGCAGGAAGCAATTCCTTGAGAAGGCTGCAGGGGAGAGATCCAAGGAATAAAGGAGGGTATGGCCTTAGATAGTGGAGGGGACACTGCGGTCCTTGTTAAGGCAGAGTCGGTTATAGTTACAGACAGGTCAGTAGATTTGTTGGTGGGAGGATGAGGGTGTTCCTGCATGATTACCTCTTATTTTCCCAGTGATTTATGGGACAAGGTCGTTGAGGAGGTTTTGGCACTCTGACGGCAGAAATGCTACTGAGATACATAATACAAAGAGTAGGGGACTGGTTTTCACTGAGCAATCAAAGCCTAATTCATACTCTCTGGTGCTCACTGAATAGTTTTTGTTTTTTTGTTTTTAAGCACAAGATTCTTTGTTTTGTTAATGACTACCACACAATAAGCATGCAGAAATCCCATATTGTAAAAATTGCCCTGTTAGACTCACTTTAAAAATAATTGGATCAGAAAAGCAAATGGGTCACCTAGTGGGCTGGCTATTATAGATGCTAAATAAATGGCTGAATCAATGAATGAATGAACCATAGATGTACCCATCCTTTGTAATTATTCCATAGTTATTCAGAAATTACCAATAGAATACAGGCCCATGTTAAAAATAAACAATACAGAAACATCTAAAGTAAAAAGTGAGAGTCAACCTCACATGTACACACCCTCCCATTCTTTTGAAGTAATAATTACTAATAACTTGATATTTATTCTTTTATATCTTTTTCTGTAGTTATAGAAAAGCATAATCTGTGTGGTTTATGGCTTCAGTTTTAAAGGGAAGATCTCTGGGTACTTAAAAGTTTTCAAGGGCTTTTATTTGATGTATCTTCAAAGCTTTCTAATATGATTTCTTAGTCTTTCCATGGTAGAGTTCTGAGTAAGCCAAATGGCTTTTCTTAGGTGCATATAT
The DNA here is from genome assembly GCF_019923935.1 of Bubalus bubalis. Lineage (NCBI taxonomy): Eukaryota > Metazoa > Chordata > Mammalia > Artiodactyla > Bovidae > Bubalus > Bubalus bubalis. Next base: position 63,549,189 of record NC_059181.1, read on the forward strand.
TTTCTAATATGCACCTAGTGACATGAGTCTTGAAACACTTTCTAGGGGTACTCCTGGTCATAAATTTTACTGAAAAGGGTACTACATTCTACTTTTTTGACCACTTATTTCTTCCTTAGTGCTGTCCTCAGACCTTTTTACTTTTCCTGTTGGTTACCTGCCAACCCAGAATTCGATGTTTTCTCTTTGGGGATTAGAGTGGAATCTGTTGTATAACTTTTTGTGTCCTGTTTCTGATCCCTGATTCCTTTTGTTTGACCTCTAAAGAAAATGCACATGTGTGTGTGTAACACAGAAGTGTGTGAAAAGATAGATGATGTATGACTCACATTTTAGTTTATATGTAGTGATGTATATTGATAATAGATTTCATATAACCAAAGTCACGTTTTGACCCATACCTAGGAAATCAAGAGATTTCATTCTTGATTGAACAAAAATGACCTGAAGCCTAGTATTGAATAAGTCCAGTGTGCAATGACCAATAAATGAATAGAAAACTTAATCAAGGGGGTGAGTCAACATGTGTGTTTAAAAGGTATATAATCAGTCCAGTAATCAATCTCAAGGCCAAAATAAAAGTCTACAAGAAGTGGTTAAGGCTGATTTTTATATGTAAAACCTTATAAATATTTTATAAAACTTAATAAATATGTAAAGGAATATAAATATATGTTAAACCTTAGAGCTGTGATGCCCAATTTTTCAGCACTTTACTTTCCTCTGTTAGCTGTATGTCACAATAGTTCATGATAAGATTACCCATGAGTAGGTCCTAGAATTGGAACCTGGCTCCAGCATGGAAGTATGGCTTTTCTGAGCTGGATTTTGAGACTCTCCAAATCATCATGAGTGGCTGATTTAGGGGATGTCCAGTCACTTGCTATTTGGTGAGCTAAAGAACCCCCTGCTGGAATGTGCTTTGGTGTCACCTCAGATGGTACAGTTGTCCCTCAGTATCTGGGGTAGGTGGGGGATTGCTTCCAGGGCTCCTCTTGGATACCCAAATCCTTGGATGCTTAAGTCTCTTACATAAAACTGTGTGATAATTGCATATGTTGTATGCACATCCTCCCGTACACTTTAAATCATCTCTAGATGACTTATAATACCTACTATGATGTAAATGCTACATAAATAATTGCCATCATGTAGCATATTCAAGTTTTGCTTTTTGGAACTTGCTGGCATATTTTTTGAGTGTTTTCCATCTGAGGTTGATTGAATCAGCAGATGTGGAACCCTTCAATACAGAGGGCTGACTGTAATGTGAAGCTCGAACAACCAGCCAAGCAGCCTGCTGCTAGCTGGGGTAGAATGAGTGCTAGGGCCTCTGGCAAATTGTGAGGCAGGGAAGCAATGGACCCAATGTCATGGTTCACCACAGGAAGCAGTTGCAGGTTTGAAATCACCCTGTGTTTTCTCCCCAAGAAATGTACTTCAGCATTTGTGCATTTACAAGCAGCAAAGCCCCAAAAGGTGTCCCCCTTGCTCTTTTGCCCTTTTGATTTTTAACTGTAATCTCTGCATCCTCAAGTCCTTTTCCCTGTGGTCCCTTTCTTGGAATTCACTTTCATATCTCTATTTTTATTTTTAACTTTATTTTTTACTTTTTGGCCCTACCTCATAGCATGTGGACTTAGTTCCCCAACCAGGATTTGAACTTGCTTCCCGTGCATTAGAATGTGGAGTCTTAACCACTGGACCACCAGGGAAGTCCTCATATCTTTAAATAGAAATATACCACTGGGCAGAAAACAGGCTTCTCACTGATAGCTAATGATACTCAACTAACATTCTTTCCCTGACTTTGTGCAGTAGAGCACAAAGCAACTTTGAGCAGCTTGTGGCTTCTAATTTTTCTTCTCCTCCACTACTGTGATCTTCATTTCATAAGCCCTTAAAAGCCTTTTTACATTTCAGAAACTCAGATTGGTGGTTCTTTTCATATGAGATTTTTGACCTTTGGTAGCTTTCCTTTAAAACAGAACGTATGTTAGTAGCTTTCCTTTAAAACAGAACATATTTTATTTTGCAGTCCCGTTGTTACTGTGGACTCAAACAGTGAAGAAGATCCTGACTGCTGTAAGTAGTCTCCTCAAAATAGTAATTAACAATCTAAAGCGTAATTTAGCCATGTCTTCATAGAGATGACTGAAATGTGATTTTGGACATTTAGTATAAGCTGTTCTAGCTTTGTTTCTTTTAGGGCTCTCTAGATTGGTGAAACAAAGTTTATTTCCCTACTGTGAGGAGCAGAGGACGTCCTCTGCGCTTCTTTTCCAATTTGCTTCCTGTCCTTTTTTTTTCATTATAGATCTCTGTACTTTTATCTCCTCTCTGTCTGTTGTGGGAGATGACTTAAAGAGTCCACCATAAATTTTAACCAAGTCTAATTTATGGACTTTGGTTTTAGGGAGTTAAAGACATAGGTAATCAGATTTGACCATGCTTCACATGCTTACTAATGCCCTCTTTCTTTGTCTGATTCAGATATAACTGGAGTGGAGATGAAGAACAACAAAGTCAGGTGGGTAGGAGAATTGGTGAAAGTTGACTTTTAAAGGAATAATGTTTGGGTAAGATGATTTCAGAATAAACATCACATTTTCTCTGTGAATCCTATGTTCAGGGTTATAATGGGTGTTGGATCTCACAACTGGGTTCAAAATACTAGACTCCTTATCACTGGCCCATTATCTAATTGGTCAGTTTCTTCTTCATAATGTCTCTCTGAACCATCCCTTAACTTCTAGTCTCCACTACTAAGGCCTTTATCAGTTTTTACCCTTGTATTCATGCAAGAGCTTCTTAAGTGGGCTCCTCACCCTGATTTATTCCTCCTCTGATCAAGTCTGTATTCTGCTTCCAGATTAATCTCGTGAGACACTGCTTTGATCATATTAATTTTCTATTCAAATTGTCTATCTAAGGGAAATCAAATAGGTAAGCCTAGGAGTTAAAGTCCTCTGTGAATTGGCCATAACCTGTCAGCATTATCTACTACTTTTCCTATTTAGGAGTCCTCTGCTACACTAAGGGGTGTTGCCCAGGTGCCAAACTATAGTGCTAAATTTACTGGAATGAATCTGAAATAACTTGTTTCTATATCAGCTCCTTGAATCCTGTAGGAATGTGAATTGGTCATTTCTGTTTCCCACACGAAGACAAAATAATGCTGTCAAGTGGGAAAAAGTTTTTCTGGCTACTTCTGATTTATATCTGTTGATTATTTTTGCAGCATGCAAGCCACCAAGCCTGACACCAATGTGTGAAGTCAGCAGTTGCAATCAGCTGAAATTCTAGATCTGAATAATGCATTGTATAAAGCTATCTATTGGAAATGATCGGTTTTGTTATTTATATTTTTGAAGTTAGGTCTGTTGAGGTATGATTTACATACAGAAAAACTCACCCTTTTTAGGTATATATATAGTTTGATGAGTTGACAAACGTATATGGTATGTATATGGACTAGGTACTGTAAACCATCACCACAAAGATGCAGAATTTCCATCATTGCCATTTACATTTTGAATGGTATGTCATAGATCCTTAGAAATATCCTGATTTTCAATATTATATGCTATAGAGCCCTTGATTGAAAATAAATTTAAGTATATCCAATTGGTTTCTTCCTGTCTCCACTAGATAGATGTTGAACAAATATGTAAAGAAAATCCATTTCGAGGTGTCTTCCTGGAGTGCCCACAGATCTTGATCCAGTTCTGGGGCCTTCTATCTGTGGGATACTGTAGGAAGGGTGGATTTGGGGAAGAAGGTGATGTGTTCAGTTTTGGGTATGCTGAGATTGAGGGGCCTACAGGCAGGGCTGATATTAAAAGCATTTAACAACCAAGAGATACAGACAGGGATTAGTCAGGATGGCTGCCTGACTGGTTCAAACAGACACCACCAATAAACATTTGGTGAGGCTGTACCTGTGTAGACTGACTAAAAATTGACCCTACCCATAGGACATCCAGGTAGGACATTGGCACTATGGAGCCAGAAGTCAGAAGCAAAGTTGGGCTGGTGGGTAGATAATGTTTACCCAATCCTTAGGGATTGATTGGCTTGGCATGAAAGGGATATGGATAAAACCTGGGGACAAGCGAGGAAGGGAAATGAGTGAGAAGGAGTGGGCAAACAGGTGAGAAGAGAACCAAAATCAAATAGTGTCCCAGGAATCAAGAATTTTAAGGATGGAATGAATGGTGAACAAGAGAACAAAGGTCTATAAACTTGGCAGCTTAAAAGTGGTGAATATGAAGGAAATGGATGAATAGATTTGTGTCTGTAACGAGGGCAGACAAGTTCTCTAGCAGCGTTTTAGGTAGTTTTCTCTCTCATCATAAAGGTATATCACACTTATACACTGTGTAGGAAATAAAGGTGGTGAATTTCAGCCTTCTGGAACATGTGACCCAAATACCTGGGACAGCTGAGAATGACAGTCCCAGAGGTGTGCCCACAACACCCGCATCCTGGGTGTCACAGGGATACTGCTCACTTAGAGAGGTGGTGCTGGCTTTGGGCTGCAAAGAGTAGCACCCGGGAGAAACCTCCCCACCGAGGCTGCCTCTCTGCATCTGTGGTAGGGGGAATCTCAACGTGGATAAAGAGAAATGGCAATTAACTAGACTTTTCCTTAATCATTTTCCCCTCACACCAAAACCATTTGAACACACACCCTCTGACAGCCCACTTCAACTCTCAATACTAGACAGATTCCTCCCTTTGAAAGGATTCAGACAGATGGAAGGGTTTGGTAGGAAGGTAGGAAAGATGGAAAATCAGGAACAATGATTGAGTAGTTCCAGAGGAGGGGAACAGAGTTACTTTGGGAAACCAACAAAATCATTTCAAAGTGATTTTGCTCACTGGACAAAAGTATAATAGAAAATGCAATGAAAAGAAGAATGTTGCTTTCATGCTTTTGTTTTTCTCCATCCCATCACTCAGCTACGTGGTGATTGACTCAGACTCTGATAATGAAGACGTCCCTGTGAAAAAGAAACCTAAGATAGGTGAAATGAGACGCAAAGGCAAGTATACTACTAACTTAGAGAAAGAGCTGTGCAGTGCAGCCTCACCACGCACAGTCATCTCAGGATGAGAGTTGGCAAACATTCTGTTTTGAATCATTCCGTAGTGAGTGCCACTGTTTTTCCTTCCTATGTGCTGGGTGTGGATATGGCTGGGTCCCCTGCACTCCCTGGTTAATTTCCTAACAGAGCAGCAGCTGTTCCTGCTACCATAGAACCCAGGGATCACCCTCTGTAGGGTTCTTACCTACTCAGCATTATATTGCAGGAGCAGAGGAATTTAGGAACTCACTCTGAGCAACATGAATGTTGCCCTGCTCTTCTGCCTTCCACTCTTCATCTCTGTGTGTGGATGACAGGGAGGAGGAAGGGATGCATTCTTTTCAGTCTGATGGAGATTAGGATATGTGAGGCTTACAGGCTAGCTGGCGGTGACTTCTCAGGGGTACATGTGTTTTCTCTGTCTAGCTGTTTGTCTTTGCCTTTTGTTACCCTCTTTATATTTTCTAGAGAGTCCTGTTTTTCTTAGTGTGTATTTGCCATAACATATCCTTGCCTCTGAATTCAGAGGCCCTCATCACCTTCAGGAGGTGTGGAGTTTTACTTGCAATTCAGAACCTGTTCAGTGGGTTTGAGACATAGGAAGACTAGGAGCTTCTTAAACCTTTGGGATAGTATTTTACTGATCTCCGTTTGCTTAGGACCTGACATAGAGCAAGAGACACAGGCACCTGCTTAAAGTACTGGCACCCTTAAAAATTCTGGCTGTTACTTTGGTAACTACCCCCTGAGATAGCATTGGCCAGATTCTGCTAGTTAACCTGGGATATCAGAGCAGGGAAAGGATAGGTGGCTTGGAACCCTCATCTCCTACTGTTTCATCACCTGTCCCATTTGATTTCTTTTTTCCCCTCCTCTCTAGCTCTGAGTGGATTGCCTGAACAGGGCGGAGGTCCAGGTGCAGAGTAGGGGGTGTAATATGACAAGCTTCTGCAATGTACACAGAGCCCCAGGGGAAGTAGCTTTAGCGTAGGGGCCTGAATGACAAAGCAAAGTCAGTTGCTGACTCCTTTAATCAGAAGATCCATAAATCGGGTTGATTTACAATATTTTGTCAGTTTCAGGTGTGTTAGTTACATAGCAAAGTGATTAGGTTATGCACACACACATATATTCCTTTTTTCTATTATTTTCCATTTTAGTTTATTACAAGACATTGAATGTAATTCCCTGTGCTATACAGTAGATCTTTGTTGGTTATCCATTTTACACATTGTAGTGTGTATATGTTAATGCCAAACTCCTAATTTATCTTTCCTCCCTCGCCTACCTTTTTCCCCTTTTGTAACCAGAAGTTTGTTTTCTAGGTCTGTGAGTATTTCTGTTTTATAAATTTGTTCATTTTTGTCCCTACTTTTTAGAATTTAAGTTGCATGTGGGAAATCTTTAAATCTTCTAGGAAGGATGACTTTTTTCCGATAGGAATACCCACTGCTTTTTCCTTCCTTACTGCATATCTGCAGTTCTTTTTTTTTTTTTTTAAGTTCTTTGATAATTTAAATCATAGATGAAACTCAAAGTATATTATCCCAAATATGGAATTTTAGGATAAAGAGTTTTTGTACCATAAATACATTTTTATAACTTGTCTGTGCTGTGATTTATATATTTTACATCCAGAATCAAAGAAATCTAGATGCTGAACTCTTGAGCAGAACCCAGACAGCTTGTGTCTTAGGCATACTGCCCCTTGTTTCTAGATGAACGGATGGGTCCTCCGTGAGGCTGGGGACCATCCCAGTGTTCCCAGGGCCTCTCGGTGCTGGCATCAGAACTTCTCTCCTCATTTTCACATCAGTGTTTCTGAGAGCTTTGAACTTATGGACTAGTTTAAGAAAGAAATTTTAGGGGATAACAAAGGATTGCCAATTTTTAATTTGTCTAATGATGGAAATAAACTCCAACTATCATCTGTCATCATAATTTCATAAAATAAAGAGCACCAAAAGTTTAATGACAACATAATCTCGAAATAAAGTACAGTCCTTTAAGTTACAGAAACCAGGCTTAATTCGCAGGGAGAACCCACTTTATTATTCTCATTTCTTTCTTTTTTTTTTTTTTTTTTTTTTGGCTTTGGCCCAGTGAAAATATACAAGTTTCAGACCTGTGGGAACCCCTGAGCACCTCCATGGTGCTACTCAGAGAATGTGATTTGAAAATTGCCTCTGGGTTTGAATTGCTATTTTATCTGTCACTGTTCTCGGTAAAATAAAGTAGCAGAGGGAAAACAGTCTAAAATAACTGATTCTTAACTATGATTCATTATACCACAGTTCCTGGCTTGTTTAATTTGTGCTCAATAATCTGAAGTTGAGGGGGGTGTGAGGGTGGGGGGAGTATGTTTATACATGATTGTGTTTCAAATTTCAGGTGAGAGTCAGGAAGTGTCTGATACTAAGAAGCAGCTAACCGAGGAGCCTCCAATAGTTATCAGTGATGATGATGATGATTTGGAGAAACCTGCGGTGATAGATAATTCGTGTGATCAGGACAAAACTGCCAAAATTGAGGAAAAGGATGAGTGTGCCGTCCTCCAGCACAAGTTCTCTTCTGCAGCTGGTAATCAGAGTCTTCAGAAAAATCTCTGCCAGCTGCCAAATGATGATCCTAAAGATAAACTAGAGATTTTAGACGGAAAGTTGTCAACTAATGAAGATCCTATACCTGTGGTGGAACAACCACGGAAAAGGAAAAATAAAACCAAAAACATAACTGTGCCACCTGGTAAGCCAATCAAACCAAGTATGTCTGTCCCACTGACTAAGCCTAGTGCAACAAGTGTGCCAGCCAGGCTCGCTGTTCCCTTTCCCCCAGATATGTCTGTCTTGTAGAGTCTGTCTTGCTTATTAACCCTCTGCCGTGTTTCAGCAGCTCTCTAGTGGCCAAGGGTGGCAGCCATCACAGTGAAAAGGCTCTTTCTGAGGAGGGGGAGGAATGGCCTTGTTGTCCTCATGCTCCCAGGCCTAATTGCCACTTTGCTGTAGGAAGCTGTAAGTCTGAGCTGCTCCTCCCTCCCAGGTTCCCAAAGTTCCCAGACTTCATCAGTAGTAAGAGCACTTACCTAACTGTGTTAAGTATCTTTTCTGAATCTGTCCCCCTAGTCGATGGTGAGCCTTCTTTTCTTTTTTCTTAGCTGCACCTTACTGCATCCAGGGTCTTAGTTACCTGACCAGGGATCAAACCCATGCCCTCTGCAGTGGAAGCACAGAGTCTTAACCACTGGACCATCAGAGAAGTCCCGATAGTGAGCCTCTTGGTGAGAGGGTTCTCACTCATCTTTTAGTCTCTCCCAAAGTCTAGCCTGGTAGTTGGCATGTAATAGATGTTTAATAACTTTTAGATAAATGAATGAAGGGCACTACCTCCTAAATACATGAATTTCTAGCTAGTTCAGTTTAGTCGCTCAGTCGTGTCTGACTCTGTGACCCCATGGACTGCAGCACGCCAGGCTTCCTGTCCATCACCAACTCCTGGAGCTTACCCCAAACTCACGTCCATCACGTCAGTGATGCCATCCAACCATCTCATCCTCTGTTGTCCCCTTCTCCTCCTGCCTTCAATCTTTCCCAGCATCAGGGTCTTTGGCAATGGTCAGATCTTCGTATCAGGTGGCCAAAGTATTGGATCTTCAGCATCAGTCCTTCCAATGAATATTCAGTACTGATTTCCTTTAGGATTGACTGGTTGGATCTCCTTGCAGTCCACGGGACTCTCAAGAGTCTTCTCCAACACCGCAGTTCAAAAGCACCAATTCTTTGGTGCTTAGCTTTCTTTATAGTCCAACTCTCACATCCATACATGACTACTGGAAAAACCATAGCTTTGACCAGATGGACCTTTGCTGGCAAAGTAATGTCTCTGCTTTTTAATATGCTGTCTAAGTTGGTCATAGCTTTTCTTCCAAGGAGCAAGCATCTTAATTTCATGGCTGCAGTCACCATCTGCAGTGATTTTGGAGCCCCAAAAAATAAAGTCTGCCGCTGTTTCCCCATCTATTTGCCATGAAGTGACAGGACCAGATGTCATGATCTTAGTTTTCTGAATGTTTAGTTTTAAGCCAACTTTTTCACTCTCCTCTTTCACTTTCATCAAGAGGCTCTTTAGTTCTTCATTTTCTGCCATAAGGGTGGTGTCATCAGCATATCTGAGATTATTGATGTTTCTCCTGCCAATCTTGATTCCAGCTTGTGCTTCGTCCAGCCCTGCATTTCTCATGATGTATTCTGCATATAAATTAAATAACACGGTGACAATATACACCCTTCACGTACTCCTTGCCTGATTTGGAACCGGTTTGTTGTTCCGTGTCCAGTTCTAACTGTTGCTTCTTGACCTGCATACAGATGTCTCAGAAGGCAGGTCAGGTGGTCTGGTATTCCCATCTCTTTCAGAATTTTCCAGTGATAAATGAATTTCTAGCTGGAGCAACTAGCAGTGTGGGTGCTAGACAAAGGAAGAAAATTTGGCTTGCACACTGGATAAAGGTGCTGCCTAGGATGGGAACCACCCTCCTCAGAGCAAGTGTGTGAGCTATGCCACACCATTTCTTATAGTGCTTGTGCCTCTGTTGTCCCCACAATCTACCCTGTGGTATATTCATGTAGCTTCATAATAGTCCTCAGTGCCTAGGATAGAATCCTGCCCCACTTACTCTGCCTGCAGCTCTGTGACTCATGTAGGTAAAATCTTTCATGCCACCTGATAGAGTAGGATGCATGCTTCAGAGAGAAGCTTTTAGTTTATCCTTTTTAGTTTTTATCAACAGTAAAATGTTACTCTGGGCTTGTCTGTGGGGGCCTCTCCTGGGTTTACCTTCCTGTTAGTTGCCAGTTGGTACCAATTTTCAGGGTATGGATGAACTATTATCTTTTCAGCTGTTAAAGAACGGAAGACGCGTAAGCCTTCAAAGAAGAAACCCAAGACAGTGAAATCTGAAAAACCGGAGCCTGGGTATGTACTGCTCACAGTCGGGGCTCAGGAATTGACTGCACAGTTGTCACATGCGAAGCCATTCACTGGTCACGTGGGAGGGTCTTTGAGGGGGTGAAGAGGTCTGGTGGGCAGTGTGGGACAAGTTTTATATCCCTGAATTGGGAGGATAGACTCAGCAGCATGAGGAAGGTGGGGAGAGGAGGAACCTCTGTGCCCCCTTCTTCCCTGTCCCTAGCAGAGTTGGTGTGGGCACTCCACACAGAACCCAGCAGTTCTGGGCAGACTGGAGTTTTTACCCCCACAGCAGCTCTGGCCTCTGAGATTTCCTTTGTCTTTAAACTTAGATTGTTTAAATGATGTGTAGCCAAACAAGATCATTTTTTTCAGGCTAGATACAGCCCTATGGCCACCAGTTTTCACAGAACTAAAAGGCAGTAGGAACGCTGAGAAGGCAGAATGAATGTGTTCCCATCCATTGGAATTGGGGGGAGGCAGTCAAGATTATCTTCCAGGGTTTCAGATGAACCCTTTAAAAAGTTTTTTTTTTAATTGAAGTTTAGTTGATTTACAATATCATCTCAGTTTCAGGTATACAGCATAGCAATTCAGTGTGTGTGTGTATTTTCAGATTCTTTCCCCTTAGATGTTATATTACATAATATTGAGTATAGTCCCCTGAGTTGTATAGTAGATCCTTGTTGATTATTTATTTTATATGAACCCTTATTCTTACTATCTATATATTCTTGCTAATTTTTATATCTTAAATGTTAGGGTGAAAGGGATTGCTTGCAGTCCATTTATCATTATTAAGCTATATGTTACGTATATATTGATACTGGTATCATATTGTTATATATTATATTGATAGTGAAAACAGCAGTTTTAGAAAACAGTCATTTAGACCAAAGACATATTAATGCTCAAAGGAAGCAAAAAAAAATGCATTTCCTCACTTAGATTTCAAGAACTTCACTTTTTCTCTTAAAAATGTGATAGAGTGAACATACTATTTTTTTTAACTTACATTCAGGAATAATGTATACTTCCACCTGAATTATGTTACAAAAGAAGGAGTATATTTGAAGGACTGTATGTTTCTTTTTTTTCCTGTATTTTAGGGCAATAAATGCATCTTAAGGGGAGAATAAAAATGATATGTCAGGCGTGAGGGCAACAGAGAAACTGGACTTGAGTAGAGAGGCTCTCTGTTTCTGCGTTTCTCTTCAGTTTGGTGTAGCCTTTCTTAGATGGGCCCCCTTTTAGCAAAGCTTCTTCTCTGGATTCTTAGATCCATATTTAAGCTGCTTTGCTTCTAGGGACATGTGTCTTGGGTGGGTCCCAGGTTGCTTTGCTAGAGAATGAGACGAATGAAGGAAGAAGCTGCTCCTTTGTGTCTTTGTCCTCTGCCTCATCCAAAGAAGGCTGGCCTGTATGGACTCTTCACTGTTGCCTTGATGCTTCCTGTTTTAGTCTGTAGGCTTCCTGTTCTCAGCATTGTTCCCATGGAGGCTGATGAGTGGTCATGGTGTCTGATGTACCCGTCTGGGGTCTTGTTGGTTCCTCTGATGTGGAGATGCTCAGCCTGCAGTAGAGCAGCATCACCACTGAAGTGAAGGCTTGCTAAGCCACAAGCTGCTTGACATGAGCACAGATACATGCAGAGGTCATGCTCTCTGCTGAGGTCTGTAGAAGGTTTAGGTTTTTATCTGCCACCTTTTCTGATGCAAATTTGCTTTCAGAGCTAAATAATTGGAGGCAGAAATGTTAGTCACCCATATCAGGTTTTGGGGTGAGTGATTCTTACTTTAGCTGCCTTTGTCTTGTCTGGTACTTTTCCCCCACCTGTAACCTGGGCACCTCTCATAGGGTTTTATTTTGTGACTTAAGGAGTAACAAGTGTCTTGGCAAAATCTCTGTTTCAGGAGTTCTGTTAAGTCAGAAACACTTTCCTATGTTTGCTAGTGGTTTATCTTTTCAGCTCTGTGGGCTGATCTTTTTGGATTTGTGGATTGTCCAAGCCAAGATTAAAATGCTTCAGTTTAAATAAGTAGCTATTACAAGTGTGTGTTTTTATGGGCTCTGCACTATTCTTTTTTTTTTTTTTTTGCACTATTCTTTGTGCATTTGAATTATGCCTTGAAAGATGGGACAGCAAAAGTGGTCTAATGGAAAGACCACGAGATTTGGGTCGGTATATTCAGTGTCTCTGAACTTTGGGTAAGTCATTTAACTTCTGAACTTTTGTTTTGTCATGTGCTAAGTGGAAATGGAAAGAATAGTAGTGGCTTCTTTGGAGGATGGTGTGAGGATTAAATATGATGATGTAAAAAAGAAATTCTTGGCAATTGGTGAAGCACTCCACAGAGGGTGGGTCTCCGGAGAAGTGGAAGTGTGACTATTCTAGGCCACGGACAAATAGGTTTTGCCAAGGTATGAATGAACTATGCGAAATGTCAGTCCATGTCCTGGGAACATTTAAGTTGCTCGCTTTGGCCAGAGTGGAAATGGTAGCTGGAAATAGAGGTTGGAACCAGGTTGACCTGGGCCTTAAATGTTAGGCCACACAGTGAAAATGTTAGACCACACAGAGAGGGACATCACTGGAACATGGCCTAGGAAAATTAATCTGAAGGTATATGTGTGTGGTTGGATTAGAAGAAAAAGAGCCTGTAGGTAAGGAACACAGTGGGATGTTGTAGTAGCAAGGCATAGAGAAGAGGACAGGAACTTGACCTAGGGTGATAACAACAGGGTAGAAAGGAGAGGCTGGCGGGAAAAGATGATGTGAAGCAGACAGTGATCTGTCTTTGTGCCTAGTTGAATATGGGGTGAAGGAGAAAATGGATTTTAAAATGTCTCAGGTTTTCAGCCTATTGTAACAAAAGTTGGACAATTAAACACATTTAGCTGGAGACATACTCAGGTTAGTTGGTTGGAAATTTGCACTGGGCACTTGTAAACTCAAAACTAGATCTTAGGAGAGAGGTGGAGACTGCAGATCCAGGTATGGGATCGCTCCTTTTGGGGTTGGAACCATGGGCTTCACATCTCTGACAGTGTGCAGGGAGTGAAGGCAAAAAGGCTATGAATGGAACCTTATAGGAGATGCCCTCGTAGCAGGAGCTGGAAGGAAGAGAGACCAGCGAGTCTTCTAAGTCTTTCTTGATGTGACCTGTATATACGCATTTCTTCTATTGATTTCTTTCGCTCAATAAAACTCAGCTGAATTTACTTTTGCAGGAATTCTCAGTGCAAAATACCTGGATGTTTCTTACATGGCCTTGAAAACTTAAAGGAGTATTCTGGAAGGAATTACAAACGCAATAAGGATGAACTGATTCAGAAAATCTATGCTCTGCTTAACAGATCTGTCTTTGATCAAAAGGTAGAGTCAATGAATAAGCACCTATTGAACACTTGCTGTATGCCCAGCTCTCTTGGGTGCTAGGAGGTGTGCAGATGTACTAACTGTATATTTCCTGCCCTTGAGAAGTGTGAGTTTAGATGGGGAGGGGAGATGAGACATGCATATGTGAAAGAAACGGAATGTTTTGTGGGTTATAGTATGTGGTCCAGACTGTTACTACCACAGGCGATCAGCAGAGGGAGAAATCACTGAGAGCCTGAGCAGTTGGGAAATAGGATTGCCTGGAGGAACTGAGACTTGTTTTGGGTCTTGAAGGATGGTAAGGGGAGAGAACAGCAGTGGTTGGGGAGATGATAAGTGTTGAGGCTTGACTATCTGGAAGAGAGGGTTTGTGTTAAGGATACTAGGAAAGAGCTATGGGAGCTTGGGTATTACTGAACCTCTGTTTGCTCATCTGTAAAGCAGGGGCAGTAGTAGTATACCTCCTACCTACTGCACAGAATTACTGTTAGGCCTGGTAAGTGAATCCCCCTGAAGTACCTAGAACAAGGCCTATGATATGGTGAGCAATACATGTTAGCTTGCTGGGAGCCGGCATATTGCATATTGAGTGAGGATCTGTAATAGCTCAACTGGAATTCTATCACTGCCGGGAGCCAGCGTGAGGCACTCCGCCCATGACAAAGGTCATGAGGAAGGAGGCTCGACATACGCAAAGGCGGGATCGAGCCTCAGGAGTCCCCCTGGAAATTCTCGAGCATCTAGCCCCAAAACCAGAGTCTGCCTACTTTCTGCTTTGTGCTTTCACCTACACCTCTGACTTTACGGGGGGCTGTCCCCCACTACCTCTCTCTGGAAAAAGAGTTAGCTTACAGCTCCAGTTAATAATTCCTGGGTGTGACAGTGTTTAACCTACAAACTCCTTTGGAAATCCTCTAGCCTGCCTGAATAGGTTTTTCCGGCCACATGTGATTGTTCAGAGCCTCCCAACTGTGAGAGGCAGGAGATGTTCTAAACTGCCTAAACACAGATTCCTTTGAGTAGTTAAAAGATTGATTAGAAAATGTATTGGTGAAGGGTTTTTCACTTGTTGGGCCAATGTTTGCTGCTAAGTCTCCATACTCCTTACCTACTGTGTCCTTGGCAGTGTATTGATTGATATAATGGGTGTATAGAAATGTAAAATGCCGCTTTGTCCAATGCTTTTTGGAAGGCTGGCGCCTGACTTTGGAATAATCACCTTTAGAGAAAGATAAGTTTCTTAAAATGTTAACAGGCCTCCGGGCCAGAAGATGATGTCAATCACCTGAACTTTTGCATATGATAAGTTTGCAGGAAGAAAGCCTGGCTTGCTGCATGACTCTACCCCTTCCCCCATTATCCTCTATGCATACCTTAAGGTATAAAAACTACTTTGGAAAATAAAGTGCGGGCCTTGTTCACTGAAACTTGGTCTCCCCATGTCACTCTCTCTCCCAAATTCCAGCTGAGTGTCCATCTGGAGCGCGGATGTCCTCTGCGACCATTTATTTGCCTGGGCTTCTAAGACCCACTCGAGAAGGTGTCTAAGGTGGGGCACCTTCCGCTATTCGAGAGGGCGCCTGCGGCCTCCGTGGTCAGAGCTAACCTGGTGTCACGGGTTATATTGATTTTCCGCGTAAACCAAGCCACTCAGCTTCTTTTCTCCACTGAATTTTCCTACTGAGCTATCCTTATTTCAGCCGCTTTTCTCCACTGAATTTCCTCACTGAGCTATCCTTATTCTATTACTCTTTGTATCCTTAATTAAAGTGTAATTAAGCAGTTATTCCCTGACCCTCACCTAGCCGTCTCTCCTTCGAATACCCTGGCTCAGCCGGGGCTGGTCCCCGGCATTAGCTGGTGTAGGCCTGGTTAATAGGGGGTCTTGGGAATCAGGTTGGAGGAACTTAAATTGAAATCGGTAGGCACCACTGCCCAGGAATATGATATAACATGGAGTGGCTGCTGAAAGAAATGGTTTTGTCAGTAGCATGGGGGTGTGGACTGGATCGGAGAGAGTCTGGAGGCAGAGAGACCTGTGGTCATTAGGTTTTTCAGACTTTGTTGTCTCTGGTGACAAAACTTTCTGCATAGAAAGTTCTTAGATCTTTCTAAAGGTTCCCCAACCTTTGGAGCCCTTCCTGATGACACTGATATTACATTAGATGACTCTGATGAGTGGAACCTTAGTGTTGTGAGTTGCACGGTCTCTGTCTCCTAGCCCAGCAGAAGTGTCCTTTCCTTGGCTGCCCCTGACTTTTGTCTCCATGCAAGGGAGCAGAGATTCTGCATTCATATTCTTGCAACAATCTTGTCTTTACCTGGGCTTCAGTTTACATTTTATTATCCCCAGAATGTTAGATTTGCAAAACTCTTGAGTGGATATTTTCTGGTCTGCTTAGAACTGCTTTTTGATTTGTTCTTGTTTGCTTTTTGTTCTCAGTTGCCGGAGAAAATCGACATTGTCTGGAATAATAAGATGCTGAGAACTGCTGGCTTATGCACCACTAGCAAGCTTCGATACCCTAAGAGAGAGCGTTATGCTAAGATTCAGATTTCTCTGAAAGTCTGCGACTCTGCAGGTGATGGTGGGAGTAGGGTAGCTCCTCCACCGTGCTTCCTTCCCACACTTGAAGGGTTACTCTTGGGTGCTGGTGTTCTCTGGCTGCCTGTATCACAGTTTTCCCTATCACTCCTGAGTGGACAGGTCTACTGTGTGTTGCTTAGAGGACATTATTATTGGATGTCTCACCACCACTGAGAGTCTAGTTTGTCCATATTTCTGCCGGGCCTAACTTAATGCAGCTCCCCATTGCAGGCGGCAGCATCTCCATTCTCCCAATAACAAGTTCAAGGGTCCCTATATCTAGCCTATCACTGGATGTTCATAATGACTGTCCTATTATCATTCCTTCTCTGTCTTTGCCTTTGCCCAGCTATGGACCCCTATCACCTCATTTTTCTCCCTGCTCTGTGCGATTTCCTGATAGGAAACCTCAGGCTTGCCAATGCCTAGAGTATGGCTTACGAGGCCTTTGTACTTTGCCCTCCTCCATCGGCCAGTCTTGTCTCTCACTATTCCACCTGTGCTTTAGCCAGACTTTCTTCATGCTGGCTTTGAAAATAGACTGCACACTTTCCTGACCCCAACCTTGGCTCACTTTTCCCACCACATCTAGAAAGGCCTTGATAATTTTGCCAATCCAGCCAATTGTTAATTGCCCAACTTTTCCATGGAGCTTCTCCTGACTAAACCCCACTGAAGTTCTTGGAGGGTGGCAACTGGGTCTCAGCTGGATGTATTTGTAGCAGTGTCCCATAAAAAGAGCACACTGGAGCTTTTCTGAATGCACTTGCTCACCTATGGCTCTCTGCCATTAACAAAATTGGGTTGAAGTAGGTTGAGATTTCACTTTCAGAATCCTGAGGAGATAACACTTCTTCCTGCCCACATATGCTTGTGGGTCTGGTCGGGTGGAGAGTCTAGGGGTGGTTGGGTAACAGACCAGGGGTAATTGGTTTAAGGCTCAGGATTTCTTTCCATTCCTCTCCTAAGACCGACTCCGAGACACTTTGATCCATGAGTTATGCCATGCAGCCTCCTGGCTGCTCGATGGCATCTGTGATTCTCATGGTGACATGTGGAGATATTATGCCCGAAAATCAAATATGGTGCACCCGGAGTTGCCCAAGGTCACCCGTTGCCATAACTACAAGATTAACTACAAGATTCATTACGAGTGTACTCAGTGCAAATACAGGTAAGACCCTTCTCCTTAGACTTTTCCAATTATGTTTTTACTGTGGCCTCCACATGGCTCTTCAGAAAGTACATGGCTATCTGACTTGAGGAGTAAAACTTCTCTACGCCTTTCTGTGTCTTCTTTCTCCATTCTCTTCTGCTTTGAGCTGCTGGCCTGACCATGGTCCCTTCCTGGTGTCCCACTTTCTGAGATCCCACAGAAAACGTCTGGCTTTGGACCCAAGGCCAGCAGCTCTGAGAAGATGTGGAGGTACAGTAACTGATTCCTTTGCTGTGTGGTGTCTCTTTCCTCCTTAGGGTCGGGCGCTATAGCAAATCATTGGATACCTCCCGCCTCATCTGTGCCAAGTGCAAGGGCTCTCTGGTCATGTTGCCACTAACTCGGAAAGATGGAACCCCCATTAAGCCCCACGTGAGGCCATTTGCCAAATTTGTACAGGAGAATTACAGAAAGGTCAAGAGGGAGACAGAAGGGATAACTCATGGGGATGTGATGAGAAAGCTCAGCAAGGATTTTTTTGCCAAGAAACAAAGTCAGGGTATTTGACGTTATCTGAGAAGGTATTTGTGTAAGATGAGTCATCTTTGGCTTCATCTATTAGTAAGGAGTTTTAAGAAGATATATTTGATGCTGTGAAACTATGAATATTAGAATTTAAATTCTTTGAAAAACGCTTCCTGTTGTTAATGATGATTGTGCTTCACCAAGGGTTCTGTTGCTAACCATTTTGTGCTGATACTCAAGAGCCCTTTGGATCTACCTTGGGTCTTATATACTATTCTTAACATGTAGAACAAAATGCAAACTTGTAGAACAAAATGCAAAACATGTAGAACGAAATGCAAAAGAGAAATAAGTTTTTGAGAGTGGCAGGTTGAGAGGAGAGACATGCTGCAAAGAGAACATGTTTTAAAGTCAGTATTTCAAAACCAAGGCTTCTGTCTGATGGAACGTGTTACACCTACATAGAAATAAGAGAAATGTGCTTCACGAATTGAGTTGCTCTTGACATTGTATGAAGTCATCTGAACCAATGTATTTGTTCCTAAAATAAAGAAGAAGCCACCTAAGCAGTGTAATTGTTCATGGAATAAAAATAAATGTTTTTTTGCTGTTTACTTGTTAGCAAAGTCTGTTCATTGACAACCCATGTCCAGAGCGGAACAAACCCTTGGGTCTTTTGTCCAAGACCCCTGATTTCATAAGCTTTCCAGGATGTGTCTGGAAGAACAGCCTCCACTTCGGGTTTCTCTTGGATTTTTGTGACTGCCCCTAAGCACTTAAACAACCTCCCCACTTTGGGGAGGTGTCTGGAATATAGACTGGAATCAGTGTTGTACTTTTTTGTTATTTCTGCCAAAACATTACCAGGAGGTTAGTGACTTAACACAAATGTATTATCTTCCATCTCAAGGGGTCAGAAGCCTGGTGTAGACCTCAGACCTCAAGGTGTGGGCAGGGCTGCATTCCTCTCTGGAGCCCCTGGGGGAATCAGTTTCCTTGTCTTCCCAGCATCCAGGGGCTACTTGCATTCCTTGGTTTGTGGCCCTCTTCCTCTGTCTTGAAAGCCAGCAACATCTCTTTCTCTGACTCTCTCTCCTGCCTCCCTCTTTCCCTTTTAAGGACCCTTGTGATAATATTGGGCTCACCCAGATAATCCAGGAAAATCTCGATTTCCTTTTGCCAAATAAGGTAACATACTAACATATTCACAAGTTCTAGGGATTAGACTGTGGACATTTGGGAACTTGCTATTCGGCCTACCCCAAACATCTTTCCTAGTCTAGCATCACTGATACTTTTTATAGGCAGGATGCGTTATTCTGTCATCTTTCCATCTTTCCTTCATCTTTACAGATGCTGAGGGTGTTCTTTCAGTGGCCACAAACTGAAGTCTTAAGCACAAGTCTAGATGGGATTGGGTATATGCACAGGGTAGTGCGAGTTTCCCTAGCTAAATCCTTGGGTCCTTCTCCAGTCCCACCTCCAGCTATATCGGCAGTCTCAGCAAAGGCCCAGCTGGCCTGTGAAACTGGATCATGGCACACTGGTGACTTCATCAGGGAGAACTGACAGTGCAGAGGTTCTACCCCTGCCAAAGAAGGGTCCAAGCCTTTGCTTAACTCAGTAGCCCTGTCATCTGCCTTCCTGGGGAGCCCTGATAGTTTCCTCCACTCCCACCCCAGCTATAGCTACAGGAAGGTGCTCCCTGCAGCCCACACATGTGTTGTTAAGTCATTGCCCTTTTTTTCCCTCCCAATCCCCCTGCTGTTTTTCTTAGTAAAAGCCTGTGTCATCTCTAACATGAATAGCCACTACAGCCTTGTAACCTGTGATGCCATCACCTGGGTCCCAAACTAACTTTCAGTCTTTTCAGTCCTTTCTCTATCTGAACCCTTAATTCTAGCCAGTTTGGACCACTTACCATTCCTCCAATAAGCAGCACTGTTTTTAGCCTTCCCACCTTTGGTATACTACCCTCCCATCTGCCTGGAAATACCATCTTTCCTTCTCTTTGCCCTGGAAATACTACTTGCCCTTTAAGTTCTGCTCATTTCTCTGTCTCCAAGAAGTCTTCCCAAATGGCTCCAGCTACAGTACTCTGAACATGTGCCACACATTAGCCTCGTGGCATAGACTGCTTGGTAGTCACCTACACATCTTCCTTGTCAGTCTAAGCTTCTGGAGTGCGGGGACTCTTACTTATGTCTGAAAGCCCCTTCCCCAAATTATGCCTGCTACTGCTGCTAAGTCCCTTCAGTCGTGTCCGACTCTGTGCGACCCCATAGACGGCAGCCCACCAGGCTCCCCCGTCCCTGGGATTCTCCAGGCAAGAACACTGGAGTGGGTTGCCATTTCCTTCTCCAATGCATGAAAGTGAGAAGTGAAAGTGAGGTCGCTCAGTCGTGTCTGACTCTTCGCGACCCCATGGACTGCAGCCCACCAGGCTCCTCCATCCATGGGATTCTCCAGGCAAGAGTACTGGAGTGGGTTGCCATTTCCTTCTCCAGTGCATGAAAGTGAAAAGTGAAAGTGAAGTCGCTCAGTCGTGTCCGACCCTCCACGACCCCATGGACTGCAGCCTTCCAGGCTCCTCCATCCATGGGATTTTCCAGGCAAGAGTACTGGAGTGGGGTGCCATTGCCTTCTCCAAAATTATGCCTAGACGGTGTCTAGCCAGCTGGTCGACTAACTGCTTACCCTGCACCCACTCACCCTGTGAGTGAGTGGTATACCCAGGAGGTCAGAGGAAGGGAGACAGGCAGCACTGGTTGGCACAAACCCAGGGCCAGACAGGAGAAGCAGGAAGAGCATCCCCAGAGGCTGGGCAGGGCTGGCTGTAAAGATGCACTAACACGGTGTGGTCCTGTTTAGCTTGTTTATTGAAAAGTTTGAAGCAGTCTTACATGTAAAAGTCAAAGTGAGCAAATACAGAAGTCTCAGAAACCACTGCCAGTCACTGCGGAGCATTATGCTGTTTGCCTCATGCTCCCTGCATATGGGGAAGGCTGAGGCCTAGTTGACAGAGTTGGGAGGGTGGTGGGGTTCTGTGCAGCCAAGGTAAGAAGGGCCTGAAGGCGGCCACCCCTCAAGCAGTGGGATGGGGCTGGACAGCTAAGGAGCAGTGATGGCAGAACCCTCAGAGCCAGGAGGGCGGCTCCTTGGGAGACTAGGGCCACAGGGGACTCCCAGGAGTGTGTGTTGGGGAAGTGAGTGAGGGAACAGCCTGGAATGTGGCAGGTGGAGAGGGATCCCTATCCCAGCCTCACAGGCCTGAGTAGGAGGCCTCTGTGGTCTCAGACCAGGATGATTCCCGGCGGGAAGCTGACGGCTGCCGCTGGTGGCACCTCTGGTCAGGGCAGCCCAGACGCACGAGTAGCACCCACATCCGCTCTCGGAACTTGACGCCCACAAAGGCGTAGAGCAGTGGGTTGAGGCAGCAGTGCATGTAGCCCATGCCGGACGTGACCGACTTGGCTATGTCCACACTGCTTTCTCTGCCGCAGTTACGGGCTAAGGCCCCCAGGTCCATGAGGGTGTCCACCAGCACCACCAGGTGGTAGGGGGTCCAGCAGAGGGCAAAGGCCACCACCACCACCACCACCAGCCGCATGGCTCTGAGCCGCCGCTGGCCCCTGGAGACCAGCAGCACAGCCAGGATGCGGGCATAGCAATAGGCCATGACCAGCAGGGGCAGCAGGAAGCCTGCCACCAGCTGCAGGATGCGCAGAGCCGTGTGGCCCTCCTGCGGGAAGTTATACTGGCAGTGGGTGGCATTGAGGCGGTTGTCATGGTGGGAGGACAGGAAGATGAAGTCTGGGAGCGCAAAGAGCAGACAGAGCCCCCAGACTGCCACACAGGTGAGGGCCACGCGAGTCGGGGGGCCCCGGCGGTAGAGCTGGGTGGCGTGCACAATGCTCAGGTACCGATCGAAGCTGATGCAGGCCAGCAGGAGGGCCCCCGCGTAGAAGTTGATGTTGAAGAGTGCACCCGCCACTTTGCAGAGGCCAGAGCCAAAGACCCACTGGATGGCTGCATCCACTGCCCAGAGAGGGAGTGTCAGCACCAACAGTGCATCGGCCACGGCCAAGTGCAGCAGAAAGGTGTCGGTGCTGCTCAGGGCCGCCCTCTGGCTCAGCAGCACGGCTGCCACGATGCCATTACCCAGAAGCCCCAGCACAAAGAGGAGGCTGTAGAGGACGGGCAGGAAGGTGCGGTCGAAGTTGAGGCTGAAGTCCTGCGGGCAGGGTGGGGAAGTACAACAGAAGTAGGTCTCATTTTCTCCGTAGTCATAGGAAGAGTTTTCCAGGAGGTAGGCAAAATCTGAAGCTTGGAACTCTTGGCGTTCACTCATCTGTGGAGGGAGGGCATAGAGCGTGTGAAGGCCTTGGAAGTTATTCTTTTGAGTAGGAATTTGGGATGAACAGATACACACTACTGTATATAAAACAGATAAATAACAGGGGCCTACCACACAGCACAGGGAACTAAGTAGCTTGTAGCTTATCTATAATGGAAAAGAATCTGAGAAAGAATACATATTTATGTCTGCATAACTGAATCACTTTGCTGTATACCTGAAACCTTGTAAATCAACTATCCTTCACTTAAACAAAAGTCACTCCTTGAAGATTTAGTCTGAGGAACCTTTTGTAAAGCAGCTGGGCTTCAGGCTGCCACTGTCCTGCGTTTCCTTCCAAACCCGCCCCCCTGAGCTCCATCTGCCCGGCCTGGGTGCTGGGCTGATAACTTCCCTTCTCAAAGCCTGCTTCTCTCTCTCCCTTCTGGGTCATCCCATCAGCACAGGGATTGTGAACCAGAGGGAGAGCTTCCCTTCTGTCCCGAGCCCTCCCTACCCCTTCTCTCCTCACCCTTTCTTCATGGCTTATGGTCCTCAGTTCCTGGCCACGCCTAGTTCCACCACCTTCCTCCCCAGGCACCTCCCCACAGTCCCCTCTCCCAGTCACTGGCCCTCCTGTTCCCTCCTCAGCCCTTGCCTGGGGACCCCAACTTCCTGTCTCCCATGGGGCCCCTCTACAAATCACTGCTGCCCCCCAACACAAGTTTCTGCCCCTGTCTTTCCCCTCCCCTACACTGAGGCTTGCCACCCACCAAGTTGGGTGGCTCCCCCACCAAGCTCTAGTAGAAATATTCCTTCTCCCCTTCTCCCACCTCCCTGCAAACCATCCCAGAGCTGTGGGTCTCCCAGGTGCCAATTCAGTCCAGCACGGAAGATCTAAGTTCCAAGTCAGAGCTGAAGGGAGCCTTGGGGGCCGTGAGGGGTGAGCCTCAACCTCATGCATTTTGCAGATGAGGTACCAAAGCCAGAAAGGGGAGGGATGTGCCTGTGGTCATTCGCAAGTCAGTGGCCAAGGTGGTTTCCGAATACCCCATCCTGTGCTGCTTCTATACAGTCCCTGCATTCTGTACCTGTTCACCCAACCCTCTGGTGGCCCTGACTTCTGGGCCAGTCCTGACGGTCCCCTCATGTCCTAGACTCTCCACTCATAGCTATGGTCTGGCCTGGTTGGGCAGCGGCACTTACCTCAGGGACCATGGCTGGGCTGGTACGCTAGCTGCTGGGCCGCGTGCTGCCTGCCCCTCTGCTTTGGTGCTTGTGGTCGGGAACCTGCACTATACAGAGGAAGTGAGGGTTTCACGCGGTTCTCAGCAGCAGCCTCTTCCATGGGGTTATCTACACCAGACCTCCTTAGACCTAAGGCCACAGAGTCCCTACTCCACCACGCCCCTGGCCCAAGGTAGCCGTGCTGGGAGTTGGCCACAAGCCTGGGACCAGAAAGGCTGGGGCAGCGGGGCATGGGCAGGTGCTTTGAGGAGAGGTCTGAGGGAGAAGCAGGTAGCTGACAGGGGCAGGGCAGCCCTGCTGCCAGGGGTAAGATCCGCTGCTCATCAGTCCTGGGCTGGAGTTCATCTCACATGACTGTAGACCGGGTTGCTAAATGTATTAACTGTATAAAGGAGCTTAACCTTCTTAAAAACTGAAAATATTTGAGAGCAGTCCAACACACAAATTCTAGTCCTTCGCCATTGCCCCTCCCCGCTAATCAACAGGAGCAAGGAACGGGAACTGCTAGTAATGAACTGGCTGTGTGCTGGGTGTTGCTTCAGGCACTTTCTCTGACACTGCCTCATTTCAGCCACACAAGCCCCTTGCATAGGCAGTATCCCCATGGCTAACCCAGAAAGGGGAGAGGCCTTTGCCAGACACAGCAAGTAAGGTTAGGTGCTAGGATTGAACTCACAGTTGTTGGACTCTCCTTTTACTCTGCCTTTACTCTGCCTCACACTGCCTTCAGCTGTTTTTTGATGGATAAACAGTGATGTATTCATGCAGGTAAAAACAAATGAACTAAAAGCTAGATATTTTAACATGGAGGCATCTAGAAAAGCCAATGACCAACAGTGGAAGAAGCAAGTGATAGAATTCTGTGTATCGTTTGATACCACTTACGTAAATTTGAAAAACCACACACACAAAACAATACCATCTTGTTTTGGATACAGCTGTTTGTTTTAGAAGGTTAAAGTAGGGAATGAACACACCACAAATCCATGAGAGCAGTTGCTTCTAGGGGAGGAGAAGTGTTGGGGAAGAGTACATGGGGATCTCTTTTTTAAAGGAAAGGCTGTAAAAGCGTTTGTGGAGCAAACCAGTCTCTTTATAGCTGCGCACTGCAAAAGTTCCTCCCCCACCTAGCCTGGTGCCCCCTCTGCCCTCTTCTCCCCTCCCTGCTCTCATTAACAGAGGGGAAAGGTGGCCCTTTGCCTCACCAAGCAGTTTCCCTTTCTCCTCACAGACGAAAAGCAGAGAGAGAGAGGGAGAAGAGAGAGATTGAGACAGAGGCCACGGCTTTGGGGTCCAGTTTTCAGTCAGAATGTGTCACCTGAGCCTCCAGGCTCAGGCCTGGAATTCAGCTCAAACTTTCTGACAAAACGCACACTTGGGAGGCAGCAAGGCCCTTCCCCACCTCCCGTGGTCAGAAGATGTGACTGTTTTCCCTCTAAGCAGCTTGTCACTTGCAGGATCCAGGCCAGAGGGAACTAAAGGCTTGGAGGAGGTCAGGAGCAACACAAGTAGGGGAGCGTGGGAGGATTCCAGAAGCCTTGGCAGTTAGGAAAGACAGGACTTGGCAGGTGATGGCCTGCGGGTGGGGGCGGGGGAGCTGGGACCATGGTTTGCAGTGCCATCCCATGAAGAGTTTCCATTCCCTGGGCTTCCACACATGATAGAAGGAGGAAAACAAGGAGCTCTATCTGTTCAACTTAAAGGGAGTTCTTGTATTCTGCATTCATACCCTTCGCCTGCTTTTTGGTATTAGAAAGATCTTTTCTTTATGAATTGATGGTGACAATAGTTAACGGTTTTGGAAAAATCTTGTGTTGGGAGAAGTTGACAACCTGATGTGGGTCTTCCAGGCACATGTTGGAGTGTACAGGCCCATGTGACATTTCAAAGTCTCTGGATCTCTGGCCTCCTTCCTGTGTCCTAGTCTCCTCATTTGCCACATGGGAACCACTATCCCCACCTTCATGGGTTGCTGGAAAGGAAAAACAAGAGAAGTTCAGATAAGACCATTGGAAAGGGGCAGAGAGCTTTCTTTTCTGAGTTGGCTAGCCTGGGCTATGGGGTGGGCTGTTCCCACTGCTCCCTGTGTGGCCAAGATGCAGTATGTGTGTGCGGGCTCATTTGCTCAGTCGTGTCTGACTTTTTTGTGACCCCACGGACTGCAGCCCACCAGGTTCCTCTGTCCATGGAAATCTATAAGCAAGAATACTGGACTGGGTAGCCATTCCCTTCCCCAGGGGATCTTCACAACCCAGGGATTGAACCTGCTTCTCCTGCATTGGCAGGTGGATTCTTGACCATTGCCACCACCTGAGAAGCCTGTGATGAGGTGGGAAGAATGGGAAAAATGCTGAATTTGTTTGGCTCCAGCTCTGACTCAGCCTTGCTCAAGGTGTGTGACCTTGGACCAACGACATAACAGTTTTGAGCTGGTCTCGGCAGGGTTGTTACAAGATGATCTGAGATGACCAAGGCTGTGAGGCCCCTGCACAGGGTCAGCCATTAATAGAAGCAGAGCTGAGAATGTTGAGTGTGAGGGATACTGGCCACAAACCCAGAGGTGCTGGGAGCCCTTTCACATCAGGGACATGGTGGAGGATGGATCCTTCTGAAAGGCTGCCCCTCGCCTTAGCTGGGAGGGTTTGACCAGTCCTGCTCTAATCCTCTGGCTATGCCAATATGTCACCTTAGAGAATCATTTTATCTCTCTACCTTGGTTCCCTCATTTGGAAAGTAGGGATAAAAATAGTAAACATGTGTCAGGGCTGTTCTGTGAACTGTAAACAATACATGTGGCACAGAGTAAAGTACCCAGTGAGCAGCAGTTTCCTCCCCTTCTGGTAACTTTCCAGATCAGCCCCTCCCGAGGCCGCAGAAGGTCAGGTCTACAGTGGGCTGCTGCTCTCTCTCACCGCTCACCTGCCTGAGAAATTGCCTGGGTCATTGTGCCAAGCCAAGTCCTCGCCTGGCCCTCGAATTTGGCCCCTCGTGTCCCAAGAAGCCCCCAGACCAGGTCCCAAGCAGACCGAGTCCTGGGGAAGACCCACCTAGCCAGGGGCCTGCACCCTGAGTTCTGGTGGCTATGCCCTTCTGCTTCTGGCCTTCTGAGCCGCCAGGGGGGAAGCTTTAGAAGGAAGTTAGTCAGAGTGAAGCTGCTCCGGGCCCCACCTGTGGTCAAGGTGTGAAATGTGCACCTGTCTTTTCTCTGCCACCCCTCCCCCTGTTTTTTTTTCTCTCTTTCACACCTCTGGGCTGTGGTTTGAGGAGCTGGGAGGCTCAAAGATCTGAGCCCTGGGCCTGGTCCCTCACAGGAAGGAGGGCCTCCACAGCTGTCTGTCAGGCCAGCCAGGGAAAGGGGCCACTTCCTCCTCCTCCCCCTCAGTGTCTGCTGTTTCACAGCCTCTCTCGCAAGTGTACCACTGGAAGCCCTGCTCCCAAAGTCCTTTGGCTGGCTGTCCCCAGCCCTCAGGCGAGCAGGCTCAGTGAAGCCCAAGCTTTCCGTGGGGTTCAGGCAGTGGGCTAGGCTGGGGCAGAGCCTTTCTTACACGAAATGAAGAAGAATCCTAATCCCAGGAAGGAGTATAGGAGGCCCAGGCAGTGCTGGGACTCTGCTTCCTTCTGCTGGCTCTGGATTTCAGAGAAGGAGAGCTTAAGTCACAGGGAGGCCCAGGGATTGGGAACCACCCCTCCTTTGCCCTTTTCCCTGTAGCTCTGAGCCTGACGGAGGCAAGTCCTTCCTAAGGGCTGGGGCCGTGGGCTGGAGCCTCAGCAGTCCAGGCCCATGAGACTAAGCCCCCAAGCTATAGGAAGGAGGATGTTGCTGCCATTTGTCAGGTGGCAAAGGGAGACAAGGCATGTCAGGCCATGGGAACAGGAGATGCCAAGGCCAGGAAGTGAGGAAGAGCTTGTCAGTCCAGGGGCACGCAGTCTGGTTGGAAAAGAAGGTATGTGTGAGAGTAGGGAGAGAGCTGGAGAATAGTTCAGGATCCAAGCCATGGGAACAAGCACAATGACCTTCCTGTTATCCTGTCCACATACCAGCAGTGCCTGGGAACTGATAAATACAAGTATCTTCTACTTGGCAGGCTCTTGGCTTTGTAACACATGATCTCCTTTAAATCTTTCAGCCTCCTGGGGAGGCAGAGCTTGCTGTACTCATTTTGTAGAATGGAGTGAAGGTTCAGAAAGATGAAGCAACCTGTCCCAAGCTAGTCAGCTAGAAGGGTTTGTCACAACATTCCTATCCAGGCTACTTTCTAATGTGCTCTCCCAGTACTCACAATCATGCCCAAGGATTGGATCTTTCAGGAGCCATACCTTATTCACCATACAGCTTCACCCAGGCATCTTGTGTAAGGGCAGGTGTTCACCCGTCGGGGCTCATGCCCTAGAGGGAGCTTTGGTGGACCTCACCAAATCTCCATTCTTCTGCCCTGCTCCTCCTCATTTACTAGGGAGAGGAAATGTCAGAGTCTCCAGGATGAGGAACCCAGAGGACCAAGCAAAAATCTGCCAAGTGCCAGACCCCTTTTGTGACACCTGCAGGAGGATCTCTGGTACTTATGGAAGTCTCCATTCCGCTGCAGGCTCCTGAAGACCCAACTTGGAGAATTCCCCACATCTGCAGCCAGTGTGCATCTGTTCCCATCACGCCTTGCAGCCCTGCTCTGGGGCCTGTCCAGACTCTCCAGAGGTGCAAGTAGCAACATTGGGAACACACAAAATTTCTATCATGGAAGGCTGACTTTGATGAATTCTTTTTTTAAATCTAAGTATAGTTGATTTATAATGTTGTGTTAGTTTCTGGTGCACAGCAAAGTCATCCAGATATATATATATATATATATATATATGAATGTATGCATGCTAAATCACTTCAGTCACGTCCAACTCTTTGCAGTGCTATGAACCATAGCTCACCAGGATCCTCTGTCCATGGGATTCTCCAGGCAAGAATACTGGTGTGGATTGCCATGCCCTCCTCCACATATATATATATACATATATTCTTTTTAAAATATTCTTTTCCATTATAGTTTATTACAAGATATTGAATATAGTTCTCTATGCCATACCAATAGGACCTTATTGTTTATCTATTTTATCTATAGTAGTTGGTATCTGCTAATCCCAAATTTCCTAAATTGATGCCTCCTCCACCCCATTTCCCCTTTGGTAACCTAAGTTTGCTTCTATGTCTGTGAGTCTGTTTCATAAAAAGTTCATCATATTTTAGATTCCACATATAAGTGATATCAAATGGTATTTGTCTTTGTCTGACTTACTTCATTTAGTATCATAATCTCTAGGTTCATCCATGTTGCTGCCAATGGCATTATTTCATTCATTTTTATGGCTGAGTAACGGAGCCTGGTGGGCTTCCGTCTATGGCATCGCACAGAGTCGGTCATGACTGAAGCGACTTAGCAGCAGCAGCAGCAGCAACATTCCATTGTATACATACACCTCACCTTTATCCATTCATCTGTTGATGGACATTTAGGTTGCTTCCATGTCTTGACTATTGGCAACAGTGCTGCTGTGAACATTGGAGTGCATCTAACCTTGATGGACTCTTGAGTCCCCATCACTCCCACAGTGAGCAGGTAGAGGCTATTCCCCTGCGCTGCTTGGCTGTGCCACCCCATGGAACAAAGTCACTGGCAGGCCCAACGTTTGCTTCTTAAACTTCCTTGGGTCACCCAATGGAGTGAGATCAAATGGGATAATAAGACAAGCTGACATCTACTGATTACTTAATTATGCACCAGGTGCTATTCTGAGAGCTTTATTGGGATGAACTCATTTAATACAACTATGTAGTAACTATGACATTGCTACTATTATCATCCCCATTTTACAGACAGCAGAAACACAGTTTAAGCAACATGCTCAAAGCCACACAGCCAGCAAGCAGCAGAGAACTCCTGCTCTCACCCATTACACTATCATGCCTTTTAAGGTGAGAGGGACTGGGATGGAGAGTGATGTTCAAAGAGGACAACTTTGGCCTTCTTTGTAACATTTTACAAGGAGATCAGATTCACTATTAGCTGCATGATTAAAAAAAAATCCAAAAGGAAAATAAAATTAAGCTAAAAACCTGGGACAATTGGTGAAATTTGAACATGTTCTGGAGATAAGATAAAAACCTTATACCCATGCCATTTTGCAAAGTTTGATAATGCAAATGAATATCTTTGTATAAATTATGACTGAGGAATTTAGGGGCAAAAGGCTATCACATCTGCAACTTTCTTTCATATAACTTGGAAAACAGATATGCAGAGTGAGAGAAAATGCACAAAGTATAAAGGCACTGGGTCAGCGTGCTAATAATTGGTGATACTGGGAAAGGGTATAAAGGAGGTCTTTGTACTATTCTTGAAACTTTTCTGTACATTTGAAACTATATCAAAATAAAAGTTGCTGAAAGGATCTCTGTCATGCAGGATGGGTTTGGTATCAGATGCTATTCCTAGGATAAGTTTAGAGGCCTTGTGAGAAGAAGGTGGATCTGAAGTGGCCTGGGAGCAAATACTCGCTGGCTGGGTCCTTTGGCCTCATCCCTGGGAACTCCCTTCTGTGGCTCAGTCCCCTTCCCTCCTCTCCTCCAGCCTCCATTTGCTTCTGGCTTCTCCTTTCCCCTTTCCCACCATCTGGCTGCCTCCAACCTCTCGGCCTGGAGGTCCTCCCAATTTTCCCCACTGCCTTCTGAGCCAGGAAGGGAAGTGTCACTGGCTCTCTAGGTGGAAGGCACTGGCAGCCCATATACTCCTCCAAGCCCTTCACGACCTCTCAGAGAATATAGCCTGTGCCTGAGGCTGTCAGGGTGACCCCACTCTTGGCTCAGGCTGGTTGAAGAGAAGGGATTGGGGCTTGTGTCCTTCAGAGGGTGTTACCAGCTGAGAGCCTGGAGTTCTTGTTCCCAAAAGAAGTGGTCCTGCCATGTTGGGTGAGGACCCTGCCTGGGAGGCTGCTCTCCCTGAGGAGCTAGTGGTCTGGGTGGGGTGTTTGGCTGCTATTGGGCTCCCACGAAGAGGAAAAGGCACACCCCGGAAACTATGGTGCCTGCCACTAAGGAACTCCACTGAGCAGAGGCTGCTGAATGGTAGCGTCTCTCCCTGGGTCCTTATCTCGAAGAGAACCCAGTTGTGTATTAAGCTGGCCTCCCAGGAAAGCCCCTTGCTGATGGGCCTGACTCTGGTCTGAACTCTACCTGCCTGGACTCTGGTCTTCTAGAAAATTCCTCAGCTAGCCAAACTAATTTCCAAAAATCCCATGTGTTGGTGGCCTGGGGGACTTTTTGTCCACATGTCCCGAGAAGGCCGCCACATGTTCTGGACTTGCCGCTCATTTGTGTTGGTCCCATATGTGTCCAACTAGGGAGCTTGGCAGGTGGTGCTAGTGATAAGCCAATGCAGAATATGTAAGAGACATGGGTTTGATTCCTGGGTCAGGAAGATTCCCCTGGAGGAGTGCATGGCAACTCACTCCAGTATTCTTGCCTGGGAAATCCCATGGATAGAGGAGCCTAGTGGGCTACTGTCCATGGGGTTGAAAAGAGTCAGACATGACCGAACGACTTAGCATGCGTGCAGGCGCTAAGTCATCTGCACAGGTACAGGCATTCGGGTTCATCTGGCCAGAAATGAACTGGCTCCATGCCAGGCAGTGTGGCAGAGCAGGTGAGCAGATGGACTCTGGAGCAGCCTGCTGTCCAGGCTGTCTGGATTGGATTCCTGGCTCTGCTATTTGCTAGCTGTGTGACCTTGCACTGGTTGCTTCACTTCTCTGTGCTTTGGTTTCCCTCCGTGGATGAACAGAGTTAGTATGCTGCATATATCGAGGTGCTCCAGTCAAGGCCTGCTGCACGGTCAGTGCCACCCTCCTCACTGTGGCTGCTGAGGTCCTCCCAGGACTCGGTACACCCTGGGGGCAGCTTCATTTAAAAAAAATTTGTATTTATTTAGCTTTTTTGTTGACGTATAGTTGTTTTACATTGTGTTAGTTTCTAGTGTACAGCAATAGTTAGACATATATATCTATCCTTTTTCTTAATCTTTCCCATTATGGTTTATTGCAAGATATTGAATATAGTTCCCTGTGTTATACAGTGGGACCTTGTTGTTTATCTATTTTATAAATAGAGTTTGTATCTGCTAATACCAAACTCCCTCCCCGCTCATTTCCCACTTGGGTAATGGTAATTTTGTTTTTTATGTCTGGGGGCAGCTTCATTTGCATTGAGGTACTGCACACCCCAAACTGGAAAGCCTAAGCCTTGGTCCTGAGTTGCTGAATTGGTCAGAGCGCTGACGTCTTTGTTTGTGGGCCCAAATGACAGTTTGATCCCAGCCCAGGTCTTCTGGTGATGGGGTGAGTTTCCTTCTAGATGCAGAGGGGACTAGGTGTAGAAGCTGAGCCTTGCTCTGGACTAGGGACTTAAAAGGAGCTTGAGGAGACACCAAATTGAAAACATGCTTTCCCTTGCGATACCCCCAAGTTCCTCACTCACAGAATACCATGTTAATTGCCAACTTGGCCAAAATGTCTGTTGATGAGGGGACAGACAACAACAACAGTAATACTAATCAGTAATGCTTATATAGCACTTATCATGCTATTTGAAGCACCTTTACACATACATATCCTAACAACTCTTTGAGAGATTCTATTTTTATTCCTATTTTAAAGGTGAGAGAACAGATTCAAATAGGTGAAGTAACTCATATGAGGTGAAACAGCTGGTAAGTGACAGAGCCAGGCTTTCAAACCCAGCAGTCTGGCTTCAAAATACACATTCTTAACAACCCTGCTCTACTGTCTTGAGTTTGAAAAGGCTATTACATGATTTACATGATTTTAAGAGAAGCAGAGGCTCCTGAAGCTGAGCTGCAGCTGGGCCCAGGATGAATGTGCAGCTCAATACGCAAATCCTAAACCTCAACCAAGGTTCCAGAGTGGCGAGGCCAGTGCGGGGGCTGCTGCAGAAATGAAGGCAGGGCCACTCCTGCGACAACAGAGGCTCCTCAGGCATATTTCACAGCCAGTGCCAGAAGGGAAGTGAAGGACAGGAGTCTGGAATGCGAGGTGGTTACCATGGAAACCCACAGTGTGCTAAAGCTCCAAGCTCAGATGAGCCTGTCTGGGTCTTAAAAAAAAAAAAGAATTGATATATTTTTTAAAATTCTAGACTTTTTTTTTCTCTTTTTTTTCTAGACTTTTTTTTAAGAGAAGGGCTTAGAACAAACCCTCTGTGAAATTCAGATGAATTTTTAGCATATTTGCTAGTGACTGCAGTCTTTCACATAACTACCCAGAGGATTTATAAACTACTATAGTGGCTCAGCTGGTAAAGAACCTGCTACCCATGCAGAAGACACAAGAGATGCACGTTCAGTCCCTGGGTCCAGAAGGTCCCCTGGAGGAGGAAATGGCAACCCACTCTGGTATTCCTACCTGGCGAATCCCATGGACGGAGGAGCCTGGTGGGTTAGAGTCCATAGGGTCGCGAAGAGTCAGACACGGCTGAGCATACATGCACGTGCACAGTGGTGTATCGTGTAGCTAAGAAGTGCTTGCACGTGAAGAGGCATAGGATAAGATGGTTGAGGAGAATGGGTGTGAGGGGACGGTTTGGGGCAGGTAGGTGTAAGGAGACAAGTTAATGGGAGGGATAGTGTTTGTTCACTTTCATGCATTGGAGAAGGAAATGGCAACCCACTCCAGTGTTCTTGCCTGGAGAATCCCAGGGACAGGGAAGCCTGGTGGGCTGCCGTCTATGGGGTCGCACAGAGTCGGACACGACTGAAGCGACTTAGCAGCAGCAGCAGCAGTAGCGTTCGCTGAAGTGTGAGTAGCAGGGGTGGCAGGGAGGGGAGAGAGAAGGTGATTTACAGCTGGAATCCACAACACTGATTGGCCACTGCTAGCCCAGTCTGCCTCTCCTGGATTTCCATTCATCTTTGCTGTGAGGACGGCATCCATTGTGGCTCCTGAGCTGGTCCCCTACCCTCATGTCAGGTCTGGGAAGTTTGGCATGAAAGGGGTCTGTTTAGCTTCTTTGAATTCCAAATTAGTGACAAGGAAACTTCACTTTCTCACATAATACCTCTTCCTGTTCCTGCTATTGTTATCCCCAAATGTGAGTTATCTGTAGGATGCACTTTGGCAAATACCAGTACAGAGAATGGAGGCTGTTCTCTTGACCTGCTTTCAAAGCCTTCTGTGATCTCAGCCTCCTGTGCAGCCCGATTCTCCTCTCTGCTTTGTGCATCCTATATGGTAACCAAACTGAGTCCCACACTGTTGCAAGCATACCCCAAGTTTTCATGCTTGGTTGGTCTCTACCCGAGGCCTGCCCACTGTCTAGGACTCAGAGGTACAGCTCAGAGACAGGAAGGCATTACAGAGTCGCTTTATCTGGACACCATGGCTCTGCCCTGAGGGCCCTAGGTGACAAGGCTGACAGAAAGGAGAGGTGAGAAGACCCAAGGCAAGAAGTAGGAAGTTTCAGTACCCTCTGCCTACCTTCCAAAGATAGAAATGGGTTGAAATTCTTCTGTGGGGCAAGTCTCTGACTAGAAGTGTCCTTGGCTATCTGATCTCTCTCCTCCAGCCTTCTTCCCCTTGGAACCACTCACTTCCCTGGGAATCATTGAACAAGTATAGAAAGACCAAGACAGGCTCAGGAAGACCTCAGCAGGAGTCCTACTGAGGACAAGAACTGTGCAGCATGGTGGTAGTAAATGGGCTTTGTTTGGTGTCTGACTGGCCTGGGTTTCAATCTCGTATTGGCCACTCAACAGCTATATGATTTGGGTAAATCACTTCGCTTCCCTAATCTCAGTTTCCACATCTGCAAAGTGGAGATGATATCTACCTCATATGAAAAGGACGAAATGTTTGTTTAAGAGATTACATGAAACAAATTTAGGAAAATCACCCAGTGAAACACCTGGCCTTCTTTGACAACCACTTTAAAGTAGCCACCCCATCCCTTACTGTCCCTTTCAGTTCAGTTCAGTTGCTCAGTCATGTCCGACTCTTTGCGACCCCATGAACTGCAGCATGCCAGGCCTCCCTGTCCATCACCAACTCCCAGAGTTTACCCAAATTCATGTCCATTGAGTTGGTGATGCTATCCAACCATCTCATCCTCTGTCATCCCCTTCTCCTCCTGCCCTCAATCTTTCCCAGCATCAGGGTCTTTTCCAATGAGTCAGCTCTTCGCATGAGGTGGCCAAAGTACTGGGGTTTCAACTTCAACGTCAGTCCTTCCAATGGACACCCAGGACTGATTTCCTTTAGGATGGACTGGTTGGACCTCCTCGCAGTCCAAGGGACTCTCAAGAGTCTTTTCCAACACCACAGTTCAAAAGCATCAATTCTTCGGTGCTCAGCTTTCTTTATAGTCCATACTCTCACATCCATACATGACCACTGGAAAAACCATAGCCTTGACTAGACAGAGCTTTGTTGGCAAAGTAATGTCTCTGCTTTTTAATATGTTGTCTAGGTTGGTCATAACTTTCCTTCCACAGAGTAAGCGTCTTTTAATTTCATGGTTGCAATCACCATCTACAGTGATTTTGGAGCCCCCAAAATAAAGTCAGCCACTGTTTCCCCATCTATTTGCCATGAAGTGATGGGACCAGATGCCATGATCTTAGTTTTCTGAATGTTGAGCTTTAAGCCAACTTTTTCACTCTCCTCTTTCACTTTCAGCAAGAGGCTCTTTAGTTCTTCTTAGTTTTCTGCCATAAGGGTGGTGTCATCTACATATCTGAGGTTATTGATATTTCTCCTGGCAATCTTGATTCCAGCTTGTGCTTCTTCCAGCCCAGCGTTTTTCATGATGTACTCTACACATAAGTGAAATAAGCAGGGTGACAATATACAGCCTTGATGTACTCCTTTTCCTATTTGGAACCAGTCTGTCCCTTTAGCTTATTTGATATTCATTATCACCTGCTGTTTATTTGCTTATTTGTTTATTGATTGATCACTCCATTAAAGTATACTTTTCACAAGAGATACAGTTTTATTATTTTAATTACTATATTCTTAGGGCCTTCAATAGTTTCTGACTCATAGTAAGGGTTCATATATATTTATCGAGTGAGTGCATGTATTTATATATAGACGGCTATAACTCTCAAGCATACGACCTGGCATTGCTGCTGTCAAGCATGTGACCTAGCACAAGCTGTATTCTGGGGAGTACTTTTCTAGGACCTGTGTTTGGGAAGGAGAAGGCAATGGCAACCCACTCCAGTACTCTTGCCTGGAGAATCCCATGGGCGGAGGAGCCTGGTAAGCTGCAGTCCATGGGGTCGTGAAGAGTCGGACACGACTGAGTGACTTCACTTTCACTTTTCACTTTCATGCATTGGAGAAGGAAATGGCAACCCGCTCCAGAGTTCTTGCCTGGAGAATCCCAGGGACCGCGGAGCCTGGTGGGCTGCCATCTATGGGGTTGCACAGGGTCAGACACGACTGAAGTGACTTAGCAGCAGCAGCAGCAGCAGTGCTTGGGAAATAATGCATATTAGCATAGAGGTTTGGGGAGCTTCTGCTGTAAAGACAAGAGTACCCAAACTCATTTGGTTACCATATTAGTTTACTAAGGCTGTGGTAACAAATTACCACAAACTGGGTAGTTTAAAACTCCAGAAATCTATTCCTTCACAGTATCTATAGGCCAGTCATCCAAAATCAAGGTGCTGGCAAGGCCACACTCCCTTCAGAGGCTCTAGGGGACAATCTGTTCTTGGCTCTTTTAGCTGTTAGCCCACTTTCCGTGGTGGCTCAAGGGGTAAAGAATCCACCTGCAATGCGAGAGACCTGGATTGGATCCCTGGGTCAGGAGGATCGCCTGGAGAAGGGAATGGCTACCCACTCCAGTATTCTTGCCTGGAGAATTCCGTGGACAGAGGAACCTGGAGGGCTACAGTCCATGGGATCACAATGACTTGGGCATGAGTGAGTAACTAACACTTTCTTTCACTTTTCCACATGCCTTGTCTTGTAACCATGGCTCCAATATCTGCCTCCATCTTTATATGGCCTCTCCCTCATCTATGTGTCTAATCTCCCTCTATCTCTCTCTTATAAGGACAATTGTGATGGCATTTAGGGCCCACCCAGATAATCCAGGATTGATTCCTCATCTCAAGATCTTTAACTTAATTATATCTGTCAAGACCTTGTTTCCAAACAAGATGACATTTAACAGGTTCTGTGGCCTAAGGACAGATCTTTGGGAACCATTATCAGCCAACCAGTCACTGTCTCCCCTATTTCCCACAACTCCTCTATTTTGAGAAATGGTGAGCTGAGAAAAATGGGTTTTTAGAAAGAATAGAAGTGGATATGGGAGTAGAGCACAGGAAGAAACAACTTGAAAACATAAAAGGATACTGTAATTGTCAGGCTCTCCTCAGGGTGGAAGAATGAGGCTGAATATTGACCAAGATCTCCTGCTGATTCTTTTTGTGTGTCAAGGACTAGGACCCACTTCGTACAAAGACATGGAGAGGTAATTACGCCAGATAGAGAGTGGTGACTGCGCTGTACTAATTTAATTAGGCCAGGGAGGGCGTCTGGGTATGGGTGGTTTTCAAGAGCTCTCCAGGTAATTGTAACGAGTAGCAAGAGTGGAAAACCACTTGGACAATAGTGTCCGTATGATGAGAATGTAAAAATAGAGCTGTTAGTGAATATTATCTATAAGAATAGTAACAAGGTTCATAATGTTGACATCCATAATTAACCCTCTTGACCTTCTCAGGAAGATAATAAGGAAAGTGCCAGGAACATTGGCTGCCTCTGTACGGGGAGGGTGGGGAGATGCTCAGTAAGTGTGAGGGACAGAGACAAAGCAGAAAGTGTCTCTGGAGCTACAGATGTGTGAGAACCTCAGCCCCCAGCCAGAGTCTACAGGACCAGGGCTGGCAGGACAAAGGGACCCAGCAGAGAGCTGCCAAAGATTGTGGGAAAGAAAGAGGAGGTGGTGTTTATTTAATAAAAGAAGGGAAAGCCCTTGGTCTGGGCCCACTGGTCAGCAACCTCTATTCCCTTCTGGCCCAGCTGGAGGAGGCAACTCTGCCACAATCGCAGAGGCTGAGGCTGGGGGGTCTTCAGCAACCCTGCTGACTCTCTGAATGAGAAGTTGGCCTTTAGAATGGGCCAAGTGTTTTTGGTACCAAAGTATTAAATGTAAGTTTGAGGTTTAAGCTAACTGGTATGAGGCTTTATAATGATGGACTAAATCTTTTTGATGTTGGTGCTTCCAAAAAGGAATACTTCCTTTTTTCATGGGGGTCTTTTTAAAAACATTAAAAAATTTTTATATTGGAATATAGTGAATTAACACTCCATGGGGTTTTATCCAGGTCTTTTCTGTCCACTATTTCCTTAATCCCCTAGCTCTCTGAGGAAATAAGCCAGGCAGGCATTATTGCTAGTTTTTCCTCGTTTAAAAAATTGTGGTAAAATACACATCACAAGGGGCTTCCCTGGTGGCTCAGACAGTAAAGAATCTGCCTGCAATGCGGGACACCCAGATTTGACCCCTGGGTCGGGAAGATCCCCTGGAGAAGGGAATGGCTACCCATTCCAGTATTCTTGCCTGGAGAATTTCATGGACAGGGGAGCCTGGTGGACTATAGTCCATGGGGTTGTAAAGAGTCAGACACGATTGAGCGACTAACATTAACTAACTATACATCATATAAAGCTTACTATTTTAACCTTTGTTGGGGACAAGGAATCATAGATACATTTTTATGATAGGTAATGGATTCTTCACATATAGAATATCACATTTAGCCTCAAAATCCCAAATTATTTCAGTCTACTGAAAGGATAAGATGGTGGCTTTGAAGCTGTCTTTTGTAAACTTCAAAGTTCTAACTTATTTTGAATAATTATAAATATCAGGGGGCTTCCCTGGTGGCTCAGTCAGTAAAGAATCTGCCTGCAATGAGGGAGACCTGGGTTTGATCCCTGGGTTGGGAAGACCCGTTGGAGGAGGGCATGACCACCTACTGTAGCATTCTTGCCTGGAGAATCCCCATGGAGAGAGGAGCTTGGAGGACTACAGTCCATGGGGTCACAAACAGTCGGACATGACTGAGCAACTAAGCATGGCACAGCACATAAATGTCAGGAAGAATACTCTATTTACTGCATTTTATGTCTGACTCTCAGCCTTCTCCTCCCACAGTGATGGGATGGAGTAAGAACTATATGTCAACGTGGATTCAGACTCTTTGTTTTGAGTCATTTAATTTAGACATATTATTTTAACATGGACTTCTTTAGTGGCTCAGATGGTAAAGCATCTGCCTACAATGCGGAAGACCTGGATTCGATCCCTGGGTCAGGAAGATCTCCTGGAGAAGGAAATGGCGACCCACTCCAGTACTCTTGCTTGGAAAATCCCATGGACGGAGGAGCCTGGTAGGTTACAGTCCACAGGGTCATAAAGAGTCGGACATGACTGAGCGACTTCACTTCATTTTAACGTAAGTGCTTTTACTTTGGCAGCTGGCATGCAACTTTTAAAAACTGTGGCAAAATACACATAAAGTTTACTCTCAATTATTTCTGGGTACAGTTCAGTGGCATTAAGTATATTCGAAGTCTTGTACAACATCACTACTATCTCCAGAGCTCTTTTCATCTTTCTCAACTGAAATTGTTCTCATGAAACACTAACTCCCATTCCCCTCTCTCTCTAGCCCCTGGCAACTACCATTCTACTTTCTGTTTTTATGCATTTGACTACTCTATGTACCTCATGTAAGTGGAGCCATATAGTATTTGTCCTTTCTTGACTCGTTTATTCCACTTAACATAATATTTTCAAGGTTCATTCATGTTATAACATGTGGCAGGACTTCCTTTTTAAGGCTGAATAATATTCCATTGTATGGATATATCATATTTTATTTATCCATTCATTCATCAATGGACATTTTGGTGTTTTCCATCTTTTGGCTATTGTGAATAATGTTGCTATGAGCAAGGATTATTATTATTTTGCAGGAAAAGAAAGTGAGGTTCAGAAATGATGATATAGCAAATTAGTGATAGGACCAAGATGCAAATGCTGACTTGGCCCAAATCCATACCCATGGTCTGGTCTAGTGAAAGTGAAAGTTGCTCAGTCGTGTCTGACTCTTTGTGTCCCCATGGTCTGTATGGTCCACGGAATTCTCCAGGCCAGAATACTGACTGGAGTAGGTAGCTGTTTCCTTCTCCAGGGGATCTTCCCAACCCAGGGATCAAACCTGGGTCTCCCACATTGCAGACAGAATCTTTACTAGCTGAGCCATCAGGGAAGCCCTGGTGGCTTTTGTCTGGGCTAGACAGCCTCCGAAGAAACAGTTGCCCTGCTCTCCCTCTCCACCCTTCCACCTCCAACAGCACTTAGTACCCTGCAAGCTGGCAATTCACACTCCCTGGAAGCTTGGAACAGGCCCACATAAGCAAAGAGTCTCATGGAGAATGAGAGTCTCATGGAGAATGAGAGTCTCATGGAGAATGAGGGGCTTTATCTTTTACAAACCCCAGGGTCCAAGTGGCAAGACTTTTCTGCTTGGGTGACATTTGTGCCTGTTTCTTACCAAAAGGAAGATGTTGAGGTCTCTCCTTTCCTAGTCTGTGTCCTGCCTCCCAGGGCACCCTGACACCCTGGTCTCCTATAGGGCACATTTATTCTTGAACAAACATCACCACTAAGCCCCCAGGAAGAGCTGGAGGAAGAGACTGGAAAGTTCCTGCCTGGAGTTTTCTGTCTTGGTTAGGTCTGAGAAACAAGTCTCTTACAAGCTGTATGGCCTTCACTTCTTTCATCCTCCAGCTGCTATCGACATTTAGAAAGGAAATACCTCATCAAAGCTTTGCATGACACTTCTGAAAACACCTCTGCATCTAAGCATGTGGGAAAATCCCTGAAGGTAACCCTGTCTTTCATGCCTGCTTCTAAGGAAAGTCAGCCCCTCCAATAAGCACAAAAGATAGAGGAATCAAAATTCCCTAAGGACGGGCATTAAACCTTCAAGTGGTATTGCAGCCACAAGTCACACTCCGTTTTGTGTTTCAGCTATGCCATAACCCAGGCAGTCATCTCACCAGGAGTGTGGGAAGGAACAGAAGAAGCAAACCACACAATCCAGGGAGTCCAGGTGTCACAGCTGATGTGGGAGAGAAGCAGGCTATAGCTTGGGCAGATAGTGGTTATGGTAGACTCTGTTGGTTTCTGTTTGACAGCCACATCCCTCCCCTTCTTTCCCACAGGGGAGCCTTTCTCCCACAAAAGAGATTGGAAATGCCAGGTACTCAGTTTCCCAGCCTCCTTTACAGGTAGGAATGGTCATGTATGATGACTAATTTCTGAACCATGGTACATAAGGGGAAATCAGCTAGAAGGTTTCAGTAAAAGGGTTCCCTGTCTTAAAGAGAGAAATTGGTGAGGTCTGTTCCTCCTGTAGCTTCTTGTCTTTTGATATGGCTGTGAAGCAGCCATCTTACAGTTATGACAAAGCCAAGGACAAATGTCAACATGCTTAGCAAATTGGAAGGATAGAAAAAGTCTGGGGTCCTTGATGAAGTCTTTGTGCTCCTGAATAATCCCCGAGACTACTCTGAGTTTATGAAGTGAGATGAAAAAGTCCCTATCTTATTTTACTTGCAGCCAAAAATTTCCTCACTTGCACAGTATCTCAGAGTAGACCATGGGAAAGCAGAGGTCAGTTTGTATCAAGTGAGGCAAAGGGCATGAGGCTGGGGCCAGAGTCCATGTTGCCCAAGTTTGTGCCTGAAGTGAAGAAGGCTCAGGCTCCACCTCCTGTAGCCACTTAAGAGATAGCCTAGGAAAGAGAGCTACTGATAGGACCTAGGTCTGTGAGCACAGGCAAGACTAGGCTATCTGGTGATAACAGCAAAAATATCCAAACCTCAGAGGGTTAACCAAACAGAACTTTATTTCCCACTCACATTAGACATGCAACCCATGTTGACCACGGCTTGGCTCACCATAGCCACTCAAGGACCCAGGCTGGTGGTGGTCCCATCTCAGCCCGTGCTCTCACGGTTACTGCAGTCATGGGATGAGAACGACATGAACTGCAAACTGTCTCCTAAAACTTCATTGGCCAAGGCAAGTCACACAGCCACATCTAACTTCAGTGGGGACAGGATGTGCAGTTCAGCCATGAGTCTGAAGGAGGACCCATTTGTAGACCTAGCTGCCTTTAGCACTCGTCTCTAGTCAAGGCTTGGTTTTTAGATAGATTGGAGGGCAAGGGGAAGATATTGATTTCTCAGGGTCCATGTCGCTAGGGCCAGAGGTGGGCCATCTGTTCTACCCACCCTCTAACATTCAAGTATAGAAGTGAACATGATATCAGTCTTGCCCAGTGCTATCTTAGAGCCCCTTGGGATGGAAACAGTTAAACTGGAAACAACGTCAGGACATTAAAAAAGCATTGTTTTCCTCTGTCAGGTTGTATTTATTCCCTATTGCTGCTGTAACAAATTATTATTAACTTAGTGGCTTAAAATAACACAAATTTATTCTCTTACAGTTCTGGAAGAACTGTAAGAAATGGGTCTCACTGGACTAAAATCAAGGTATCGGCAGGATTGCATTCTTTCTGGAAGCTCTAGGGAAGAATTGGTTTCCTTGCCTTTGCCAGCTTCTAGACACTGGCTGCATTTCTTGGCTCACAATCTTTTCCTCATCTTCAAAGCTGGCAGTGTCAGGCTGAGTCCTCAGGCTACCATCTCTCTGGTTCTTTCACTCTGGCTCCCTCTTCCACTTACAAGGACCCTTGTGATTATGTTGACCCACCCAGGTAATGCAGGAGAATCTTCCCATCTCAAAGCCAGCTGATTAGCAACCATAATTCCATCTGCAATTCTTAATTACCCTTTGACGTGTAATATTACTATAACATATTCACAAGTTCTGGGATTAGGATGTGAGCATCTTTGGTGGGGTGGGGAGGGGAATCATTCAGCACCCACCCCCTCACAGGCCTAGGAAGAAAGGAGTCTCCATCCTAGGAACAAAAGTGTCAACATCATCTGGGAGATGCCCCATGAATAAGTGGGCTATAGCCCCATTTAAGTGTTTTAAAGTTAGATCGGACATTGCCATTTTCACATTATTTTTAAACCGTAAGCTCTAAGATTGCTTTACTCTGATATTAGATCAGTTTTAATAAACCTACTCAGCAGTGAATTAGTTCATCCTTTTAGGTGTCATAGGCTGAAGGCTGTGTTTTTCCTTCTTGTATTTTCCTCTTTCTCCCCACAACCCACCAAAATGAAGTCAGCTCTGCACTTAACTGTCTCAGGAAAGGTACATAGCCTGGTAGTGGGAGGAGAGAGAGAACTGTGGGTCTCTAGACCCTACTTCCTAGTAGTGCTCTGAGGAGCTGGTAATTCTCCAGAGTGGAGTGCTCCCCCCTTCACCCAGTTCATCCAGAAATACCAGGGCTCCCAGCTGTCTGGAAGATTTCCTCAGCTTTCGACAAGAGCAGCAATGGGCAGGGGACAATGAGGACAATTAGTGGCTTGGTAGCAACTTACATACTATGGATGATTGATGACCAGATGGGGCTCCCTCAGATGTCTGGCACTGTGGAAATTTCCAAGATCTAGTCTTGGTCTCAGGGAGGCAGGAACTGCAAGAATGACTCAGGTAGAATTTCCCAACCCTTTACTGAGATGGGGTGAAGAATCGAAATTAAGTTGATTTAGAAAAACAATAAAGAGAAGTACTATTTCTTGTAAGAAGGAAACACACTTTTCAATCTGCTGAGGAGCTTGGGCGCAGTGGGAGTGAAAGCAAAAGGGAGCCACGCAATTGCTTGGGAAATCACATGCTTAAAATGAAGGTTTTAGTTTTCTTTATCCACAATCAGAAAATACAATCTCTTCTGTGGAGCATTTTATATGAAATAGCATTATAGGAAGACCGAGAGAATGGAAATGGTTGGGGTACCCTTAATGAATACCACCTACATAAAATTTTCCAGCCTTTTTGGAGAGAAATTGGGTAGTATCCAGAAAACAGATGCATCTTCTTTGAATCAGCAACCCTAGCAGAACAAGTGCTCAAAAATCTATGTACGAGGGTATTTTCAAATAGATTTCCTCCTCTCTAGCCTTCCTCCCGGGGCTCAAGCTGGCATCTCTCACCCGGCCCACTGTAACAGACTCCCATCTGATCTCCCAGTGCCCAGTTCTGCCTCTCTATGGAAAGGCTGCTCAGAAGACAAACCTAATCATACACTTCCCTGTTTGGAAACTCCATGATGGTCCTCTCCACTACTTTCTGTACACAGACCAATGCTCTAAGCTTGCCACACAAGGCCCCATTAACCTGGCTCATTAACAGTGTCCCCACTTTCCAAGCATGCTGCAAAGTTCATTCACCAAACCGATCAACAGGCCCTTTGTGCCTCTGTGCATGCTGTTCTTAGCTGCTCTGCTCTAACTCAGTTGCCTCCTTACCCGTTGAGAAGCTCTTCCTTTCAGAAGCTGGTCTTGAATGCTCTCTGTAGGTGTTTCTCCCTTGGGCTCCCACAGTACTGTGTGCATCAGGAACGTACATTAGCACTTTGGATTGTCATTTTAAAAACATTTCTTTCTCCTCCATGGATGAGTTCTTTGGATGTACAGGCTAAGCTTGTTATCTCTATATTCCTGCCATTTAGTAAGATTCTCAATAGTTCTCTCTGAGGATATGGTTTCAAACTTGCGCAGTTCCTCATTCTCCAGAGTCACCTCCCTTTGGTCTCAGTCACCTAAGGCTGGAGGGAGGGCTAGAGGTACTGGAGCTAGAGATTTCCCCAATACCAGTGAGACGGTGAGGGGCAATAAAGTCTACTTTCACTGAGATGGCTCAACAAAAGAACCCAATATCTGTCACTCTGTGTGATCATGGGCAAACCATAGTTTTCCAGACTGTTTCTTCACAATAAAACGGACATAATAATAATGGCTACCTCCAGAGACTGTTGTGAAGGTACTGAGGGATGAAGTCATATATTAATGACTTCCAAAGGATCACTTTAGCTCAAAGTGGCACAGAAAAAGGGAGATATAAAAAATTATGTCCCTGATTTAGGAACCTGATTCATACAGATGAAACCCTTCTTATTCCATTCCCACTGTTCAAACTAAGCACATGCTTAATTCTGCCTTTACCTGTGGGACATTGTCCTCCTCTCTCCATGCTATCTTTTATTTTGATTTTTTTTTTTTTGGCTGCACCCTG
Organism: Bubalus bubalis; assembly: GCF_019923935.1. NCBI lineage: Eukaryota > Metazoa > Chordata > Mammalia > Artiodactyla > Bovidae > Bubalus > Bubalus bubalis. Next base: position 63,593,776 of record NC_059181.1, read on the forward strand.
TGGCATGTGAGATCCTAGTTCCCAATCAGGGATTGAACCCGTGCCCCCTACATTGGGAGTATGGACCAGCAGGGAAGTCCCCATGCTATCTTTTTTATTCTATCTCCAGTGATAGAAAATTATCACATCTCTCCCATGACATGGTCAACTGGATATTGGAGCCACAGATCTGGACTCCAATTTCAACTCTGCCATTTCCTAGCTGCATGAATTGGGGCTGGCTACTTAACCTCTCAGTGCCCCAGTTTCTTGGCCTTCTATTTCCTAAGTATGTGATAAGGAATAAATAAGACCATGTAACTTGTTCCTTTCATTTTCAGTAATCTCCAAGTCTACTCTTATTCAGCCTCCCACACATTTAATCACACCTAGGATGTCTTCTTCATTCAACCAGAGTTTCATTTTCAAGATTTTAAATGTAGAAATCCACTTTTCTGAGTATAGCCTCTGTTTCTTTCGGTTCTCTTTCTTCTACCAGTCAGTCTGTCTTCAGCTTGGCTTCTGGCCCCTCAAGCCATCCTCATTCTCCCAGGCCACCTTAGTCTGGTCTCAGCCACCCCTCTGCCAAGTCAGAACCCTGTGTCTAGCCATGTCACCATGCTTTCACCACCTCCCTGTGCTTCCACACTCCTTTCTCTGGATGCTCTCTGGGCCTGGATAACTGTCTGTTCACTGTTTTAGTTTACAAATGTCCAAATTTGCAGGAAAGAGTGTTTTACTCCTATGCTATGGGAGAAGAGGACTCATCACCGAAAAGTCTGTCTGCTTCTCCTTGATCTTCTTTTGCTATGGCTGGGGAAGAATTGTCTCCTTTCATGCCAGCAGTCTCTTCTCACGGGTACCCTGGCTCCTACCCCGTATCGTCTCCTCAAGACCTTGCTCCAACAGTGATCCTTTGTATCATTCATTTACCTCTGCGTTTGTTCTTTCTACATTTCCCTCCAGCATATAATATACTCAGATCTCTTCCATTCTGAAACCATCTTCTCACCCTCCACTCCAGAGACCACCCTACCCTAGTTGCTCCCAACATGAAATGTTTTCAGAGACTAGTCTACATGAGCTCCCCACCTGATCATAACCTACTTACTTGTTATCTGCTTCTGCCACTTTATTTTGTTGCCAACCCGATGACCACTAACAATCTCCTAGCTGCCAAACTCAAATGGAAGTTGTCACTCTGTACAGCCCTTGACACTCTGGCCTAGCTGTCTTTTTGAAGCACTCTCCTTTGTGGATCTTTGCTGCTGCTTTATTATGGTTTTCCCTCTGTCTATTCTATTACCCATGAGGCACTCCCTAGACACGACTCACTCAGTGAACACCTTTACTCTTATGATTTCAGCAGGGCGTTGGCAGACTTTTTCTTAAAGGTCAGAGAGTGAACATTTTCAGTTTTGTGGGCCAAAAGGCAAAATCAAAGCGATTATGTAGGCACTTACATAAACATTTAAAATACAAAAATTGTTTTTAGTTCACAAGCTGTACAAAAGATGGTTGTGGGTTTGATTTGGTCAGTTGGCTATAACTGACCTTTGGGTTCAACCACCTTCTCTGAGCAGAAAACTCCCCAATTGATACCTCCAGCTCCCACCCCTCTGGAGGGAACTTCTAGAGTTCCAGACTTGTGTTTCCAATTGCCTACAGAATATACTTTGCTATCCCCCACACACCTCAAGTTCAATGTGTTTTTTAAAAAAATCCATCTCCCCCAAATTGCTTGCTTTTCCTGAATTCACTATTATTGTTAATGGTGTCATGATATCCTCAGTCACCCAGTCCAAAGGCTTTCACACAGAAGGAATCTTCTTATATGAGGAAAGTTTGCCATTTTGTTTTATTCAGGCTACCAACAGATTAGGTAAAACACACCCACATTATTGGGGGGCAGTCTGCTTTACTCAGTTGACTGACTGAAACATTAATTTCATGAAAAAGCACTCTACTGAAATACCCAGATAATAATATCTAGGCACTCTGTGGACCAGTCAAGCTGACACATAAAATTAACCATCACAGATAGTATGGACTTCTTAACAATATTTAGTATTCCAGTTTGTGCACACAGATGCCTTTCCATTTATTTGTGTCTTTTTTAGTTTCTTTCAGCAGTGTTTTGTAGTTTTCAGTATGGTAGTCTTTTGACGCCTTACTTGAGTTTATTCCTCAGTATTTTATTCTTTTTTGATGCTATCATCAATGGAATTGTTTTCTTAATTTCCTTTTCAAATTGTTCTTTGTTAGTGTATGGAAATACAACTGAATTTTGTTTGCTGATTTTCTGTCCTACAACTTTGTTGAATTTGTTTATTAGTTCTACCAGTTGTGTGTGTGAGTGTGTTTGTGTGTAATCTTTTGGGTTTTCCATGTACAAAATCATGCTATCTGCAAACGGAGATAATTTTACTTATTTCTGGTTTGGATGCCTTTTATTTCTTTTGCTTTCCTAACTGCTCTGGCTATGACTTTCAGTATGTTGAATAGTAATGGTGAGAGTGGGCTTCCTTGCCTTGTTCCTTACCTTAGAAGAAGAACTTTCAGTTTTTCACCACTGAGTATGATGTTCATTGTGGACTTTTCTTATATGGCCTTTATCATGTTGAGGTAATTTCTTTCTACTCCTAGTTCTTTGAGTGTTTTTATCATGAAAGAGTGTTGAATTTTTATGTGATTTTTGTCCTTCATTCATGTTAATGTGTTTTATTACATTGATTAATTTTTGTATGTTAAACTATCCTTGCATCCAAGGGATAAATCCCATTTGACCATGGCACATAGTTCTTCTAATGTGCTGTTGAATTCATTTTGCTAGTATTTTGTTGAGGATTTTTGCATCTGCATTCATCTGGGAAACAGGCCTGTAGTATTCTTTTCTTTTGGTGCCTATGATAGCACAATACTGCTGGCCTCATAAAATGAGTTTGGAAGTGTTTTCTCTTCTTCAACCTTTTTGGAAGCATTTGAGAAAGATTGCTATTAATTCTTTAAATGTTTGGTGGAGTTTACCAGTGAAGCTATCTTTTCCAGATTGTTTTTTTTGTGGGGAGGTTTGTGATTACTGATTCTATCTCGTTACTGGTCTATCAGGTTTTCTGTTTCTCCTTGATTCAGTTCTGGTAGATTGTGTGTTTCTAGGAATTTATTCATTTATAGAAGTGAAATGTCCAGTTGTCTAGGTTGTTCAATTTCTTGCCACACAACTGTTTATATATTCTCATATAATCCTGTTTGTTTCTGTGGCATTGGTTGTAATATTCCCTCTTTTATTTCTGATTTTAGTTATTTTAGTCTTTTCCTCTTAGTTCATCTAGCTAAGTATTTGTCAGTTTTGTTGATCTTTAAAAAAACGAAATCTTAGTTTTGTTGATTTTTTCTCTTCTCTTTCCTGTTCTTTATTTCTTTTATCTCTGCTTTAATCTTTATTATTTCTTTCCTCTGCTAGTTTTGGGTTTAGTTTGTTCTTTTTCTAGCTCCTTGAGGTGTAAAATTATGTATTTGGCGATCTTTCTTCATTTTTAATGTATGCATTTACAGTTACAAACTCCCAGCATTTCTTTCATTGTTCAGCTCAGTTCAATTCAGTTCAGTCACTCAGTCATGTCCGACTCTTTGTGACCCCATGAATCGCAGCACGCCAGGCCTCCCTGTCCATCACCAACCCCTGGAGTTCACCCAAACTCATGTCCATCGAGTCAGTGATGCCATCCAGCCATCTCATCCTCTGTCGTCCCCTTGTCCTCCTGCCCCCAATCCCTCCCAGCATCAGAGTCTTTTCCAATGAGTCAACTCTTCGCATGAGGTGGCCAAAGTACTGGAGTTTCAGCTTTAGCATCATTCCTTCCAAAGAAATCCCAGGGCTGATCTCCTTCAGAATGGACTGGTTGGATCTCCTTGCAGTCCAAGGGACTCTCAAGAGTCTTCTCCAACACCACGGTTCAAAAGCATCAATTCTTCGGCGCTCAGCCTTCTTCACAGTCCAACTCTCTCATCCATACATGACCACAGGAAAAACCATAGCCTTGACTAGACAGACCTTTGTTGGCAAAGTAATGTAGTACCCCATAACTTTTGGCATGTTGTGTTTTCATTTTTTCTGTCTCAAGGTATTTTCTAATTTCCCCCGTGACTTCTTTTCTGACCCATTGATTAAGAGTGTGTTGTTAAATATTCATATATCTGTGAATTTTCCCACCTTCCTTGTGTTGCTGTTTTCTGGTTTCATTTACTGTGATTGGAAAAGACACTGTGTGTGATTTCAGTTTTCCTGAAGTTGTTAAGGCTTGTTTTGTGGCTTAACATGTAGTTTATAATGGAGAATGTTCCATTTATACAGGGGGATATGTATTTCACTGTTGTCGAGTAGAGTGTTCTGCGTATGTTAAGTTCAGTTGGTCTATAGCATTGTCAGGTCTTCTATCTGCTTGTTGATGTACTGTCTGGTTGCTTTATCCATTACTGAAAGTGGGATACCGAAGTCTCCTACTATTATTGTGCTGCAATGTATTTCTCCCTTCAATTATGTCAACATTTGCTTCCTATATTTAAGAGCTCTGAGGTTTGGTGCCTAAATTTGTGTAATTGTTATATCTTGTTGATAAATTGACCCTTTTAGCATTATATAATGCTTGGTTGCTTGTTACTGTTTTTGATTTATAATCCATTTTATCTGATATTTGTATAGCCACTCCTACTCTCTTTTTGCGTGGAAAATCTGTTTCCATTCTTTCATTTTCAGCCTGTGTGTGTTCTTAGACCTGAAGCAAATCTCTTGTAGACAGTGTATATGGACCCTGTTTTTTTCTAATCCATTCAGCAAATCTATGTATCTTGGGAAGTTTAATCCATTTACATTTAAAGTAATTATTGATAGGAAGGACTTACTATTGCCATTTTGTTAATTATTTTCCATATGTCTTGTAGCTTTATTGTCCCTCCTTTCATCTCTTATTGCTTTTCCTCCTGTTTCATTGATTTTGCTTTTTGTAGTGATATGTTTTAATTCCCTCCTAATTTCCTTTTGTATATATTCTACAGATATTTTCCGCATGGTTACCTTTACAGTTATATAAAACATCTTTAAATTATAACACTCTATTTTTAAATGGCTAAAAAAAGCTTCAGTTACATATAAAAACTGAATTCTTTCCCAGATCACTGCATTTTTACAGTATTAAAAACATACATCTTTCTTTACTGTATACCCATTAATATAGGTTTATAATTATTTTTATGTTTTTCTTATTTAATTCTATTCACCAAAACTATCATTGTGTTTGGTGCATGTATTTGCCTTTACCAGAGAGCCTTATGTTTTGACATGGCTTTGTATTGCTGTTTCCCATCCTTTTGTTTCAATTTGAAGGACTTCCTTTAGCGTATCTCGTGGAGCAGGTCTAGTGGTGTAGAACTCCATCAGCTTTTGCTCATCTGGGAAAGTCTTCCAGTCTTGTGGAAGTGGGGCCCAGTATCTGAGATGGCTGTGCAAGGGCAAGAGTGGACAGTTGTGTGGGTGAGGGTATCTTCCTTTCATCTCTCTGTCTCTGCCTCTCTTCCTTGTATTCTCTTGCATGATAAAACTTCCTATGTAGACAGATTAAAAAGCACATATAAATTTACACAAATTTAAAAATAACCTAATTGCCCTAACATACAGTTTTGGTTGGCACAGAACCCACTTTCTAAAGTACCACACACAACAGTTTGACCAAATGTTTCATCACCACATGCCTAAGAGTAACAACTTTTAAACCTGCCATGCTATGCTATGCTATGCTAAGTCACTTCAGTCGTGTCCGACTCTGTGCGACCCAATAGATGGCAGCCCACCAGGCTCCCCCGTCCCTGGGATTCTCCAGGCAAGAACACCGGAGTGGGTTGCCATTTCCTTCTCCAGTGCATGAAAGTGAAAAGTGAAAGTGAAGCCGCTTAGTCGTGTCCGACTCCTAGCGACCCCATGGACTGCAGCATACCAGGCTCCTCCGTCCATGGGATTTTCCAGGCAATAGCTTTACCATTATGGCTCCAAGTCCACCCCTTCCTATTCAGCCAATTCTAAAACTTTATTCTGTAACTTACAGCTTGCACTTTGAGATACCAAATTCTAAATCAATTAGAATCTGAATTTAGCTCCAGTAACGGGGACTCCAAAAACAGTAGCTTAAACAAATTAAGTAAAATTTTATTTCTATTTAAGGAAAAATCTGAAGATGGGCAATCAAAGGCTTAAATAGTACTTCATGATGCTTTCTGAAATTCAGACTCCTTTTGTATTTCTGCTCAATGTTAGAATGGTCATTTAGCCTTCACAAAATGGCTGCCTGATCTTCATCCTTCACATCTGTCTTCAAGGCAGCAGAGAGGAAGAGAGGGTAAGAACAAAAGGAGGTTGGTCAACTGATTCATCTCCCCATCATGTTTCTTTGCCATAAAATATATTTGTTAAGCATTTAGGTACTTTTAGGTAGGAAAGATGATACTCTGATTTCACTGCTAGTTTCAGCAGAGTATACTGTCAAAGAATGATATATCCAGTGTGGAGTTGGCAGTGGTACATCAAAACAGATTTTAAACAAAGAGCACTCAATCTGCAAAGAGATTTATAACAATAATTTAAAGCTTCATGGTCTAGGATCATTCCAATTTAAAACACTATGAAATGAGACCATCATGAAAAGTAAAATCAACTTCTGATGGTAAGAAAAGGAGTGTAGAGCAAGAAGAAAACTAGCACTTGTTGAGTAAAGAGTAAGAGCTTTCCATAAGATAGAGATTATTCTTCAGTGGGAAACCTTGCAGATACAAAATAAAATCCAAATATTTGATCATGTAATACAAATTTTACCTGAAATAAAACCAAAGCCATAGATTCTGGTTCTGGCTTGTCAGCTATTCCCTGCACTAACATATCTGCAGACGCATCTGGCCAATTTGAACCTGGTGACTCTTTATGCATGCTGAATGGGGCTTAGGTAAAATAACTCTGTAAAATGACAGAGATGAAGAGGATTCTGCACCCTGGGGGAGTTATCAGTATACAATAGGAGATCTGGATTTCATATTTTTGTTTCCTTATTATAATTCAAATGCATTTCTGGGTGTGATTTTATTTTTGAAAAGGAATCTGTGTCCTCTGCTTACACTTAACAAGAGTAATTAAAAAAAACTACTCTAGCTTTAAGAAGCTGACATATGCATGACATACATACAGTCCCAGCCACGGGACATGCTGAGGTCACCTTGCTTCCTGAGGAATTTTCCCCAAAGCTCTATGGGCTGACTTCTACTTATGTCTCACTGGCCAGAATTTAGTCATGTGCTTATCCCTCTTTGAGGAAGACTGGAAAATGTACCTTTGTAGCCTGCACATATTGCTGCCCCCAACAAAATTAGAGTTTGTTAACATGCAAGAAGGAAGAAAAGATCTCATGGGGGCTATTCTAACTAGTTGGGACAGAAAGGAATTTACCCCTTGCAGAATTGTTAGAAGAGCTATAGAAGAAGCTCTAGGCAAAGCTCTCAGAAACACTGCTGCTTAATTTGTCTTACTAACCTCAGAAACACTGCCTCTATGGTTTCCCTGGCATGGTTTCCATGCCAGGGAAACCATGACCTCTGCCCAGCAGTTTCCTAATGTCACATGCAAATCAAAGCCTTCCACAGAAGTACCTTACTGGGGAGAACCAAATCACGGGCTTGCAAGGGATGTTGGAAAATGTAGATTAAGGAAATTATCTGAAGAAGATAGGATTCATCTTCTAGTGGTGAGTAAGAATATTTCACTGATTCTAAGACAGGCTTTCTTTTCTTTTTTTTTTTTTACATTTTCATGTTTCTAAAATGAGCATACTTTTGACAGTGCCAGCTGTTGGTGATCTGCCAGTTTTATGATGTAGTTTTCATTACTTCTAAGTACATGAAACCCGCTTAGAAAGCATCTCCTTTGACAGGGTGCAGATGGGGGTCTCAATTTTGGGAGGAAATCCTGGACCCAACAGTGAAGCACTCTTTATAAGTGGTGTCCCACCAAAGAATTGCATGGGGTGCAAAACTAGCAACACTGATAATTCTGAGTTGAAAAGGGACTAATAAAATTCTATACTAAATAGTAAGAACTGCTGGAAATATAAATTTATTTTGCTTTTATGTGTATTTCTAAGAGATTTACAGCTAAATAAATGTAAATGATATGTTTCAATAAGAACAACATAAGAACATCTAAATGATAAGGGATTGACTCATTGCACCACTCTTGGGAATTGAACCTGAGGAAATCATTTAAAAGAAAAAATATTCTCTGAATGTAAAGAAGTTTACTCACAACAGTGTTGTTTATACGGGCAAAAAACCCTGATAGATAGGTATATTTTCATCACAAAAGCGACTAATATCTGTTGAAATTTTACTGTGTGCCAAGCCCTCTACATACATTATGTCATTTGATTCTGACAACAGCCATGTAAGGTAAATACTAATCTTATCCCTATTTCATATGTGAGGCACACGTGATAACTTGTCCAAGATCAAGGTGCCAGCAAGTTCAATTCCTGGTGAAGGAACTCCTCTTGTATTGCAGTTGGCCACCATGTTTCCTCACATGACGCTTCCTCTGTGTGCGTATGCAGAAAGAGAGAGAGAGATCTCTGGTATCTTTTCCTCTTATAAGGATATCAGATCCTATGGGATTAGGGCCCCTTATAACCTCTTATAACCTCTATATGTGCTGTGCTTAGTTTCTCAGTCATGTCCAACTCTTGGTGACCCCGTGAACTGTGGCCCACGAGGCTCGCATGTCCATGGAAATTCTCCAGGCAAGAATACTGGAGTGCCCTCCTCCAAGGATCTTCCCAACACAGGGATCAAACCCAGGTGTCCTACTTTGCAGGCGGTTTATTTACCATCTAGCCACCAAGAAGCCCAAGAATACTAGAGTGGGTAGCCTATCCCTCCTCCAGGGGAAATTCCTGACCCAGGAATCAAACCGAGGTCTCCTGCATTGCAGGCAGATTCTTTACCAGCTCCCTCAATTAACCCTAATTACCTCTCTAAAGGCTCCTTCTCTAATTCAGTCACATTGAGGGTTAGGGCTGTAAGATAGGAATTTGGGGGCAACACAATTCAGTCAATGATAAGAACTCATTTGAGAATCTAATGAAAGCTCTATACACCCTCCCAAGAAGACTGTATACATTGCCTCCCACAACTCTGCACACAATTTCAGGAAGTTCTTGGACCCTAGGTTGAGAGCCACTGTTCTAGATCACCTTCCTCTTTTCCCAGATGGAGAAACAAGAGGTTCAGAAAGGGGAAGTGCTTTTCGTCAGGTTAGGAGACAGACAGGTCTCCTGATTGCTCATCAAGTGCTTGCCCTACTTTACTCTGCCTTGTGTTAGGCCTGTTAGGTCAGCAATCCACGGTGACCCCAAAACACTAGAGATTCTGTGGATGCAGTGAGGGGGAGTGCTTCACCTGGGATGCTCAAGTGAGTGAATGAGGCTCTAGCTATAACTGACAGTAAATGGGACCGATTTCATTGTTTCAAATTAGGCAGGAGGTTGGGAAGAAGCTGCCCCAGCTTCAAAATACATCCACAAGAGTTCTGAGTGTGAGGCGATGCAGGTGCTTCTGTCCTAACAAACAGCCAAGTGGGGACTGAACAGGTAGAGTTGAACTGCCTGCTGGCCTGGACATGGCACTGTCCCTCTCCTCTCAGATTCCTCATTTGTACACCCCTCAGGAGTAGACCTGTTAGATTTCTACATGAGATTATCTAGCTCTAATATTCTGTACGTCTGTGATTCTGGGGCAGGAACCATGCGGGAAAAATCAGCTGAGGCATTTGGGTCTTAGAATCAAGGGCAAAACAATTTTTTTTCAAAATGTCTTCTGATGGTGTCCAAGAATTAGCAATAAAGCACATGTAGTTTAAAGACATGAAAAATCCACAAGAACCTGAGAAGAACCTTAACACACTCAGTCATTTAAAGTAAAGTCTCAACATAAATGTTTCCTCAATTTTTGCTTCAGGCCTATCCTTAAAAAGGAATTATGATAGCTGGAATTTTTTAAAAAGGGAGGTGAATTATAATAGCTGGAATTCTGAACAACAAGGTTAGAGGATGGAACAGTATTTATAATGGGAAAAGTTATGTTATCTTTAGGCAGAGGGGTGGCCCCAGAAAATGACTCTTATTTCATTTCATCAATCAACGAGCATTTAAAAAACAAGACATTCTTCCTATTGACCCTGTCAATGCCACAAACCAGTGTGGAGCCTTCAGTTGGGCCACAAGACTAGAAACAAAAGCAGGGGCACTCACTGCGGGGTGGAGGCTAACATTTCAGGAAAATTCTTCCAGCTTTGCTCCCTACAAAGAACAAGGGAAGGGCTTGAAGGGCTGTGCACACCCACCTACTGCTTCTGTGCCAGTGGAAGGTGGGAGCACACCCAGTCTAGCACATCAATGGTCTCAGTTTCTGTCTGAGGAGAAAGAGGAAGACTAGAGCTGCTGATGTGGGGAGCAGGGGTGAAGGTTGGCGTTGAGATAGCAGTGTCAAAAGGGCAAGGGAGATGCAGCGCATCCAACCACCAGCACCAGCACCATCCCCATCACCACCATATTGGCACAAATAAGCTCCTCAGTCTCAGGAATTAATAGACGAATCACAAAGAATAGGAGGAACTTCAAAGGCATGGCATCTGGCCCTTCCCAACCAACAGCGTTAAACGATACTGCCCTCGCCTGGTCAAATCGGTGTATTACAGCGCAGGCACATTGCTTTGGATTTTGGCCTTCATTTTCTCAGGCTTTTGGTGCTCCACCTTTGAGAGGAAGTGGATGGGGAGGGGAGAAGTCTCTGAGAAATTGTAACCAATTACAACACTTCTGTGGGTTTCAGCACAAATTCACAATTAAATTCTGAATAAGAATATGCTACCCAAATATGGAATATTTATTAAAAACTGAGATTGATATTATAATTATGTAAGCATCACTTTATTATTTTTCTTTACAAAGGTATGAGTTCTCCAAAATATAGCTGTTAATGTAGATGAAATCAGATTTCTAAGCTCAGTTAGATATGTTATAAACAAAGAAAGTAACTTTGGTTCTACTTCTGGTTAGAACATAATTACAATATGCTTATACTGGGATGTTATTTCCCTAGGCATTATCTTTTTCCTCAATTATACTGAAATGTAACATAGAGAAGAAGTCACAATATATGTGTGGACTGTAATAATTGATTATCAAGCGTATACCCCCAAGTCACAGAAGAGGATAGTGTTGGCTTCCCCCAAGACTCCTGAAGTTTCCCTGTCTTATCTTAGCCCTATTCCTTATTCAAGGAGAATAGGCACACTCTTCCTTATATACCATCCTTTCTTCCCCTTTCCCCAAAATTTTATAGAGTATATACATGTTCAGTTCAGTTCAGTCGTGTCCAACTCTTTGCGACCCCATGAATCGCACCGCGCCAGGCCTCCCTGTCCATCACCAACTCCCGGAGTTCACTCAAACTCATGTGCATCGAGTTGGTGATGCCATCCAGCCATCTCATCCTCTGTCGTCCCCTTCTCCTCCTGCCCCCAATCCCTCCCAGCATCAGAGTCTTCTCCAATGAGTCAACTCTTCGCATGAGGTGGCCAAAGTATTGGAGTTTCAGCTTCAGCATCAGTCCTTCCGATGAACACCCAGGACTGATCTCCTTTAGGATGGACTCGTTGGCTCTCCTTGCAGTCCAAGGGACTTGCAAAAGGCTTCTCCAAAACCCCAGTTCAAAAGCATCAATTTTTGGGCGCTCAGAGGTGGAGCACCAAGAACCTGAGAAAAAGAAACCAAGGCAAAAAATCCGGAGCGATGTCCCTGCATTGTAATACACCGATGTGACCAGCCGAGGGCAGTATCGTCTAAGGCTGTTTGTTGTTTGTCCTCAAGCAGAAACGGAGACCATTGATGTGCCAGACTGGGTGTGCTCCCACCTTCCCCTGGCACAGAAGCAGTAGGTGGGTGTACACAGCCCTTCAAGCCCTTCCCTTGTTCTTTGTAGGGAGCAAAGCTGGAAGAATTTTCCTGAAATGTTAGCCTCCACCCCGCAGTGAGTGCCCCTGCTTTTGTTTCTAGTCTTGTGGCCCAAGTGAAGGCTCCACACTGGTTTGTGGCATTGATAGGGTCAATAGGAAGAATGTCTTGTTTTGTAAATGCTCGTTGATTGATGAAATGAAACAAGAGTCATTTTCTGGGGCCACCCCTCTGCCTAAAGATAACATAACTTTCCCCATTATAAACACTGTCCCATCTTCTAACCTTGTTGTCAGAATTTCTGTTTTTGTGCCAGTACCACACTGTTTTGATGACTGTACCTTTGTAGTATAGCCTGAAGTCCTGCTCTGGCTATTCACGGTCTTTTGCGTCTGCATACAATCTTTGTTCTGGTTCTGTGAACAATACCATTGGTAATTTGATAGGGATTCAATTGCAGCAGTAGGTTGCACTGGGTTGTACAGTCATACTGCCAATATTGATTCTCCCAATCCAAGTGATCTCAGAGAGGCAGCCTGTGAGCTGTGGCTTTAAGTTTTCCCCTTTGAAAAAAAGCATTTCTCAAGGAGGCAAAATCTGTGAAAAAGAGGTACAGAGTTTATTGTTAGAGACACAGCACAACAAGTAGGAGAGCACACAGAGAAACGGTTTGCTTAGTTAGGACAGAGAAGGCAATGATACGCACTTGGAGAGAAAAGGTGTGGGCATCTGTCCTAATGAGGAGGAGTGCAGTAAGAGGCAGTTAAGTCATTTATATAGGACAGGCCTTTTCGGTCTTTGTTTACGTTTGGCCAGTTATCCTGTTTCTTTTCTCACACCTGACCTGCCCAAGGACCCTCCACAACATGCATGAACAACTCTATTCCAAGATGCATGCCAGCCCAGAGACCTATAGGGAGACCCCCATAACATCACATGTTATGGGGTGGGGCCCCTTTGTTTTTGACCCCCAAGGAGCCTTTCTGCCCATGTGCAGTGTCTCTCCTGCCCTGAGAATGGGACTTATGTGACCTCTTGATCTTTTACTCAGAGAGTAGCTCCTCTGTCTCTGCCAGAGCTGTTATCTTAAAGTGTCCTCAGGAGACAAAGCCTGATTATTTACCCTGTTACTCTTATTCTATTTCAAAGTGCAAGCTGGAGGCTGATTGTAAACACCTGGACTCAAGCCCACTTGCCTCCTTCCTTGCTGCTGCTGCTGCTGCTAAGTCGCTTCAGTCGTGTCCGACTCTGTGCTACCCCGTAGACAGCAGCCCACCAGGCTCCTCTGTCCCTGGGATTCTCCAGGCAAGAGCACTGGAGTGGGTTGCCATTTCCTTCTCCAATGCATGAAAGTGAAAAGTGAAAGGGAAGTCGCTCAGTCGTGCCTGACTCTTAGCGACCTCGTGGACTGCAGCCTACCAGGCTCCTCCGTCCCTGGGATTCTCCAGGCAAGAGTACTGGAGTGGGGTGCCATTGCCTTCTCCGGCCTCCTTCCTTAGGAAATGTAAAGCAGAGGCCAGTTGTAAATGCTTGGCCTCACAAGAATACGATATTTCTTTCCATCTGTTTATGTCATCTTCAACAGCTCTCATTAGGATGTTATAGATTAGGATCTTTATCCCTTCCCTACCTCTGCCTTTCCCTTTTGGTAATCATAAGTTTTCAAAGTCTGTTTCCATTTTGTTAATAAGTTCATTTGTACAACTTTTTAGGTTCCACGTGTAAGGGACATTTGTCTTTCTCTTTCTGACCTTCTTCACTCAGTATGGCAATCACTATGTCCATCCATGTTGCTGCAAGTGGCATTATTTCATTCTTTTTATGGTTAAGTAATATTCCACTGTATATATGTACCACGTATTCTTTACCCATTCCTCTGTTGATGGATATTTAGGTAGCTACCATGTCTTGGCAGTTGTAAATGGTGCTGCAATCAACATTGGGGTTCATGCATCTTATAGATTTGTGAGTACAGCTCTTTTGTCTCCTTAGGTTTACTCCTTGGCATTTTATTATTTTGATGTGATGGTAAATGGGATTGTTTATTTAGTCTCTCTTTCTGAAATTGCATTGTTAGCGTGCAAAAATGCAAGAAATTTCTGTGCATTCATTTTGTATCCTGCAGTTTTACTGAATTCATTGATGAGCTCTTAATAGTTTTCTGGCAGCATCTTTAGGATTTTCTATGCATAGTAAACTGCAAGCAGTGACAGCTTTCTTTCTTTTCCAACTTGGATTCTTTTATTTCTTTTTCTTCTTTGATTGCTGTGGTTAGAACTTCCCTGACTATATTGAATAAAAGTGGCGAGAGTGGCCATCCTTCTCTTCTTCCTGATCTTAGAAGAAACGCTGTCTTCTTTTTACCATCGAGTATGATGTTATCGGTAGGTTCGTCAAACGTGGCCTTTTTTATGTTCAGATAGGGTCCCTCTATGCCCACTTTCTGGAGAGTTTTATCAGAAATGGATGGTGGACTTTTTTCTAAAGCTTTCTCTGCATCTGTTGAGGTCTATGGATTTGTGGATATTGAAAACTTCTTGCATCACTTGGATGAATCCCACTTGATCATGTTGTGTGGTCCTTCTAATGTACTGCTGGATTTGGTTTGCTACTGTTCTGTTGAGAATTTGGTGCCTCTGTTCATCACTGACATTGCCCTGTAACTTTCTTCTTTGGTGGTGTATTTGTCTGCTTTTGGTATCAGGATGGCGGTGGCCTCATAGGATGAGTCTGGGGAGTGTTCTTTCTCTGCAAGTTTCGGGAATAGTTTCAGGAGGATGGGTATTGACTCTTCACTAAATGCCTGACGGAATTTGCCTCTGAAGTCATGTGGTCCTGGCCTTCTGTTTTCTGGAAAATTTTAAGTCACGGTTTCAATTTCAGTGCATATGATGTGTTTCTTTGTATTTTCTATTTCTTCCTGGTTCATACTTGGAAAATTGTACCACTCTAATAATTGGTCCATTTCTTCCAAGTTGTCCATTTCACTGGCATATACTTGCTTCCTGTATTCTCTTACAATCCTGTGTATTTCTGTGATGTCAGTTGCAACTTCCTTCTCCACGTCTAATTTTATTGAATTTAACCCTCTCCCTTTTATTCTTGATGGGTCTGGCAAAAGGTCTATCACTTTTGCTTATCCTCTCAAAGAACCAGCTTTTAGTTTTATTCACTTCAGTTCAGTCACTCAGTTGTGTCTGACTATTTGCAACCCCATGGAGTACAGCACGCCAGCCTTCCCTGTCCATCACCAACTCCTGGAGCTTACTCAAACTCATGTCCGTCGCGTCAGTGATGTTCTCCAATCATCTCATCCTCTGTCATCCCCTTCTCCTCTCACCTTCAATCTTTCCCAGCATCATGGTCTTTTCCAATGAGTCAATTCTTCACATCAGGTGGCCAAAGTAGTTTCATTGACCTCATCTATTGCTTTCTTAATCTCTGTTACATGTATCTCTGCTCTGATCTTGGATTTCTTCCCTTCTGTTAACTTTCCATTTTATTTGTTCTTTTTTCACTCATTGCTTTAGGTGTAAGATTAGGTTGTTTATTTGAGGTTTTTCTTGTTTCCTGAGGTAAGATGGTATTGCTATAAAATTCTCTCTTAACTGCTTTTGCTGCATCCCCCAGGCTTTGTGTTTTCCCTTTCATTACTCTATAGGTATATTATGATTTACTCTTTGATTTCTTCAGTGACTTAGCCTCCACATGTTTGTTTTTTTTCCTACAGTTTTATTTTTTGTTTTTTTTTTTTTTTTTTTGGTGCAGTTGATTTCTACTTTTTACCATTGTTTAATAATATGGGTTTGTTGTTGTTGTTCAGTCGCCCAGTCGTGTCTGACTCTTGGCGACCCCATGGGCTGCAGCTTGCCAGGCCTCCGTGTCCCTCACCATCTCCTGAAGTTTGCCTAAGTTCATGTCCATTGCATGGGTGATGACATCCAGCCATCCAGCCATCCCACCCTCTGATGCCCTCTTCTCCTTCTGTCCTCAGTCTTTCCCACCATCAGGGACTTTTCCAATGAGTCAAGCTGTTCGCATCAGATGACCAAAATACTGGACTTTCAGCTCAGCATCAGTCCTTCCCAATGAGGATTCAGAGTTGGTTCCCCTTAAGATTGACTGGTTTGATTTCCTTGCTGTCCAAGGGCCTCTCAGGAGTCTTCTCCAGCACCACAGTTCAAAGGCATCAGTTCTTTGGTGCTCCACCTTCTTTACGCTCCAGTCTCACAACCGTACATGCCCACTGGGAAGACCATAGCCTTGACTATATGGATCTTTGTCGGCAGAGTAATGTCTCTGATTCTCAACACACCGTCTAGGTTTGTCATAGCTTTCCTGCCAAGAAGCAAACGTCTTCTGACTTCATGGCTTCAGTGACCATCCGCAGTGATTTTAGAGCCCAAGAAGAGGAAATCTGTCACCATTTCTACCTTCCCGCCTCTATTTGCCATGAAGCAATGGGGTGGGATACCGTGATCATTTTTTTTTTCAATATTTAGTTTTAAGCCGGCTTTTCCCACTCTCCTCCTTCACCCTCATCAAGAGGCTCTTTAGTTCCTCTTCCCTTTCTGCCATTAGAGTGGTATCATCCGCGTATCTGAGGTTGTTGAGGTTTCTCCTGCCTATCTTGATTCCAGCTGGCAAATCATCCAGCCCAGCATTTCTCATGATGTGCTCAGCATATAGAGTAAACAAACAGGGTGACAGCAGACAGCCCTGTCGTACCCCTTTCTCAGTGCTGAACCAGTCAGTTGTTCCATACAGTGTGTGTTTCTTCTTGACCCACATACAGGTTTCTCAGGAGACAGGTAAGATGGCCTGGTATTCCCATCTCTTGAAGAGCTTTCCACAGCTTTTTATGATCCACACAGACACAGGCTTTGGCGTAGTTGATGAAACAGAGGTAGATGGTTTCCTGGAATTCCCTTGGTTTCCCTATGATCCAGCGAATGTTGGCAGTTTGATCTCTGGTTGCTCTTCCTTTTCTAAACCCAACCTGGACATCTGGATGTTCTTGGTTCACATAATGCTGAAGGCTAGCATGCAAGATTTTAAGCATTTCCTTACTAGCATGGCAGTTCAGTTCAGTTCAGTGGCTCAGTCGTGTCCGACTCTTTGCAATCCCATGAATCGCAGCACGCCAGGTGTCCCTGTCCATCGCCAACTCCCGGAGTTCACTCAGACTCACGCCCATCGAGTCAGTGATGCCATCCAGCCATCTCATCCTCTGTCGTCCCCTTGTCCTCCTGCCCCCAATCCCTCCCAGCATCAGAGTCTTTTCCAGTGAGTCAACTCTTCGCATGAGGTGGCCAAAGTACTGGAGTTTCAGCTTTAGCATCATTCCCTCCAAAGAAATCCCAGGGCTGATCTCCTTCAGAATGGACTGGTTGGATCTCCTTGCAGTCCAAGGGACTCTCAAGAGTCTTTTCCAACACCATAGTTCAAAACCATCAATTCTTCGATGCTCAGCTTTCTTCACAGTCCAACTCTCACATCCATACATGACCACTGGAAAAACCATAGCCCTGACTAGACGGACCTTTGTTGGCAAAGTAATGTCTCTGCTTTTCAATAGGCTATCTAGGTTGGTCATAACTTTCCTTCCACGGAGTAAGTGTCTTTTAATTTCATGGCTGCAGTCACCATCTGCAGTGGTTTTGGAGCCCCTGGAAATAAAGTCTGACACTGTTTCCACTGTTTCCTCATCTATTTGCCATGAAGTGATGGGACCAGATGCCATGATCTTCGTTTTCTGAATGTTGAGCTTTAAGCCAACTTTTTCACTCTCCTCTTTCACTTTCATCAAGAGGCTTTTGAGTTCCTCTTCACTTTCTGCCATAATGGTGGTGTCATCTGCGTATCTGAGGTTATTGATATTTCTCCCAGCAATCTTGATTCCAGCTTGTGTTTCTTCCAGCCCAGCGTTCCTCATGATGTACTCTGCATATAAGTTAAATAAGCAGGGTGACAATATATAGCCTTGACGTACTCCTTTTCCCATTTGGAACCAGTCTGTTGTTCCATGTCCAGTTCTAACTTTTGCTTCCTGACCTGCATATAGGTTTCTCAAGAAGCAGGTCAGGTGGTCTGGTATTCCCATGTCTTTCAGAATTTTCCACAGTTTATTGTGATCCACACGGTCAAAGGCTCTGGCATAGTCAATAAAGCAGAAATGGATGTTTTTCTGGAACTCTCTTGCTTTTTCCATGATCCAGCAGATGTTGGCAGTTTGATCTCTGGTTCCTCTGCCTTTTCTAAAACCAGCTTGAACATCCGGAAGTTCACGGTTCACGTATTGCTGAAGCCTGGCTTGGAGAATTTTGAGCATTACTTTACTAGCGTGTGAGATGAGTGCAATTGTGTGGTAGTTTGAGCATTCTTTGGCATTGCCTTTCTTTGGGACTGGAATGGAAACGGACTTTTTCCAGTCCCGCGGCCACTGCTGAGTTTTCCAAATTTGCTGGCATATTGAGTGCAGCACTTTCACAGCATCATCTTTCAGGATTTGAAATAGCTCAACTGGAATTCCATCACCTCCACTGGCTTTGTTCGTAGTGATGCTTTCTAAGGCCCACTTGACTTCACATTCCAGGATGTCTGGCTCTAGGCATGGCAGACGAGTGCAATTGTCCAATGGTTAGCACATTCTTTGGTACTACTCTTTTTGGGAATTGGGATGTGGATTGACTTTTTCCAGTCCTGTGGCCACTGGTAGGTCTTCCAGGTTTGCTAACATATTGGATGCAACACTTGATGGCATCATCCTTTAGGGTTTTGAGAAGTTCTACTGGAATTCTGTCGCATCCACTAGCTTTATTAAGAGCAGTGCTTCCTAAGGCCCACTTGACGTCACTCTCCAGAATAGGTGGCTCTGGGTGGTGACCACACCATCGCAGTAATCCAGTACATTAAGATCTTTTTTGGACAGTTCTTCTGTGTATTCTTTCCATATCTTCTTGATCTTTTCAGCATCTACTAGGTCTCTTCCGTTTCTGTCCTTTGTTGTGCCCATCTTTGGGAAAAATATTCCCTTGATATCTCCAGTTTTCCTGAAGAGATCTCTAGTATTTCCTCTTCTGTTGTTTCTTCTAGTTTTATACACTGTTCGTTGAAGAAGGCCTTCTTGTCTCTCCGTGCTGTTCTTTGGAAATCTGCGTTTAGTTTGGTATACCTGTCTCTTTCTCCCTTGATCTTTGCTTCTCTTCTTTCTTTAGCTATTTGTAAGGCCTCCTGCCACTTTGCCTTCTTGCTTTCCTTTTTCATTTTGATGGTTTTGTTCACAGCCTCCTGTACAGTATAACAGACCTCAGTCCATCGTTCTTCAGACACACTGTTTACAAGTTCTAATCCCTTGAATCTATTTGTCGCCTCTGCTGCATTATCACAGTGGATTTGACTAAGTCATACCTGACTGGTCTAGAAGTTTTCACCACATTTTTAGGTTAAGCTTGAATTTTGCTATGTGAATCTGATGATCCGAGCCACAGTCAACTCCAGGTCTTGTTTTTTTCTGACTATATACGGATTCTCCCTCTTCAGTTACAAAGACTGTAATCAATTTGATTTTGGTAGTGGCCATTTGGTGATGACCATGCGTAAAACTGTCTCATGTGCTGTTGAAAAAGGGTATTAGTATCTCAATAATATGGAATTATTAAGATACAACTTACTTACAAGGTCTCTGAGCCACTCTAAGCACATCCTCTTATGGTACCACCACCACAGTCGAAACGAAAAACTCTTTCATCACCTGCAAAATTGCTTCTGGGCTTTTGTAGTTTAACCCCTATGTCAATCCCCAGATGCAGGCAACACTCAATCTGTTTTCTCTCTATATAGTTTGGCCCCCTCAAGAATGTGAAGTAAATGGAATAGGCAGTAGATAGACCTATCCTTGAGGATTCTGTGAGGGAAAAGGATATATAGGTGACTCCTGGATGTGCAATGTACATGGCACCTGAGTATAGTGCCATGGGTTGATCGTTACCTACCTGTTCGTCAGATTGAAGGCTTACACTCTCCATAATGTGTATATGTATTGTCTGTTTAAGTCATATTTAATTCAATGCAATTTCTCTTCTATGTTTGCAAGGGTTGTTTTATGGAATAGAAATGGTAAATCTTGGAAAAGAAAGTGCATCTTCTTTGTAAAAGTCCTCCATCTGCATCTGAGCAGTACTTACCAGGACGTCAACATCGCAGAAGCACAGGTACGACAAGCACACTGTAGTCATTCAAACGCTGCTCCCTGGGTCACACAGGGACAGCCCACATGGCAACCCCGGCAGCCCCATAGTGCCCGGCCGGACCTGCCCATTGGAGGTGAGAGTCTCCTCACTTTAAGTCAGCTGAGTAGCAGCCTTTATTGCATCTGCAAGCTTAACCAACTGCTATCATACAAAGGAATATATAAGCCAACTGCAAGGATTAGGAGTCGGACATTTTGGGGCATGATTACTGTGCCCACCCAAGCCAGCGCTGTCTTCAGGGCTCATCTACTCTAAATTCTTTGTTTGTGCCAGTCTCCCTCAAGAGTCCAGAGAAAGCAGTAGACCTGGGGCTGGTGCTGGTGGGCTGGGGGTGTGACGGGGAGGAAGCATCTTCCCTGGAGTTGGCTAGGCAGCAGAACCAGGCAGGATAGGGCCTAGGGCTCTCCAAGGCAGCTGCCGCTGTCTCCCAGGCTGGAGAACGGGCATGAGGGGGAAAGGCGACAGGGGTGCACTGAATGAGGCTGGGCTTCGGCCTTCCTCCTACCCTCTGGGGCACAGATGTATTTCTTTAGCCTATGCCTCAGGCCCTGCCACAGATCTCCCGCTGGAAGTGGATGGCTTGGGGCTGAGCCACGGCCTGTGATGTATATGTTTCCAGCAACATTATAGTGAGGTACTTGGTCTGAACTGTGGGCTCAGAGGAGGGAAGGGAGCCTGGTAAAAAGTGAATGAGGGGTTGTGCCCATGCCCTCCCACCTCCCCTTCCATGAGCTTCTCCACTTCCTCACCCTGGTGACCACAGTCCCAGGCCCCTCTCTGCCCAAGGGTGGTGCTGATGCTGGTGCTGGCCTTCTCCCTGGGCACAACTTTCCTACATGTCTCGGTGGGCAGAAAGCTCAGCTGGAAGGTCTCTGCCAATCTAACTCACCCAAACAACAGCGAGATGTGCTATGCTGCTGCTGCTAAGTCGCTTCAGTCGTGTCCGACTCTGTGAGACCACGTAGACGGCAGCCCACCAGGCTTCCCGTCCCTGGGATTCTCCAGGCAAGAACACTGGAGTGGGTCGCCATTTCCTTCTCCAATGCATGAGAGTGAAAAGTGAAAGTGAAGTCGCTCAGTCGTGTCCGACTCTAGCGACCCCATGGACTGCAGCCTACCAGGCTCCTCCGTCCATGGGATTTTCTAGGCAAAAGTACTGGAGTGGGGGTGCCATTGCTTTCTCTGAGATGTGCTATACCACCAGGCAATAACCACTGGAGCAGCTGTAAACTAAGTGATCAAGCCCACCTGCTCCAGGGAGGGGTCTGACTGGAAGGAGTAAGTCCCACGCATGTTCTTTTCTGACCCTGAGGTCTGTGACTGTCCCAACCCTCGTGCTCTGTCCACCTGACCTCATGCTATGAGCCCCAGAAGGAAGTCAACGTGAGAATATGGGGGAAGGGCGGACCCAAGTGCTCCCCATTGCTCAGGTGCAGTCACCCCTAACTCCCCACAAGTAACCCAGGTTTAGGGGGGGGGGTCTCCTGTTTCTAAGATGGGCAGCCATGCCCCCGGAGCCACCTTCCCATTTTCACTCATCCACACCCTCAGCAGTTGGCAGACATCACAGAATCACAAGGTAGGATCCAGTGCCTCCTCCAGCGACTCCAACATTTTGAGATGTCCTGTCCTGAGGTTTGGTGAACTGCATCCTCCCCTTCTATGTTTTGGGAACGTGGCAACACCCCTTGAATAAAGGAGATCCAACCCTTCCTTTGGCTCACTCAATGCCTTACAGAATCTGGACCAGTCTCTACTTCCATTACTCCCTGATTCACATCTTTCTGCCTCAAGGGGCATTATCCCTGACGGCTTTTATTCACACACAGAGATGCCCAGGCACCGACTTTGAATGTGCATCGTACCCTCTTTTGTGAAATAAAACCATGGTCTTTCAGGAAGGGAGTCAGGCAGAACCTACCCTCACTTCACTCAAATACAAATGTGTCTCTCTGAGTCGCAGGCTGGCACAGCCCTGGGGTCTTGGCTGAGAGAAGGAAGTCCTCCCCAAACTTCAGGGCGGGGGGCAGAGGGTGGGTGGAATTGAACATGGATTTCAGACTTAGTCTTGTGTGCCCTAACAAGTAGTCTGGGAGACTGAGCTGGGACACTCTGGGAAGTATCATTTGCAGGAAAATCTATGTCATGGGGCCGGTGGAACAGTATTTGATGGAGACCCTGTAAGAACACAGACTTACCAACCATACTTGTCATAGAGCCTGACGGGCCTGTTTCCACTCAAGGGCAGAGAGACATCCAGGCTGCAGGAGTGTAGGCTGGTCAGCTGGCTAGGGCAGGGAGGCCATGAAAGCTCCAAGGACTGGACCATCCATCTCTAGCTGTCAGGGTGCACTCTGCCCCAGATTGGCACCAGACGCCTCTCCTGACTTCCAGCTCGGCAACTAACCTGAGCTTTTCTCCTGTGTTCCCCCTACCTTCGCTCCTGCTCCCCAGTTCACTGGGTCCAAGATTCATCCTCATGCCCTTTACTGAACCCGAGGAAGGGGAAGCGAAAGTTTTGGTGCCTGAGTCTCGGGGATGAGTGCTAAAGAGGAGAGGGGGAGAGTATGCAGGTTCCTGCTGCAAGGTGGCACCAGGGGGTGGGGTAGGGACTCCACTGAGAGGGGAGGGCCCGGGAAGGGGGAAGATGAGCACACCTGTGCCTGTTACCACCTGCTTAAGTAAACACGCAGGCAAGGTCATCGATGGCAAGCCAGGGGAGGGATCGAGGGTGCTCTGACAGGAAGGCAGAGTGGTCAGGGTAAGCAGGACAATGAGTGCAGTGAGGGAAGGGTGAAAGACTGGAGCTCTGTAAGGGGGTCACGAGTTCCTTCTGACAGGGAGGCAGAATGGCAGCAATGAATGGAAACTGCTAAACCCCAGAGGAGGGTGTTTAGAGAACTAGAAGAGGGCCTTCAGGGAAAAGGGAGGACGTGCCAATGTGGCCAGACAGAGCCCACACAGATGGGCGCGCTCCGCTGGCCTGACGGCCTGGATGGTAGCAGAGGCTGACCCAGAGTCCCCACCACGGATTCCAGAGGTACTGTTCTGGAAAATGTTCTGATGTGGAACAGCTCCCCACCAGGCCTGTCCCACTCCCTTAACCCCTACCCCCCAGAGAGAGGGCAGAACACAGAATAGGAGAAGTCCTTTAATCAGAAACTGCTGTGGCAAAACCAATGCAATATTGTAAAGTAAAATAAATTAATTAATTAAAAAAAAAAACACAACTGCTGTGAGACTGGGGCAGAGAGGGGGCAAAACAAGGGGCAGAGGACGCTCTGGTGGAGGCAGAACAAGAGGCAACAGGCTTGGCCACAGCTTGCCGGCCCCGGAGGTAACAGCTGCTCCTCTTGCAGGAAGATACTGGGCTCAACCTGTGAAACAGCAGTCAGGGAAGAGCCTCAAGCCAGGGCCAGCCCACAGCCCTGCTCAACAGCCAACGTTGCGGGAAGGGGTATGGAACGTGTAACACTCACTTCAAGGGATCCGGAACTTCTCAGCCAGGTGCTGCAAGGAGGCTGCAACAGGGAGAGGCATAAACAGGTGCTCCAGACAGACGGACATAGAAGCCTGTCCCCCTGTCCCCGTGGGGAACCACCTAGCCCTGCAACCTGAAACCCACGTACCCCCAGCCCTGATGCAAAGAAAGAGCTCTGGGCCCGATCGGGCCCCACTGCCGGAATTAAATGTGGAGCCATTTCCTAAAAGGAAATAAAATGTGCCAGCAGCCCTCAAGCTTGGGGCCACGCCCAAACCATTCAAAAATTGTCTCGCAAAATATCCAACAAGAACCTTAGAGGCCACACCAGATCACCAAGGCATCTCTACAAGTCCTATCAGAAGGAACTCTCTAGGACTCGAATGGCTGGCAGAGTGTGCACGCAGTCCACACAGTACGTTGTTACTTGTCCGCACGCCCAGCCCAACATGCACCGCACGCTCCTGGGGCAGGCTTGCTAGGTTCTCCTCCCCACAGGAATGCTGCTCCCTGCGAGGCCCCCTGCACTTGCAGCCCACCCCACCCCAAGGGCCCACCCCGCTTCTGCACTAAGAACCCGCCGCTCTCTGTCCCTGGTTCCTCATACCAAGTTGCTTCTTAAGGTCGTCTATTTCTTTCTCTAGCACCAGACACTAGGCCAGCAGACACAGGAGGAAGAGAAATGGTTAGTATACACCCGGCTCCCCTCTCCTCCTCCTCCTCTCCTCTCCCCCGGGCCCTCCATCCCAAAGCCAGGTATCCAGACTGGCAAGGGAAAGACTTTCCTCAGTGGAAAGGAGGTGGGCTCCCTCCCTGGGGTATGGGATGGGGCCAGGGGGCAGGCGGGGAGGGGGCCCACACATGTCAGTTGTACTTGGACCCAGATCCCACCATGGGGTTTGGGTGTGCATTTCCAGGAGTCAGAAGAAGCATTACCCGAGGACAGCCGTGCCTTCCGGGTGGCTGCTGCTGCCTTTTCGGTCTTGGGTGATGGTCAGCTGGTTTCTGGTCACCTGACAGGGAAATGACACACAATCCAGCTTCCCAGGCTCCCAGTGAGGTGGAAAGGGCCAAGCAGGGTCTAACGCGAGGTGAGGCAGTACCACCCTCTGCTAGCATCAAGCCTCCCCTGCTCTGCCCGGCAGGCAGCCCAAACCTTTTCTCTGGGCCTGCCCCTCCTATTCCGCAGGGGCAGCCATTTCACCACGATGGTCGCCAAAGACTGTGGTTCTGGGTTCGAGCCTCCCAGAGCGGCAGCCACAGCCAGCACCTGGGAGAGCAATGTGGGCGAACAGCACTTCACAGAAAAGCCTATTAGCCTGCAGGTCTACGCCCAGAGTAGCTGTTGGGGCACTGCCACCAATCACCCCTGCCAAACAAATCCCACACAGAAGGTGATGGGGCCAGGGCCAGCCCTGTTGACACCCTGTTTCCCATGGGAGAAGTGGCCTGAGAGCAAGGCTGAGCCCCCAGAAAAGAGAGAGTGAGTCAGAGACAGAGGTTTCTGCCCTCACCCCTGGTCTCCACCCCCCAAATCAAAACCCAGGACACTCACCTGAGGGGCCAGGCCCTCCGGGCATGACTTCTCCCTTGTTCATGGCCATGCGCTCTGAGTTTCCTGAATCCTGCCCGCCTCTGATGCTGAGGTTGGCGGTGCTGGGTTCTCCATGATGCACCCGTGGACAAGATGGCCACGGCCTGTCAGTGGTCAGCTAAAAACAAAGATTTCTCACTGATCTGGAGTAAGGACGTGTGTGTGTGTACGTGTGTGTGTGTGTGTGCGCGCACGCGCACGCGCACACGTGTGTGTACCAGTGCATTTATGTGTCTTTGTCTGTGTGTGAGAGAGCTCGTATGAGTCAAGACCGAGCTGAGGCAGGGAATTGGAAAGAGAATTGAAAGGCTGATCTCTTTAGCACATTCTCCGTCAGTCAGCCCCAGGCCAGCAGGCAGAGCTGAGCAGGGGACAACAGTGTGGCACTGAGAAAGCCCGGGGTCCCTGCAAGGAAGGTTTGGGGAACAGCCAGGAAGCAGGATTCAGGAAAGTGATGCGTCTCAACACCGAAGCTCTGTGAAGCTTTTAAGGGGTCCCCTCAAATCAATTCCCTTCCACGCCAGCCCCAGCCTCGTGGAGGAGGCTGGAAACAGGCCACGGGTGGAGAACCGAGCCCAGCACACCCAAAGTGCTACCTTAACGTTTGTCCCTAGTAAAAGGACCCCAATCTGGCATCCTAATGACCCCGTGACTGAGGGTCACCCAGTGATGACCCCTGAGGAATGGAGAGAGGGGAGCACGGGGTGAAGACGTGTGTCCTGGGGAGGGTGGGAGGGGAAGAGTGGGGAGAGAGGAGGGGCCTGGCCTACTCACTTGGCCCTTTGTGGCTGGGTCTCTATTTGGGTCGTTGTCTTCTCCTGACACCGCCGTTGCTGCCACCGACTCCCGGGCCCGCCTAGCCACGGATTTCTTCCTGGCGCCGGTGTGCTTGGACTCTTTGGCTCCCCCAGGGACCAAGGCATACTTCTGGGACCTCCCACGCAGCGGGATGCCGGAGATTGGGGGTAAGGTGGCCGGAGCCAGGGGAGTGGCCGAGATTCCCCGTCCCCAGGAAGGGAAGGTTCTCCCCAGGGCAGGTTTGGAGACGGCCCCAAGGGATTTCTTCTCCTGGACCCTCTTCCTCCTAGGACTGGGCCGCGGCAGCCTGCCTGTAGCGGCAGCTGCAGTAGCTGCTGCTGCTGCTACTCCCGGGTAGCTGGGCAGGCTGCCCCCCTTCCCCCCGAGTACGCTCTGCATTTTCTTAGGAGGTGAGATGTCCTCCTGCTCTGCATCGCCCTGCTTGCCCTGCCTTTCCACAACCGAAATCAATCCTCGCGGAGCCGAGGACAGGCAAATGCCTGGCAAGTTAGGGAGATTCTCCCTGCCTTGGACTTTCGAGTGTCTGGGTGTGTCCCCAGGATCCTTGGGGCTGTTCAGCTTGGCCTGGCCTCCGTCTTTGGGATACATGCTCACCCTCATAGGCTGTATCTCACTGCACTCATCAGAGGACTCGGAGTCGGAGAACAGCCTGGCTGGGCTTACTGAGGGGGGCCACGGGCGATCCACAGCCACGTTCAACCTACTCTTAGTGCTTCTCTTAGGGTTCCCCCAGACCCGGCCCGTCCTGGGCCTGCCGACCCGGAGAGGGCTGGCCTCAGCCCGTGCCGCTTCCCCACACCTCTGGGCGGCTGCGCCTCGACTGCCGAGACACGCCTCCACGTCCAGCAAGGCAGACACGTGGCCGACCGCCTGGCTCTCCGGGGACATGTGTCTGAGGATGCCCCGCAAGTCCAGGTCGGCCAGCTGCCGCACGATGGCCTGCAATGACTCGTCAGATAGCTGCAGGGCGTACCCTGTGTCGTCGGCCGGGGAGCCAGGTCGGCCTTCGCAGCCCAACAGCACCGGCCCTCCCGCTTCCAGCACCTCCCGCTCTGACTCGAAGCCCTCAGGGTCTGGGAAGCCATCCCCGCCCTCACCCTCGCCGCTTCGCGGTGCCCCCGGCTCGGGGCCGGGGTCGGGGCCGGGTCCCCGCGGGGCTGTGGAGCCGGCCTCAAGGCCGCTGGTCTGCTCCCCGCACTCTGAGCCAAAATCCGGTCCGCAAACAAGCTCCTCATCATCCGAGGAGCTCATGTCGCGATCTGGGTGGCCTCCGGACCTGGGGCGGTGACGGTTTATCAACCGGGTCGCGGTGGCGGCTGTGATGGCGGTCGGGGCAGCTGCGGCGGGTGGCGTCTGGAGGTGCCGTCAAGCACCACAGGCACCGCACGCGAGAGGTGGTCGCAAACGACGCGAGGCTTTCAGCGTGCCAGCGCTGCCGCCTCCTCATTGGTCTGGTTCCCGCCAACCAGCACGCGCCTTGTTTGCCCGCCCCCTCGAGGTGTAACCAATGGGGTCGAGGGCCTCCTCTGGTTTGTTGCCAAGCCCGAAAGCCATGCCGGCAGTTGGCGAGTTGGCTGGTGAAGGTCATGCTGCGAGTGTATCTCTGTCAAGCCTCTCGTCCCACCTCCTCCTGTCCCACCTCCCCTTTCCGGTTAGAGTCACAGCCCTGAGTTCTGACTGTGTACAAAGTGGGTGGAGCGGGAGGCTGAGGCGGGGTTGGGGCGGGTAGTGAGGGTGCTGGGCGCCTAGCACGTGCTGAAAGCATTTGCCAGCCTTCCTTCCACCACAAGGCTTATGACCCAATGGGAGAATGGGCAGAGGAATCCCGCACTCAGTGATGAGTGGTCGGCGTACTTCTCCCTAAGAGGCCAGAGGACAAAGGGATCGTGGTTTTGTTCTGTAACATCTCTGCCTCAACTGCTCCATCAAACGTTCTTGGCAGGCAGATTTGGGGGACAGACTGGGGTTGACCTCACTCCCTCAGCTCTTTCCCCACTCTGAGGCAATTCAAAGAAGAGAGAGTCTCAGTCAGTGTCCAGTTACACCCGCAAAGATGCTCACCCCTGCTGATCCTGGAGATGTAAACTAAAACCACGGATCGGGCTTCACACACTAGGATGACAAGCTTCCAAGTGCTTAACCATTCTGAGAGTGGGAGAGTTTAGGAGCAAACCTCTGTGGCGGTGGTGCAAGAAATCCATTTGGGAGGTGATTTGGCAGAATCTATGAAAAGCAACTTACACAGCAGAGACCCCGTGCCCTGCACTCTTCTAAGTGCTGTACGTAAATAGTAATGCTTCCTTGTGACACTCCTAGGACTATAGTACTAATGATTACCAGCCTCTTACAGGTGAGGAAACAGGTACTGAGAGGTTCGGCCACTGGCCCATGGTCTTTTGGCCCATGGGGATAAGTGGTAGAATTGAAGCCAAGCAATCTGACTCCAGAGTCCTTGCTTTGATCCAAAGATCTAAAAAAGCTATTTTTTCCCCCTCTCTCAGGAAGTCCACTGCCTGGCACATCTTCTAAAATTGAGGGTTTATTTCTAAGATGTCTGTTTTACTCCATTGGTCTATGTGTTAATATGGCAGTAACGCACAGTTTTGATTACTGTAGCTTTGTAATGTTTTGAAATCAACAAGTGTGAGTTCTCTACTTTTTCTTTGTCCAAATTGCTTTGCTTATTAAGGATCTCTTTAGATTCTACTTAAATTTTAGGACAAGTTTTTCTATTTCGGTAAAGCATGCTATTGGGATTTTGATAGGGTTTGCAGTGTGTAGATCACTCTGGGTAGTGTGTTAGAAGAACAGATCAAGTGGAGTGTGTGTGTGTGTGTGTGTGTGTGTGTGTGTAAAAGAATTGACTCATTCAATTATAGAGGCTGGTAAGTCCCAAGATCTAGAGGGTGAGTTGGCTAGCTGGAGACCCAGAAGGCCAGTGGTTTAGCTCTAGTCCAGGTTAGAAGGCCTAAGAACCAAACCAGTAGAGCTGATATTTCAGTTTGGGTCTAAAGGCAGGAAAAGAAGCTGATGTCCCAGGTTGCCTTTTTGTTTTATTATGACTATCAGCTGATTAGGTAAAGCCCACCCACATTATCGGTGTGTGTGTGGGGGAATCTGTTTTACCCAGTTGACTGATTTAAATGTTAATCTCATGAAAAAGCACCCTACAGAAACACCCAGAATAATGTTTGACTAAATATCTAGGCACTCTGTGGGACCAGTCAAGCTGACACATAAAATTAACCACCTCAGATAGTTTGGACTTCTTAACAATATTTAGTATTCCAGTCTGTGCAGACAGATGCCTTTCCATTTATTTGTCTTTTTCAGTTTCTTTCAGCAATGTTTTGTAGTTTGCAGTGTACAAGTTTTTTGGCTCCTTGCTTGAGTTTATTCCTCAGTATTTTACCCTTTTTTGCTGCTAATGTCAATGGAATTGTTTTCTTAATTTCCTTTTCAAATTGTTCTTTGTTAGTGTATAGTAATACAACTGAATTTTGCTTTTGGATTTTGTGTCCTACAACTTTGTTGAATTTGTTTACTAGTTCTACCAGTTGTGTGCACGTGTGTGTGTGTGGGCGCGTGTAATCTTTTGAGTTTTGCATGTACAAAATCACGCTCTCTTCAGTAGAGCTAATTTTACTTCTTTCTGATTTGGATGCCTTTTATTTCTTTTGCTTTCCTAACAGCTCTGGCTATGACTTCCAGTTGTTGAATACTAACATAATGGTGAGAGCAGGCTTCCTTGCCTTGTTCCTTACCTTAGAAGAAGAGATTTCAGTTTTTCACCACTGAGGATGATGTTAGTTGTGGCCTTTATTATGTTGAGGTAATTTCTTTCTACTCCTAGTTCTTTGACTGTTTTTTTCTCATGGAGTGATGAATTTTTTATGCATCTATAGAGATGATCATGTGATTTTTGTCCTTCATTCTGTTAATGTGTTTTATTACATTGATTGATTTTTACATGCAACCAAGGGATAAATCCCTTTTGACCATGGTACATGGTCCTTCTAATGTGCCATTGAATTGTTTTGCTAGTATTTTGTTGAGGATTTTTGCATCTGCATTTGTCCGGGAAAGTGGCCTGTAGTGTTCTTTTCTTTTGGTGCCTTTGATATCAGGATAATGCTGGCCTCATAAAATGAGTTTGGAAGTGTTCCCTCTTCTTCAATTTTTTGGAAGCATTTGAGAAAGATTGGTATTAATTCTTTAAATGTTTGCTGGAATTCTCCAGTGATGCTATCAGTTCCTGATTTTGTGTGTGTGGGAGGGAGAGGTTTGTCATTACCAATTCAATCTCATTATTGGTCTATTGGGTTTTCTGTTTCTCCTTGATTCAGTTCTGGTAGATTGTGTGTTTCTAGGAATTTATTCATTTCTTCTAGGTTGTCCAATTTCTTGCCACAATTGTTCATAATATTCTTGTGTAATCCTGTTTGTTATTGTCGCATTGGTTATAATATCCCCTCTTTTATTTATGATTTTAGTAATTTTACTCTTTTTCTCTTAGTTAATCTAGGTAAGTATTTAAAAAAAAATTCTTTGTGTATAAAGAAGTTTGCTCACAACAGTGTTGTTTACAAGGGCAAAAAACCCTGACTGCTACTTACATTTTCATCACAAAAGCTACTAATATCTGTTGAAACTTTACTATGTGCTAGGCCCTCTACATGCATTATGTCATTTAATTCTCACAACAGCCATGTGAGGTAGACACTAATCTTATCCCTATTTTATATACAAGGCACAAACTTGTGATAACTTGTCCAAAGTCAAACATCTAGTAGGTGGTGCAATCAGGATTTAAAGTCTGGTCTTTGGGTTTATATAGATACAAATCTGTGTTATACAACTATTCGAAAAGGAAGCATGTTGCAATAAAAGATATACTGCACTGTTCTAAGCAAGAATTCAAGAAATCTGCAAGTGCCTAAAAACGTTGTATTGAAACATGAATGTCCAGGATGGGTTTCTGGCAACCAGTGGGTGCAATGGCTCAGAAGCTTTTTTTTTTTTTTTTCCTTTGGTTATGGGCCCTGTGTTAGTCTGTTCGAGTTGCCAAAACCAAATACCACAGGCTGGATGGCTTAAACAAAAGACATTTAGTTTCTCATAGTTCGGGATACCAGAAGTCCAAGATCAAGGTGCCAGCAAGTTCAACTCCTGGTGTAGGCACTCCTCTTGTATTGCAGTTGGCCACCTTCCCTCTGTTTCCTCACATGACATTTCCTCTGTGTGTGTATGGAGACAGAGAGAGAGCGCGCGCGAGAGATCTGGTAACTCCTCCTCTTATAAGGATGTCAGGTCCTTTGGGATTAGGGCCCCACTCTTACACCTCTGGATGTGTTGTGCTTGGTCACTCAGTTGTGTCTGACTCTTGGTGGCCCCGTGAACTGTGGCACACCAGGCTCCTCTCTCCATGGGAATTCTCCAGGCAAGAATCCTGGAGTGGGTTG
The DNA here is from genome assembly GCF_019923935.1 of Bubalus bubalis. Classification (NCBI taxonomy): domain Eukaryota; kingdom Metazoa; phylum Chordata; class Mammalia; order Artiodactyla; family Bovidae; genus Bubalus; species Bubalus bubalis. Next base: position 63,625,404 of record NC_059181.1, read on the forward strand.
CCATGCCCTCCTCCAGGGGAACTTCCCAACACAGGGATGGAACTCAGGTGTGCCACACTGCAGGTGGGTTCATTACCGTCTAGCCACCAGGGAAGCCCAAGAATACTAGATTGGGTAGCGTATCCCTTCTCCAGGGGTACTTCCCGACACGGGAATCAAAACCTATATTGCAGGCAGCTTCTTTACCAGCCCCCTCAGTTAACCCTAATTACCTCTCTAAAGGCTCCATCTCCAAATTCAGTCACATTGAGGGTTAGGGCTTTAAGATAGGCATTTGAGGGCCACACAATTCAGCCCATAATAGGACTCCTTTGAGAATCTATTGAAAGCTCTATACACCCTCCCAAGAAGACTGTATACATTGCCTCCCACAACTCTGCACACAATTTCAGGAAGTTCTTGGAATCCAGGTTGAGAGCCACTGTTCTAGGTCACCTTCCTCTTTTCCCAGGTGGAGAAACGAGAGCTTCAGAAAGGGGAAGTGCTTTTCGTCAGGTTAGGAGAGAGGTAGGTCTCCTGATTGCTCATCAAGTGCTTTTACTCTGCCTTATGTTAGGCCTGTTAGGTCAACAATCCATGGTGACCCCAAAACACTAGCGATTCTGTGGGTGCAGTGAGGGGGAGTGCTTCACCTGGGATGCTCAAGTGAGTGAACAAGGCTCTAGCTATAACTGACAGTAAATGGGACCGGTTTCATTGTTTCAAATTAGTCAGGAGGTTGGGAAGAAGCTGCCCCAGCTTCAACATACATCCACAAGAGTTCTGAGTGTGAGGCGATGCAGGTGCTTCTGTCCTAACAAACAGCCAAGTGGGGACTGAACAGGTAGAGTTGAACTGCCTGCTGGCCTGGACATGGCACTGTCCCTCTCCTCTCAGATTCCTATTTGTACACCCCTCAGGAGTAGACCTGTTAGATTTCTACATGAGATTATCTAGCTCTAATATTCTGTACGTCTGTGATTCTGGGGCAGGAACCATGCGGGACAAATCAGCTGAGGCACGTGGGTCCTAGTTCAGTTCAGTTCAGTCGCTCAGTCGCGTCCCACTCTTTGTGACCCCATGAATTGCACCGCGCCAGGCCTCCCTGTCCATCCCCAACTCCCGGAGCTTACCCAAACTCATGTCCATCGAGTCGGTGATGCCATCCAGCCCTCTCATCCTCTGTCGTCCCATTCTCCTCCTGCCCCCAATCCCTCCCAGCATCAGAGTCTTTTCCAACGAGTCAACTCTTCGCATGAGGTGGCCAAAGTATTAGAGTTTCAGCTTTAGCATCAGTCCTTCCAAAGAACACCCAGGACTGATCTCCTTTAGAATGGCCCTAGAATCATGGGCAAAACAATTTTTTTTTTTCAAAATGTCTTCTGATGGTGTGCAAGAATTAGCAATAAAACACATGTAGTTTAAAGAGATGAAAAATCCCGAATAAGCACAAGACCCTTTACACGCTCAGTCATTTAAGGTAAAGTCTCAACAGAAATGTTTCCTCAATTTCTGTTTCAGGTCTATCCTTAAACAGGGAGGCGAATTATAATAGCTGGAATTCTGAACAACAAGGTTAGAGGGTGGAACAGTATTTATAATGGGAAAAGTTATGTTATCTTTAGGCAGAGGGGTGGCCCCAGAAAATGACTCTTGTTTCATTTCATCAATCAACGAGCATTTACAAAACAAGACATTCTTCCTATTGACCCTATCAATGCCACAAACCAGTGTGGAGCCTTCACTTGGGCCACAAGACTAGAAACAAAAGCAGGGGCACTCACTGCGGGGTGGAGGCTAACATTTCAGGAAAATTCTTCCAGCTTTGCTCCCTACAAAGAACAAGGGAAGGGCTTGAAGGGCTGTGCACACCCACCTACTGCTTCTGTGCCAGGGGAAGGTGGGAGCACACCCAGTGTAGCACATCAATGGTCTCAGTTTCTGTCTGAGGAGAAAGAGGAAGACTAGAGCTGCTGATGCGGGGAGCAGGGGTGAAGGTTGGCGTTGAGATAGCAGTGTCAAAAGGGCAAGGGAGATGCAGCGCATCCAACCACCAGCACCAGCACCATCCCCATCACCACCATATTGGCACAAATAAGCTCTTCAGTCTCAGGGGTTAATAGACGAATCACAAAGAACACGAGGAACTCCAAAGGCATGGCATCTGGCCCTTCCCAACCAACGGCGTTAACGATACTGCCCTCGCCTGGTCAAATCGGTGTATTACAGCGCAGGCACATTGCTTTGGATTTTTGGCCTTCATTTCTTTTTCTCAGGTTCTTGGTGCTCCACCTCTGAGAGGAAGTGGATGGGGAGGGGAGAAGTCTCTGAGAAATTGTATCCAAATACATCACTTCTGTGAGTTTCAGCACAAGTTCACAATTAAATTCTGAATGATAATGTACTACCCAAATATGGAATATTTATTAAAAACTGAGATTGATATTATAATTATGTAAGCATCACTTAATTATTTTTCTTTACAAAGGTATGAGTTCTCCAAAATATAGCTATTAATGTAGATGAAATCAGATTTCTAAGCTCAATTAGATATGTTATAAACAAAGAAAGTAACTTTGGTTCTACTTCTGGTTAGAACATAATTACAATATGCTTATACTGGGATGTTATTTCCCTAGGCATTATCTTTTTCCTCAATTATACTGAAATGTAACATAGAGAAGAAGTCACAATATATGTGTGGACTGTAATAATTGATTATCAAGCGTATACCCCCAAGTCACAGAAGAGGATAGTGTTGGCTTCCCCCAAGACTCCTGAAGTTTCCCTGTCTTATCTTAGCCCTATTCCTTATTCAAGGAGAATAGGCACACTCTTCCTTATATACCATCCTTTCTTCCCCTTTCCCCAAAATTTTATAGAGTATATACATGTTCAGTTCAGTTCAGTCGTGTCCAACTCTTTGCGACCCCATGAATCGCACCGCGCCAGGCCTCCCTGTCCATCACCAACTCCCGGAGTTCACTCAAACTCATGTGCATCGAGTTGGTGATGCCATCCAGCCATCTCATCCTCTGTCGTCCCCTTCTCCTCCTGCCCCCAATCCCTCCCAGCATCAGAGTCTTCTCCAATGAGTCAACTCTTCGCATGAGGTGGCCAAAGTATTGGAGTTTCAGCTTCAGCATCAGTCCTTCCGATGAACACCCAGGACTGATCTCCTTTAGGATGGACTCGTTGGCTCTCCTTGCAGTCCAAGGGACTTGCAAAAGGCTTCTCCAAAACCCCAGTTCAAAAGCATCAATTTTTGGGCGCTCAGAGGTGGAGCACCAAGAACCTGAGAAAAAGAAACCAAGGCAAAAAATCCGGAGCGATGTCCCTGCATTGTAATACACCGATGTGACCAGCCGAGGGCAGTATCGTCTAAGGCTGTTTGTTGTTTGTCCTCAAGCAGAAACGGAGACCATTGATGTGCCAGACTGGGTGTGCTCCCACCTTCCCCTGGCACAGAAGCAGTAGGTGGGTGTGCACAGCCCTTCAAGCCCTTCCCTTGTTCTTTGTAGGGAGCAAAGCTGGAAGAATTTTCCTGAAATGTTAGCCTCCACCCCGCAGTGAGTGCCCCTGCTTTTGTTTCTAGGCTTGTGGCCCAAGTGAAGGCTCCACACTGGTTTGTGGCATTGATAGGGTCAATAGGAAGAATGTCTTGTTTTGTAAATGCTCGTTGATTGATGAAATGAAACAAGAGTCATTTTCTGGGGCCACCCCTCTGCCTAAAGATAACATAACTTTCCCCATTATAAACACTGTCCCATCTTCTAACCTTGTTGTCAGAATTTCTGTTTTTGTGCCAGTACCACACTGTTTTGATGACTGTACCTTTGTAGTATAGCCTGAAGTCCTGCTCTGGCTATTCACGGTCTTTTGCGTCTGCATACAATCTTTGTTCTGGTTCTGTGAACAATACCATTGGTAATTTGATAGGGATTCAATTGCAGCAGTAGGTTGCACTGGGTTGTACAGTCATACTGCCAATATTGATTCTCCCAATCCAAGTGATCTCAGAGAGGCAGCCTGTGAGCTGTGGCTTTAAGTTTTCCCCTTTGAAAAAAAGCATTTCTCAAGGAGGCAAAATCTGTGAAAAAGAGGTACAGAGTTTATTGTTAGAGACACAGCACAACAAGTAGGAGAGCACACAGAGAAACGGTTTGCTTAGTTAGGACAGAGAAGGCAATGATACGCACTTGGAGAGAAAAGGTGTGGGCATCTGTCCTAATGAGGAGGAGTGCAGTAAGAGGCAGTTAAGTCATTTATATAGGACAGGCCTTTTCGGTCTTTGTTTACGTTTGGCCAGTTATCCTGTTTCTTTTCTCACACCTGACCTGCCCAAGGACCCTCCACAACATGCATGAACAACTCTATTCCAAGATGCATGCCAGCCCAGAGACCTATAGGGAGACCCCCATAACATCACATGTTATGGGGTGGGGCCCCTTTGTTTTTGACCCCCAAGGAGCCTTTCTGCCCATGTGCAGTGTCTCTCCTGCCCTGAGAATGGGACTTATGTGACCTCTTGATCTTTTACTCAGAGAGTAGCTCCTCTGTCTCTGCCAGAGCTGTTATCTTAAAGTGTCCTCAGGAGACAAAGCCTGATTATTTACCCTGTTACTCTTATTCTATTTCAAAGTGCAAGCTGGAGGCTGATTGTAAACACCTGGACTCAAGCCCACTTGCCTCCTTCCTTGCTGCTGCTGCTGCTGCTAAGTCGCTTCAGTCGTGTCCGACTCTGTGCTACCCCGTAGACAGCAGCCCACCAGGCTCCTCTGTCCCTGGGATTCTCCAGGCAAGAGCACTGGAGTGGGTTGCCATTTCCTTCTCCAATGCATGAAAGTGAAAAGTGAAAGGGAAGTCGCTCAGTCGTGCCTGACTCTTAGCGACCTCGTGGACTGCAGCCTACCAGGCTCCTCCGTCCCTGGGATTCTCCAGGCAAGAGTACTGGAGTGGGGTGCCATTGCCTTCTCCGGCCTCCTTCCTTAGGAAATGTAAAGCAGAGGCCAGTTGTAAATGCTTGGCCTCACAAGAATACGATATTTCTTTCCATCTGTTTATGTCATCTTCAACAGCTCTCATTAGGATGTTATAGATTAGGATCTTTATCCCTTCCCTACCTCTGCCTTTCCCTTTTGGTAATCATAAGTTTTCAAAGTCTGTTTCCATTTTGTTAATAAGTTCATTTGTACAACTTTTTAGGTTCCACGTGTAAGGGACATTTGTCTTTCTCTTTCTGACCTTCTTCACTCAGTATGGCAATCACTATGTCCATCCATGTTGCTGCAAGTGGCATTATTTCATTCTTTTTATGGTTAAGTAATATTCCACTGTATATATGTACCACGTATTCTTTACCCATTCCTCTGTTGATGGATATTTAGGTAGCTACCATGTCTTGGCAGTTGTAAATGGTGCTGCAATCAACATTGGGGTTCATGCATCTTATAGATTTGTGAGTACAGCTCTTTTGTCTCCTTAGGTTTATTCCTTGGCATTTTATTATTTTGATGTGATGGTAAATGGGATTGTTTATTTAGTCTCTCTTTCTGAAATTGCATTGTTAGCGTGCAAAAATGCAAGAAATTTCTGTGCATTCATTTTGTATCCTGCAGTTTTACTGAATTCATTGATGAGCTCTTAATAGTTTTCTGGCAGCATCTTTAGGATTTTCTATGCATAGTAAACTGCAAGCAGTGACAGCTTTCTTTCTTTTCCAACTTGGATTCTTTTATTTCTTTTTCTTCTTTGATTGCTGTGGTTAGAACTTCCCTGACTATATTGAATAAAAGTGGCGAGAGTGGCCATCCTTCTCTTCTTCCTGATCTTAGAAGAAACGCTGTCTTCTTTTTACCATCGAGTATGATGTTATCGGTAGGTTCGTCAAACGTGGCCTTTTTTATGTTCAGATAGGGTCCCTCTATGCCCACTTTCTGGAGAGTTTTATCAGAAATGGATGGTGGACTTTTTTCTAAAGCTTTCTCTGCATCTGTTGAGGTCTATGGATTTGTGGATATTGAAAACTTCTTGCATCACTTGGATGAATCCCACTTGATCATGTTGTGTGGTCCTTCTAATGTACTGCTGGATTTGGTTTGCTACTGTTCTGTTGAGAATTTGGTGCCTCTGTTCATCACTGACATTGCCCTGTAACTTTCTTCTTTGGTGGTGTATTTGTCTGCTTTTGGTATCAGGATGGCGGTGGCCTCATAGGATGAGTCTGGGGAGTGTTCTTTCTCTGCAAGTTTCGGGAATAGTTTCAGGAGGATGGGTATTGACTCTTCACTAAATGCCTGACGGAATTTGCCTCTGAAGTCATGTGGTCCTGGCCTTCTGTTTTCTGGAAAATTTTAAGTCACGGTTTCAATTTCAGTGCATATGATGTGTTTCTTTGTATTTTCTATTTCTTCCTGGTTCATACTTGGAAAATTGTACCACTCTAATAATTGGTCCATTTCTTCCAAGTTGTCCATTTCACTGGCATATACTTGCTTCCTGTATTCTCTTACAATCCTGTGTATTTCTGTGATGTCAGTTGCAACTTCCTTCTCCACGTCTAATTTTATTGAATTTAACCCTCTCCCTTTTATTCTTGATGGGTCTGGCAAAAGGTCTATCACTTTTGCTTATCCTCTCAAAGAACCAGCTTTTAGTTTTATTCACTTCAGTTCAGTCACTCAGTTGTGTCTGACTATTTGCAACCCCATGGAGTACAGCACGCCAGCCTTCCCTGTCCATCACCAACTCCTGGAGCTTACTCAAACTCATGTCCGTCGCGTCAGTGATGTTCTCCAATCATCTCATCCTCTGTCATCCCCTTCTCCTCTCACCTTCAATCTTTCCCAGCATCATGGTCTTTTCCAATGAGTCAATTCTTCACATCAGGTGGCCAAAGTAGTTTCATTGACCTCATCTATTGCTTTCTTAATCTCTGTTACATGTATCTCTGCTCTGATCTTGGATTTCTTCCCTTCTGTTAACTTTCCATTTTATTTGTTCTTTTTTCACTCATTGCTTTAGGTGTAAGATTAGGTTGTTTATTTGAGGTTTTTCTTGTTTCCTGAGGTAAGATGGTATTGCTATAAAATTCTCTCTTAACTGCTTTTGCTGCATCCCCCAGGCTTTGTGTTTTCCCTTTCATTACTCTATAGGTATATTATGATTTACTCTTTGATTTCTTCAGTGACTTAGCCTCCACATGTTTGTTTTTTTTCCTACAGTTTTTTTTTTTTTTTTTTTTTTTTTTGGTGCAGTTGATTTCTACTTTTTACCATTGTTTAATAATATGGGTTTGTTGTTGTTGTTCAGTCGCCCAGTCGTGTCTGACTCTTGGCGACCCCATGGGCTGCAGCTTGCCAGGCCTCCGTGTCCCTCACCATCTCCTGAAGTTTGCCTAAGTTCATGTCCATTGCATGGGTGATGACATCCAGCCATCCAGCCATCCCACCCTCTGATGCCCTCTTCTCCTTCTGTCCTCAGTCTTTCCCACCATCAGGGACTTTTCCAATGAGTCAAGCTGTTCGCATCAGATGACCAAAATACTGGACTTTCAGCTCAGCATCAGTCCTTCCCAATGAGGATTCAGAGTTGGTTCCCCTTAAGATTGACTGGTTTGATTTCCTTGCTGTCCAAGGGCCTCTCAGGAGTCTTCTCCAGCACCACAGTTCAAAGGCATCAGTTCTTTGGCGCTCCACCTTCTTTACGCTCCAGTCTCACAACCGTACATGCCCACTGGGAAGACCATAGCCTTGACTATATGGATCTTTGTCGGCAGAGTAATGTCTCTGATTCTCAACACACCGTCTAGGTTTGTCATAGCTTTCCTGCCAAGAAGCAAACGTCTTCTGACTTCATGGCTTCAGTGACCATCCGCAGTGATTTTAGAGCCCAAGAAGAGGAAATCTGTCACCATTTCTACCTTCCCGCCTCTATTTGCCATGAAGCAATGGGGTGGGATACCGTGATCATTTTTTTTTTTCAATATTTAGTTTTAAGCCGGCTTTTCCCACTCTCCTCCTTCACCCTCATCAAGAGGCTCTTTAGTTCCTCTTCCCTTTCTGCCATTAGAGTGGTATCATCCGCGTATCTGAGGTTGTTGAGGTTTCTCCTGCCTATCTTGATTCCAGCTGGCAAATCATCCAGCCCGGCATTTCTCATGATGTGCTCAGCATATAGAGTAAACAAACAGGGTGACAGCAGACAGCCCTGTCGTACCCCTTTCTCAGTGCTGAACCAGTCAGTTGTTCCATACAGTGTGTGTTTCTTCTTGACCCACATACAGGTTTCTCAGGAGACAGGTAAGATGGCCTGGTATTCCCATCTCTTGAAGAGCTTTCCACAGCTTTTTATGATCCACACAGACACAGGCTTTGGCGTAGTTGATGAAACAGAGGTAGATGGTTTCCTGGAATTCCCTTGGTTTCCCTATGATCCAGCGAATGTTGGCAGTTTGATCTCTGGTTGCTCTTCCTTTTCTAAACCCAACCTGGACATCTGGATGTTCTTGGTTCACATAATGCTGAAGGCTAGCATGCAAGATTTTAAGCATTTCCTTACTAGCATGGCAGTTCAGTTCAGTTCAGTGGCTCAGTCGTGTCCGACTCTTTGCAATCCCATGAATCGCAGCACGCCAGGTGTCCCTGTCCATCGCCAACTCCCGGAGTTCACTCAGACTCACGCCCATCGAGTCAGTGATGCCATCCAGCCATCTCATCCTCTGTCGTCCCCTTGTCCTCCTGCCCCCAATCCCTCCCAGCATCAGAGTCTTTTCCAGTGAGTCAACTCTTCGCATGAGGTGGCCAAAGTACTGGAGTTTCAGCTTTAGCATCATTCCCTCCAAAGAAATCCCAGGGCTGATCTCCTTCAGAATGGACTGGTTGGATCTCCTTGCAGTCCAAGGGACTCTCAAGAGTCTTTTCCAACACCATAGTTCAAAACCATCAATTCTTCGATGCTCAGCTTTCTTCACAGTCCAACTCTCACATCCATACATGACCACTGGAAAAACCATAGCCCTGACTAGACGGACCTTTGTTGGCAAAGTAATGTCTCTGCTTTTCAATAGGCTATCTAGGTTGGTCATAACTTTCCTTCCACGGAGTAAGTGTCTTTTAATTTCATGGCTGCAGTCACCATCTGCAGTGGTTTTGGAGCCCCTGGAAATAAAGTCTGACACTGTTTCCACTGTTTCCTCATCTATTTGCCATGAAGTGATGGGACCAGATGCCATGATCTTCGTTTTCTGAATGTTGAGCTTTAAGCCAACTTTTTCACTCTCCTCTTTCACTTTCATCAAGAGGCTTTTGAGTTCCTCTTCACTTTCTGCCATAATGGTGGTGTCATCTGCGTATCTGAGGTTATTGATATTTCTCCCAGCAATCTTGATTCCAGCTTGTGTTTCTTCCAGCCCAGCGTTCCTCATGATGTACTCTGCATATAAGTTAAATAAGCAGGGTGACAATATATAGCCTTGACGTACTCCTTTTCCCATTTGGAACCAGTCTGTTGTTCCATGTCCAGTTCTAACTTTTGCTTCCTGACCTGCATATAGGTTTCTCAAGAAGCAGGTCAGGTGGTCTGGTATTCCCATGTCTTTCAGAATTTTCCACAGTTTATTGTGATCCACACGGTCAAAGGCTCTGGCATAGTCAATAAAGCAGAAATGGATGTTTTTCTGGAACTCTCTTGCTTTTTCCATGATCCAGCAGATGTTGGCAGTTTGATCTCTGGTTCCTCTGCCTTTTCTAAAACCAGCTTGAACATCCGGAAGTTCACGGTTCACGTATTGCTGAAGCCTGGCTTGGAGAATTTTGAGCATTACTTTACTAGCGTGTGAGATGAGTGCAATTGTGTGGTAGTTTGAGCATTCTTTGGCATTGCCTTTCTTTGGGACTGGAATGGAAACGGACTTTTTCCAGTCCCGCGGCCACTGCTGAGTTTTCCAAATTTGCTGGCATATTGAGTGCAGCACTTTCACAGCATCATCTTTCAGGATTTGAAATAGCTCAACTGGAATTCCATCACCTCCACTGGCTTTGTTCGTAGTGATGCTTTCTAAGGCCCACTTGACTTCACATTCCAGGATGTCTGGCTCTAGGCATGGCAGACGAGTGCAATTGTCCAATGGTTAGCACATTCTTTGGTACTACTCTTTTTGGGAATTGGGATGTGGATTGACTTTTTCCAGTCCTGTGGCCACTGGTAGGTCTTCCAGGTTTGCTAACATATTGGATGCAACACTTGATGGCATCATCGTTTAGGGTTTTGAGAAGTTCTACTGGAATTCTGTCGCATCCACTAGCTTTATTAAGAGCAGTGCTTCCTAAGGCCCACTTGACGTCACTCTCCAGAATAGGTGGCTCTGGGTGGTGACCACACCATCGCAGTAATCCAGTACATTAAGATCTTTTTTGGACAGTTCTTCTGTGTATTCTTTCCATATCTTCTTGATCTTTTCAGCATCTACTAGGTCTCTTCCGTTTCTGTCCTTTGTTGTGCCCATCTTTGGGAAAAATATTCCCTTGATATCTCCAGTTTTCCTGAAGAGATCTCTAGTATTTCCTCTTCTGTTGTTTCTTCTAGTTTTATACACTGTTCGTTGAAGAAGGCCTTCTTGTCTCTCCGTGCTGTTCTTTGGAAATCTGCGTTTAGTTTGGTATACCTGTCTCTTTCTCCCTTGATCTTTGCTTCTCTTCTTTCTTTAGCTATTTGTAAGGCCTCCTGCCACTTTGCCTTCTTGCTTTCCTTTTTCATTTTGATGGTTTTGTTCACAGCCTCCTGTACAGTATAACAGACCTCAGTCCATCGTTCTTCAGACACACTGTTTACAAGTTCTAATCCCTTGAATCTATTTGTCGCCTCTGCTGCATTATCACAGTGGATTTGACTAAGTCATACCTGACTGGTCTAGAAGTTTTCACCACATTTTTAGGTTAAGCTTGAATTTTGCTATGTGAATCTGATGATCCGAGCCACAGTCAACTCCAGGTCTTGTTTTTTTCTGACTATATACGGATTCTCCCTCTTCAGTTACAAAGACTGTAATCAATTTGATTTTGGTAGTGGCCATTTGGTGATGACCATGCGTAAAACTGTCTCATGTGCTGTTGAAAAAGGGTATTAGTATCTCAATAATATGGAATTATTAAGATACAACTTACTTACAAGGTCTCTGAGCCACTCTAAGCACATCCTCTTATGGTACCACCACCACAGTCGAAACGAAAAACTCTTTCATCACCTGCAAAATTGCTTCTGGGCTTTTGTAGTTTAACCCCTTATGTCAATCCCCAGATGCAGGCAACACTCAATCTGTTTTCTCTCTATATAGTTTGGCCCCCTCAAGAATGTGAAGTAAATGGAATAGGCAGTAGATAGACCTATCCTTGAGGATTCTGTGAGGGAAAAGGATATATAGGTGACTCCTGGATGTGCAATGTACATGGCACCTGAGTATAGTGCCATGGGTTGATCGTTACCTACCTGTTCGTCAGATTGAAGGCTTACACTCTCCATAATGTGTATATGTATTGTCTGTTTAACTCATATTTAATTCAATGCAATTTCTCTTCTATGCTTGCAAGGGTTGTTTTATGGAATAGAAATGGTAAATCTTGGAAAAGAAAGTGCATCTTCTTTGTAAAAGTCCTCCATCTGCATCTGAGCAGTACTTACCAGGACGTCAACATCGCAGAAGCACAGGTACGACAAGCACACTGTAGTCATTCAAACGCTGCTCCCTGGGTCACACAGGGACAGCCCACATGGCAACCCCGGCAGCCCCATAGTGCCCGGCCGGACCTGCCCATTGGAGGTGAGAGTCTCCTCACTTTAAGTCAGCTGAGTAGCAGCCTTTATTGCATCTGCAAGCTTAACCAACTGCTATCATACAAAGGAATATATAAGCCAACTGCAAGGATTAGGAGTCGGACATTTTGGGGCATGATTACTGTGCCCACCCAAGCCAGCGCTGTCTTCAGGGCTCATCTACTCTAAATTCTTTGTTTGTGCCAGTCTCCCTCAAGAGTCCAGAGAAAGCAGTAGACCTGGGGCTGGTGCTGGTGGGCTGGGGGTGTGACGGGGAGGAAGCATCTTCCCTGGAGTTGGCTAGGCAGCAGAACCAGGCAGGATAGGGCCTAGGGCTCTCCAAGGCAGCTGCCGCTGTCTCCCAGGCTGGAGAACGGGCATGAGGGGGAAAGGCGACAGGGGTGCAGTGAATGAGGCTGGGCTTCGGCCTTCCTCCTCCCCTCTGGGGCACAGATGTATTTCTTTAGCCTATGCCTCAGGCCCTGCCACAGATCTCCCGCTGGAAGTGGATGGCTTGGGGCTGAGCCACGGCCTGTGATGTATATGTTTCCAGCAACATTATAGTGAGGTACTTGGTCTGAACTGTGGGCTCAGAGGAGGGAAGGGAGCCTGGTAAAAAGTGAATGAGGGGTTGTGCCCATGCCCTCCCACCTCCCCTTCCATGAGCTTCTCCACTTCCTCACCCTGGTGACCACAGTCCCAGGCCCCTCTCTGCCCAAGGGTGGTGCTGATGCTGGTGCTGGCCTTCTCCCTGGGCACAACTTTCCTACATGTCTCGGTGGGCAGAAAGCTCAGCTGGAAGGTCTCTGCCAATCTAACTCACCCAAACAACAGCGAGATGTGCTATGCTGCTGCTGCTAAGTCGCTTCAGTCGTGTCCGACTCTGTGAGACCACGTAGACGGCAGCCCACCAGGCTTCCCGTCCCTGGGATTCTCCAGGCAAGAACACTGGAGTGGGTCGCCATTTCCTTCTCCAATGCATGAGAGTGAAAAGTGAAAGTGAAGTCGCTCAGTCGTGTCCGACTCTAGCGACCCCATGGACTGCAGCCTACCAGGCTCCTCCGTCCATGGGATTTTCTAGGCAAAAGTACTGGAGTGGGGGTGCCATTGCTTTCTCTGAGATGTGCTATACCACCAGGCAATAACCACTGGAGCAGCTGTAAACTAAGTGATCAAGCCCACCTGCTCCAGGGAGGGGTCTGACTGGAAGGAGTAAGTCCCACGCATGTTCTTTTCTGACCCTGAGGTCTGTGACTGTCCCAACCCTCGTGCTCTGTCCACCTGACCTCATGCTATGAGCCCCAGAAGGAAGTCAACGTGAGAATATGGGGGAAGGGCGGACCCAAGTGCTCCCCATTGCTCAGGTGCAGTCACCCCTAACTCCCCACAAGTAACCCAGGTTTAGGGGGGGGGTCTCCTGTTTCTAAGATGGGCAGCCATGCCCCCGGAGCCACCTTCCCATTTTCACTCATCCACACCCTCAGCAGTTGGCAGACATCACAGAATCACAAGGTAGGATCCAGTGCCTCCTCCAGCGACTCCAACATTTTGAGATGTCCTGTCCTGAGGTTTGGTGAACTGCATCCTCCCCTTCTATGTTTTGGGAACGTGGCAACACCCCTTGAATAAAGGAGATCCAACCCTTCCTTTGGCTCACTCAATGCCTTACAGAATCTGGACCAGTCTCTACTTCCATTACTCCCTGATTCACATCTTTCTGCCTCAAGGGGCATTATCCCTGACGGCTTTTATTCACACACAGAGATGCCCAGGCACCGACTTTGAATGTGCATCGTACCCTCTTTTGTGAAATAAAACCATGGTCTTTCAGGAAGGGAGTCAGGCAGAACCTACCCTCACTTCACTCAAATACAAATGTGTCTCTCTGAGTCGCAGGCTGGCACAGCCCTGGGGTCTTGGCTGAGAGAAGGAAGTCCTCCCCAAACTTCAGGGCGGGGGGCAGAGCGGGGGTGGAATTGAACATGGATTTCAGACTTAGTCTTGTGTGCCCTAACAAGTAGTCTGGGAGACTGAGCTGGGACACTCTGGGAAGTATCATTTGCAGGAAAATCTATGTCATGGGGCCGGTGGAACAGTATTTGATGGAGACCCTGTAAGAACACAGACTTACCAACCATACTTGTCATAGAGCCTGACGGGCCTGTTTCCACTCAAGGGCAGAGAGACATCCAGGCTGCAGGAGTGTAGGCTGGTCAGCTGGCTAGGGCAGGGAGGCCATGAAAGCTCCAAGGACTGGACCATCCATCTCTAGCTGTCAGGGTGCACTCTGCCCCAGATTGGCACCAGACGCCTCTCCTGACTTCCAGCTCGGCAACTAACCTGAGCTTTTCTCCTGTGTTCCCCCTACCTTCGCTCCTGCTCTCCAGTTCACTGGGTCCAAGATTCATCCTCATGCCCTTTACTGAACCCGAGGAAGGGGAAGCGAAAGTTTTGGTGCCTGAGTCTCGGGGATGAGTGCTAAAGAGGAGAGGGGGAGAGTATGCAGGTTCCTGCTGCAAGGTGGCACCAGGGGGTGGGGTAGGGACTCCACTGAGAGGGGAGGGCCCGGGAAGGGGGAAGATGAGCACACCTGTGCCTGTTACCACCTGCTTAAGTAAACACGCAGGCAAGGTCATCGATGGCAAGCCAGGGGAGGGATCGAGGGTGCTCTGACAGGAAGGCAGAGTGGTCAGGGTAAGCAGGACAATGAGTGCAGTGAGGGAAGGGTGAAAGACTGGAGCTCTGTAAGGGGGTCACGAGTTCCTTCTGACAGGGAGGCAGAATGGCAGCAATGAATGGAAACTGCTAAACCCCAGAGGAGGGTGTTTAGAGAACTAGAAGAGGGCCTTCAGGGAAAAGGGAGGACGTGCCAATGTGGCCAGACAGAGCCCACACAGATGGGCGCGCTCCGCTGGCCTGACGGCCTGGATGGTAGCAGAGGCTGACCCAGAGTCCCCACCACGGATTCCAGAGGTACTGTTCTGGAAAATGTTCTGATGTGGAACAGCTCCCCACCAGGCCTGTCCCACTCCCTTAACCCCTACCCCCCAGAGAGAGGGCAGAACACAGAATAGGAGAAGTCCTTTAATCAGAAACTGCTGTGGCAAAACCAATGCAATATTGTAAAGTAAAATAAATTAATTAATTAAAAAAAAAACACAACTGCTGTGAGACTGGGGCAGAGAGGGGGCAAAACAAGGGGCAGAGGACGCTCTGGTGGAGGCAGAACAAGAGGCAACAGGCTTGGCCACAGCTTGCCGGCCCCGGAGGTAACAGCTGCTCCTCTTGCAGGAAGATACTGGGCTCAACCTGTGAAACAGCAGTCAGGGAAGAGCCTCAAGCCAGGGCCAGCCCACAGCCCTGCTCAACAGCCAACGTTGTGGGAAGGGGTATGGAACGTGTAACACTCACTTCAAGGGATCCGGAACTTCTCAGCCAGGTGCTGCAAGGAGGCTGCAACAGGGAGAGGCATAAACAGGTGCTCCAGACAGACGGACATAGAAGCCTGTCCCCCTGTCCCCGTGGGGAACCACCTAGCCCTGCAACCTGAAACCCACGTACCCCCAGCCCTGATGCAAAGAAAGAGCTCTGGGCCCGATCGGGCCCCACTGCCGGAATTAAATGTGGAGCCATTTCCTAAAAGGAAATAAAATGTGCCAGCAGCCCTCAAGCTTGGGGCCACGCCCAAACCATTCAAAAATTGTCTCGCAAAATATCCAACAAGAACCTTAGAGGCCACACCAGATCACCAAGGCATCTCTACAAGTCCTATCAGAAGGAACTCTCTAGGACTCGAATGGCTGGCAGAGTGTGCACGCAGTCCACACAGTACGTTGTTACTTGTCCGCACGCCCAGCCCAACATGCACCGCACGCTCCAGGGGCAGGCTTGCTAGGTTCTCCTCCCCACAGGAATGCTGCTCCCTGCGAGGCCCCCTGCACTTGCAGCCCACCCCACCCCAAGGGCCCACCCCGCTTCTGCACTAAGAACCCGCCGCTCTCTGTCCCTGGTTCCTCATACCAAGTTGCTTCTTAAGGTCGTCTATTTCTTTCTCTAGCACCAGACACTAGGCCAGCAGACACAGGAGGAAGAGAAATGGTTAGTATACACCCGGCTCCCCTCTCCTCCTCCTCCTCTCCTCTCCCCCGGGCCCTCCATCCCAAAGCCAGGTATCCAGACTGGCAAGGGAAAGACTTTCCTCAGTGGAAAGGAGGTGGGCTCCCTCCCTGGGGTATGGGATGGGGCCAGGGGGCAGGCGGGGAGGGGGCCCACACATGTCAGTTGTACTTGGACCCAGATCCCACCATGGGGTTTGGGTGTGCATTTCCAGGAGTCAGAAGAAGCATTACCCGAGGACAGCCGTGCCTTCCGGGTGGCTGCTGCTGCCTTTTCGGTCTTGGGTGATGGTCAGCTGGTTTCTGGTCACCTGACAGGGAAATGACACACAATCCAGCTTCCCAGGCTCCCAGTGAGGTGGAAAGGGCCAAGCAGGGTCTAACGCGAGGTGAGGCAGTACCACCCTCTGCTAGCATCAAGCCTCCCCTGCTCTGCCCGGCAGGCAGCCCAAACCTTTTCTCTGGGCCTGCCCCTCCTATTCCGCAGGGGCAGCCATTTCACCACGATGGTCGCCAAAGACTGTGGTTCTGGGTTCGAGCCTCCCAGAGCGGCAGCCACAGCCAGCACCTGGGAGAGCAATGTGGGCGAACAGCACTTCACAGAAAAGCCTATTAGCCTGCAGGTCTACGCCCAGAGTAGCTGTTGGGGCACTGCCACCAATCACCCCTGCCAAACAAATCCCACACAGAAGGTGATGGGGCCAGGGCCAGCCCTGTTGACACCCTGTTTCCCATGGGAGAAGTGGCCTGAGAGCAAGGCTGAGCCCCCAGAAAAGAGAGAGTGAGTCAGAGACAGAGGTTTCTGCCCTCACCCCTGGTCTCCACCCCCCAAATCAAAACCCAGGACACTCACCTGAGGGGCCAGGCCCTCCGGGCATGACTTCTCCCTTGTTCATGGCCATGCGCTCTGAGTTTCCTGAATCCTGCCCGCCTCTGATGCTGAGGTTGGCGGTGCTGGGTTCTCCATGATGCACCCGTGGACAAGATGGCCACGGCCTGTCAGTGGTCAGCTAAAAACAAAGATTTCTCACTGATCTGGAGTAAGGACGTGTGTGTGTGTACGTGTGTGTGTGTGTGTGCGCGCACGCGCACGCGCACACGTGTGTGTACCAGTGCATTTATGTGTCTATGTCTGTGTGTGAGAGAGCTCGTATGAGTCAAGACCGAGCTGAGGCAGGGAATTGGAAAGAGAATTGAAAGGCTGATCTCTTTAGCACATTCTCCGTCAGTCAGCCCCAGGCCAGCAGGCAGAGCTGAGCAGGGGACAACAGTGTGGCACTGAGAAAGCCCGGGGTCCCTGCAAGGAAGGTTTGGGGAACAGCCAGGAAGCAGGATTCAGGAAAGTGATGCGTCTCAACACCGAAGCTCTGTGAAGCTTTTAAGGGGTCCCCTCAAATCAATTCCCTTCCACGCCAGCCCCAGCCTCGTGGAGGAGGCTGGAAACAGGCCACGGGTGGAGAACCGAGCCCAGCACACCCAAAGTGCTACCTTAACGTTTGTCCCTAGTAAAAGGACCCCAATCTGGCATCCTAATGACCCCGTGACTGAGGGTCACCCAGTGATGACCCCTGAGGAATGGAGAGAGGGGAGCACGGGGTGAAGACGTGTGTCCTGGGGAGGGTGGGAGGGGAAGAGTGGGGAGAGAGGAGGGGCCTGGCCTACTCACTTGGCCCTTTGTGGCTGGGTCTCTATTTGGGTCGTTGTCTTCTCCTGACACCGCCGTTGCTGCCACCGACTCCCGGGCCCGCCTAGCCACGGATTTCTTCCTGGCGCCGGTGTGCTTGGACTCTTTGGCTCCCCCAGGGACCAAGGCATACTTCTGGGACCTCCCACGCAGCGGGATGCCGGAGATTGGGGGTAAGGTGGCCGGAGCCAGGGGAGTGGCCGAGATTCCCCGTCCCCAGGAAGGGAAGGTTCTCCCCAGGGCAGGTTTGGAGACGGCCCCAAGGGATTTCTCCTCCTGGACCCTCTTCCTCCTAGGACTGGGCCGCGGCAGCCTGCCTGTAGCGGCAGCTGCAGTAGCTGCTGCTGCTGCTACTCCCGGGTAGCTGGGCAGGCTGCCCCCCTTCCCCCCGAGTACGCTCTGCATTTTCTTAGGAGGTGAGATGTCCTCCTGCTCTGCATCGCCCTGCTTGCCCTGCCTTTCCACAACCGAAATCAATCCTCGCGGAGCCGAGGACAGGCAAATGCCTGGCAAGTTAGGGAGATTCTCCCTGCCTTGGACTTTCGAGTGTCTGGGTGTGTCCCCAGGATCCTTGGGGCTGTTCAGCTTGGCCTGGCCTCCGTCTTTGGGATACATGCTCACCCTCATAGGCTGTATCTCACTGCACTCATCAGAGGACTCGGAGTCGGAGAACAGCCTGGCTGGGCTTACTGAGGGGGGCCACGGGCGATCCACAGCCACGTTCAACCTACTCTTAGTGCTTCTCTTAGGGT
Organism: Bubalus bubalis; assembly: GCF_019923935.1. Classification (NCBI taxonomy): domain Eukaryota; kingdom Metazoa; phylum Chordata; class Mammalia; order Artiodactyla; family Bovidae; genus Bubalus; species Bubalus bubalis. The sequence goes on from NC_059181.1 coordinate 63,643,742, forward strand.
TCCCCCAGACCCGGCCCGTCCTGGGCCTGCCGACCCGGAGAGGGCTGGCCTCAGCCCGTGCCGCTTCCCCACACCTCTGGGCGGCTGCGCCTCGACTGCCGAGACACGCCTCCACGTCCAGCAAGGCAGACACGTGGCCGACCGCCTGGCTCTCCGGGGACATGTGTCTGAGGATGCCCCGCAAGTCCAGGTCGGCCAGCTGCCGCACGATGGCCTGCAATGACTCGTCAGATAGCTGCAGGGCGTACCCTGTGTCGTCGGCCGGGGAGCCAGGTCGGCCTTCGCAGCCCAACAGCACCGGCCCTCCCGCTTCCAGCACCTCCCGCTCTGACTCGAAGCCCTCAGGGTCTGGGAAGCCATCCCCGCCCTCACCCTCGCCGCTTCGCGGTGCCCCCGGCTCGGGGCCGGGGTCGGGGCCGGGTCCCCGCGGGGCTGTGGAGCCGGCCTCAAGGCCGCTGGTCTGCTCCCCGCACTCTGAGCCAAAATCCGGTCCGCAAACAAGCTCCTCATCATCCGAGGAGCTCATGTCGCGATCTGGGTGGCCTCCGGACCTGGGGCGGTGACGGTTTATCAACCGGGTCGCGGTGGCGGCTGTGATGGCGGTCGGGGCAGCTGCGGCGGGTGGCGTCTGGAGGTGCCGTCAAGCACCACAGGCACCGCACGCGAGAGGTGGTCGCAAACGACGCGAGGCTTTCAGCGTGCCAGCGCTGCCGCCTCCTCATTGGTCTGGTTCCCGCCAACCAGCACGCGCCTTGTTTGCCCGCCCCCTCGAGGTGTAACCAATGGGGTCGAGGGCCTCCTCTGGTTTGTTGCCAAGCCCGAAAGCCATGCCGGCAGTTGGCGAGTTGGCTGGTGAAGGTCATGCTGCGAGTGTATCTCTGTCAAGCCTCTCGTCCCACCTCCTCCTGTCCCACCTCCCCTTTCCGGTTAGAGTCACAGCCCTGAGTTCTGACTGTGTACAAAGTGGGTGGAGCGGGAGGCTGAGGCGGGGTTGGGGCGGGTAGTGAGGGTGCTGGGCGCCTAGCACGTGCTGAAAGCATTTGCCAGCCTTCCTTCCACCACAAGGCTTATGACCCAATGGGAGAATGGGCAGAGGAATCCCGCACTCAGTGATGAGTGGTCGGCGTACTTCTCCCTAAGAGGCCAGAGGACAAAGGGATCGTGGTTTTGTTCTGTAACATCTCTGCCTCAACTGCTCCATCAAACGTTCTTGGCAGGCAGATTTGGGGGACAGACTGGGGTTGACCTCACTCCCTCAGCTCTTTCCCCACTCTGAGGCAATTCAAAGAAGAGAGAGTCTCAGTCAGTGTCCAGTTACACCCGCAAAGATGCTCACCCCTGCTGATCCTGGAGATGTAAACTAAAACCACGGATCGGGCTTCACACACTAGGATGACAAGCTTCCAAGTGCTTAACCATTCTGAGAGTGGGAGAGTTTAGGAGCAAACCTCTGTGGCGGTGGTGCAAGAAATCCATTTGGGAGGTGATTTGGCAGAATCTATGAAAAGCAACTTACACAGCAGAGACCCCGTGCCCTGCACTCTTCTAAGTGCTGTACGTAAATAGTAATGCTTCCTTGTGACACTCCTAGGACTATAGTACTAATGATTACCAGCCTCTTACAGGTGAGGAAACAGGTACTGAGAGGTTCGGCCACTGGCCCATGGTCTTTTGGCCCATGGGGATAAGTGGTAGAATTGAAGCCAAGCAATCTGACTCCAGAGTCCTTGCTTTGATCCAAAGATCTAAAAAAGCTATTTTTTCCCCCTCTCTCAGGAAGTCCACTGCCTGGCACATCTTCTAAAATTGAGGGTTTATTTCTAAGATGTCTGTTTTACTCCATTGGTCTATGTGTTAATATGGCAGTAACGCACAGTTTTGATTACTGTAGCTTTGTAATGTTTTGAAATCAACAAGTGTGAGTTCTCTACTTTTTCTTTGTCCAAATTGCTTTGCTTATTAAGGATCTCTTTAGATTCTACTTAAATTTTAGGACAAGTTTTTCTATTTCGGTAAAGCATGCTATTGGGATTTTGATAGGGTTTGCAGTGTGTAGATCACTCTGGGTAGTGTGTTAGAAGAACAGATCAAGTGGAGTGTGTGTGTGTGTGTGTGTGTGTGTGTAAAAGAATTGACTCATTCAATTATAGAGGCTGGTAAGTCCCAAGATCTAGAGGGTGAGTTGGCTAGCTGGAGACCCAGAAGGCCAGTGGTTTAGCTCTAGTCCAGGTTAGAAGGCCTAAGAACCAAACCAGTAGAGCTGATATTTCAGTTTGGGTCTAAAGGCAGGAAAAGAAGCTGATGTCCCAGGTTGCCTTTTTGTTTTATTATGACTATCAGCTGATTAGGTAAAGCCCACCCACATTATCGGTGGGGGAGGGGGGGGAATCTGTTTTACCCAGTTGACTGATTTAAATGTTAATCTCATGAAAAAGCACCCTACAGAAACACCCAGAATAATGTTTGACTAAATATCTAGGCACTCTGTGGGACCAGTCAAGCTGACACATAAAATTAACCACCTCAGATAGTTTGGACTTCTTAACAATATTTAGTATTCCAGTCTGTGCAGACAGATGCCTTTCCATTTATTTGTCTTTTTCAGTTTCTTTCAGCAATGTTTTGTAGTTTGCAGTGTACAAGTTTTTTGGCTCCTTGCTTGAGTTTATTCCTCAGTATTTTACCCTTTTTTGCTGCTAATGTCAATGGAATTGTTTTCTTAATTTCCTTTTCAAATTGTTCTTTGTTAGTGTATAGTAATACAACTGAATTTTGCTTTTGGATTTTGTGTCCTACAACTTTGTTGAATTTGTTTACTAGTTCTACCAGTTGTGTGCACGTGTGTGTGTGTGGGCGCGTGTAATCTTTTGAGTTTTGCATGTACAAAATCACGCTCTCTTCAGTAGAGCTAATTTTACTTCTTTCTGATTTGGATGCCTTTTATTTCTTTTGCTTTCCTAACAGCTCTGGCTATGACTTCCAGTTGTTGAATACTAACATAATGGTGAGAGCAGGCTTCCTTGCCTTGTTCCTTACCTTAGAAGAAGAGATTTCAGTTTTTCACCACTGAGGATGATGTTAGTTGTGGCCTTTATTATGTTGAGGTAATTTCTTTCTACTCCTAGTTCTTTGACTGTTTTTTTCTCATGGAGTGATGAATTTTTTATGCATCTGTAGAGATGATCATGTGATTTTTGTCCTTCATTCTGTTAATGTGTTTTATTACATTGATTGATTTTTACATGCAACCAAGGGATAAATCCCTTTTGACCATGGTACATGGTCCTTCTAATGTGCCATTGAATTGTTTTGCTAGTATTTTGTTGAGGATTTTTGCATCTGCATTTGTCCGGGAAAGTGGCCTGTAGTGTTCTTTTCTTTTGGTGCCTTTGATATCAGGATAATGCTGGCCTCATAAAATGAGTTTGGAAGTGTTCCCTCTTCTTCAATTTTTTGGAAGCATTTGAGAAAGATTGGTATTAATTCTTTAAATGTTTGCTGGAATTCTCCAGTGATGCTATCAGTTCCTGATTTTGTGTGTGTGGGAGGGAGAGGTTTGTCATTACCAATTCAATCTCATTATTGGTCTATTGGGTTTTCTGTTTCTCCTTGATTCAGTTCTGGTAGATTGTGTGTTTCTAGGAATTTATTCATTTCTTCTAGGTTGTCCAATTTCTTGCCACAATTGTTCATAATATTCTTGTGTAATCCTGTTTGTTATTGTCGCATTGGTTATAATATCCCCTCTTTTATTTATGATTTTAGTAATTTTACTCTTTTTCTCTTAGTTAATCTAGGTAAGTATTTAAAAAAAAATTCTTTGTGTATAAAGAAGTTTGCTCACAACAGTGTTGTTTACAAGGGCAAAAAACCCTGACTGCTACTTACATTTTCATCACAAAAGCTACTAATATCTGTTGAAACTTTACTATGTGCTAGGCCCTCTACATGCATTATGTCATTTAATTCTCACAACAGCCATGTGAGGTAGACACTAATCTTATCCCTATTTTATATACAAGGCACAAACTTGTGATAACTTGTCCAAAGTCAAACATCTAGTAGGTGGTGCAATCAGGATTTAAAGTCTGGTCTTTGGGTTTATATAGATACAAATCTGTGTTATACAACTATTCGAAAAGGAAGCATGTTGCAATAAAAGATATACTGCACTGTTCTAAGCAAGAATTCAAGAAATCTGCAAGTGCCTAAAAACGTTGTATTGAAACATGAATGTCCAGGATGGGTTTCTGGCAACCAGTGGGTGCAATGGCTCAGAAGCTTTTTTTTTTTTTTTTTCCTTTGGTTATGGGCCCTGTGTTAGTCTGTTCGAGTTGCCAAAACCAAATACCACAGGCTGGATGGCTTAAACAAAAGACATTTAGTTTCTCATAGTTCGGGATACCAGAAGTCCAAGATCAAGGTGCCAGCAAGTTCAACTCCTGGTGTAGGCACTCCTCTTGTATTGCAGTTGGCCACCTTCCCTCTGTTTCCTCACATGACATTTCCTCTGTGTGTGTATGGAGACAGAGAGAGAGCGCGCGCGAGAGATCTGGTAACTCCTCCTCTTATAAGGATGTCAGGTCCTTTGGGATTAGGGCCCCACTCTTACACCTCTGGATGTGTTGTGCTTGGTCACTCAGTTGTGTCTGACTCTTGGTGGCCCCGTGAACTGTGGCACACCAGGCTCCTCTCTCCATGGGAATTCTCCAGGCAAGAATCCTGGAGTGGGTTGCCATGCCCTCCTCCAGGGGAACTTCCCAACACAGGGATGGAACTCAGGTGTGCCACACTGCAGGTGGGTTCATTACCGTCTAGCCACCAGGGAAGCCCAAGAATACTAGATTGGGTAGCGTATCCCTTCTCCAGGGGTACTTCCCGACACGGGAATCAAAACCTATATTGCAGGCAGCTTCTTTACCAGCCCCCTCAGTTAACCCTAATTACCTCTCTAAAGGCTCCATCTCCAAATTCAGTCACATTGAGGGTTAGGGCTTTAAGATAGGCATTTGAGGGCCACACAATTCAGCCCATAATAGGACTCCTTTGAGAATCTATTGAAAGCTCTATACACCCTCCCAAGAAGACTGTATACATTGCCTCCCACAACTCTGCACACAATTTCAGGAAGTTCTTGGAATCCAGGTTGAGAGCCACTGTTCTAGGTCACCTTCCTCTTTTCCCAGGTGGAGAAACGAGAGCTTCAGAAAGGGGAAGTGCTTTTCGTCAGGTTAGGAGAGAGGTAGGTCTCCTGATTGCTCATCAAGTGCTTTTACTCTGCCTTATGTTAGGCCTGTTAGGTCAACAATCCATGGTGACCCCAAAACACTAGCGATTCTGTGGGTGCAGTGAGGGGGAGTGCTTCACCTGGGATGCTCAAGTGAGTGAACAAGGCTCTAGCTATAACTGACAGTAAATGGGACCGGTTTCATTGTTTCAAATTAGTCAGGAGGTTGGGAAGAAGCTGCCCCAGCTTCAACATACATCCACAAGAGTTCTGAGTGTGAGGCGATGCAGGTGCTTCTGTCCTAACAAACAGCCAAGTGGGGACTGAACAGGTAGAGTTGAACTGCCTGCTGGCCTGGACATGGCACTGTCCCTCTCCTCTCAGATTCCTATTTGTACACCCCTCAGGAGTAGACCTGTTAGATTTCTACATGAGATTATCTAGCTCTAATATTCTGTACGTCTGTGATTCTGGGGCAGGAACCATGCGGGACAAATCAGCTGAGGCACGTGGGTCCTAGTTCAGTTCAGTTCAGTCGCTCAGTCGCGTCCCACTCTTTGTGACCCCATGAATTGCACCGCGCCAGGCCTCCCTGTCCATCCCCAACTCCCGGAGCTTACCCAAACTCATGTCCATCGAGTCGGTGATGCCATCCAGCCCTCTCATCCTCTGTCGTCCCATTCTCCTCCTGCCCCCAATCCCTCCCAGCATCAGAGTCTTTTCCAACGAGTCAACTCTTCGCATGAGGTGGCCAAAGTATTAGAGTTTCAGCCTTAGCTTTAGGTTTTTGTTTGTTGTGTTTTCATCTTCATTCGTTTCTATGCAAATTTTGATTTCCTTTTTGATTTCTTCTGTGATTTGTTGGTTATTCAGCAGCATGTTGTTCAGCCTCCATATGTGGAATTTTTAATAGTTTTTCTCCTGTAATTGAGATCTAATCTTACTGCATTGTGGTCAGAAAAGATGCTTGGAATGATTTCTATTTTTTTGAATTTACCAATGCTAGCTTTATGGCCCAGGGTGTGATCTATCCTGGAGAAGGTTCCATGTGCGCTTGAGAAAAAGGTGAAATTCATTGTTTGGGGATGAAATGTCCTATAGATATCAATTAGGTCTAACTGGTCTATTGTATTGTTTAAAGTTTGTGTTTCCTTGTTAAATTTCTGTTTAGTTGATCTAGCCATAGGTGTGAGTGGGGTATTAAAGTCTCCCACTATTATTGTGTTATTGTTAATCATCCACATGTCTTTAATCTGCCTCCTCCCTGAGGAGTCCTTCTCAGCATATGCCTCCTACTTCAAGGAGAAACTGAAGATTTGAATTCGAATACCTGCAAGCCTGCCTACATCTGTATCTGTCCTTACTGCCTCCCCTCCTGGGCTGGGAAGAAGAGCCCTTTTCCTCATTTAGAGATCTTCCTTCCACATGTGCTCCCGATACTTTTACCCATCTCAGGAACCCTGGCTCTTTGTTCCAGGGCCGATAGAAGAATGTCCTCCTTGATGAAACCTCCAATGCTTCCTGCTTTCCCCATCTGTACTTTGTTAGTTACTCCCCATGGGCTTCCCTGGTGGTAAAGAATCCCAGTGGTAAAGAATCCGCCTGCAACGCAGGAGATGCAAGTTTGATCCCTGGGTCGGGAAGATCTTCTGGAGGAAGAAATGGCAACCCACTCCAGTGTTCTTTCCTAGAGAATTCCATGGACAGAGGAGCCTGGCGGGCTACAGTCCATGGGGTTGCAAAGAGTTGGACACAACTTAGCAACTAAACAATAAGAATTTCTCTCTGTGCCACCACAACACATGTGTGAATCTCTAGAATTGCACTTATTTAGGGGTTAATAGAAGCCAATGGCACCCCACTCCAGTACTCTTGCCTGGAAAATCCCATGGATGGAGGAGCCTGGAAGGCTGCAGTCCATGGGGTCGCTGAGGGTTGGACAAGACTGAGCGACTTCACTTTCACTTTTCACTTTCATGAATTGGAAAAGGAAATGGCAACCCACTCCAATACTCTTGCCTGGAGAATCCCAGGGACAGGGGAGCCTGGTGGGCTGCCACCTATGGGGTCGCACAGAGTCGGACACGACTGAAGCGACTTAGCAGCAGCAGCAGCAGCAGCAGGAACTTTTGTTCAACAGGCCTTTATCAAAATCCTCTCTCTACCTCTAATTAGGTGCTTGACTGGTTGAGGCAAATAACTTGAACTTTCCTGAGCTTCCATTTCCTAATCTGTAGAATGAACCCAGACTACCTGGGTTCAAGTCTTAGCTTTGTCACTTAGTAGCTATCTGATTGGATTTCCCTGGTGGCTCAGATGGTAAAGAATTAGCCTGCAATGTAAAAAAAAAAAAAGAATTAGCCTGCAATGTGAGAGACCTGAATTTGATCCATACTTGGGTCAAGGAGATCCCCTGGAGGAGGGCATGTCAACTCACTCCAGTATTCCTGTCTGGAGAATCCCCATGGATAGAGGAGCCTGGCGGGCTACAGTCCATGGGGTGGCAAAGAACTGGACACGACTGAGTGACTAAGCACATACACAATAGTAGGGATAGTCCCTACTTCTTAAGGTTACTATTTGCTTAAATGAATAATTCACAGAAAACATCTAGTGCTGTCTAGAATGTAAATAAGTGCTCAATTAATGCCAGCTTTTACAATGATTGAATATAAGATAACTCTAAATCTCTTTACCTGACATAAAGACATTTATGATCTCTAGTTCCAGCCTTTCTAGCCCTTCCATCCACTGCCTCCCACCCCTGAGTCTCTTAAGAGCGTACGCCTTCCCATCACCCAGTCCTGCCGGGCTGTTTCACACCTCTTGTCTCCCTCTTGCCCTCATTCAAATCCTAAACCCAGCTTAAACATTTTTTCCTCTCCTGATTCTTCCCTTCCCCTCTGTCACACAGAGTTGTCATTCTCTCCTCTGCATCTTGTACTTGACACTTTGAATACAGGCTATAAATATATTGGCCATGTGTGTAATAGATAAACATTTATTTCTAGGGCAAGAACGCTAGTTGAGTTTTCGGTTTGAACAGTTTAATCTCCTTGGAGCAGAGCTTTGACAGCTGAGATGTGTGTAGAGAGTGAGTGAGTGAGGCAGCCCCAACCCCGTGATCATTGAGGGCTTAGGCTGGTGGCACCTGCCCTCAGAATATGTGCTCATCAATGGAGCGAAAGCAGTAAAGGTGACACTGAATGAGGAAAGTGAAAAACTCAGGCGTGGTTTAAGAACCCATGCAGTGGAGAAGGTCCAGGTCTGTTTGCAGTGAAGGCTGAAGCCCCCTGAAATCATCAATCCAGCCATTGCTCAGGCTTATTATAATTTTACTATAAAGCAGATATTTTTGTGGTGGTGGTCCTTCAACTGACAAGGTTTGATTTTGAGAGGACAGGTAAGTAATAAGGTTATTAGGTACCACACTTCATCCAAGAGGAAAGTGTCTTTTGTGAGACCATTCCCTCCTAGGCTCTCAGCAGACAAGGGAAGATGTTTAAATCAAGAACAGAGCTGGTCGATTTTATCTGGATCATCTCTCACTGACATTAAGTAACTGTGTTCCATTTAGTCCAGTGTCTGTCTGTCTTTGCTCAAATGCTGGGATTTAACTTAATGTTCCTAATTGTGAGGATCAGTTCAAACCTATCAGTTTCCAAGACCAGACATTGTTCTGTTAGAGCTGCCTGCTCCCCCTAATTGCAAGTACGTGATTGGCTTGAATATCCATTTGAAAGAGTGAACAAATGGTTTTGCAGAGAGGAATGAAATCTGTCATCTTAAGCGCTTCCTTGTCTGCCCTGCAGAGTAATAATAATCCTAATTATTTTTAAAGCAGGATTTTATCTGTTTTCCAGTGTACATCCTGCAGATTGAATTGAGCTCCAGGATTACCTAGCAGCTAAATTCTATCCTCCAATTCTACAGCAATTTTTCTGATGAAATTGTTTTTGGACAATGGTGTTTCCTCTTACCCTCCCCCCTTTCAAAAATATCAAGCATGGCAAAGAGGTAGTAAGGAAATCAAACTTTGCCTGAAGTCTTCCTAAATTGTGCTTTTAAAAAATATTTTTGTTTCCTAGCCTGAACATGCACATTCCATTTAGCTAGGGGTTTTCCATGTTACACAAACCATTTCCTATCTCTTCATCTTGAGAGGCATTCAAGGCAAGCTCTGCTGGCCTTGCAGAGCTGGAGAATAGCTCGCTGATGGGAAAAGCCACTTGTTCAGAGTCACTGGGAGATTTTGAGAACAAATTGTAATTAAACTTAAGATCTCTTGATTCCTCCTCCACTAGTCCACAGCGCCTATTTTAATAAGACCAAGAAGTGTTATGGTTGGAATTGATCTTCTTAAAACTTTGCCATGATTTTTCATAATGGAGATGGGGGAAAATGCTAGAAGGAAACCTTATACCAAAGCAATCAGTGGTTATTTTACTGTGATTATAGGTGGATTTTTTCCTCCCCTAATCTTTTCTGTTCTGTGAAAGTTGCTCAGTCATGTCCGACTCTTTGCAACCCCATGGACTATACAGTTATGGAATTCTCCAGGCCAGAATACTAGAGTGGGTAGCTTTTCCCTTCTCCAGGGGATCTTCCCAACCCATGGATTGAACCCAGGTCTCTGACATTGCAGGTGGATTCTTTACCAACTGAACTATTAGGGAAGCCTTCTCCTACTCTTTAGTCTCCAAATTTTTAGTAATGTGATTACATTATTTTTATTAGTTTATAAATTTTAACTGTCACATAGCTCTGTAGATTCTATTTCAGAAAATTTGTACTAGAAATTAACCTTTTTTTAATACCTCAGAATTATCATTATAAATATGAGTGTTCTAAATCTTGTAACCAATAACTTCAGTGTGGTTTAGCATGGTATGGGAGACTTCTTTCTGTAAGGAAATTACCTTGTACTGCTATACTTTTATTCTTCTTTTTCTGAACATAATGTACTTCCACATTTCGAGGTTCAAAAGTACAAAGGACATATACACATGGATAGTCTCCTTCCCTTCTCTTCCTCACACCCACCCTGTTCTTACCACAGGCAACCAAATCACTCCTTCCAGAGATATTTTACATATATGTGTTTTACACAAAAATGGCAATAGGCAATATAGTGTACATGCTGCTCTTAGAAAACATTCCATTTAGATCATAAAACTCTTCCTTGGGCTTTTTAAAAATAGCCATTCCATGTTCCATCATGAATTTAACACATCAACTTTCCAACTTGTTGATCAGCATTAAAGTTTTCTCAGTCTTTCTAATATGACAGTGATTCTGTGAATAACTTTATACATTATTTCGAATGTAAGTTCTTTGATTCATGAATGGGACTCTCTGTAGGTAACTTCCTAGACACAGTATGTACACCTGTGAGTTTGATAGATGTTGCCACATTGCTTTGCGTCGGGTTGTATGCTGTACTTTAATATCTCCTTGCAGGTCCTTCCTTCCCTTAGTACCAGGATGTCAGCTGTCACCTCTGCTGTCACTGAGCTGCCTCTAGCTCTCCTTCCCCTTTCCTACGTTATTAGTTCTAAATATGTTGTGAACTTAGAAACAAAGAATCAAACTGATAGAAGTGTGTGGTTCAGAGTCACGACCAGAGCCCTGTAAAGTACTCATTCATCTGTTGAGCAAATGTTTACTGAACACTTACTGTGCTCACCATTCTAGGCGTTAGGACATGTGTTCCGCATCATGAATTTCAGGTGATAAAAGACAGTAAACAAATGTACAAATAAGTGACTTCTAGATAAATGAAGTGTCATTGGACTTTAGTTTTGTTTTAGAGTTAAAGACACATGGAAACCCACACACCAGTGTACTGCCTCCTTAAATTATGGGTTCTTCTCCATTGGTAGCCCACTTGCTTTCTATGTGACTGGAGAGGAGAGAGGAACAGAACAGGAACTGGGATCTCCTCTTTTAAAGAGTGATGAACAGACAGTTGGTGGAGTTATTTAAAAAAGAACTGTGAATGTAAACAATGCTAACAAGCACAGAGCAGTGTATCCCCACATCTGAGTTTTGGCTCGAGATCTACCATGAGCTGACCACAGAGAAGTCATGTAAGTTCTCTGGACTCAATTTTCTATTAAGTGCAGGTAATGGTAGAGAAAGAGGTCCCTTCCTCCAGATGACGAGGGGAACTGTGGCTGACTCATTTCTCACCACCCCCTACCCCTCACTACAGTCTGCATGACATTAACCAGCTGCCCTGTCTGTAGCCAGATTGGTTGGAAAGTGGCTGGGTTCAGCAGGTTTTCTCTAGTACTCCATGTCCCAGAGTTTTAATATGCTAACACGCTGCACTTCGAATCATCAAGAGAAGAATGTGGCATGTGACATATTTTTTGTCGGACCTCAGAGGGATCTTTTCTATATGACTGGTATTCCTTGGGACACAGGTTAAGAAAAAACTGAACTAGATTATCTGTTGTTGTTCAGTTGCTCAGTCGTGTCCAACTCTTTGTGACCCCATGGACTGCAGCATGCCAGGCTTCCCTGTCCCTCACCATCTTCCAGAGTTTGCTCAAACTCATCTCCATTGAGTCAGTGATGCCATCCAACCATATTGTCCTCTATCATCCGCTTCTCCTCCTGCCTTCAGTCTTTCCCAGCATCAGGGTCTTTTCTAATGAGTCAGGTATTCGGATCAGGTGGCCAAAGTATTGGAGCTTCAGCATCAGTCCTTCCAATGAATATTCGGGGTTGATTTCCTTTAAGATGGACTGGTTTGATCTCCTTGCTCTCCAAGGGTCTCTCAAGAGTCTTCTCCAGCACCACAGTTCAAAAACTTCAATTCTTTGGCACTCAAGTCTATTTTATCTGTACCTGTTATTGTTATTCTAAGATTATGTTCTCATCCATTTTACTCTGATCCATTTTCCTCCTTTAACAAAAACTAAAGTCCTCACCACCACCACATCATTCTCCTCCTCTCCAAATTGCTATCATTGGTCACCACATTGCTTTTGCCCCATCACATTATTACCCAGGACTGTTTTTGTGGGGGAACATACCAGGACACCATTTCAGAACCTCTCAGAATTACAGAAACCTGAATGACATTTGAGAATTTTTATTTTCAGAGGTACCTGTCACCAGCATAACAGAAGATGTATTATATTAAAATCTATACCAATGATGGTTAGCTTGTTAAAAGCAAATGACAAATATGCTTATTTATAAATACATATGTGTATCTAGCAGATTTGTCATTACTGGTTTATGGATAATTATAACCTGAACTGTGCTATTTTCTCCAACTCCTCCTAAGTATGAGATGGGGAGGAGACCTGCTTCTGCCTGGCCCTCCTCCTCCTCACCTCTCTCGAACCATGTTGACTGCAGGTCTGTGAAGAGAAAAAGTGTTAGTCGCTCAGCCATGTCCAGCTTTTTGCGACCCCATGTACTGTAGCCCACCAGGTCTCCTCTATCCATGGGATTTTCCAGGTGAAGAGAGAACCAGTTCACAAACTGCAACAAAACCACAGTTGCAGAATGAAGTTCTTACAGCTTAAACTATTCTAAAGTTAAAATATCTATGGAAAGAAACTGGTGTATTAATAATACTAATATTAACTAGTTAATATTAATAATACTAATATCATTAATAAATATTGTTTAGTAAGATACTAACAGGCCAATAGGTTGGAAAAATGAACTGTCAACCCTGTAAAAATTGCTTCTGATCTAAGTGGAGTAGGATCATGGAAAAGAATGCCAGCCTAAGCCATTCATTTTTTTTTTTAAGTAAGGAATACTGGGCTTATCCTTTTGTACCTCTGAGGTGAGTTTTCGTATCAGAAACAGCACTCGGGTTTTTGATGTTTTTCATAATTTGGTAGGCAAGAAGTAGGACAGTAGCTCTTGGCTCTTAAGTAGAATATACTTAGTGTTCCCTTATAGCTCATGAAATGGTTCTATTAATGAGAAAGAAACTTTCTCTCACATAAACTTCGTCACTTAAGAATATCATTGGCTTCCTTCCATAAGTAACTATGTATTTTTAGAAAAGCTTTGTAATTACAGTTGAGTTTGAAAGTAGAGTGCTCATACCAGAATAGAGGATGGTTTCAAATTTCGATCACTATATCCCCACTGATTTCCTATTTTGCAAAAATAGCATTTCATATGGAATTTTGAGTCCTCTCCCAAATTCCCTCACTGATGCAAGTGGTTGGTTCTCAAAAAATGAGCATGTGCTTTGCAGCCAAAAACAGCTCAGCATGGCAGGGCTTTATTTGTTCACATACTGAGGCTGCCGGGGTCATAGTATGCTCTGTATTCTCCACACTAGCTAGTAACTTCAGGAAACAGGGCCTTAGACTTTCTTGAGACTAGCTCTGTTTTTGTTTCTAGGGATTTCAGTGTATGAATGCAGATGTCAGTAGCTGCCATCCCATTTGTCTCACTGCTTTTACTGTCTCTGTAGAAGGCTCTTTTTTTTTTTTCCCCATTCAGGCTTAAGTACCACCTGAAGAGAGAAGCCTTTTAAGGCCTGGGAGACTGGCCAGTGCCCTTTGTCCTTCTGTTCACCTACTAAAAGGTAGCATTGTTAACCTAATTCAGCAGGGCCCTGGCTCAGTATAAACACTGCTCAATAGAGCCAGAAAGACTAATTGAATTGTACAATACATCATTCTTCAGCAACAGTTTCAAGTGGATTGTACTTCATTTTCCAAAACACCATCTGTTTTTTCCTCATTTAAAATTTTTAAATATAGCAAATATTTAACCATTATAAACAAAACATTTGAACCCGGTTCTGTCTTTCCCTGCTGAACGGTGAGCTATGTGAGGGCAGGATCCTGCCCACTGTGGTCTCCACTGAGTGGCCAGACACCTGCTCTGGTGTCTGCCATGGATGTACCTGTGTCTCTAGACCTCAAAATGAGGCATTATTTAGCCCCATGAGCTGCTCTTTCCAGTCTGATTACATAGTCCAAGGTTTTGGCTGATTCTCGGTGCTGCTCTGTGAGCACCATCTGCAGAGACTGTTATCTTCTCTACTCTTTAACTGCAGGATCCCAGAGGACCACGCAACAGAACAGGCATCTCAAAAATAATTGCTTCTATGATGAAAATGACTTTTATTAGAAAAAAGCATTGATGCTTTTCTTTTGCACCTCTATAATTACGTATTAACTTTATAATAAAGAACATGGTAATAGTGAATTTCATAAACACGTGTTTTAATCAACATATAATAACCGTACATTTAGTTACTGGGCTTCCCTAGTAACTCAGCTGGTAAAGAATTCGCCTGCAATGCAGGAGACCCTAGTTTGATTCCTGGGTCAGGAAGATCTGCTGGAGAAGGGATAGGCTACCCACTCCAGAATTCTTGAGCTTCCCTGGTGGCTCAGCTGGTAAAGAATCCACCTGCAATGCAGGAGACCTGGGTTTGATCCCTGGGCTGGGAAAATTCCTTGGAGAAGGGAAAGGCTACCCACTCCAGTATTCTGGCCTGGAGAATTCCGTGGACTGTAAAGTCCATGGGGTTGCAAAGTGTCAGACACAACTGAGCAACTTTCACTTTCTTAGCGCATGTACAGATTGATCGAGTTCATGGTTGTTTCTGCTTGTTGTCCCGTCCTTACCCACCTAGTGCATTTCTGTTTATCTTTCTAGACCTTGAGCCGGTGTCACCTGCTTTGCCAGGCCTGCCCTGGCTCCTAGCTCCCTTCTGCCAGCATGGTTGATGTCTCCCTCCTTCAAGCTCCCAGTGGACCTCATCCATGTTCCTTTGTGGTGGATGACTGGCTATGTGCTACATGTATATTTTTGTTTTAATTATTGGTCTATTATACTCAACAGCTGGAGAAGGCAATGGCACCCCAGTCTAGTACTCTTGCCTGGAAAATCCCACGGATGGAGGAGTCTGGTATCCTGCAGTCCATGGGGTCACGAAGAGTCGGACACGACTAAGCAACTTCACTTTCACTTTTCACTTTCATGCATTGGAAAAGGAAATGGCAAGCCACTCCAGTGTTCTTGCCTGGAGAATCCCAGGGACGGGGGAGCCTGGTGGGCTGCCATCTATGGGGTCGCACAGAGTCAGACACGACTGAAGTGACTTAGCAGCAGCATACTCAACAGCGAATCCCAGGAGGTTAGGGAGCATACCCTGTTTATTATTCATCAGTACTCTTCTAGAGTGGGAACAGTGGATTTTCAGTTTTGTTAATGAGCAAAGTTGTTTGTTCTGTTTATGCTGAATTCCAGTCTTACTCCCAGTACTAGAGAGGTTCCAGTGGAAACTTTGTGGAAAGGTCCATGTCCTCGTATCAGTGAATTGGTATGTAAAGATTCCCCCAAACCACCCACGGGTCATGCATTAGTTAAGCTGTAGCTCAGGTGTATTTTGGTTTTTTCTGTTTATCTCTACTGCCAAATGACATTTTAAAATCAGCTTTTATACTCTTGGTGTTTACTGACAGAAGTGGTAATAGAGTTTGCTGCATCTATTGGCTAGAGTCAGCCCAAGTCCATGAGCGTGTGCTAAGTCGCTTCAGTCGTTTCCGGCTCTGTGATCCCATGGACTGTAGCCCACCAGGCTCCTCTGTCCGTGGGATTCTCCAGGCAAGAATACTGAAGTGGGTTGCCATGCCCTCCTCCAGGGGATCTTCCCAACCCAGGGATTGAGCCACCAATCTCCTGTGTCTCCTGCATTGGCAGGTGGATTCCTTACCACTAGTGCCACCTGGGAAGCCCCCAGCCCAAGTCTAGACCTTTACTAATAAAAGCAACTCTTTTCTGCTCACTAAAGTGTACGTTTGAGCTTGTTTTCTACGCACATTGTTCTGTATATAATATCCTTTTTTCCCCCTTTTTGGGAGATAGTCTTTCATTCCTTTCGAAGTACATGGTTTACCTATCTTTTTAAAGTAACCTCTGTATAAAAATACTATAGAATATATGTACATATATATGCACATAGCTTTAGTTTTTAAAACCAGCATTGCTGTTAAAAGAGTCTTAATGAATTATTTTTTAAACTTTTTATTTTGAAATAATTATAGATTCACAGGAAGTTGTATAGATAATGTAACACAGAGGGGTCCTATGTATCTTTCACCCACTTTGCCCACTGGGTGTAGCTTAAATAACTGTAATACATTTTTAAAAAACAACAGGAAATTGACATTGGTATACTGAGTCTGTATAGTTCTGTGTCATTTTATCATATGTGTGAAAGTGTTAGTCAGTTGTGTCCAACTCCTTGCCACCCCATGGACTGTAGCCCACGAGGCTCCTCTGATCATGGGATTCTCCAGGGAATCACACAATCAAAAAACAGAGTTAATATATGTTGTAATTCCTTTCAATGCTCAGGTTGCTTTTACCAATTGAGTTTCTTGGGAGAGAGAAAGAAAAGCCACGTTTTATACTTAGTTACACTATGGGCTTTTTCATTTGGCTGTGTTCAGAAAATGATGTCATTTTGGGATTTAAGCTATGGTTCCTAGCTGGAGGAGGTGTGGAGAGCCGGGTGATGCGCCAGTGCTGATGGAGGAAGTTTCTCTCGTAGGTGTTTAAGCAGGCCAAAGAGTTCCTGGAGTACGTGTACGAGGAGCCCCCGATCGACATCCAGCAGCAGAACCCCATGCTGTACGGACACGCTGAGCCGCTGGCCACCGTGGTGCGGCTGTGGCAGCGGCTGAAGTCACTGCGAGCCTATTTGTTCAGCTGCCGGGCGGCGGTGGCCGAGGATCTGCGCCGCAGGTAAGAGTCATAAATGTCAGACAGCTCCGGTTTGTTTTTCTTTCCCGCCCCAGGAGGGTGCTTAGATGATCTCCGAGGGCCTTTACAACGTGAAGTAGCTGGAATTCTGTGGTTCTCCCTCAGGGCTCATCTCTGACTTTTTCCTCTGAGGGCCTCTGTCTGGTTGAGCCAAGCACAATGAAAATAATATCTCAGCGGAACTGAAGGCTTTTAACCCATGCATCGAGTTCCCGCAATGGTGAAGACCTCTCTTTACCTATAGGTTAACTTGAGATAATATTCATGGAAATGTCTTCATTGATTGTAGCATCTTATAGTTTCTCCAATTTCAGTTCCTATTATCGTCAGTGAAAATAAGCATGTTTGAAATATTTCATAGCTCAAAAACATTTTTTTTCAATGAGAAATTAGTAAGTGGTTATTCAAATCTTATTTTACAGACAGAAACAGACTTGGTAAATGATACAGGCTGTAGAGCTAAAATTAAAATACATTAAAAAAAGAAAAACAACCCACCATAAAAAGGCTCAGGATTCTGCCTTTTCATGTTATCATTGGCATAGGCTGCTTTTCCATAGGTTGGTTATGTCCAAGTTTATGGAACACACAAGTCCATACCAAGCTCAGAACCTTAACATAAAATTGAAGTTAAAAAATGTGCCTGCTCTCATCAAATTCCTTCTTTTACAGTTAGGTTTTATTGGCATTTAAATTCTCACCCTTGGTATACACAAACTAGCTTATACTTGAAAAAATTGTTGTTGGTGTTCATAAGTACCTAAACATATCTTTTACTTTTTTTTTAATGGCAACTTGAAGGCATACATTAGTCATGGTTTTTGGAGGCAAGCGTATGTGAATAAGAAGCTTCGGAAAGTGATCATTTGCTATTTGAAATCCAATTAATATCCGAAGAACCCCAGGCCTCTGAAGAAGATGTTTTGAAAAGAACTAAATGTAGATGGTAAAGGATATGTAATATCTAGACAAGCTCTCATAAAAGTAATAATGAAAAGGCAGCTGCGGTAGAGCAAAATGCCTCATGGTGGTAGCCATTCTTTCACCTGGTTGTTTTTCAGAAAACAGTAGAAAGTAGTCAAGATTTACTCTTGTAAAGTCTAGGCAAATCTTAATTTTAAAAAATCGGGGCTTTGCCTGAAAGGCAATAAAATTATGTGTTTCCAACAAATTTACCAACCAAGCTAGATACAAGATTTTTGACATTCAAAGTATGTTTGTTCTATTACTCTTAGTACCTTTTGGCTTTGCTCAAAGCTGGTTTTTCTTTGTGCTTGTATTTTTGAAGAAAGTTAAAATCTACACACAGAAATCTTGTTCAATACCTTTATGTTGTAATGTTTTGCTTTGGTTAAATATGCCAAATCTGGGCATGCATTTAGAAATTAAATAGGAGATCCTCTCTCCATATGGATGACTAAGCATACCTATGCTGTTCCAGCAATTTGGTGGCTTACCACCATGTACTACTACGCCTTATGGCCAGACCACCAGGAAAGGAATGGAAGTGCTAGAGAGAAGGCAGTCCTGGGGCTGTGAGAGTGAAAATAGGAGTCTTTTTTTCCCCCCTTCATTTCTCTTTCCTGGACTTGTTCATGACCATCATTCAGTGTAGGGCCTGGGAGACGGTGCGTGTTTAGTAAGTACTGAATGGATGGATGTAAGGAGGGATGGGTGATGAATGGATGTCTGTTACAGTGTCACTTTAGACCACTGAGCCATGGCTGGTAGCCCAGTTCGGAGGAAGCAGTCATCTTCAGATTATTCTTTTTCTCACTTCCCTGTCAGTTAGCACAGTGTTTGAACCTTCTGAAACCTTTAGAAATTGTTGTTGAATAAATGAACAGACCAAACCAGCACAAAAAAGATTTGGTTGGTTCTGTTTCTGGGACAGCTCTCAAATCTTTCCTTTGCTTTTCACTTCCAGTGCACTCCCCTGGTTCAGTCTCAGGACCATTACAGCATCCTTCTAACTAGTCTGTCACACTTGGGTTTCTTTCCTTTCCAACTGAACCTTCACATCAGACAAATTATTAAAGTGCAAGTATGGAATTAAAGATCTGCCCCAGTCTAACCCAGTATACACAAACACAAATAATTATTTAATTCTCCCCTCAGTACATTCTGTTGTGGGAATTAAATGGGTTTTTACAACTGAAGGGCTTACAGTAGTGCCTGTACACAGTAAATAATAAATACTACTATTATTAATACTGCTTCTTACCCTAGATTGTTCTTGTCTCTAGCTTTAAAAATCTTTGTTAAAAGAGTCCACTTAAAAGCCACCCCTGATGCTCTGTAACTGGAATCGGGCTCCTTCTCCTGCTACTCACTGTGTCTGGAGAGGGGTGAGCAAGAGGAAGTGGGTTGGAGAGCTAGTCTGGCACAGGGCCTGTGGTTTCTGGGTATGCGGTGCATACTTATCTGTGCATTTGTTGCATAAAAATGGGTGGAGCAAGAGGCTCCCTAAGACTTCCTAAGAGCAAAGAGTAAGATGATGATTCCTACAGAGCCCTAGAAGAGGTGCTATAATTTTTTTGTTGTTGTCTTAGTTTCTGTATATTTATATAATCTCTGAGGTTACCAAGCTCTCCAACCTGGCACAGAAAAGTACACCAGTAGCAAGCAGGACTCATAGCTTTGGGAGGGGGGTGGTTTTGGGGGGAGTTAAGAGCTTTTTTGGATTTATTTTAAAATATGACTGTTTAGTGAAATACATCTAAGGTTTTCTGGGATGTCCATACTTCTTACAGCTGGACCATGCTTATTCATTCTGCCTTCTTCAGTGTCTATAAAAATAACCATTTAACAGAGGGGATTGCCCCCCTCATGCTAAAATGACTGTCACCAGAAGCCATCTCTTACCTGTCTTTCACTTTTATACGGAATCTGACTTTTTAAAAACAAAATCAGTCACCAGTACCTTCAGCGACAATAAGCTTGTTCAAAAGCAGGATGCTGAAGGTTTCCTTTGTTTCACCTGGGGTACCACCTCTAGAGTGGGGTTGGGGGGGAGTTTAGACAGTGAGAAGGACCTGCTGGGCACAACTAACCATACAGATCCTTGACAGAAACTAAAAGAGGGGAGAGTTGATGAGCAACAAGGGAACCAAAATAGAGCAAGGGAATCCAGTTCTTATCTAGTCGTAAAAGGCATTCTCTCCCTGCCTGGGTTTTACCTCCATATAAAAGTTGCCATTAATCTCCAGCAAGTAGGCCCAACATGCTGAAGACCTGTCAGTGCTGTATAAACAGAATAAAGCAAACTGTTAATATTGCTGTCGTGAGGAACCTGGAAACAGACTGATTAATCGTATGGGCGCTAGACCGCCAGGGAGCCGACTTTGGTCATCGCCTTATTAGGGAAGTCGCAGTTGGCTTTTAGGCCTGTCATTACGATGACCATCGGGTTTTTATCCTCACTGTTTTTGTTACTGTTGTTAAACGAACGCCTTGTTCTTGAACCCGAACTGCAAATCTTGACTGGCAGGGGTGATTAGTTTAGAAAAAGTCAGTGTCTTCCACGAAGTCTAAAATGTTTATAGTGCTGACAATTCACGGCCTCTGAGGACTCCCAGATGGCGACCCTGCTGGATCAGTTCAAGGTCTAGTTAACTTTTCACGAGAAGAATTATTTACAGTGTCCACATGTGGAGGTGCGTGAAGTACTCTGTGGAAAATCTTCGCACTGTCAGGATACATCCGGATGAGCAGCCGTTAAGGACATGTTCAGGAGAGACCCCGAGAAGAGCAGGGAAGGGCCTCCGGTCTGCATGCCGCGCTGAACACAGGAACTGTGGGATCCAAGCATAAATCAGAAGTCATAAATGGTCACCTCGGGACCAGGGTTGCCCGTAGACATGTTTTGTTTGGCCTTTCAGGGATGGTCCCACCAGGTTTTAAAGTTGCAAAATAGTAACAAATGTCTGACCAACTCAGTAGACATGAATTTGAGCAAACTCTGGGAGATAGAGAAGAAGAGCGAAGGCTGGTGTGCTGCAATCCATGGGGTCGCAAAGAGTGGGACATGACTTAGAGAATGAACAACAACAGCCGAAGCGAACCTTTAAATAATCAGGCCTCTTCATGCTCTCACAAAATAAAGCTCCCTGTTTCTGTTAGGAAATCAGAAGCTCTGAGTACACAAGTCTTCCCTCATTCCTGGATGTAGCAATCAGCATTACGTATTAGGCTCTCCACTTTGCCATAGTCTCTGCCCCTCCTGTTATCTCCCCAAACCCACTGACAATCGGTACATAATATGTTGCTGCCCTGCGTTTCTCATCCTCAGCCCATTTCACTTATTTGTGATGGTGAGATAACCATGATTTTATCAGTTAAAAAGTACTTTCCCATAAATATACTCTTTGGTCTTTACAACAGCCCTTCAAATGGGTAAGACATGGTATTTAGAAAGAATGGAAGGAACTATGACTCTGAGATGCTACGTGACTTGCCTGAGGTGACAGAGCTGGCAAGGAGCAGAGTTCACACTTGGAACCAGGCTTTCTGATGCTCAAATTGCTGCTGCTTTCCCAGGGGCATTTGCTGGTGGCAGTGGTGTCCAGAAGTTTCTAGACTCTTCAGAGGAAGGAACCCCTTTTATTTCTCCTGAAGGCCTTCATTGAGGTTGTCTAGGAGAGTGTGAAGGCAGCGAGGTGGCAGACAGTAATGTCTCTTGTGTGGGAAGGTGCGATTGCCATACTCACTGCCAATGCTGGGCTTGGAGAGCAAGGCATGACTATTGGCTTAGTGCTAATGAGCACATTTTCCTCTAGGTTTGTGTTTTCCAGACCTTTCTGTCGCATAGATCTGTAAATCTAGAGGTGTCTATAGGGTTATCTTATCCATGTCTAAAATAAATATTACGATCTCTTTCTCACCATCATTTCATAAAAGAACATAATAATGCAAAAAAAAAAGTGAACAGCAATCAAACAGCTTTTTAAAGTCAAATAGATTTAAAATTCAATCTACTATTCTTTTTTTGGTCTCATTTTGCCTTGGATTGTTGAAAAACATTGCCAGAGCAATACCAGTTGTTTGGACTAGCTTTTCAGAAATCCTGAATTAAGTCATATTTTTTCTTCTGAATGCTGAAATGAAATTATCCAGTTCAAAGAAAGATATTACAGAAATCAATTGGTGGATGCCTGAGTGTTTCCCATTCTCTGTCATTAACAGATGATTGGGGTTTTGGGTGCCTGGTGAATGCAAAGTTCCTATTGTGATAAATATTTAAAACTAGTTTCTCTCCAACACTACTTGAAGCCAGTAGGCAATATTATGCCTGCCTTCCCAGTTACTTAGAGCACAATTGTGATGGTTCTGGGGGAACAGGTAGTCCTACTTGTTTGTTTAGTTCTTTGCTTAGACCATTCTAAACAATTTGACAGCTTAACTTAGGATAAGTCACCTTTTGCTGTCTTCAGTCTCACATTTTATTTGAAATTATATCCAGAATTAGTTGTCACTGAAATACCAGCTTTATTGAACAGTGAGAAATTTCTATCATAAAAACCGGCATTTTTATTAACTTTGTCTAGCCTGCTGAATGCCAGAAAAATATGAGCAAATGTGTATATGTGTCTATCCTGTCAGACTGTCCTTACCTCCTCTTCCTTCCAGCAAAATTCAGCAGCTTGCTCAGTTGCTCTTGCTTCAGTTGCTCTTAGCAACAGTCCCCAGAAATGTCATTTAATATACCAGATTTCCTTTCCCAATTCTTTGCTCCTTACCCCCAGGGAAAGCTGTCTGTCTGACTACTGAGTTCACTAGACAGGAAGCTTAGTCCAAAGGTTGAAACATCCTTTGGGTGTCCACTAGCATCTCAAACTTAATATGGTCAAAACTGAGCCAGTAGCCCCTCCCCCACTCCTGTTGCAAACTGCTCCTGCTGCAGAGCCCCCCATCTGCCTTACTGGCACCTCCACCCATCCAGCTGTTCAGGCCAAACACCTTTCCCTCAGTTCTGAATCCAACCTACCAGCAAATCCTATCAGCGTCACCTTCAAAATATATCCACTCAAATTGAAATCGTCATAAAACCATCACTTCCCCTGCTACCCGCTAGGTCCAAGCCACTGTCACTGTCCCCTGGATTATCGTGGTAACTGGTCTCCCCCTTCAGTCTGTTCTTAAGACTACAGTTAGAGGTAATGTGTACATTAGATGATGTCACCCCTGACTCAGACTACCTGATAGCTTCACCTCTCTTCACCCAAGTAAAAGCCAAGGACGAGTATGGCTGGTTCCCCATCCCCTCTCTGCCCTCATCTCCCGATATGTGCCCCCTCCTTTACTCTGTTCCAGCCAGACCAGCCTTGTTTAGTCCTTGAGCACAGCACACAGGCTCCCACGTGAGTTTCTGTGCTTGTTTTCCTCTTCCTCAAGATAACTTCCTTATCTCCCTTAGATCCATATGCAGTCATCATGTTCATGAGGCATCCTTGACCACTTTATTTGAAACTGCACCCAGCGCCCTCCCTGACACACACACTTCATCTTTTTAGTCTCTGCTTATTACCATGTAATGTAGTGTTTTATATTGTCTGTCTCCCTCTCTGGTGCCACACATATGGCTGTGGAGGTCATGCTTTTCTCAGCCTGTATAGCCGTGCCCAGAGACCCTGTGCTCTCCACACTAGATGTAAGCTACGAAAGGTCATGGCTTTTTATCTGTTTTGTGGTCTTAGGCCCTGCTGTATCTCCAGAGCCTTGAACCATGCTGTGTGTGTGTGACTGTGTTAGTCACCCAGGCATGTCTGGCTCTTTGTGACCCCATGAACTATAGCCTGCCAGGCTCCTCTGTCCATGGAATTTTCCAGGCAAGAATACTGGAGTGGGTTGTCATTTCCTACTCCAGGTCATTTTCCCAACCCAGGGATCGAACCCAAGTCTCCTGCTTGGCAGGTAGATTCTTTACCACTGAGCCAAGGCTTCCCAGGTGGTACCAGTGGCAAAAAATCTGCCTGCCAATGCAGAGATGCCAAAGATTTGGGTTCAATCCCTGGGTCAGGAACATCCCTTGTGGAAGGAAATGGCTACCCACTCCAGTATTCTTGCTTAGAAAATTCCATGGACAGAGGAGCCTAGTGGGCTAGAGGCCATGGGGTCATAAAGAGTTGGATGTGACTTAGCGACTAAAACCACCAACAGCAACCAGTATACATACTACTTTTAACCCAGTCATTTTGCTTAGTATATTGTGAACATCTTTTTATGCCAGTAAATATTTGTCTAAAGCATCATGAATCACTGAGTGAAAATGGTATTTTGATGCGTGAACATTCTGATGCACCCTCGATCTTAGAAGAAGTATGTGAGGATATTATTCAGTGTACCCAACAAAAGATTGCATGAGCTGAAAGAGATCATTTCATAGCAACAACTCCTCATCTCCCTACCTCCCAGTAAGTCAGACATATTAGGTAGAGGGATTATCTGTCACAGAGAGAAAAGATTGCATGCTCTTATGACTTGAATACACTTAATGTCTCCTCTGGCAGCCTCGTTCTTAAAACATAGTCTACACAGACTTGACTTGCTGTGTCTCTGAACTAAAAATGAGAAGTGTCTATAGCCAAAATCTAAGATCCAAACGTGCAACCGATCATTAGCCAAAATCTGGTTAATACTGAATTTTAGAAGGATGAGCCCATTTTAGCCACAATATTATCACTAAATTAGTCTCATTAAAGACCAGAGATTGTTAGCACTTCAAATTTATAAATAACACTTCTTTAAGCCCAGTAAATGAACACAGCTTTTTATGTTCTCTGTAAGATTTAATATTGGCTAGACTTTGTGGCTAGTTTTTGAGTTAGCTAGTTAAAAGTGTCTTTGGGGCTTTCCTCTCAATAGATTAGCTATGTGAATCTATCGAGACTCAAAACCTACTAAAACACAAAATGTTATTTTGATAGTTTTTGAAAGCAGCCATTCTCAGTCTCCTTCAAGAATTCCTTTTCCCTTGAATGACTCGAAGAACCAAGGTTTTCAAGTCAGCTAAGTGCCTCATCTCCTGAGCCCCTCCCCTCCCCTCGTTTTTCTCCAGAGATCTCATTCAGCAAATCATGTATATATGTGCGAGTATCAGCACTCTAAAAAGGAGCTACAGACTGTCTGCAAAACCATCATTCCAAACCAAGACATTAATAAACTTTGAGAAAGGCGCTCTACGCAGAACTTTTTATTTATTGAGAAATCCATAGCAAGTTAAAAAGTGATTTTATCTTATTCTGAGATTAAATGAAATCTGTAGATTATAAAAAATCATTTTCTAAGAGATGACAAAAAAATAAAACTCCTGGCAGAAAAACTGTTATATTCTTGGAATTGTGGCATAACATAGGGATTTGAGCTAGGATCTATAATGTGATATAATTTGTCACTTTTATAATCAGACCCCAGAATAATAACAATGCAAATTACTTTCCAAGTATTTCTACTCCAGGGTTTAGATTGAAGAAACTTAGGCACAGTTTCTGAATGAACATGTAAAAGAGACCCTTTTTTCCCATACCTGTTTGCCAAGATATAATATCTGATGCAATCTTGCTATTTTTTCAACCAATGAGATTAGCAAAATGAAGTATCTAGAGAAATGATTGAAGCTTGTTTCTTCCACATGGATGGCTATCGCAATATCTGCCTTTGATTTAAAATTGTTCTTCCATTAACTAGGAGCATGGCTGGACATAAGAGTCCTGTCCATATCCAGTCTAATGTAACTTATTTTGGGAACATTTGTAGCTCATATCAAGAACACCAAATTGCATCTCCCTGGGAATATTTCACCGTGCTTTTTGCCGATTTCAGTGTGGGTACGTGTGCCCTCCAAAGGAAAAATACTGCAACCCTTTCCATTCCATACAAATTACCTCACCTGGAGCGCTGACTCTTGGAAAACACAGTAATACTTCATGAATGAATGGTTTTCCTTTCTAAATTACTCCTTATGCACTTCTACACATAATCTTCGTTTAGATCATTATGGTTTAGAATCAGAGTTGGAGATTTTCCCTTGGTGGTGTTGTCTTTTTTATTGTGTATATCTGTGTGTGTGTGTGTGTTTAAGAGAGAGTGTGATGGAGAGACAGACAGAGATACATGTGGAAGAAGGGAGGGAGATGAGTCTGTTTTTTACTTATTTATTTTTTAAATATTTATTTATTTGGCTGCTCTGGGTCTTAGCTGTGGCATGTGGAATCTACTTCCTTGACTAGGGCTCAAACCCAGGCCCTTATATTGGGAGAGTGGAGTCTTAGCCATTGGACCACCAGGGAAGTTCTAACTTATTTATTTTTAACTGGAGGATAATTGTCTTACATTATTGTGTTGGTTTCTGCCATATAGCAACATGAATCAGCCATAGGTATACGTATGTCCCCTCCCTCTTGGACGTCCCACTCACCTGCCACCCCATCCCACCCCTCTAGGTTGTCACAGAGCACCAGTTTTGAGCTCCCTGCATTATACAGCAAAATTTCACTGGCTATCTGATTTTATATGTGGTAATGTATATGTTTCAATGTTGCTGTCTCCATTCATCTCACCTGCTCCTTCCCCTCACCCTGTGTGAGATGAGTCTTTAAAGCATATCTGTTACATGTGTTAAGATATTTTCATTTTAATCATTGGGTTTTTAATGCCAGTTATGCAGCTCAAAGAACTGAGCTTTAGGGATATGGCGATATTACTAAATCTATTAAATCCTGCAAAGGGTGTGCCTACTTCAGTGCCTGACTTAGTCCCTTTTCTTTCATGAGCATCAGGGCTCAGTGGAAACTGAGTTTAAGTCCTCAGAAATTAGTCAGGTTAAATGAGTCTTGATGTGTTTGACTCAGTGTCCTGGTACAAAATAGAAGAGGACTCCCAACTTGTTTTATATAGACTGCCTTTGATTTCATAGGCCATTATTTCTGCATTTTTAACCCCAAGTGCCACCTATATAATATAAGAGATCTGAATCATTCATGACCTTTTTTCCCTTTTAATCTTTTCTCACTTTTCTCATCGGAACGATCTGTAAATGAAGCCTGACTTACCTGCTCAGTATGTCAGGAAATTCTAAAGGTATAAAATAGAAGTAGTTGGCACGAGAAACAGTTGGGCTGGTTGGTTTTCATGATCCTTCAGCAGGTTTCTTCATTGTCCTTTGGTATCAGAGGACTTGACAGTGCCACCTGCCAGCGATGCAGTTTTCCCTCGGTCAGTGAGTGAGGCGTGGAGTTGACTCTCCTTATGAGGTTTGTCCTCTGGCTCTGGTGTCAGGACCATTACATTGGCATGAGCAGGGCCGTCCTCATGCTTAGCCTGCTGGTGAAATGCTGTCTGACCTGATGATGACTAGGCCTGCAGTACAGCGAGATCACTTTGCACAGAAAACCCTAAACACAGCTTCCTCACCAGAAAGCAAAGGCAGCACCCTCCTGCAGCAGAGGCCGTTTACCAAAGCACTGCCAAGTCAGACAACCTTCAGTTGATTTGTAGCTTTCCGTTCCTAGGATGTTGAAGTCTGAAGGGAACACTGGGGAAATTAGTAATTATGTTTTACATAAAGTCTTAGTAGAAACTTGAAGCATTTCAGTAAAGAAAAGAGTGTGTGTATGTACATGCACCCTCACACATGGCAAACATTCATTTGGAAGAGCTCCTAGTGCGGTCCATGTCCCATTTCCTCTAGGCCTTTCCAGGCTCAGGCTCTGTCATTTTTCCCACTTTTCTTTCTGTAGCTTCTGATTCTGCACTGGCTTCTTCAATATTAGCACGTGAATATGCCCAAGTGGCTTCCATCTCTAAGAAAAGAATCCTTTCTTAGTCCTGCATCCTTCTGTAGCTATGGCCCAGTTTCTCTCCTTTAAAGTGAGTTTCTTAAAAGAGTAATCCACAGCCCTTCGCCCCTCTGCAGTCTGGTGTCCTTCTTCCTCCTGAGGTCACTAATGAATTCCATTTTGCCAAATCTAGCAGGCACTTTTCAGGCCTTGTGAGTGTCTTTCCCAGGTTATTTGACCTCTCCGGGCCTCTGATGCCGTTGACCTTTTTTGTCCTTAAAATTCTCTCCTCCTTTGGCTTCCTGGATGTTGGCTCTTCTGCCTTTTCTCCTATCAGACTGCTCCTTTGCAGCTTTCTTCCTGCAGCTGTTCTTGGAACTGCTCTGCCGGCATGCAGTCTTTTCTGTTGCTCTAGTGTGTGCTGTCCTGGGTTGTTCCTCATTTTCATGTCTTCACCTGTGGGCGCACAGCTCTCCTCTCTGAATACGTGGATGACTCCACTTGGACATTCCACAGACAGTTCCAGACCTCTTCCCCGACAACTGAGCTTCCCTTTCTCCTCATGGGCAACTCCTCTTCTGTAGCCCCTGTGGCAGTGAATGGAATTTGCATTTACCACAAGCAGTACCAGGCTCCTTCCTGGCTTCCGTTTCCTGGTAGTCTTCATGGCACGTGGATGGTACTGCAGAAATCTGTCTGTGGTAGGCTCCCTTTCTCTCCAACCCAAGGGCAACCATCTAAATTCTGTTCAGGGTCCCATCATTTCTCAGCTAGTTTACCCCAAATTTGTCCCATCTCTTTAGTCTCTCTCCCCTTCTGCTGTCAATGAACTTTTATAGGCACAAAGAATGAGTTTGAGCAAACTCCAGGAGATAGTGAAGGACAGGGGAGGCTGGTGTGCTGCAGTCCATGGGGTCGGATGCAACTTAGTGCCACCAGCAACAAGGCAGGCACAAATCTAATGCTGTCTTCCTCTTGCTTGAGGCACTCCTGTGGCACTTATCTCTCTGGGGGTAGGCTGTTCTCCAGGCATCTAAGCTCTCCCATGTCTGGCTACACACTTTCCAAGCTCACACCTTGCAGTACCCTGGTTCCCAGCATGGGCACATACACACATGTACACATACAGAGCTTGTTCCCTGAAAGAATTATGCTTGTCCTCGCCTCTCTGCTCTTACCCACGCTGCCCCCTCTACCTGGAATACCTGCCCTTCCACTCCTTCATGTGGGTTCTGACGTGTTGGTTCTGAGGCTTTTCCTGAACAGGTGTCCTGCAGGCTCCCTCACCCATGCAGTCCATGATAGAGCTGGAGTTACTTGCTTACTTGTCTGTTTATCTCACTTATTTATAGGTATTAGGGGGAAAAAAACTGTCTTCTCCAAATTTCCTGTCCCATGTGTTCCCAGCACCTGCTTATTACAATGAAAATGTGTGCTGATTTTAGATTCTTCACCATGGTGGCAAGTCACAGAGGTCACAGGACTGAACTTCATTTGCATTGAATTCTTGCACCATATGGTGATCACAAGTTGTTTTCTGACCAAAAATCTTCAATAACCATTCATTCTTTATTAAGCACACAAATAGTAAAATTATAAAATCAGTGCTGCCATGGCTCTCAAGGAGGTGCCCGACTTTGCCTCCCACACGTGAGCGGCTTCCCTGGCTTTCCCTGAAGTGGCTGTGTGCCCTGCAGAGCCCTGTAATGCTCCCCAAGCACACCTCGGGCCTGCGACTTCTCCACCAGCTCTTCCATAACTTACCCCTGGGAGGCTCCACTTGTTTCATCCATTCCCTAAAGAGCTCCCATCAGCTGGGCCACCTTGTACACCGAAGCCGCCATGGGGGGAAGCCCTTGACGTCCCCCAAACAGGAAGTTGCCCTTGCTTTTCCTGGGCTTGGATTTCATGTCCTTATTTGCCCTGCACTTCCCCTGTGGACATCAGCCTAAAGAAAATATTCCAAGAAAGACAAACACTGTGTGATATCACTTATGTGTGGAATCTAAAAAATACAGCAAACTAGTGAATATAACAAAGAAGAAGCAGACCCGCAGATATAGAGAACGAACTCTTGGTTACCATTTCGGGAGGGGGGCAACAATATTGGGTGGGAGAATGGGAGGTACAAACTATCAGATGTAAATAGGCTCCAGGGTGTATTGTACAACATGGGGAATATAGCCAGTATTTGGCAATAACTGTATCGTTCCAATTTTAGTATATGTGCCGCCAAAGCGAGCACTGCAGTAACTGTAAATGGAAGGTAACCTTTCCAAACTGAATAAAAATTTAAAAAAAGAAGATATTCAGAGAATGCTCTTACCAGTTCAGTCTGCCTTAAAGACACGAGCAATGAGAAAGAGGAACAAGCTGATGGGGTTACCTGAGCCCACCTTTGAAACCCTTCTCCCCTCTAAGCAGAAAAGCAAGTCCCTCCCTTTAAATAAATCTTTTTCTTCTTTTATGTACATTAAAAAGTGTTTATTTACATTAAAGAGACATATTTAAATACCATGCTATCTTCCCTCTCAGGAAGTTTATTCTCATATTTGACTTCAATGCTTTCTTTATATAATTTCCATCCTCATGGAGAAGAAAAGCTGACTGGCATTATCTGTCTTAAAAGTCTGTATTTTTTATTATTTTTTTTAAGTTTTATTTTATTATTTTTTTTAATTTTATTTTATTTTTAAACTTTACATAATTGTATTAGTTTTGCCAAATATCAAAATGAATCCGCCACAGGTATACATGAAGTCTGTATTTTTTATGGCCACCACTAAATCTCTTGGACACAACATCTCCTCCAAACACAATATACACAATATGTGTATATTGCATTTTCCAGTTCTTTGTGTCATTAGGACTGAACTCTTGTAAATTATTAGTATTAGACACTGAAGAGTGCCAAAGAGGAGACAGAAAATACGGTGCTTCTGGAAGGGCTGAGAATTTCTTCCAGAGGGAAAGAGAAAATAAATATGTGAAATATATTTACACACAGAAACAACACATAGCTGAGTTTAGCTGTATATAGATCATGGTCACACGCTAGTAAAGTAATGCTCAAAATTCTCCAAGCCAGGCTTCAGCAATATATGAACCGTGAACTTCCTGATATTCAAGCTGGTTTTAGAAAAGGCAGAGGAACCAGAGATCAAATTGCCAACATCCACTGGATCATCAAAAAAGCAAGAGAGTTCCAGAAAAGCATCTATTTCTGCTTTATTGACTATGCCAAAGCCTTTGACTGTGTGGATCACAATAAACTGTGGAAAATTCTTCAAGACATGGGAATACCAGATCACCTGACCTGCCTCTTGAGAAACCTGTATGCAGGTCAGGAAGCAACAGTTAGAACTGGACATGGAACAACAGACTGGTTCCAAATAGGAAAAGGAGTACATCAAGGCTGTATATTGTCACCCTGCTGATTTAACTTCTATGCAGAGTACATCATGAGAAACGCTGGGCTTGAAGAAGCACAAGCTGGAGTCAAGATTGCTGGGAGAAATCTCAATAACCTCAGATATACAGATGACACCACCCTTATGGCAGAAAGTAAAGAAGAACTAAAGAGCCTCTTGATGAAAGTGAAAGCAGAGAATGAAAAAATTGGCTTAAAGCTCAACATTCAGAAAACTAAGATCATTACATCTGGTCCCATCACTTCATGGGAAATAGATGGGGAAACAGTGGAAACAGTGCCAGACTTTATTTTCCTGGGCTCCAAAATCACTGCAGATGGTGACTGCAGCCATGAAATTGAAAGACACTTACTCCTTGGAAGGAAAGTTATGACCAACCTAGATAGCCTATTGAAAAGCAGAGACATTACTTTGCCAACAAAGGTCTGTCTAGTCAAGGCTATGGTTTTTCCTGTGGTCATGTATGGATGTGAGAGTTGGACTGTGAAGAAGGCTGAGCGCCGAAGAATTGATGCTTTTGAACTGTGGTGTTGGAGAAGACTCTTGAGAGTCCCTTGGACTGCAAGGAGATCCAACCAGTCCATTCTGAAGGAGATCAGCCCTGGGATTTCTTTGGAGGGAATGATGCTGAAGCTGAAACTCCAGTACTTTGGCCACCTCATGCGAAGAGTTGACTCATTGGAAAAGACTCTGATGCTGGGAGGGATTGGGGGCAGGAGGAGAAGGGGACAACAGACGATGAGATGGCTGGATGGCATCACCGACTCGATGGACATGAGTCTGAGTGAACTCCAGGAGTTTGTGATGGACAGGGAGGCCTGGCGTGCTGCGATTCATGCGGTTGCAAAAAGTCAGACAAGACTGAGCGACTGAACTGAACTCAAAGGAGCATGTGAGATGACTGTGCCCAAAGTTGGTTAGTTATTGTGAGAAGAATGAGCAGTGTTTGGAGGCAATGAGGACCCACCTGGAGTGGAGAAAGTAGAAATCCTCTTTGTTGCTCATCAGCTGTGTTCATTGAACGTATCCATCTCCAGCCCTTAGCACAACACTGGCTCATTTCAGGCACTAAGTACTGTTTGTTGACTGGATCACCAACTGGCTGTAGTACCCCAGTAAGGGTAAACCAGTGTGATTCCACTTGTAAATCTGTAATTAATTCTTACATCCTGTATACTCTCAGTTGTGGAAGTTTAAAGATTTTAGAGAAGAACTTTAAGTAGCAAAACATTAACGATATGCTACCCTGCTAGGGTTCATTTCAGTCACCTTCCTTCTAACATTTTCTCCAGCTGACCTTCATGTGTTCAAACCAACAGAAAAGACAGGAGCTCACCTTGAAATGATTTTCCAGCCTACTTGTTTGGTTCACTCTCTTTTTCTTAGCTCTGCTGGCACATTGCTTTCATTTTATTTAAGAGACTTCATTACGAAGCAGTTGCCTCTGAAAAAGATAATTCCTCCTATTCAACCACACTCAAACATCCTTTGTCCCCATATTAGATGACCATATTCTGCTGCCCTAGTGACCCCACAGAAAGACTGAATCCTAGGCTTGCTTCTCTGCACATATGTTTGGGTCTCAACTTGCAAGTGTTTATATATATTTAAAAATATCTAAATGTAATCTTGTATTCTGGATTAGGCCCTTGGGGAGAAAAAGGACATTAGTGAAACAATTGGTGAAATCTGAATAAGTTCTAATTTACATAATTGTTCATTTCTTCATTTTATCAATGAACCATGGCTCATGATTGTGTAAGATTAGGGGAAGCCGGGTAATAGGTATAAGATCACAAACATTTCACAAAGGGAGGATGTATTGGGAAATCAAGTATATGTGAACATCCTGGTTCTTTTCAAAGCAGTTTTTCAAGCATGAGAAAAATTGCAGACTACCAAAGTGTACTTCAGATACTTCTAGGCTTTGTAAGATAGACAAAATAAAACAACCCCTGTTCATGCCAAGCCTTCTCCTACTGGGGTTCCTCGGAGGTCCGTTCCCCACCCCATCCCCAAAGCTTCTGTGCTGATGTCAGAAGTGCCCCTGGCTCTCCCGCGTCTCTCAACCCCACATCCCTGAGGGCCACACTTGCTGTCCCCCACATGAGCACTTGCTGTCCAGCACAGATAAATCTCAGTGCTTTATCCCGTCCCCCAGCAGCATGCCCTGTGTTGGCCAGTGACATCACCATCCTGACATCCCAGCTAAGTATTTCAGAATCACCTTCAGTTCCTTTCTCCTTTTTCACCCATTCCAAGTGTTGTCAGTCCTCCCAAAGGGTCTCTTGTGTCTATGTACTCACCCATTTCCTTTCACCATGTGGTCACCCTAGGCCACAGGTACCTGGTCAGGACTGTCCCTACCTGCAGTCTTGCCACCCTCCCCACTGCCTTCAGGAAGTGGGCATGACCCAGCACATCAGTGTCAGTATCCTTCTTTTAAAAAATAACAATTGGTCTATATTGCTGCTGGCCTAAATGGTAATAAACACCTACCCGGAAGAGAGATGTATTATACAGCTATATTAGACAGTCAGTTCATACCCACGTCTCTCCTTCTTCCATCCTTATCTCCAGGAAAGTAGAGAAAGCACAGACCTTTGGAGTCAGAAAGTCCTGGCCTTGAAGCCCAACTCTATGACCCTGGACAAATTAGTCTTTGCCTCTGAGCCTCAGTTTCCTCTTATGTAAAATGGAGGTGGTACCTACCACATGGGGCTATTGTGAGAACTAAAATGAGATGTTTATTGAGGGCCACACCCAAAGCAGGCTCTTCTCATTGTTAACCCTGCAGGGGTCATGAGGAACAGGTCTCTTGACAATC
Source organism: Bubalus bubalis (assembly GCF_019923935.1). NCBI lineage: Eukaryota > Metazoa > Chordata > Mammalia > Artiodactyla > Bovidae > Bubalus > Bubalus bubalis. Next base: position 63,677,771 of record NC_059181.1, read on the forward strand.
TCTGTACCCTAAGATTGTGAATTGAAAATGGAAGTTGGTCATGTCTCACGAGCCCTCCTGGGCCCATGGTCTACCTTCTACATCAGGGGCCTCTCAGTAGGAAAGCTTCATCCCTCATGGAGGGACTGAGCACTTTGCCTACACCCTTCCCAGCTGGGCAGGGACTGTGTGCTGCTTCCTGTCACATGTGCAGCCCCGAACCATTAGAGGTGAAGGGATCCCGGCCTCAGGAAGTGAATTCTATTCTTCAGAGTACAAGGACCGTGTCACTCAATGGTCTGTTCTCACTCTGTGGATGAAACAGGGATTTTCAGCAGAATTCTTCAGAAGCTATCATTCTTCCCAGGAGAAAGCCAAACTATTAATACAAAATGCCTATTGGGGGCCTCCCTGCCGGGGACTTTTTCTCATTGGTTCAATGCCCTTTCTTTCTTCAGTGGGCTAGTACAGTAGCTGGCACATATCTGTGCTTAATCAGAATTGAATGGATAGAAAGATGAATGGAAGGATGAAGGATTTAATCTCTAGGATTTGTCCAGTAATGCACACTTAGTTGAAAGACTGAATAATGAATTCCCCAATGAGCTAGGTATTAGACCAGTGATTCTAAACCTTGGCTGCTCTAATCACCAGGAGAGTTTTTGTTTTAAGACTGATTTCTGGGTTCTACTGATTCCTATGCCCTATTATTTTCTAAAAGCTCCTAAATAATTCTAATAGACAGCCAAGGTGGGCACCTACCATGCTGGACCAGTCTAAAAGTATGTACCCCGTGCATAGCTCTTACATCCAGTCACCAAATTGTAATTAACGGTTTATGATCTTTCCCTCACTTGACTTTATGTTACTTGAGCTCTGATACTGGGACTGTCTCGTTCATAACTGTCTTCCACTGCCTGGCACATGCTTGGCATATAGTAGATCATCACTAATGTTCATTAAGTTGAGATGGTTTCTTTCACTTGGGTGGTTCTATGCAATTTTCTTGTATCCTAAGGCAAAGACAGAAAATGCTAACACTGTGAGTTTTGTTTTATATGAGTGTGTGTGTGTGTGTGTGTGTGTGTGTGTGGTGTTTTGTAGCCATCTATGCTTTAGTGTCTATATACTTGTCCCTAATTCTTTTTTTTCCCCATGTTCACTCACTGTCACTTTTCCAGATTCTATGAACTGACAGCATCCAAAGATATTGGACTTTGTCAGGGAGCCTCAACTTGAAATATTTTGTCCTATTATTTCCATCCATACCTGGTCTCCAAAGCTCATCCCTATAAACGTAAGAGGATAGTTCATTAATGTGAGGTCTGGCACCACCATCCTCATTAGTGAAAGCCACAGGAGCCTCTAGAAAAAGACACACAGGTTGCTACTCTCGTTGATTTTCTCAACTCCACAATCTATTCATTTAGACATAGAATAATAGAGCTGGAAAGATATTTAAGATACCGAGTTCAGTCATCTTCATTAAACAATGAAGAATCTGAAGGTACATGGATTTTAGGACTTGCCTGAGATGACACACCTTTCAGGGAGAAACCTGGCGCTCTGGTCCTCAGGCCTGGACCACTGCACTGTACTCCGAGTATCTTGGAGTACATCAGAAATCAAAGATCACACTTTTACTTCCTCTTTGGTATCTGTGTTAGAAAGAAAAATATCTGGAAAAGGTATTATTATCGGTTTCTCAGAGGATGTGGGGAGGAGGAGTTATTATGTGGAAAAGGATTCTTGAATGAGAACTTAGAAACTTCTCAGAAAAAAGTGTTTTGTGGCAGTACCACAATTTGTGTTTCTGTCCTTGTTTTCAGAATTTTCCCCAGAGAATACCTCCTTCAACAGATCCACCTGTATTCCCTCGCTGATCTGCAGCAGGTAAGCGCTTCATGGGGCCGTTGCATGCCTGTGTTCTCCCTGGGCACGTGTTTTTGTTGCTTACGTTCTGGGTACTGAATTCTGTCATCATTAGTGTAGTTATATTCACAAGCCCAGATAGTTATTTTCTATTCAGAATGAGAAAGCTTAATGTAAAAAGATATTATAGGACAATAAGAAATGCAGGCTAGGATTTAGAGAAACTGGAGCTCTCGTACACTTGCTGGTAGGAAGGGCAAGTGGTGCAGCCACTTAGAAAAATGTCTGGGCAGTCCCTTAAACAGTTAAATGTAGAGTTTCCCTGTGACCCAGCCATTCCACTCCTAGGTACATACCCTAGAGAACTGAAAACATTTGTCCACATAAAAACTTGTACGGGAGTGTTCAAACATCATTATTCATGATAGCTAAAAAGTGGCAACAAGTTGAGTGTTCATTAGCTAATGAATGGATAAACAAAATGTTGTATATCCACTTAAAGCAATAGTATTTGGACATAAAAAGGAATGAAGGGTACAACATGGATGAGCCTTAAGAGCATCATGCTGAAAGAAGCCAGACAGAAAAGAATAGATATTTATGGTCCTTATTTTATGTAGTCTTTTCTTAGAATGTCCAAAATAGGCCACTCCTTAGAGACAAAGAAGGTGAGTGATTGCCAGTGCCCAGGACAAGCCATGGGGTGAGCAGTGGCAGCTGATGGTGTGGGGCTTTCTTTGCGGATGATAAAAATGTTCTGGAATTATTTGTGATGGTTGCACAACTTTGTAACTGTACTAAAAGCTAGTGAATTGTATACTTCAAAAGAGTGAATTTTATGATAGGTGAATTGAATCAGTAAAAAAAATTGTACAAGGAAAAAAGACCTCAAGGACAATGAATATATTAAACTCTGACTTGTGTTCAAACCAAACAGTTGGATGGTGTTACATTAAAAAAAAAAACAACAGAACAGAGCATGTAGGAGTGAAAATCATCTTTTTATACTTTTATTAGTATACATATATCCTTTCAATGATTGACCAAGTTAATAGCCAGGAAGAAAACCAACCCAAAGTTCTGAATATGTTAGGCTTTGCTTAATCATTTAAATCAACAGCTCATTCTCTAACATGTTTTCAGATGCTACATGAAAGCATTGCTTTCTTTTCCGTATTTCCTGGATTCTTTCAAGAGTCAATTAAATAATAATAATCAATTCAGTTCAGTTCAGTCACTCAGTCATGTCTGACTCTTTGCAACCCCATGGACTGCAGCACGCCAGGACTCCCTGTCCATCACCAACTCCTGAAGTTTACCCAAACGCAAGTCCATTGAGTTGGTGATGCCATCCATCTCATCCTCTGTAGTCCCCTTCTCCTCCCATCTTCAGTCTTTTCCGGCATCAGGGTCTTTTCAAATGAGTCAGCTTTTTGCATCACGTGGCCAAAGGATTGGAGTTTCAGCTTCAACATCAGTCCTTCCAATGAACACTCAGGACTGATTTCCTTTAGGATGGACTGGTTGGATCTCCTTGCAGTCCAAGGGACTCTCAAGAGTCTTCTCCAACACCATAGCTCAAAAGCATCAATTCTTCGGCGCTCAGCTTTCTTCACAGTCCAACTGTCACATCCATACATGACCACTGGAAAAACCATAGCCTTGACTAGACGAACCTTTGTTGGCAAAGTAATATCTCTGCTTTTTAATATGCTGTCTAGGTTGGTCATAACCTTCCTTCCAGGGAGTAAACATCTTTTAACTTCATGGCTGCAATCACCATCTGCAGTGATTTTGGAACCAAAAAAATAAGCCTGCCACTGTTTCCACTGTTTCCCCATCTATTTCCCATGAAGTGATGAGACCAGATGTAATGATCTTAGTTTTCTGAATGTTGAGCTTTAAGCCAACTTTTTCACTCTCCTCTTTCACTTTCATCAAGAGGCTCTTTAGTTCTTTACTTTCTGCCATAAGGGTGGTGTCATCTGCATATCTGAGGTTATTGATATTTCTCCCGGCAATCTTGACTCCAGCTTGTGCTTCTTCAAGCCCAGCATTTCTCATGATGTACTCTGCATAGAAGTTAAATAAGCAGGGTGACAATACACAGCCTTGATGTACTCCTTTTCCTATTTGGAACCAGTCTGTTGTTCCATGTCCAGTTCTAACTGTTGCTTCCTGACCTGCATACAGGTTTCTCAAGAGGCAGGTCAGGTGATCTGGTATTCCCATGTCTTGAAGAATTTTCCACAGTTTATTGTGATCCACACAGCCAAAGGCTTTGGCATAGTCAATAAAGCAGAAATAGATGTTTTTCTGGAACTCTCTTCCTTTTTCGATGATCCAGCGGATGTTGGCAATTTGATCTCTGGTTCCTCTGTCTTCTCTAAAACCAGCTTGAACATCTGGAAGATCACAGTTCATGTATGGTTGAAGCCTGGCTTGGAGAATTTTGAACATTACTTTATTAGTGTGTGAGATGAGTGCAATTGTGCAGTAGTTTGAGCATTCTTTGGCGTTGCCTTTCTTTGGGATTGGAATGAAATCTGACCTTTTCCAGTCCTGTGGCCACTGCTGAGTTTTCCAAATTTGCTGGCATATTGAGTGCAACACTTTCACAGCATCATCTTTCAGGATTTGAAATAGCTCAACTGGAATTCCATCACCTCTACTAGCTTTGTTCTTAGTGATCCTTTCTAAGGCCCACTTGACTTCACACTCCAGAATGTCTGGTTCTAGGTGAGTGATCGCACCATCATGATTATCTTGGTCATGAAGATCTTTTTTGTACAGTTCTTCTGTGTATTCTTGCTACCTCTTCTTAATATCTTCTGCTTCTGTTAAGTCCATACCATTTCTGTCCTTTATTGAGCCCATCTTTGCATGAAATGTTCCCTTGGTATCTCTGATTTTCTTGAAGAGATCTCTAGCCTTTCCCATTCTATTGTTTTCCTCTGTTTCTTTGCACTGATCACTGAGGAAGGCTTTCTTATCTCTTCTTGCTATTCTTTGGAACTCTTCATTCAAATGGATATATTTTTCCTTTTCTCCTTTGCTTTTCACTTCTCTTCTTTTCACAGCTATTTGTAAGGCCTCCTCAGACAGCCATTTTGCCTTTTTGCATTTCTTTTTCTTGGGGATGGTCTTGATCCCTGTCTCCTTGTCATGAAGCTCTGTCCATAGTTCATCAGGCACTCTATCTATCAGATCTAGGCCCTTAAATCTATTTCTCACTTCCACTGTATAATCATAAGGGATTTGATTTAGGTCATACCTGAATGGTCTGGTGGTTTTCTCTACGTTCTTCAATTTAAGTCTGAATTTGGCAATAAGGAGTTCATGGTCTGAGCCACAGTCAGCTCCTGGTCTATTATGTAATAATAATAGTAGTAGTAATTGTGACAACTTTCAGAACATATCAAACTGCTGTGATTCGGTTCTTTTCTTTGTTGTTTTGCCCTGAAGAAAGAAGGTCAACTTAATCTGTGTTTAGATCCTTCACTCATTTTCAAGACTGAAAAAATAAATAAAACCTTGAAAAGTAATTTCACCTCAAGGATTTTATGTTTTTTTTTTTTTTTTTTTTTTTGGCTTCCCCAGAGGCAGGCAACTTATTTTAAATGGTAGGAATAGTTTTAGAGTGTTTATTAGAGAGGGCTGAGTGAACACTAGGGTTTTGATTTCCATTTGTGCATCCAACTTAAAATCTATTTGCACCTACCAGCTCTCTCCACCCCTTCAGTCCTGCTGCCCTTTACCACATAATCAAACAGTGATCTGCTGGCTGGTATGGAAAGAGATGCAGTTTTAATTGTGATTGCCCAGTGGTATTCATGGGGAGGAATTGGTTACAAGACCCAGTGTACACCTATGTATTTCTAGGATCAGGATCAGTGATCTAAGGACCCAGACTCTTAGCACTGGAGAAGTGAGTTTAAAGGCACAAGTGGTATATTCTGTAAAGGTGGTTTGAAATAGAATGAGTAGGCTCCAGAGTGAGTACTTTTTGAGGAAGCCTTTCAAAAACAAGTTATGATACCAGATGAAAAGAAAGAATCAGTAATTCCATATTCATTTTAGGGTGTCAAAGTAGTGTAGCTATTTGGCATAATAAAGCCTTCTCTTTTAAAAAGCTCTCTTATACCCTGCTGTCTTTTTTCTTTTTGTTCCCCCTTGTAATAATCAAACCATACAATGCCAAGCAGCTTACCTAAATCAGTGGCAGCTGTAATCTTGGTGGGCGAGACCATTAGCCTCAGAGCCCCATAAGCAGCTTAATCAGTTTCAGCCTCCATCGTAAAGCAACAGAGGCAATCTACAGCTTATCAAACTCCCTGTAGGCGGGGGTGGCCAGAGCTCCATGCGTCTATTTATTCCACAGTTCTCTCTAACCTGGTTCTTTGTGCCTGGCTTTAAGATCTCCAAATCTATCATATTGAGAGGAAGTTTAATTCAATTACTTTTTCTGCCTGAGGTGGGTTAAATTGGATTTAGCTTTTGATCTATCTACATCTAGGCTATCAGTATTGAAGGAAACCTCTGCCCCATCTTCCCTTGGTTTCAGAGTAAATTTCTGGTCTGTTTTCTGAATCTGAACTGTTCTTGCAAATTGATAAGTGAACACAAGAATGGGGAAAAATACTATTGCTTTGTGACAGTGCATGTCAGACATAGCAGGAAATCCCACCTCACTAACCCAGCTGCCAGCCCAGGTTGTCCTGTACCATTTCCCCCTCTGTCTGGATGCTATGCCACTCTGTTTCAAGTCAGCTTCAGGAGTTTCAGAATATTTCCTCCATTCCATTCCCATCCTCACTCCTAAAATAAAGGTCTCTGTAAAAGCATCCTTGGACAGAAAGGAGATCAAACCAGTCAATCCTAAAGGAAATCAACCCTGAATTGAATATTCATTGGAAGGACTGATGCTGAAGCTGAAGCTCCAATACTTTGGCTACCTGATGCGAAGAGCTGACTCACTGGAAAAGACCTGGATGCTGGGAAAGATTGAGGGCAGGAGGAGAAGGGGGCAACAGAGGATGAGATGGTTGGATGACATCATCAAATCAATGGACATGAGTTTGAGCAAACTCCAGAAGATGGTGATGGACAGGGAAGCCTGGCATGCTGCAGTTCATGGGGTCATAAAGAGTAGGACACGACTTAACAATGGAACAACAAATAAAAGCGTCTCTTCTATCAAGTGAAATGACTATAGAAAAATGAATTCAGTTTATAAATTTTGCAAGGGAAAGGAAGAAACTCAAGTAAGTAACTGAAGAATTAATCTTGAGTAGTGGAAATGGCAACCCACTCCAGTATTCTTGCCTGGAAAATCCCATGGGCAAAGGAGCCTGGCAGGCTACAGTCCATGGGGTTGCAAGAGTCAGATGCAACTTAGTGACTGAACCACGACTACAAATGTCAATATAAGTATCTCTTTCCTAAGGGCCTAGATTCCTTTCTACAAATTTCTCTCAAGTGAATTTGAGTTTTCCTATTAGCTTTTATTTAAAACACAAAATGTAAATATCTTCCTCTCCAGAGAGAAAAAGGTAAAAATTGAACAAACATGATAAAAGGGGATTTATAAGTATATATCCAAAAATCTTAAAATAATATAGTACACAACATTACCACCCTAACTAAAGACACTGAAAGAATTGTGGTATCAAAAAATGTGCAACCTTTTTCTTTCTTGCTGTTTTCATGTTTATAAGTAATAGTCCCCAAAGTTTTAGCAGATAGATTCACTTCAGCGAATCAGCAGATTATGCCTCTGATATTACACTCAAGAAAAAATTCTCCCGTCTTCTTAGTATTTGAATTCATTGGCCTCTTTGCATGCACTCTGTCTACTTTTGTACACTTGAACATGGGAAATAAATAGCACAGACTGACACTCCTCAGCAAATGAGACTTCCTCAGTTGTTCTGGGCACTTTAATCACTTGCCCACTGGCCAGTGAGTGGTGTTGCCAGTTATTGGCACCATTGGTAGCTTATGACAGTGCCAAATCTTGTCTTTTTTTTAACCATTTATTTTGTATTGGAGTTTAACTGGATATAATCCAGTATATTGGATATGCTGGAAAAGATTGAGGGCAGAAGCAGAAGAGGGCGTCAGAGGATGAGATGGCTGGATGGCATCACCAGTGCAATGGACATGAACTTGGGCAAACTTCGGGAGACGGTGAAGGACAGGGAAGCCTGGCGTGCTGCAGTCCGTGGGGGTCACAGAGTCGGACATGACTGGGCAACTGAGCAACAACAACAATAGCTGATTAACAATGCTGTGAGAGTTTCAGATGGATAGCAAAGAGACTCAGCCATACATTCTGAATCCATTGTCCCCGAAACTCCCCTCCCATCCAGGCTGCCACATAACATTGAGCAGAGTTCCCTGTACTATACAGTAGGACCTTCTTGGTTATCCATTTTGAATATTGTAGTGTGTACATGTCCATCCCTAACTATCCCTTCACCCCATTCTTCCCCCCCGGCAACCATAAGTTCCTTTTCTAAGTCTGTGAGTCTGTTTTGTAAATAAGTTCATGCGTATCATTTCTTTTTAGATTCCACATATAAGGGATGTCATATGACTTTTCTCTTGCTCTGGCTTACTTGTCTTTTTATCTCACCAGTAAGGAAGCTGCTCACTGGCTTTAACTAGCAGGTGGCACGTGTAGCAGTTAACTCCCACAGTCATTCCTAATCAGTGGCAGGGGCTTCCCAGGTGGCTCAGATGGTAAAGAATCCACCTGCAATGCAGGAGATGCAGGTTCAATCCCTAGGTCAGGAAGATCCCCTGGAGAAGGAAATGGCAGCCCACTCCAGTAATCTTGCCTGGGAAATCCCATGGACCAAGGAGTCTGGTGGGCTACAGTCCATGGGCTCGCAAAAGACATGACTTAGCAACTAAAGCAATACAGCAATCAGTGACAGCATTGTAAAATGTAGGACAGAACAAGTACTTCTCCTGCCCTAGCAGCAGGGCACAGAAGATGGGGGCAGGGACTCTCCGAATCCCAGCAGCTGGGTGATGGGGTGGGTACACCAGCTTGAGTTATTCATTTAAGTTTGGAATTGCAAATGAATTTCTTTTCAGTAAAGTAGATATTGTTAGAAAAACATGCGATCTTTGCTCTTTGAATATAAACCTGACAGAATGTGCTTTTTTTTCCTTTCAAATAAAATCTTACACATTTTCAGGAGGTTTGAATGGATAGTGGTGTTTTAAAATGACACAGCAGTTCCTCAGAAAGGATTTGGCAGGCAGTGTCTATCTTAAGCATGTGAGAATGAATGGACAAGTGTTGGTGCATGTTTTTAATGGGGAAACGAGGCTACTTTTTTAGAGATTTTTTTCCCAGTTTGATGCTTTGAGAAAGGAAAGTAGAATAGAAATTGTGTTTCGTTATTTTCAATCTGCCCAGCATTATTGGAGATTCATGGGATGGCTTTACAACAGAAATACAACAAAAAGATACACTCCAGTGGGACAGCGGAAACAATCCCATAACCCTCCATGCTTGGCTTTTTGTATTAGTTCTCCCCTTCCTCTGTTGCATGTGTGACATCTCCTTACTCAGATCCCTTTGGCTCTTTTAACACTGATAAGCAAAGTCCACATTTTATCAGTAGAATACATTAGTATATGCAAATTAGCATTCACTGGATCCTAGCTGCTCTCAAGGAGCAAATCAGAACCACGGTTTAATATGTCATTCCTCGGGCTGTGTAAGTGAATGAAGGCTTCTTCTAAAGTTCTTTCTACTTGCTGAAAGGAAAGGTCAGACTTGACTTCTAAATTTTGGCTACCTGTGCTCTTGTGACAAAAGCCTAAGATGTATGTAAATGACTAACTCTTCTGGTGTTACTCACCTTTGGGACGTATGTAAGTTAAGCAATGAATGATTCCATTTGTACACGATTCATGAGAAAGGATACTGGTTGATCCCAGGGGTGAGGCAGTTGGCTAGAGCAGCCCTTCCCTACCACTCCCTCCACCACTCACCGTCTCACCTGCCAGCACACACACACACAGACACACACACACACCCCCCCCCACACACACACACACCACACACACACGCTCTTCTTGTAGGCCAATCTCAGAACTGATTTCCCCATTGTTCACCTTCCTGGGCCCTAACTGTCCAGACTAGCCCCTACCTCCAGCTTAAGACAATGCGATTCTAGTTAATATGAAACACAGGCATACTTCATTTTATTGCACTTTGCAGATATTGTGTTTTTCACCAGTTGAAGGTTGGTGGCAACCCTGCGTTGACAGATAATGATCAGCATTTTTTATTAATAAAGTATTTTTTAATTAAGGTGTGTGATTTTTTTTTTGGACATAATGCTTGTACACTTAATAGCAGTTTAGTGGGAAACCATAAAATTCATGTGACTCGCTTTACAATGATATTTGCTTTATCTCAGTGGTGTGGAACTGAGCCTACAGTAGCTCTGAGGTATGCCTATATATTTCCTGAGAGGAGTAAATTATTATTTTAGCACAAATTCTTTTGTCTTATTAAGTCAAAAGCACAGAATGATACCTGAGGGGAGATAAATTCCAATAGGTGAGTTTTAATTATGAAGAAAGGTGGAAGAATCTGAACTTTGGAGTACTTCCGAAAGAGATGTGAAGTGGGAAGAGCGCTAGAGCGGAGGACCCACAGCCCTCAAGAGCCATGGAGAGAGAGAGGGGTAAATCAGAAGCCCGCTGCCTTTCTAGAGGGGCCTCGGGTGGTCTGAATTGTTTGTTTTATGCTAAAGCAGTGAACATTTATACTAAGCAACTGAGCATGTGAATGTTCCGATGACACAATGGACAGATGGATGAATGGATGGATGGATACACACGCTTGTACGTACACAGTCCTGAACTCATTAGCACTCTCTCCCCATAAAAGAAAAGCAAACAAATTAATTTAACATAAGCCCTTAAACAAAACAATGTTAGAAATGCTGCTTTGTAAAATAATGCACAGAATTCTGAAAGCAAATAAAATCTCAATGTTTTACATATTGGCACAACAGTAGGTTGTTCAATGTTGCAAATTTTCTGAACACTAAACCTTCCCAAACAGCTCACTAACTTTTCAGCTAGATTTTTTTCTAGTTTTCCACTCCCACAGAACTCAGGAATTGTCCTCCTTGGGGCTTAAACATTTGTCAGAATTGGCTCCTGAAGAAATAACACAAGCGGTGGCCAGCCCTACCATGAAGATTTTCTAGTGTGTTCTTGCTAGTGAGTATGATCACAAAAGGTGATGTTTAAGGCATTTCGAGGCCACTTTTTAAAAACATACTTGGCCGAATTCTTCTCTGAGGAAGTATGCAAGTTATTTTGCATGGCTCTGCCCCACCAAGCAAACACAGAATCAGAGAATGTTATTCTCTGTGGGCGCTATTCACAGAGTCAGCAGACAAAGGCCAAGCCTAAGTGGGCACCCAGTGCAGCTGCCCTTTCACCGAAGAAGTAACAGGTGATGACCTTTATTCACACAAGGGCTGACGTCTTTGAATCCACAGCCCGCAGGAACACAGCGCCTCGGTGCCCACAACCCAGTCACTGGTGCCGAGACCTCAGGAGCCCGAGGAACTTGTATTCATGGCCTCTCAGCACCCCTGATCCCCGCGCCATTGTCCACTCAGGCCTTAGCGGGCAGGATAACTAATTAGGAGCATTCGGATTTAACCAGCAGAAAAACAAAGCGTGACAGCTTGCCTGAGTTGCTTCATGGCCAGAACCTGTGTCCCCTGCAGCCGTCACAGCCTTCAGAAACTCCTGAGTATAATCTGGGGCAAGATGGGGACAAGGCCTCCATTAAAACATCACTAAATCTCTGTGAGTACTTTCATCAAGGTCAGTCCAACCAGTGAATGAGTTAGGAGAGAGGACCATAAGTTATCTGGGAGACAAATCATGCCATTTAAATAAGGAGGGTTTTCAACAGTGAATGTTGAAAAGAACGTGATGTTTCACGGTGAAGGGAAGAGACCAAATGTCCCTTCCTTTGAAGGATTGGCAGGTTGGTAGCAGAGCAAATGAAAAGTCACTCTTTCTCAGGAGAGCAGGTGGGAACAGTTCCCAACTCGTGTTTCATCTCCCAGGGTTTCAGATTCTGGCAGGAGGGTAGGGGGGAAGTGACAAGTGCCACGGCTGTAACCGGGCTCTTCTGACTCCTTCCCTGAGGCCTCTGGTCCTCGGAGACCTGCTGATTACGACTGCTGGCGTTTGAGTGTCGGGGCCAATTAGCCGAGTGGGTTAACACAGATGATTAACACAGTGGTATTGCAGATTGTTTGTTACACCAGCTGGTTAGTCTTTGCCCAGAGAAAACTGCCTGCCTACAGACCCCGGCCCCACACCTGACTGCAGCCACACACCTAGCCCACAGACGAGCGAAGGGCTAGGGACGGTGGGGAGGGGCTCCGCCACAAAACATGGCTAGCCAGGGGCACAGGTCTTGCTCTTTTGGGGACACCAGGTGAGAAAAATGGCCCTCAGTGATGAGTACTGGATGGAGAGCCATGTCGTCCAGGTGAGAAAGAGCTCAGAGATTAAGATTCCAGAGGCCAGCCGTGAGCCACCCCTGCCCTCCAGCCTACCCTCGCAGCCAGTGGATGACGATGCAGCCACACCACTGGATGGTGCTCGGTCAGCGCTGAAGTCACTTCCCTGGAGTCCGGTTTCCTGGCCGCCTCGTCTGCTTTGGCTTCTGACCATCTGCATTCTGTTGTTAATTTGGTGGTTTGTGTTACTGTTGCTGTTTCCCACTTATTAAAAAGCAGTTGTAATACTGACTAGGTAAGGGCCTGTTTCCAAAGTCAGTTTACTTAAAGATAAAAGGTCGGGTTAGTGTGGCTCTTACTGAAGGTGAAATTGGACTCCCCCACCAGCCACCGCCCCCCACCTCCTCCTCAGCCTGCCACCTCACATATAAATATGTTTTGAGTCACTGAGAGCAGGCAAGACAGTCAGTTCAGTTCAGTTCAGTTCAGTCGCTCAGTCATGTCCGACTCTTGCAACCCCATGAATTGCAGCACGCCAGGCCTCCCTGTCTATCACCAACTCCCGGAGTTCACTCAGACTCACGTCCATCAAGTCGGTGATGCCATCCAGCCATCTCATCCTCTGTCGTCCCCTTTTCCTCCTGCCTCCAATCCCTCCCAGCATCAGAGTCTTTTCCAATGAGTCAGCTCTTCGCATGAGGTGGCCAAAGTATTGGAGTTTCAGCTTTAGCATCATTCCTTCCAAAGAACACCCAGGACTAATCTCCTTTAGAATGGATTGGTTGGATCTCCCTGCAGTCCAAGGAACTCTCAAGAGTCTTCTCCAACACCACAGTTCAAAAGCATCAATTCTTCAGCGCTCAGCTTTCTTCACAGTCCAACTCTCACATCCATACATGACTACTGGAAAAACCATAGCCTTAACTAGATGGACCTTTGTTGCCAAAGTAATGTCTCTGCTTCTCAATATGCTATCTAGGTTGATCATAACTTTTCTTCCAAGGAGCAAGTGTCTTTTAATTTCATGGCCACAGTCACCATCTGCAGTGACTTTGGAGCCCAAAAACATAAAGTCTGACACTGTTTCCACTGTTTCCCCATCTATTTCCCATGAAGTGATGGGACCAGATGCCATGATCTTCGTTTTCTGAATGTTGAGCTTTAAGCCAACTTTTTCACTCTCCTCTTTCACTTTCATCAAGAGGCTTTTTATTTCCTCTTCACTTTCTGCCATCAGGGTGGTTTCATCTGCATATCTGAGGTTATTGATATTTCTCCCGGCAATCTTGACTCCAGCTTGTGCTTCTTCAAGCCCAGCGTTTCTCATGATGTACTCCGCATAGAAGTTAAATAAACAGGGTGACAATACACAGCCTTGATGTACTCCTTTTCCTATTTGGAACCAGTCTATTGTTCCATGTCCAGTTCTAACTGTTGTTTCCTGACCTACATACAGGTTTCTCAAGAGGCAGGTCAGGTGATCTGGTATTCCCATGTCTTGAAGAATTTTCTACAGTTTATTGTGATTCATACAGTCAAAGGCTTTGGCATAGTCAATAAAGCAGAAATAGATGTTTTTCTGGAACTCTCTTGCTTTTTCCATGATCCAGCGAATGTTGGCAATTTGATCTCTGGTTCCTCTGCCTTTTCTAAAACCAGCTTGAACATCTGGAAGTTCACGGTTCACATATTGCTGAAGCCTGGCTTGGAGAATTTTGAGCATTACTTTACTAGCATGTGAGATGAGTGCAATTGTGCAGTAGTTTGAGCATTCTTTGGCGTTGCCTTTCTTTGGGATTGGAATGAAAACTGACCTTTTCCAGTCCTGTGGCCACTGCTGAATTTTCCAAATTTGCTGGCATATTGAGTGCAGCACTTTCACAGAATCGTCTTTCAGGATTTGAAATAGCTCAACTGGAATTCCATCACCTCCACTAGCTTTGTTCGTAGTGATGCTTCCTAAGGACCACTTGATTTCACATTCCAGGATGTCTGGCTCTAGGTGAGTGATCACACCATCATGATTATCTTGGTCATGAAGCTCTTTTTTGTACAGTTCTTCTGTGTATTCTTGCCACCTTTTCTTAATATCTTCTGCTTCTGTTAAGTCCATACCATTTCTGTCCTTTATCAAGCCCATCTTTGCATGAAATGTTCCCTTGGTATCTCTAATTTTCTTGAAGAGATCTCTAGTCCTTCCCATTCTGTTGTTTTCCTCTATTTCTTTGCACTGATCTCTGAGGAAGGCTTTCTTATCTCTCCTTGCTATTCTTTGGAACTCTGCATTCAGATGCTTATATCTTTCCTTTTCTCCTTTGCTTTTTGCTTCTCTTCTTTTCACAGCTGTTTGTAAGGCCTCCCCAGACAGCCATTTGCTTTTTTGCATTTCTTTTCCATGAGGATGGTCTTGATCCCTGTCTCCTGTACAATGTCACAAACTTCCATCCATAGTTCATCAGGCACTCTATCAGATCTAGTCCCTTAGATCTATTTCTCACTTCCACTCTATAATCATAAGGGATTTGATTTAGGTCATACCTGAATGATCTAGTGGTTTTCCCTACTTTCTTCAATTTAAGTCTGAATTTGGCAATAAGGAGTTCATGATCTGAGCCACAGTCAGCTCCCAGTCTTGTTTTTGCTGACTGCATAGAGCTTCTCCATCTTTGGCTGCAAAGACTATAATCAGTCTGATTTCGGTGTTGGCCATCTGGTGATGTCCATGTGTAGAGTCTTCTCTTGTGTTGTTGGAAGAGGGTGTTTGCTATGACTAGTGCGTTCTCTTGGCAAAACTCTATTAGCCTTTGCCCTGCTTCATTCCGTATTCCAAAGCCAAATTTGCCTGTTACTCCAGGTGTTTCTTGACTTCCTACTTTTGCATTCCAGTCCCCTATGATGAAAAGGACATCTTTTTTGGGTGTTAGTTCTAAAAGGTCTTGTAGGTCTTCATAGAACCGTTCAACTTCAGCTTCTTCAGCGTTACTGGTTGGGGCATAGACTTGGATTACTGTGATATTGAATGGTTTGCCTTGGAAACGAACAGAGATCATTCTGTCGTTTTTGAAATTGCATCCTGGTACTGCATTTCGGACTCTTTTGTTGACCATGATGGCTACTCCATTTCTTCTAAGGGATTCCTGCCCACAGTAGTAGATACAATGGTCACCTGAGTTAAATTCACCCTTTCCATTCCATTTTAATTTGCTGATTCCTAGAATATCGACGTTCACTCTTGCCATCTCCTGTTTGACCACTTCCAATTTGCCTTGATTCATGGACCTGACATTCCAGGTTCCTATGCAATATTGGTCTTTACAGCATCGGACCTTGCTTCTATCACCAGTCACGTCCACAGCTGGGTATTGTTTTTGCTTTGGCTCCATCCCTTCATTCTTTCTGGAGTTATTTCTCCACTGATCTTCAGTAGCATATTGAGCACCTACTGACCTGGGGAGTTCCTCTTTAAGTATCCTATCATTTTGCCTTTTCATACTGTTCATGGGGTTCTCAAGGCAAGAATACTGAAGTGGTTTGCTATTCCCTTCTCCAGTGGACCACATTCTGTCAGACCTCTCCACCATGACCTGCCCGTCTTGGGTGGCCCCACAAGGCATGGCTTAGTTTCTTTGAGTTAGACAAGGCTGTGGTCCTAGTGTGATTAGATTGACTAGTTTTCTGTGATTATGGTTTCAGGTGTCTGCCCCTCTGATGCCCTCTTGCAACAGCTACCATCTTACTTGGGTTTCTCTTACCTTGGACGTGGGGTATCTCTTCACAGCTGCTCCAGCAAAGCGCAGCCCTGCTCCTTACCTTAGACGAGGGGTATCTCCTCACCGCTGCCCCTCCTGACCTTGAGTGACAGTATTTGGATCAAAACTAACCCATCATGTGTTCAGAGAAACAAATGCTGGCCATGCCTTTGGTTGGTTAGTGGGGTGTAATTATATATGTTACCTAATGCTGTATAATACGTTACCCCAAGACTTAGTAACTTAAAAGTAAATGCTGCCTCCCATGGTTTCTGTGGGTCAGGAATCCAGGAGGTGTTTAGTTGGGCAGCTTGGGTGCGGAGTCTGTTAGGAGGCTGCAGTCCTGATGTTGGTGGGTCAGGACCGCATCATCTGAAGGAGCCTTGACAGGGCCGGAGAGTCTCCTTCCAAGGTGGGTTACTCCCCCATCCTGGCGAAGAAGTGCTGGTTACTGGTGGGCGTCCTCTCCTCCTCCTTACATGGGCCTTTCTATGAGCTTCTCAGGTGTCCTCATGACATGATGGCTGGCTTGTGAGTGACTTCTGAGACCTTGCCTTGAAAGTCAGCAGCATATTCTGCCATACTCTATTCATTTGAAACAATCACGAAGTCAGGCCCACATTTATGGGACAAATTAAAGTCCATCTTCTAAAAGGAGGCATGTCAAAGAATGTGTGAGTATATTTTAAAACCAACATACTTTGTAATAGCATCTTGTTTTTTTGTATATTGTGTTATCACCTTTTTTCTACCCACTTTATGGGCAAGAAAACTGAGATTTAGAAAAATTAGCCAGCATATCAAAGCTACAGGGCTTCTGCTCAGTGGCTGAAACCAAGACTGAAGTTGGGGTTTTCTGACTCCTTTCTTTCTGCTGTACCATGAGTGTGTGTATTAAAAAAATAATAAATAAAGGCAGCCTTTTGGGTACTCTCCTCTCATACTTGCCATTTTTATGGCACAGAGATATAAGGAGGAAACATACTGCCAAAAAGTTCAAGAAGAGAAACACATGAAGTCAGTTATAATTCTTAAAGTTATTTCCTGTACAACCTGAGAGACGTAAGGAAGCAAACTCCTTTATCATACGTGATATGCTCACAGGGAATAGCCTTAGGCTGCAGAAATATGTTTGGGTACATTTCTGTCATGTTTCTTTTATTGCCCTGGTCAGACTTCCTTTATGCTGCCAACAGCCAGCATGAAAGGGGGTTCCAAGAGTCCTTCTGACTCTTCCTTTTTATTTGGTTCAATTCAATAACCGTGTGTGCCAGGCCCTGTGCTAGGAACAGAAGGTGAGTGAGTCACACAGCTCCTTCACTGAGCTCACAGTCTCAGGAGGAGGCAGACAAGCAGTTTTTAAGTTCAGGAGGAGCTGGAGTCAGGAAACACATCTCACCCAGTGTGGAAGGTTATAGTCCACAAAGATATCCACAACTCTATCTCCCATCCCACATCCCCTTCTTACACGGTGACTTTGACATTCTTCCTATTGAGAAGGGGTATCTGGTTTTTTTTTTTTTAATTTTTTATGAATTTGGGTGGGCCTGTGACCATGGAAGTGATGCTATGTGACTTCAAGGCTAGGTCTTAAAATGTGATACAGCTTCAAGCTGGTTCTTTTTGGGAATGCTCACTCTTATAAACCAACCACCATGTTGTAAGGAAGCCCATATTAGCCCATGCAGAGACCCCACAGAAAGAGGTCACGTAGTCATTCCAGCTGACAGCCATCATCAACTAACAGACATGTGAGTAAAGATACATCCAAATGACTCCCACCACCCCTAGCCTTCAAGTCTTTTCAGCAGAGGCTCCAATGAGGCTACAGATTTCATGGAGGAGAGACAAGCCATCTCTACTGTGTCCTGCCTGAAAGCCTGACCTATAGAATCTGAACATAATGACTGTTTTATACCACTAGGTTTTTGGGTAATTTGTTTTACAAGCAATAGTAACTGGAACACCCAGTAACTTAGCTGTCAGAGAAGGCTTCCTAGTGGCTGTGACTCTAAATTAAAATGTGAGGCTCTATAAATGTGAGCCAGGTGGAGGGCAATGGGAAGAGAACTTCCACGCCTTGGTAGCTTCAAACCCTTCTGTGACTTAACCCATGGAGAGAGGCAAGCAGGAAAAATTTCTCCTTACTGACCTGGATATTTACGAAGAGCAATTTTCATTACTGATTCTGCCAGTTCTGTCTGCATGCTTCAGGATATTGATAAATTCTCTCAGAACATTCATAGGACAAGTATGATGGTATCACATCACTCTCCTCAGAAATGACTCTGTGATGTGCCTCAAGCAGCAAGGAGCGTGACATTTATAATCTTTTCATCCCACCTGCACATCTGAACCATGAACCCGGTTCTCCATCAGACTCTAGCAGGGTGTTCTCTCTATTCATTAATTCATTCAGCAAATATTTATTAACCACATACTATGTGCCCAGATGGAGAAGGCAGTGGCACCCCACTCCAGTACTCTTGCCTGGAAAATCCCATGGATGGAGGAGCCTGGCAGGCTGCAGTCCACGGGGTCGCTAAGAGTCAGATACGACTGAGTGGCTTCACTTTCACTTTTCACTTTCACGCATTGGAGAAGGAAATGGCAACCCACTCCAGTGTTCTTGCCTGGAGAATCCCAGGGACGGGGGAGCCTGGTGGACTGCTGTCTATGGGGTCGCACAGAATCGGACACGACTGAAGTGACTTAGCAGCAGCAGCATGTGCCCAGAGCCATGTCAGCCCTGAAATTAAGAGGGCTCATTTTCTCAGAAAAGGACTAGCGTTACTTGATGGTTATGGTTAAACCCGTGTGTTCTGCTTGAGTGCCAAGAACCAGCAGAGACTACCTATAGTTCTGCTTCAATCTGGCGACATCCAGTAGCGTGTTACCCCTTAATGCTTCATGCCAGCCATTCTACCACATTTGTGGCTAGTCTTCTAAGAGCAGAGATAATAAGAAGAAGGCTCTGTCCGGTCCCGTGTTGGGGGCTGAGGAGATTTCTAGCATGTTCAAAGTTTATTTGCTTGGCCATTATTAAAAAGTCTGTTGTTGTTCAGTCACTAAATCGTGTCCGACTCTTTGCAACCCCATGGACTGCAGTACACCAGGCTTGCTTGTCCTTCACTATCTCAAGGAGTTTGCTTAAATTCATGTCCATTGAGTCAGTGATGCCATCCAACCATCTTATCCTCTGTCAGCCCCTTCTCCTGCCCTTAGTCTTTCTCAGCAACAGGGTCTTTTCCAATGAATATTCAGGGTTGATTTCCTTTAGGATTGACTGGATTGCTCTCCTAGTGATGCAAGGAACTCTCAAGAGTCTTCTCCAACACCACGATTCAGAAACGTCAATTCTTCGGTGCACAGCCTTCATCATGGTCCAACTCGCATATCCATACATGCCTCCTGGGAAAAAGCAGTAGTTTTTTTGGACCTTTGTTGGCAAAGTGATGTCTCTGCTTTTTAGTACACTGTCTAGGTTTCCCATAGCTTTCCTTCCAAGGAGCAAGCATCTTTTAATTTCATGGCTGCAGTCAACATCCATGGAGATTTGGGAGCCCCAAAAAAGTCTACAAATGCTGAAACGGATGTAGAGAAAAGAGAACCCTCCTACACTGCTGATGGGACTGTAAATTGATGTAGCCACTATGAAAAACAGTATGGAGGTTCCTCAAAAAACTAAAAATACAGCTGCCATATAATCCAGCAATCCCACACCTGGCCATATACCCAGACAAAACTGTAATTCAAAAAGATACCTGCATGTCTATGTTCATACTATGTCACAGCAGCCAAGACGTGGAAACAACCTGAATGTCCATTGACAGATGAATGAATAAAGAAGATATGTGTGTGTGTATAAATGATGCATATGCACAGTGGAATATTACTCAGCTATGAAAAAAGAATGAAATAATGCCATTTGCAGCAGTATGGATGGACCTAGAGATTATCATACTAAGTGAAGTAAGTCAGAAAGGGAAAGACAAATACCATATGGTATCACTTTTATGTGGAATCTAAAATATGACATAAATGACCGTATCTACAAAACAGAAACAGGCTCACAGACATGGGGAACAGACTTGTGGTTGCCAAGTGGGGTGGAGTAGGAGAGGGAAGGACTAGGAGTGTGGGATTAGCAGATGAAAACCATTATACAGAGAATGGATAAACAAGGTTCTACTGTATAGCTTCAGTTCCGTTCAGTTCAGTCGCTCAGTTGTGTCCGACTCTTTGCGACCCCATGAATTGCAGCACTCCAGGCCTCCCTGTCCATCACCAACTCCCGGAGTTCACTCAAACTCATGTCCATTGAGTCGGTGATGCCATCCAGCCATCTCATCCTCTGTCGTCCCTTTCTCCTCCTGCCCCCAATCCCTCCCAGCATCAGAGTCTTTTCCAATGAGTCAATTCTTCGCATGAGGTGGCCAGAGTACTGGAGTTTCAGCTTCAGCATCATTCCTTCCAAAGAACACCCAGGACTGATCTCCTTCAGAATGGACTGGTTGGATCTCCCTGCAGTCCAAGGGACTCTCAAGAGTCTTCTCCAACACCATAGCTCAAAAGCATCAATTCTTTGGTGCTCAGCTTTC